>NW_026126437.1:0-663444 GCF_943737965.1 Phodopus roborovskii
TATTGTCAGACATGATAAAATGTCCATATTCTGCATTTTGTTGAAAGAAGAGAGCCATAAGAAGTTCTTTCTCCCTATATTCCAGCATCTGGTATCTGGGTCTCTCTACTATATAGGCTACTCTTTAAATGGGTACCTTGGAGAGGGATTTTGGAGGCTCATTTATCTTTGCCAGTATAATTTACTTAGTAAGAAATATATATATATATATATATATATATATATATATATATATATTAAACTCTCTCTCTCTCTCTATATATATATATATATATATGGTTTATTCTTACAGATTCAAGAAAGAAAAAGGGAAATTCATCTTCATACTCCATTCCCTGACTTTCTTAATTTTTTTAACCTACCAGTACAGCTGTTAGCAGACACCTTTGGTGATGAATGCTGTATGTTGACTAGGGTTCTAGTTCCATCTACTGAGCAGAATATATATAACACTGTCCACTGGTGTCAAACTAAGATCGAGTTGTGGGATATAAAGCACAGGCTTAATTGAGGGTCAACTTACTCAGCTGAGAGTCCACAAAAACTTTTAAGTTATAGGACATATGTGAATGTAAAATATAGGGCACATGTGGAGAAATGTATATAGAAATAAATTATAGGGCACATGTGGAGGTAATATATAGGGGTGAGATATAGGCGCATGTGAAGCTAATATATATAGAATGGTGTTAGAGGACACATGTGGAGGTAAATTACAGGAGAGATGTGGAGGAAATGAGTTGAATAAGACAAGCTGGACCCAATTTCCATTCTTGTTACACTGTCTTACTATCTAATTATCAATGCTCTAATAACAATATTGAAGGAGTGAGAGTACAGAAAGAAATTTTTTTAGGCCAAAGAATGTTGACTTGCAAACAATAACTATATCTAGGATTATTTAAATCATAAAATTCAAATAGATTAAATATTAAAGAATACAAAATTATAAAATAATTGTGAAATATTTAAAGAGCTTTTTAATTGACTTGAACAATGATAATATCATTTAATGGATGATTCAAATAACAGTAAAACTCAAATTTCATGAAAGGGTATGAATGTATGGGAGGAATTGAAATGCAGGTGAAATACACGAAGCAGTGCCAATATTAAAAAACAACAATGTACTTCCAAAATATAATAAAGTAATGCTTGACTTGCTTTTCTCACTAGTAATTAAGTCAAAACTACAGTCTGTAAGTTTTGTAGTGGTCACCCCTACACAGCAGGGAAGTAAATGAGGTTCTTTGATAGTTGCTTAAAGCTAAAGCAGGAATAAAAAGCACAATGCTCTTTCCTCACCTGAGAAATACAACTGTCTTAAGCATTAAATATTTTTTCTTTAAAGTAATCTGTAATAAGGCAGGTGGCAGTGGCACAATACTTTTAATGCAGAACTCTGCTTTGGAAGCAAGAGAGGCAGACAGATATCTGTTAGATCAAAGTCCCAGCCTGATTTTAGGCAAGGTCCAGGATAGCCAAGGATATAGAGAAACCTGTTTACAAAATAAGAAAACAAAGACAAAGCAAACAAGCAAACCAAATACGAAATGCCTAATATTTTAAAAGTGAAATTGCTTTAGTGACATGATGTATTATTGGAAAAGTCCTTGGTTTGGTGAAGCTTCAAATTGAGAATCATGTGGTACATCCTCCCCTTCCTACATTGGTATTACCTGATGTTAAATAGCAAACATGTTTGGATATTTTCACTGTTTACAAACCAACTGTAAATTACAAGTAACCTTTAAAGTGTAAGTGAGCCTCCAAAATTAACCAATGGTTGCATATTTAAAATGTGATTTATCTCACGGACTTCTAACGTCTTGAAGAAAACTGTTAGTTCAAGTAATAAAACTACAGTGCAGTATTTCCAATATTGGAAAGTCTAGGGAATACTGAATATGTAAATGACGATGAGTGGATTATTTTAACATAACAATAATTTGCAAGTGCAACCAGAGCAACTGACAATACATTTTGTGGCTGACATACATCATAAATGACTGAACAAAAAGTAGAAGTGGAGGAGGTGAAGAATGAGTAATCCATTTCCTTGATAACTTGTGAGCATTTAAAACACCTTTTATTGAGTTAAAGAAACTATAAAGCTAATTTGAATAATGAGTGATTATTACAACCAGAAAGTTGTATAAAATGTCCATATTGGAGCAATAGAATTCTCTAAATCGATGTTTTTTTTTTTTTTTCTGAACCCTTGTGTCAAATGATTAAATTGCCTCCTCAAAATCAAAAGAGAAAACACTTAATGACTGTTCATATTTATATGTCACACCTTGCTAGCAAAACCTAGGGAACATGAAACTAAAATTTTCTAGTCAATTTGTGAATTTAGATGGCCACATGACTCCTGGTGAATGTGAGAAATCAGTCAAGCTGTGAACTTGCACAATACTTTCTTTAACATCTTTCCAAATAATTCTTTGAGTGTTTTCAATACATTTTTTCCTTCTTCAGAGTCTTCCCTGATTTATCTGCTTCCCTACTCTATCAACTTTGCATCACTTTTCTTTTCTTTTTAAAAACATTATTGAAAAAAATAACTGCTCCAATATTCCATACCAAACTTTGTCCACAATTCTGTCACTTGGGTAAATCAATATTTTAGTTATTCTGTTACATTCTAGTGTTTGTCCACGGGCATATTCAAATTTTTCTTATTTTGTGATAGAAAAAAATTCATGTGCTGTATTTTATATTTTCATTTACAAAATCAGATGAGTCTGCCAAATCTCCCCTCTACAAGTTCACAGAATCGTATAGAAGAGAAGATGAAACTCCATAAGAGCCAACAAGGAAAGAAGACACAAGTAGACAAAGGTCCCTATATTAACTGAGACAAAACTCATATGAACTCACAGAGAGTGAAGTAAGCACAGAGTCTGCATGAATCTCTCCATATCCTCTGATCCTCTGAGTATACATCATGGCTTTCAGTTTAGTGTTCTCTCTTTTCTTCTTCTTCTTCTTCTTCTTCTTCTTCTTCTTCTTCTTCTTCTTCTTCTCTTCTCCTCTTCTTCTTCTTATTATTTTACATATTGATCCCAGTTTCAGCTCACTTCTTCCCTCCCTCCTATGCTCCCCCATGTGCAACCCTTTCCAATTCCACCCCCCACACACACTCCACAGGAAGAGTGATGCCTTCCGGGAGGATCAACAAAACCTGTCAAATCATTTGGAGTAGGGGGCTAGGCCCTGCCTCTGCCTCTTGGTTGAGAGTGTCCCTCCATGGGGAATGTATTCCAAAATCCTTTCATGCACCAGGGATGGTTCCTGGTTCCACTGTCAGATGCCCCTTAGACTGCCCCAGGCCTTCTAATACCCTTGTTCAGGGGATCTGAGGCAGTCCAATGCTGGTTTTCCCAACTATCAGTATGGGGGCCCATTAATACCCCACCCATGTCCCGGTCAGCTGTCTCTTTAGGTTTCTGTAACCTGGTATTGCCCCCATTTTCTTATCTCTTTCCTCTCTGTATCTGGATTCAGCTCAGTGTTTAGCTGTGGGTATCTGCTTTTATTTCCATCAGCTACTAAATGAGGGATGTGTGATGGCAGATCAGTTAGTCATCAATCTCATTATCAGGGGAAGGGCATTTTGGGGTATCCTTTCCACTGTTGCTCAGATTGTTAGTTGGGGCCAACATAAATCCAGCCACACTGAACCTCTTGAGAGAAAGTTGTAAATACTCTTAAACAAATTGGTACAAGAGACCACTTCCTGAACATAACTCAAGTATCACAGACACTGAGCTGACCAATTAATAAATGGGACCTCCTCAAACTGAGAAGCTTCTATAAGACAAAGGACACAGTTGATAAGACCAAAAGGCAACCCACAGACTGGGCAAAGATCTTCACCAACCCCACATCTGACAGAGGACTAATCCCTAAAATATATAAAAAACTCAAGAAACTAGTCAACAAAACACAAATAACCCCATTAAAAGTGGGGTAGAAACTGAAAAAGAGAATTCTCACCAGAGAAATCCAAAATGGCTGAAAAACGCCTAAGAAAGAGCCTCAACATCCTTAGCCATCAGGAAACTCAAATCAAAGCAACTCTGAAATATCCATCTTACTCCTGCCATAATGGCTAAAATTAGAAACACCAATGACAACTTGTAATGGAGAGGATGTGGAGAGAGGGAACCTCCTCCACTGCTGGTGGGAGTGAAAACTTGTACAGCCATTTTGGAGATCAGTATTGGAGTTCCTCAGGAAAATATGATCAGTCTACCAGAAGATCCAGCAATTCCACTCTTAGGCATATACCCAAATGATGCACGTTCATGTAACAAGGACATCTATTCAACTATGTTCATAGCAGCATAGTTGTCATACCAAGAACCTGGAAGCAACCTAGATGACCTGCAAATGAAGAATGGATAATGAAGATGTGGCACATCTACACAGTGGAATACTACTCTGCAGGGGAAAAAATGGGATCTTGAAATTTACAGGCAAATGGATGTAACTTGAAGAAACCATCCGAGTGAGGCAAGCTAGTCACAAAGGAGAAACTTGAAAAGTACACACTTGTATATGGATTTTAGACACAGAACAATGGATCACCAGCCTATAATTCACACCACCAATGAAACTAGGATACAAGGAGAATCCTAAGAGATTCATACAAGTTACCTCACAGAGGGAAAAGAACAAGATATCCTGAGCATATCAGCCGTGGGGGGGGTGGTGGTGAGTGGAGGGAACTAGGAGAAAGAGAAGGAGGAGAGGAGAGCATGTGGGACTAGGAAGATTGAGTCAGGGGAGGAATAGATGAGACAAAGTTAGATAGATAGATAGATAGATAGATGGAGAGGTAGATAGATAGATAGATAGACAGACAGATAAACAGACAGATTATAAAAGAGGAGCCATTATAAGTTTCAAGAGAAAACTGACTATAGAAAATGTTCAGTTTAGTGTTTTTAAGGATTCCTGAATGTATGACTGAGTAGGTCTCCTATACTTGGGCTCCTTTCCTTCTACTAGTTTGCTTTTTCCAACTCCAATGTGATTTGAATGTTTTCATGTTAAGTCATGGTATTTCTTTTGTAATGGTTTTTTTGTTATTTCTTAGAAGCCTTTTCTTTTCTATGGAGATAGAAAAGGTGGATCTAAAGGGAGTGGAGTTAGGGAGGGGTTTGGGAGTAATAGTGGGAGCAGGAAGCATAATCAGGATATATTGTATAACGTTTTAACCCATAATTTACAATGTATGCTGCTCTAATTCTTTTGTAATCATAGTCTTTTGACCCTTAGAAACTATTAACTCTCCCTCTTTCAGCAGTTATCAATTAGCAATAGTCCCTTGTTATCTATACTTGGACTTGGGTCTGGCTAGATTTGTCACAGTTTTTGTGCATGGTGTCACAAGTACTGAGGATTTATATATGCAACTACATTGCTATGTCTAAACGCTGCTTTATCCCCTAACTCTGTCTCCTACATTCCTTTTCTCTCCTGCTTCATAAATCAATCCTGAGCTTTGAGACAAGAAGGTTTGGTATAGATCCCCACATCAGGCTGAGCCTTCTAGAGTCTTATTCTCAGCAAAATTGCCAGTTGTAGATCTCATTGTTAATCACTAGCTATAGAAAATACATGTTTCTCTGATATTGCTGACATATACATAAATTAATTAGTATAAATTTAAATAAATTATTGAGTTATTTAATGGTATATCAATGTATCACAATTATAGTAGCTTCTACCTTAGAATCTGACCAGGTTCCCTTACAACATCATTGTTATGTGGTAGGATTGTGCTTAAATACATTTTTAGGAGCTAGGTACTCTCATGATGGTTATGCCCACTATTATACCAATCTGCTTGTCATACCAGCCCATTCATTTCTGTATCTCAAGGGGTTTACAACTGGGTAAGACTGACAGCTACTTTTCTCCTTTAGTACCCTATATGTACATTCAGGACTACGAAAGGTAGCAATAGGGATGAAGCATCTAGGTAAGTAACCCCTTGAATTCTTCATGTTCTGTGATTCAAGTATGTGGTATTTTTAGCAATATGTTCTAGGAGTAGTCTATTGCATTATGTAACTTGTAATGATTGAGAGTCTTTAGGGACTCACAAGATAACAACTCCTATTGAAGGAACCAAATCCCAACAAGTTAGATATATGTATATATATTTCAAGTTGTATATATATCTTCTACAGTATATATATATATATATATATGTGTGTGTGTGTGTGTGTGTGTGTGTGTGTGTGTGTGTGGATATATGCATAATATTCTACAGTACTACTGGTTGCTCTAAAAAACAATGGAACCTGGGAAAATGGGACCTAAAGATGAGGTAGAATAAAGTCTCATGCAATAGCCAGCATCATTCAGAGTATCAGACAATTTATACTCTCAGAGGTAAATGTTACCTAAGTGGCTCTCTTGGGCTCAAGCTGTATACTATCACAAGAAATAGATCATGTGACAAAATATGTTATTCACTGTAGGTCTATAAATAAAAATCAATAGCCATTTGTAATGAACATTCCAAAGTAAACACACCACATGGCAGGGAATTCCAAAACAAATACCAAGAACAGTTCCTTGTATTTGAAGACACTGAAGTCATAAGGTTCTTGTCTTATTTGCTTGGAGTGTTCTTAGAAGCACTCAGAAATCCTCTCATAGGACTCCGTCCTTGAACTATGTCATGACATCTCCCTCTTTTGTATTTTTAAATAGCAGAATATCCAGAGTGGTTCATGTTTGAGATGTTGTAGATAAATCTAATTATAATTTGGTGCATGAGTTCCCTACATGCAAGCAAATTATAATATTAGATCAGTGAAACCGTGTGTTTAATAGTCTGACATGAACAGGCAGCCACATAACTTTGTCTATTTGTTGCATTGTATATTCTTCAGAAAAATCTAAATAATAGTTTAAAAAAAGAGAACCATTATGATTAATAATATTTGAATTTTTATATAATGTAAGTCCATATTTGCCTTTTAATGGAAATACAAATGTTATGATATCCTATGCAAGCAGGAAGTGATTCAATCTCAAAAAAAATTGAGTCCTTTTCCAGGTGAATGAATGAATTTACTAGAGTCCCAAGGTTCAATAATAAGCACCGAGTCATCGATAAAAGACATTAGTACCTGGATCTGTCTGGACCAACAAAAGAAGCAAGGAGTTGAGGAAATATGACTGAATGTGTTCAAAGATTTGTCTCAGACAAATAGTTCCACTTGTTGGATGGAAGAAATGCAAGTGCTCAGGAATGTTAGTGATTTTTTTACAGATCAATAAAGTTATGTATTTTCTCATGTTAATTATTTGCTAATGTTTGAGCCCACATTCAACCTTAATTCTCTGTATTCTCTTATTAGTAGATAGATAGGGAATCCGACATCCTTGCAAGGGAAAAATTCTCTCTCTCTCTTCTTTCTCTTTCTTTCTTTCCTTCTCTCTCTCTCTCTCTCTCTCTCTCTCTCTCTCTCTGTGTGTGTGTGTGTGTGTGTGTGCATGTTTATTCTCTTTTAGAACTTTGTGGTGACCCTCCAATTCAAATGTAACATCTGTTAAAATTCTAGGATATAATACATCGGGAAAGAACTGAAAAATATGATTCTTAATAAGCTTAAGTAGACTATGAAACTCCAAACTTACTAAGGCAATCTAGATGAACAAAGGGAAAGTAGTTATACTACTTGATGCAAGGGTATATTAGCCTATAAATCTGTAATAATCAAGGGACTGTACCATGGAGAAAAGTTGTTAAACTGAAAGTGTCCAAATATTCTAGACTTGGATTAGCTTTCATCTAAGCAATCAGAAGTTTAACCAATTGGCTTTTATCATAATAACTGTGTCTCTGGATATTGAACAATTCCTCAATGAAACCCATCGTTTTCTCTCTATTTTTAAGATGCATATCCTTGTATTATTAAGATGTTCTATAATATTTCCTTTGGATTTGTGTTCTCCCTAAAGGATGCATTTCTAGTGGAAAGTATTTCTTTTGCATTCATGGGTTATTTTAAAGATTAGTACCAAGGATTGCTAGATAATTCAAAGTGAAACATTTCACTGTCTTGTGAAGGGTAATAAATAATTTTCAATTTTATGCGTGTAACAATGGACATAAATGGACATTTTCTGAGCTAGTGAAAAAAATAAGAATTCAGGAGACCACATTCTTTTTGGTTATTATGGCCAGTTTTCCCTCATTTCTCCTCTTCCTCCACTTCCTCCTCCTTCTCCTCCTCTTCCTTCTTCTACTGGTATTATCTGTTCCCTTTTCTTGTTTCTTGCTAGATGGCTGTATAATTTGTACTCTTAATTTGCTGCATTCGAAACAGGTGGCTTCCTTCTTCGTGATTATGTACATCTAATTGTCTTTCATTTAGAGTGAAGACCTTCATATCAAACCTCTAATTCTGTAAATCATCGGGATTGAAACCACTTTGGTTTTTTATAAAACATTGAGTCCTGAAGTGGCTTGGGAATTACAAATAAGTCCAAAGCCATCTTATGAACTCCCCCTTTCATTTATAGTCAAACTCCACTAATATACTTCTTTTTCATTAATATAATTAATTTGTTTATATGTGATTGTGTGTATACGTACATCTGTGTTTGTGAATTCATGGATACACAATCTTGCCACTGACACTCTTGTGGAGGTTAGAAGAAAAACTGAGGCATTGGTGCTTGGATATCTTCCTTGTCTGAGGCAGTTTTTCTCTCTGTGTTTTCCATGCTATTCTTCTCGAGTTTCTGGAAAGTCTTCCCTCTCTACCTCCCATGTCACCATAGAATCATTGGTTCAGAAAAATACATGCACTACCCGTGGGTTCTGAGGATCAGAACTAAGATCCTCACACTTATATGGCTATGCTTTGCAATTGACCCTTCTCCCCAAACATAAAACTTAAAAATCTTTGACATATTTTTATTATTTTCTCTATTTGCATATGTCTATATATTTCATGTATACTGATATTTACAGTATTTTATATATATATATTTTTCTTATACTTACATGAATGAATGGGTATACATTATGAAATACCTGATAAACATATACATATACATTTTATTTTATATGTTTGAATATATTTACAGATGTGCTACTTTTTATTATTTAATATTTCTGCATATATTGCCCTTACCAAGTAGCATTTCCATACCAAAGCAAAAGTATCAATAGAAATAAGACTTGTCTTGATACAATATTATCAAAATTAGAGACATATCTCATTGTGACATAAATTTAACTATATTTTGTGTCTTTATTTTTCTTATTTCTGGATTTTCAATTTTGCAGATTTTGTTTGTTTTCCCGATATTTAGTAATGTGAGAGACATTTCAGATTTAGTAGAATTCATTGCAGTTGACAGTTGTTCCCACTAATTTTAATTGTAACCTGGTCAATTCTATATAATTTTTTCTCGCGGAAAAATGTAGGTGTATTATAAGAAAGTCATAAACATTTGTTTTTCATCATAACACGCCTAATAGTTTAGATAATAATTTATTTATTATAAATTGTGTTTCAGTATTCTATAAATTCTACTTCTAGTTACTTCCCTGCATTTCCTGGTTTGGGGTAAGGAATAACTTCCCCTGTCCCACTATTTGTATCTCTCTGGAATTGGATTTGTTGTTTAATGGATTGCACATAATCTGCTGTTCTCCTGTCTTCTTTTTTTTCCCCATTGTTCCTCACTTCTTTTGCTTTGTCTTCTAATCTTCACTATTCATATATGTTATTATGGAAGCTAGAGTATTGATGTCTTGTTTGTATCAGGACATCAGTCTTGGAACCTAGCTCCCTTTGGACACTAAGACATTAAAAGTTCCTACAGTGTACGCTTGTCACAAAGTTAAAGAGATGATGTACTGGAGGCAATATAATAAATATCTCTATAATCCCTGTTAACTTAAAACACATTAATTACTGCTAATGCAGAATATTCTAAAAAATGTGATAAGCCCAAGTATTTTTGAATATATAAACTTACTCTGGTGAGGTATACTTTTATTAGGAATCTGTTGGGGCCTAGTGATTAAATTCAAATGCACACAAATAAACAAAAGTAATTCCTCAGTTGTACAGTGATAATTGTGACCATTCTCCGGTTATTGCTTCTAGGAAGCATAAGTAACTTTTAAAATGAATGCAAGTCACCGAGGAAACAGCAGATATAAAAATGCACAGAATACATGCACAAAGCAGCGGTTTCTTTTTTTTGTGTAGCCAATTCCTGTTCTGTTCAAGGAGCTCAGATCTAAAGAATTTATTCAAGCCCTAGATGAGTAGGATAGGAAAATCATTGGGAAGACAATATATTACTCCCTAGAATTTTATAATTAAGTAAATATTAAAAATTGGATATAACATCAGAATAAAAATTTTGTCTTGTGGTTTGAAAGTATTGCTTGTTCAGGCTAATTTAACATACAATTTTTCTTAATACATACTCAGTGTCTCCACTAACATATATAGTCTGAACTGATGGTTACTTGAGAGCTCATTACAATGACACTTCCATTCATCTGTTTCACCCAAGTATTGATCCTGACATCAATGGCAGCAATCTAGTATCTTGTTGATGCCATTCAGAGCTGTGCCAGAATTTGCACTCTTCAAAATATTTACAATATTGAAGTGGGTTTTGATCATGTCAATGATAATATCAAATTGACTAATGTAATTTTATTTGATGTCATTATTTTAAAAATGATATTTTAGCCTATCTAAACTGCCCAAATCAGCCTATTTATGCCTGAAAATATGGGCAAGTTGAGTGGGTTTGTTGACTATGGGCATATTCAGCCTGACTTGAAATTATATTTTTTCAGAGTTTCTAGAAATCACCTTTAGGGCCCATTTTCACACATCTCATATATTTTTCTTTATGAAATTTAGAAGTTTGTGCTTTGAAATGATGGAGGAACATTTTACAAGGTGAAGTATTCCTCACAGTTCTAATTTTGTCAGTGAAGGAGCTGGTTGTGTAGGAAAAGTGGCTTAACCTTGAAAGGTAAATGCTTCATTTAGGCATGCTATGAGGAATTTCAGAGAGTCAAAACATTCTGATAAAAAGGAAAGGGACAGACTGCCTTTTCCTTTGGGGTAAGAAAGTGTGAGGGAAGCCTGGCCAGTTAGGTGGCAGAATAGGAGGGAGGGTTGAGATGATTTTTTTTAGTGGCATGCACAGTATGAGACATGTCAGAGGATTTAGATTGAAGATTGTGACACCTAATGGTTAGAGTAAGGAAATGCAAGGAGAAACTACAGTTTTGGGTAGGCAAGTGAGGAAGACTAAAGATACTGTCAATCACTAGATCTGGCATTCTCAACTTATTTGTATTTTCTTTATAGGCTGCACACTTTTCTAAAGGAATTTTCTGACTTTCTGGTATAAGAGATGTGTAAAGACAACCAGTTCAATTGTTACCATTACACAACAAGCTGAATGAGCCAACCTTAGGTAGGAAAATTAGCCTTTTACCCTTGGTGTGTCTAGAAATAAGTTTTCTGAGTTCATACAGTGTCTGCCCCAGTTTCAGGTATTAGAAATAAGATATTTGAAAGGTTCATCCAGGCATATTTTTGCTTTAATTTGTTCAATGGCTTAGGTAGAGTGATCCTCCTAACCCACAACCACATCTTTGAAATGACCTTTGAACTTCATGCAGTTCTGTAAACTAATATCAAGAATCTCCTATCCAACCTGTTTTCTTTAATATGCTTAATATTGAATATTGAAATGGATGATTTAACTTTGTTTTATACCCATATGCCATGGGGAAACAGCTATTGATTCACTAGTGATAATAGGATTTTCATTGTTCTTAACAGGGGAAAACATACTCAAATTTGCTGCTGTTCTTCCATTTTTTACCACCACTGAATCTCTTGTCTTCCACATTCCTTTGGACTAAGACTGAATCAGACAGAGACCTTGTAAGCAACAGAAAGTATTTCATTAGTAAACAGGAGAGAAAATTGGTGAGCTATTGAAGCTGTAAACTTGGAAATTGGTCACAATTCTATAGAACATCAAAAATACTGAAAGTATCAGAAAATAACTCTCCTGGGTGACACAAATAGTATCATGGGATTTTTGCACAATAGGACACATATAATAGATTTGAAATAATTATTTTGTATGTGTAGTTTAAAGATCAATTTTAGGGTCTGGAGAGATAGCTAAGAGTTCTTCCCTTGAATATGTATTCAGTTTCCAGCACCCATGTCAGGTGGGCTAAAGTCTGCCAATCCAGCTGTAAGTGATCCAATGCTGCTGGCCACCTTAGGCACCTGAATTAGTGTACACATGCACATTTGCAGACACACATTCTTGCACATATTTAAAATAATAAAAGTAAATCTTTGAAGAACTCTTCCCAGGAGATTATAATGAATAGCACATTAAAATCCATTCATTATACTTATAGCCAGCATCACTTACGTAAAGGCAAAGACTATAGGTCCTACTTGGGGTCATTTACATACTTTTTTTTTCCTAAACAAAGGCAAAAAATACTTCATTCTGTGAGCTTTATATAAGACTGATAATTTTTTAAAGTCAATATTGTATATATAGGTGTAACAAATATACATGTGGTAGTTAATATATTTCTGGTGAAATGAGGAAATGGTGTTGTGGTTAATCAATGTGATAGGTAATTCATATTGTCAATTTGATAATCTAGAAACATCTGAAAAATAGGCTTTGGGGACATAGGTATGGGCATTCATCTTGATTATTCTTTTGGTGTAGTAAATCTCATATGGATTATGGCTTGTGCCTTGGCAAGGAATTCTTGATTGTATAAATGAAAGGAAAGTGGACATCATAATACATTTATGGTATTAAATCAATTATCTAAAACAAAATCAAATTTCTTTACAATTTTATCAGAACATAGTAAACAGATTTTAAAGGAATGTGATTCAGTCTAGTACTGATGCTAGAAAACAATATTAGAATGCATTTCTATATAACTTTATATACAAAGTAAAAATTTACAAATCCATGATGTTGTAAAGTTCAGGAGAAAATTTATTCATTTCCCACTTCTTCTTTTATAATTTAAAACAGATTTTTTTTCACACAATATATTTTGACTACTACTACTGTTTTCCCTCCTCCAACTGCTCCCAGAGAGTATATCAATGGGAAAATATTTAGCAATTAATTTTTTGATGGCTAAGCCATCCAGCCTCTGGTATTTTGTTTTGTCAGCACAAACTGATTATCTTGACAATTTTCTCCAGGAGATGGACAGTTTCTGTGAATACTTGCTTTTGCCCAGACTAGTCCCTCTCTGGTGAATAAATATAAACTTCAGTTTGTTTCTGCACATCTAAAAAAATGTATTGATTTTTCTAAGCCCCATACAAATATCACCTCATTCTCTGCTCTTATAGAAATGTTGATTCCTCTTATGCTAATTACACATGGGTACACAGATGTACATGCAGGCAAAACACTAATACATGTAAAATAAAAGCAAAGATTTAAAATAACAATAAGAAATAGAAGACTAAACTGTAAGTGATTCTAGCTTTAAGGTTTAAATAATTGTTTCTGAGTCAGTGAAATTAATATTTGAGACATTGAAACCAAAGATCTTTTACTTTAGCACAATAGAGTTAATAGAATTTTGAGGGAAACTGGCCACAACAAAGCTAAGTACAAAGGAAATCTCAGATCACATCGTAAGTGGAAAGAAATAAATCTATGTGCTTGTACTTGTTTTGATTTTAGTTTTCTAGTATTTGTTTGTTTGTTTTGTTTTTTGTTTTTTTTTGAGACAGGTTCCTCTATGTATATTTTGGAGCCCTGCTGACCATGCTGGCCTCACATTCAGCCTGCCTCTGCCTCTTTGTTTTTGGTCTTATGATGTAAAAAATTATTTTAGAGTTAATTAGTAGGAATCATGTCAGTTTCCATGCCTGTTTTTTGTGGTCAACTAGACTACATTTGACATTAATTGAAATAAGTCTGCTGAGCATACTTGTGAGGAATTTTTTTTGATTGAGGTGAGAAGACCCACCCTACATCAAGATCTTTTGACTTGTGAAGACTTGCCTTAATAGTGGGCCACAATTCTACTGGCAGCCTATATGGAAGACTGGAAAGAATAAACTTGCCCACTTTCTTCTTCCTGGTAAGGTAATCCCTTCTCTTGAATTAGAGCCCACTTCCTGAGAATTATAGTGCATCTTCAAAACTATCTGGGACAACCACTCTTGTGGACTGAATGACCTTTGGAAACTTGACTTTCCATCAGAAATTATCTATTGTTAGACTAGTGATACCACAGCCAGCAAGCCACTATAATAAATCCTGCATGTAAGTATATATGCATACATTCATGTATATGTGTGTGAGTGTGTGTGTGTGTGTTTGTGTGTGTAAAAGAGAAAAGAGAGAGTTAGACCTTATTGAAGTTTCTATTGCCTTGACTTCTCTACTATGAAGACCTCTACCTTGAACAGTGAGACAGGATCAAAGTTTTTTCCCCTCATGACTTGCTTTTTTTTTTAAGTGCTTTATAAAAACAAGAAAAGACCATAAGACAGTTTGGGGTTTTAATTTATAATCTATAATTTCAACATATCCATGAACTACTTTATTCCTTATGAGAAGCCTAAATTAGAACAAAACTCAATATAGTCTTACTCTAACCTAAAACAAATAAAAATATCAAATATTATTTTTAAAATGTTGTGTGTGTGTGTGTGTGTATGTGTGTGTGTGTGTGTGTGTTAACTTTAAGCTGGGTCTTTAACTGAATCTAGAGATAACTGTGTGACTGGTCTGGCTAGCTACAAAATATCATCACAGCTTAACGAATCTCCATCTTCCACATTTTGGGACTACAACAGTGGCACAGCATCCACTGAGCTTTTACATGGGTTCTGAGGATACAGACTCTAATTCTCATTGTTGGGCATCAAGTACTTGAAATAATGAGTACTTTTTCCAACCCAGGAAAGTATTTTTCATTCATTAAAGGTATAAATCTGTCAAATGTTCAGTTTTATAGTTAGTATTTTAGTTTGTATTGTATCAAAATTGCAGTGATGCTCTATGGCATTTTATGTTACTCAGGGAAAGATTTTAATTTTATGTGGATGTTCACTTATTCTTCATTTTTGTGATCTATTTTAGTTTCAGACATGACAAATGTTCTACTTTGCAGTTTCTTTGCACGAAAATTAATGACATTCCACGTAGTTATTTGAACACCAGCTAATATTTAATGAGCACCCAGTGGCTACATGGCAGTGTAATAAGCATTCTCATTTTAAAATATCTATTTATTCCAAGATTCTGTGCCTTTTTAAGAACTTGAGATTCTTAGCATTTTCACAATATGCAATGCATAATAGTCCTCTTTTAAAGAATTAGCACTTACTAAAATATCCCAGAGACCACAGATAAAGAAATATCTTATTTTTGAATATTAATAGTTCACATAGTAGATTTTACAGAAAGAAGCGGGCTGTTTTCTTTTTCTTTTTTTCTTTTTTTCAGCATTCAGAATAATTTCTGCTAATAAAGAATAAGGTAGAACAAATTCTACTCTTGATATTCACAAAATTTACTAAGTGATTTTTAGCATCATGTCCATTGTTTAGGACACTAATGATGAAGTCTTATGTGGGAAGAAACTTCAAAATACAGTGTATGATGAAACAAAGCAAAAAACAGGTCATGGACTAAAACATATGTCATAAATATGAAGATATTTTTAATGAAAAGAGGCATAAAAGTCCAGTATCTGTTAAGGCCACACACACACACACACACACACACACACACACACACACACACACACACACACACATATTCTAATTGGTGAATAGATGTGTGAGTATTGAATCAAGAGGTTATTCCCAAAGTGAGGAACAATTCAAAAGGTTTAATAATTAAGACAGCCCTAGCCAATAATAACCCCAAATCACTGGCCAACAGTTTTATAACTAATATAGTGTCTGTGTATTTATTTGGTTCTGAGAAAGTGGCTGGACCTGCCAGGCCAGAAAACTTCTTTCAACAAAATAGGACCAATGTGAGTTGCATGATTATCCAAGTGAACTCTGACAAAAGCTTAAAAAGGGATTCTAAAAACAAAAGGACAGAGAAAAGCATGGCTTCTTGGTAACAGCATTTTCTTGGGTTGGGTCTGTGTGAGAAAAGCAGAGGTGTCATCTTCTTTAAGGGAGGTTTCCTGACTCAGCCTAAGTGGCAAAAAACAAAACAACAACAAAAATGACAAACAAACAAATAAGTAAGTAAACAAAAATGTCCGCAGGCTATTTTAATAGGCCCTGCAAACAATTGAATGGTGTGTACAAGTAGCTGACAAAAGCAACACTGACCAAATCTCCAAGCAGGTAGCATACTGCTTGTTGGCAATATAGACCAAGGAGGTGAATACAGCTTCCATTGCTGGTGGAGAACATCACCCCATGCCCCCATGTTGGAAAGCCAGCTTTAATTTTAGCAGATAAAAGACTCCTAGCTAGAGAAAGTAGAGATATATATGGTAAAGACAATTTCAGATGAAGTAAAATATCCTAAAGAGTTTACAGTGTGTTTAAAAATATACATAGGCTTGGGAGAGAAAAAGAGAAACTGGTTTAAAAAAAAATAGTGGCCGGTTGGTGGTGGCACACACATTTAATCCCAGCACTCAGGAGGCAGATACACACAGATCTCTGTGATTTCAAGGCCAACTTACTTTACAGAGTGAATTCCACTATAGGTAAAAGTTCACAGAGCAAACCTGTCTCAAAAAATGGAAAAGAAAAGTAAACATAAAATAAATAGAGTAATAAAAAAGGCATGTAAAGAGGGAAATACAAAGAGAGCCTGGATACTATATGCTATTGTGTTGTCTTTAAAGGAACAATAACTATTAAAAGACATTTTGTTATAAATGTTGCTGAAATAATCCCAACCTATATATATTTTGAAAATGCATTGATTTCAAAGTTTAAGTCTAAAGACACGTTACTTTGGAAAAGAGTTTTCTTCTTGTTTCCATAGAAAGTGAAAAGCTGTGGGTTACTTCCAGACTAATATGGTTTGAAGAAACAAGACCCCCTGAAGCAGTGGCCAAGGTGATGCAACCACCAAGATACCTGGGATGATGCAGCCATGCAGAATGTAACAGACAGGATTTGGCCAGGTTTCTTTGTTTCCTCATGATCCACATGGTTCTCACTGTACCCACAAATACCAGGAAGCTGTTTGGAAACAATGATGTCCACATTCCTAAATATTGCTTATAAATGTTTTTTCTCATTTAAGTGAGGTTGGTTATAGGTGATTAATGATAATAACCAATCTCTTCTGAAAGGAATAAAAGGGAATATAATGTAGAAAATGAATACTTTGTTTTGGTATGGGTTTTGGTATATTGATACAAATTTAAGGTCAATTTTAATATATGTATATTTCTCTTATTTAGGTATTGTGTTTATATAGCTCATTTAAAAATATAATGTATAATTAAATACAGTTTGTTGTTTATAATAGGCAGAACTTATATTTATGTTAGCTTGATTTTCTAGAAATACAGAGATGTATTTCAAATGAATAGATATTCTTCAAACCTTTGAAAGAGATATAGAATCTAGCATTTAAAATGGTTTAGGTTTTTTTTTTTTTTCATGACAGTGAGATACAACTGCTCCTGGAAACACCAATTACTTCAGAAATGAAGAGGGGCATCAAAGAAACTCATTATGGAGTTTGCCTTCAACACGGCAAGACTAGTCATTTGGGCAAGAAACTGGTCTTGCCTGAACTATTTGACAGTATGCTGTCCATCTTATACATATAGAACCAACAGTAAATTTATTGCTGATAAAATGTACATGCAGGATGCAAAGGAACATGAAGCACTTCAGCCTATGGACTGAAGACGGATGTTCCAATATTACAGAGGAACATCAGGTGAAGTTGTCTCTCTCAATTCTAGAATTGATACATGATACTTCTGTGGTCCTTGATAGAGTTGAAGACAGATAATTACAGTTATGGTTTTCCATACTTATGATTAAAGATAAGTTACATGTAAGAATTTAGACTCACAAAGATAGGACAGATGATAGAATATTTTCTTTAAATTTTACCGAAAGTAAATGGACTAAATATTCTTTACTGTAGTTCTTACTTGATAACTGTTTTGTTATATGTAATTTTAGAATGTTAAATGCAAAATACTTCTTTTTATTTTGACAAAAAGAAGAGATTATGGGGTATGGTCTCCTCTATATATGTTTCTCTTATTGATTAGGGGGATAAAACACTGTTTAGCCAGTGAGACATGAAGATAGGCAGGTCTAGGAGGCAAGGATAATTCTGGGAAAGGCAGACAGAGTGAGCATGGCTCATAGAGACCAGATGCTGCTGGAGGATTAACACCATACTGGTGCATTACTGGGCAAGTCATAGTCTTGTGGCAATACTTAGACTGACAGAAATTGGTTAATAATTACAACAGAGCTAGCCAAAAAGAAGCCCTAATGTTGAGCCAACAGATTCATAACTAATATATTATCCATGTGTTTGTTTGGGGCTCAACGGTGGCAGGATGCTGAAAGATGAGAAAACTCAAGCTTACAAAAGTGTGCATAGCAAACTAATAAATTTACTTCAGATTTTGTGCTTTTTTTCCCAGATGTGGTAACTAAACTTTGTAATTCCATGTTTTCAGAGTATGAGGCAGTGGTTTAAGACAGTGTGATCCACATAGAAATGCCCTGTTTGACTCCAGAATTCTGAAAAAATGGAGGATGGATTATATGAGTAAGTGGTGGGGCA
The DNA here is from genome assembly GCF_943737965.1 of Phodopus roborovskii. Lineage (NCBI taxonomy): Eukaryota > Metazoa > Chordata > Mammalia > Rodentia > Cricetidae > Phodopus > Phodopus roborovskii. Next base: position 18,862 of record NW_026126437.1, read on the forward strand.
TCAAGCTCATGATGGAAAAACCCACAGAGACAGCTAACGTGAACTAGTGAGAGCTCAAGATTCTAGATCAACAGCTGGGGAGTCTTTATGCAATAGAACTAGGCTGTCTCCATGTGGGCATCAGTTGTGTAGCTTGGCAGTGGGACCAGAATTTATCCCTTGTGCACGAGCTGGCTTTTTGAAACTCATTATCTATGGTGGGATGCCATCCAAGACGGAGGAACTTGGTCCTGCCTCAATATGCCAGGCTTCATTGACTACTCCTTTCTGAGTAGTGGATGGAGGGTATGGAAGTATTAGTAAGTGTTCAGTAAGTATACCAATATCAAATAGAATGCATGTATTCATCAGGTTATCCATCATTTCCAAGTGCTTATGATACCTAAGTATAGGTGTTCTTTTTGTATATTGTGCAGGTAAAGTCAAAAGGAGAACTACATGGAAAAATAAGCCCATTTTTACTTGCCCACTTTAACAGATTGTCTTTTTTGTTTTTATCATTAATTATTTTTTCAAACAGTATACTCTACTCATATATATATATATATATATATATATATATATATATATATTTTTTTTTTTTCCTCCTCCCAACTTTCCCAGATAATCTCCACTCACCACAACCTCATCTTCTTTCTTTCTCTGTCTGTCATAAAAAATAAAAAATAATAAACCAAAATTCAAAATAAACAAAGAAAAATAAATAAGAAAAATATTAAACAAAGACAACATGAAAAATGCCACAAGCGCGCGCATGCACACACACACACACACACACACACACACACACACACACACACACACACACACACACAAAACAAAACAGACAAACAAAAAACCAAAACCAAAAACAATAAATAGAAGAGCATGGGTGTTGGTCAGCTACTCCTGGCATGCACTCTGCTCTGACATGGAGTGTGGTTTACATACCAAGTGTCACTCCACTGGAGTAAATTTACTATCCATTCACATCACGTATCAATAGCAAACATCTTGTTTAGAAGTGGAACTTTGTTTCCACTTATACTTCTTATAGTTTGGTTGTAAGCCTAGTCTGTAATGGCTGAACCATCCTTTCAGCCCCCACTTCCACTTCATTATGGTTAGCTTTTATCAGGCTTGAACCTGTGTAAGTCTTCTGTATGCTGTCACAGTCTCCATATTTCATAAGAGTGTCAGCCCTGTTATGGTAGACCATCTCATACACATGGTCTCAAACATACATTTACAAGTACACAACCACTCATGTTATGTCTATTCTCTCTTTTCTCAATAATTGAATTAATTGATTACCTAACATCATGTTCCTTTTCTTACTTAACTGAGTCACTTTAGAAAAGCAATGCCTATGATATGTCTTTGATTTAGTCTTGGCAAAAAAATCCATGTCTGGATATTTCTGAGAGTGCTTGAGTTCTTCCTTTCTCATTTTGATTTTTAGTTTGTTCAATTTTAGTACACATATTTTCTGGTATGGATAGCAGACCAGAGAAATTGATATTTCAACATCTCTATCACAATTGAAATTTTCCTTGTTGTAATGAAATGTAACTAAGTTCTTGCTAAGATAAGGTTTAATAAGTCAGTTAAACTCTAATCATAAATGCTTTTCAAAATTAAAATACATAGTAGTTTGTATATTTATGCTGCATAATTTAGGAAAATATGCAGTGTGAAGCAATATGGAGGTCTTACCGATATTTTTGAAGTTTCTACCCACCTAATTCAGAGGAATTGAAAAATCTCAGTATTCCTGTAGAAATTATGGACAACACAAGTGGATAATGAAGTAAATTAAGAACTTAAATAGCCCAAACCATTTCAATGAGTTAGGTATGAAGTGAATTACAGAGCTAATGTGAACTTTATGTGAATATAACACTGTGTTCATTTAGTATTTCCTAATGATTCAGAAAATTTGAAAAGAGCAAATTTTAATGTTAACATTTTTAGTAATAGATTCTATTTTTGAGGACTGACTATCTAAAGGTAGATGGTGAAGCTTTTCAACCTAAAATATTTTCTTAGAGCCTCTCTAATTATGGGGAAATGTCATTTCTCTTTTTCATTGATCTTTGTTGCTTTCACAAAACTCACTGTAGGATTGTGTTATTTTGTTTCATTTCCATATACAAGAATGAGAAGGAAAGGAGATTCTATAAAAATGGACTAAAGGTTATAAGTAGAGTTATTGATTTTCATTTTAGACCTTGAGTCCCTGCAATTATATTCATTCACTCAACCATAAAAAGTCTTTTGAGGCATGCTCAGAGAGGATTTCTGGGAATTAAACATGGGTTCTTCCCCCACTCTTTAGCCCCTTGAAGCTCTAATCCAATAGCTGAGTAAAATTCACATTCATGTCTGTTACACGGGATAAAGGCATTGAAAGGGGCTCCTCATATCAGAAAGTGAAAAGCATTCTTTTAACAGGAGAAAGGAAAACTACAGCATCTGAGGTATGCATGTAAAGACCAGAATTTGGATAAGTGAGGGAAAAGAGAACAGCTAGTGAGAAAGCATAATTTGAGAATAAGTACGTTTTCCTTCACTTATTTCTTTCCCATGGAATGCTTTTAAAAATAATAAGGCATTATGTTTAACTAAATTAAGCTTTTTGGCAGATATAGAACACGGCACCTAAACTATGAATGCATTTTCACATTTTCAAATACATTTAGTACATTAACCAAAATGAGCCATATGCTGAGAATAAAGAAATCTGAAGACATTTTAGAGGATAGTCTATCGGCTCTCTGACCACATTACTAAAATACAGAAAACTAAGTCTCAAGAAAGTAAGCAAAAATCGCCACATTTTTGGAAGTTACACAACCTAACTTTAAATAATTTGGGGACTAACAGGGAAAAGTTGGTAACTGGAAAGAATTTTGGTCTGAACTATAACAAAAGTGACTGGCATTGGAGCTTGTAATTCAAAGCACAGAATGAGAGAGAGAAAGCATTGTACATGTGACAGAAGAGAGACATGTCAACAAAAAAGGAAGTCCAAAATATCAACAAACAAATCCACAGAAAGTAGCCAAATATAAATCAGGAAGTACTAACACAACAACTGGGTAAGGGAAGAGAAATATACAGTGCAGCAGACTACCAAAGGTCAACATTATACTTTTAAAATAACTTCTTATGAGAAAACAAGTATGCCAACCATCAGATCGTTTCCCAAGGGAAAGTTAGTATTATAAAGGTACCAATAATTTAAAAATTTAGAAAAGTCACAAATTAGTTATATTTTATTGGTTAGTAAAGAAAGGTGATGCAGAAACTTGTTTTTAAACATGAACCATAGTTTTCAATACTGTGTGTTTTGTTCAGTGTGCTTACATACATGTGTTATAATGTACACATGGTGGTCAGTGGATGACTTGTTGGACTTTGTTCCCCACATCATTTTCTTCTGTGAATTAGTCAGCTCAGTAAACTATTATCAACCATCTTTATTAGCTGATCCACTTTGCTTGATCTCAAAATGTGATATTTAGAATAATTACCAAATTTAGAAAAAATTCAAAAAGAACCTAAAACTAGCATTAGAGAACCATCTAAAATATAAAATACTATTACGGAAGACAAATTATACACATAGTAGAAGGGCTAAACTGGATTCATAACTTAGAATAACCAATACTATGATAAAGTTATATCCTATAATTGGTGTATTTATTGAAAACAATTTTTATAGAAATATTTAAGGTCGGCCACTGGTGGAAATTAGAAATTTAGTTTCACATTTTACATCATAGTCTGTCAGAGCAAAAATCAGCAATATACTATTGGAAATAAGAAGAAAGATTCATACTATCAAATTTTGAAATTTGACTAATTAATTTTTATTAATGAGACATCATATTTTGTTCAGACAGGAAGATCAAAGAACACACAGTCTGGGAAATGTTTTATTATTTTCTGGCAAAGAGAGTTCTGATCAATGCATTGTATCAGTATTATTTTTTGTTACTGTTATTTATATTAATTAATTAACTAATTAATTAATTATTCTCAGCCGTATCACAGTTTCCTCTTCCTCCCTCCTATCCTCTCAGTTCCTCTGTCCAACCACTTCATCTCCATTGATTCCTCCTCTCTCTTCAGAAATGTGGAGTCCTCCAATATATACCAGACAGCCATGGCTATATCAAGTTGCAGTAAGAATAGCAACTTCTCTTCTATAAAGATTAGATGAGGCAACCTAGTAGAAGGGAAGAGTCCCAAAAGCAGATAACAAAGGCAGAGATATCTTCTGCTCTTTATATTAGGAACCCCAGAAGAAAAGCAAGCTATACAGATGCAACATATGTGCAGAGGGCCTGGGTTAGTCCCATGCAAGTTCTCTTGTTGGCAGTTCAATCTCTATGAGTCTCCATGGTCCCAGGTTAGTTGATTATGTGGGTTTTCTCATAGGTTCCCTTGCCCCACTGACTCTCCAATTCTTCTTTCTCCTCTTCCACAGGATAACCAAAGTCCATCTGATGTTTGGCTGTGGGTCTATGCTTTGTTTCCATCAATTGCTGAGTGAAGCCTCTGTGATGACATTGTACTATTTTTCTAATTTATACCAGAGATGCCACTGACAAATTGTCTTTCTTAATACTTTCTCTCTCCAATTTCCACCAATCTGATCCCTCCTGCTCCCATGCCCATCCCTTCATCCAGAACTCCCCCTCTTTTCCTCGCCCATTCATCTGTGATGTCTATTCTATTTACTGTTCATAGTGAGATTCATGTGTCCCCTCTTGAGCCTTCCTCGGTACTTTGCTTCTTTGGGTCAATGGAATGAAACATGATTATCCTTTACTGATGATATACACCTATAAATGAGTACATATTATGTTTGTCCTTCTGGTTCTGGGTTACCTCACTCAAGATGATCTTTTTTAGTTCTATCTATTTACTGGAAAATTTCATGATGTCATTTATTTTTAACAGATAAGTGGTACTCCATTGTATGAAAATACCGTATTATCTTTCTCCTTTCTTAGTCTGATAGACTGGTATACCACACAATCCTACAGGACAATCAGTAGTTGAGAGATCCAATCATACTTTAAAAGAAATCCTCCATAAACAGGCAGGAGGAACCAAGACACCCAAACACAGATTACATAACGCTTTATTAACATTAAACTTTCTTAATGCTGATGAAAAAGGAAAAACAGCTGCAGAAAGACACTGAACAATAGAAAAACTTCTGAACTAAATCAGCCAGTGTACTTCAAGGATGTACTGACCTCAGAAGGGAAAGCAGGTTATTTGTTACGTTGGGGTAGGGGTTTTGCATTTGCTATCTACAGGGAGAAAGAAAAAACTATGGATACCATCTAAGTTAATCAAGATCTGAGTTGAACAAGAGAAACATCTTAATGAAGAGAAATGACAAGTCATCCAACAAATTAGGTCCCATGAGGTTGTGCAGAGGCCTCTCAAAGGTAGTGGAATTGTTCTGTTCTTGTTCTTACAGGAAAACTGAGAAAACCTATCATCAAACAGCCAAAAGACACTGAACATGTAGGTGTCTACAAAAGAGAAGACAAATCTCCAAAAAGAACCATTTAACAAAGAGGAATCTGATGGATGGTAAAAATATTTAAATCTATTGAGATATTTCTATATAGAAATTCTCTTAGTATTCCTTTAGTCCCAATTTATGTAAACCAATGCTGGCTTTGGAATTGGATTTGGCTTTCCTTCTCTAAATTCAAGATTAAATTCATGGATTCTGCCTTAAATCAAAAAGCCAATTGGTGTAAGGCAGAAAAAAAAAACAAAATCAGGGAACTCATTTCTTATATGCAATTTTCTCTCGAAATCCTAATTTTCTCACATACTTTTAATGCTTATTGTTGTCTTTCCCTAATGCATACCTTAAAACTTGAAAATTTTACTTTAATATTGATGTGTAACTTTTCCACAAGGAATCATAATGATTACTAAAAGCAGTCTTTGAACTGTCCAAAAAGATGATGGGGGCCCCCCACATCATCGTTTCCCCTGACTCAACCTGATGCATCTGAACTACAAACATCACCCTAAAACCGGTTTGAGACTGTTTTGCTCGAGACAACTCATGACTAGCTAGCTGTAATGGTGCACCTTTTTATTACACCCTGGCCAGTGTTTCAAATAGAACTACAGTCAAGAATTTTCTGCCACACAGTGACTAGCTACATATGCCACAGCCAGTTCTGTTGAAAATTTTCATGGTGCTAAAATTTTTCTTCCTACAGGATCCATTGGAGCAATCATTGTCCCATTTCAGCAGGAAGTAACCTTAAGATAATGACGCCCCCTTTCCCTACCCTTGGAATTCTTGGGATAATAGTCTCGTTTTTGGGTTGGTTTAATTATTTAGGGTTGGGTATGGAAGGTGATGCTTACACTTGGGTTTATTTTTTAGACAGGAATAGGGAATGGTTGGGGAAAGGTATGGTTTTAGATGGAATATAGGTAGATTAGCCTATTTTCTTGTGAATTTGAGTAAGAATCAGATAGCATTTTGCAGCTCACATTGTTATGTATTCTTATATGTGGTAAGCTATGTAAAATAAAGTTTATATTTTGTTATATTGTGTGAAATCTTTCCACTTACGATGTTTTATGCACATTATTTTTTTACCATAATCTATGTATGTATACTTTTCTTGTATTCAAGACATTTGTATATTGATACAATTTGGGATATTTATCATGCTGCCCTTTATAGTTCTACCTCTTGTCTTCACATTTCTACTCTACCTCTATTTTAGGGATTTATATGTATGTATATGTATATAGTTATATTGTTTAAGTATTTCTTCCTGCTTTACTCAGGGAAGTTTTAATCAGTTTTTTAGCTAAGTTCCTGAGTATTACAGGGATTATCTTCACTCATGTTGCCTGTACCTATGAGATTAGTCAGATATAGATGCTTAATCTTCAATCACTTCATAGACATGCAGAACATGGCATTTAAATGTTTTAATATTAGTACTCCAATGAAATGAGACACTGTTGCTCCTGACAGTACCGTGCACTTTCCAGAAAATATGTTGGACACTGTTGTTGCTCCTGCTGGGAGTTCATTCTCGCCTCAGCTAATGGCCTGTTGGCAAAGAACTGCCCCAACCTTGACCACTGATTTGGACATTCAGTCCTATGTGCTTGCAGGAGACAAACATGGAAGACTGCTTGACCTTGCCAAGTCAGTGTAAGACAGCCATTCCTATTTCCCTGCTGTTGTTGTGGTCTGTCAAGTTCTCTTGACCTTAGCCAAAACTGGGGTGTACCAACGTTGCTGTGAGACCTAGGGTGACTGTCCAGGAGGCTTGCTGTTTCTGTCCTTGCTTCACCTTTTGGAAGTTGTCCATCCGCACTTCCTGTCTACTCTACTATTGTTATTTTCCTTCTCAGGTCTTGATGAGGTTGAAGATTAAACTATCATAACTATTATTCTCTCTTCCTAGTTAGATATAGTAGGTACTAGATTCATGATTTCCAGCTTAGGACAACTCTATTGTAAACTCCATTATGCCTTCACCCTAGGACTAGATATGTAGGTCATTTTGTTCTCGATTTTTCTTTTCCTAGAGCACACTTGTTATTCACTGTTTTGTATATAGTTTTGTATTAAGCCTAAATCTTTTCTTTAGACTTAAAGGGGAATGTAGTGACATAGTCCTTCTGTGGCACTGACCACGCCCATTGGGGGTGGAGCCATGGGCAGAAGTGACCTGTGGAAGGAGGTCAGAGAGAGAGCTGGGAAAGCTCTCTTGCTGGTGTGACTCGGACAGGAGAGCATCAGGTGGAATTTCCTGATGCACAGGCGAGCATCGGGTGGAATTTCCTGGTATTCATCTGTCTAGGTTGTAAGTTATTTCTCCCTGAATAAACATCTATTCGGCGTATTTGTTTATCCTGATCCTTATTTAACTGCAATAATTATGTGGGTTTCTCTCATAGTTTCCTTGCCCCACTGACTCTCCAATTCTTCTTTCTCCTCTTCCACAGGATAACCAAAATCCACCTGATGTTTGGCTGTGGGTCTATGCTTTTGTTTCCATCAATTGCTGAGTGAAGCCTCTGTGATGACATTGTACTATTTTTCTAATTTATACCAGAGATGCCACTGACAAATTGTCTTTCTTAATACTTTCTCTCTCCAATTTCCACCAATCTGATCCCTCCTGCTCCCATGTCCATCCCTTCATCCAGAACTCCTCTTTCCCTCGCCCATTCATGTCTATTCTGTTTACCATTCATAGTGAGATTCATGTGTCCCCTCTTGAGCCTTCCTTGTTACTTTGCTTCTTTGGGTCAATGGAATGAAGCATGATTATGTTTTACTGATGATATACACCTATAAGTGAGTACATATTATGTTTGTCCTTCTGGTTCTGGGTTACCTCACTCAAGATGATCTTTTTTAGTTCTATCTATTTGCTGGAAAATTTCATGATGTCATTTCATTTTAACAGATAAGTTTTAACAGAATAATTGGTACTCCATTGTATGAAAGTACCATATTATCTTTCTCCATTATTAGTTTGATAGACATCTAGGTGGTTTCCAATTTCTGGCTATTATGAATAAAGCTTTTATGAACATAGTTGGGCAAGTGTCATTGTGATATGAGTATATTCCAGGAGTGATATAGCTGGGACTTAAGGTAGGTCGATTCATAATTTTCTGAGAAACCACCTCATAAATTCCCAAAGTGGCTGCTACCAGTTTGCACTACAACTTGCAATGAAGGATTGTTCCCCTTGCTCCACATCCCCTCCAGCATGAGCTGTCAAATATGCTTTTATCTTAGTCATTCTGACCTGACAGTGTAAGATATAATTTCAGAACTTGTATTTCTCTGATGTTGAAGGATGCTTAACATTTCTTTAGTGTTTCCTGGCCATTTGAGATTTACTTGGTACGAATTCTCAATTTAGGTCTGTATTCAACTTTTAAATTGGATTATTTTGGGTTTTTTATATCTAGTTTCTTGGGTTTTTTATACATTTTTAAATAAGCCTTTTGTCGGATGTGGTATTGGTGAAGATCTTTCTACATTTATTAGGCTGCCATTTTGTTGAGTTGACTGTGTAGATAGCCTTATAGAAATATTTCAGTTTCATGAGGTCCTATTTATTAAGTTTTGATTGAGTTCTGTGCCTGCATGAATGGTCTTCTATTCAGGAAGGTGTCTCCTGTGCCAATGCATTAAAGGCTTCTCCCCCACTTTCTCTTCTATCAGGTTTAGTGTATCTGTTTTATGTCAAGGTCTTTGATACACTTATATACTTGGTCTTGAGTTACATTCCTGGTGATAGATATGAGTGACTCTATTTGCATTCTTCTACATGCTCACATTTACTTAGTCCAACATCACTTGCTGGAAGATAGTTTATTTTACATTATATATTCCTGGTTTCTTACCAAAATCAGGTGTTCATAGTTATTCAGATTTACATACAGGTCTTTGATTCAGTTCCATTGATTAACCTGTCTGTTTTTATGTCAAAACCATGTGCTTTTTATTACTACCAGTCTGCAGTATGGTTTGAAATACCTAGATGATGATAACCCCAGAAATTCTATTACTGTGCAGGATTGTTTTAGTTATTCTGGGTTTTTGTTTGTTTGTTTGTTTGTTTTTTTTGTATGAAGTTGAGTATTGTTCTTTCAAGTTCTGTAGAGAATTCTGTTGGGATTTTGATGAGGATTGCATTGAATCTGTACATTGATTTCTTTTTTAATATGAGGCATTTTTACTATGTTAATCCTACCAATTCACGAGCATGATAGATCCTGATAATTTCTTCAATTTCTTTCTTCAAAGACTTGAAGTTCTTGTTATATTTGTTGTTTTAGTTGCTTGGATGAGAGTTACATGAAGGTATTTTCTATTTTTGAGGTTATCATATAGGGTCTATATTCTGTGATTTCTTTCTCAACCCTTTTATTATTTGTGTATAAAAGACCTAGTTACTTTCTTTTAGTTAATCTTGTATCCAGCCAATTTGCTTAAGGTATTTATTAGCTATAGGAAATGCCTGGTAAAATTTTTGGGTTCAGTTATATATGCTATCATATCATCTTCAAATAGAGAAACTTTATATTTGTCCTTAATCCTCTTCTGTTATCTAACTGAGACCCATGTTCAAGGGATCTGAGTCAGACCAATTCTGGATTCCTAGCTATCAGTCTGGGGGCCCAATAGCTCCTCCTTGTTCAGGCTGCGGCTGTCTCTGTGGGTTTCTGTAGCCTGGTCTTGTCCTCTTTCTCTGCATCTGGATTCCAGTTCAGCTCAGTGTTTAGCTGTGGTTGTCTGCCTCTGCTTCCATTAGCTACTAGATGAGAGCTCTATGATGGTGGATAAGTTAGTCATCAATCTCATTATCAGGGAAGGGCATTTATTGCAGCATTTCCACTTGTTAGTTGGGGTCAGCCTTATAGGTCTTTGAAGTTTCTCTAGAGTCAGTTTCTTTAAACCTGTAATTGTTCCATCTTTTAAGGTCTCTCTCTCTCTCTCTCTCTCTCTCTCTCTCTCTCTCTCTCTGGTCTATTCCTTCCCCATCTCTTTCTCCTAGTTCTCTCTCCACTCCTGTGCCCCCCTCCCTATATGCTCAGGAGTTTTTGTCCTTTCCCCTTCTGTTTGAGACCTTGTGTGAATCTCTTAGATTCCTCCTTCTATCCTAGTTTCTCTGGCTGTGTGAATTATAGGCTGATGATCCTTTGTTCTATGTCTAAAATGCATATATGAGTGAGTACATACCATGTTCCCCTTTTTGTGACTGGGTAACCTCACAGTATTATTTCTTTAAGTTCTATTCATTTGCCTATGAATTTCAAGATTCCATTTTTTTTTTCTGCAGTGTAATATTCCACTGTGTAAATGTGCCACATCTTCTTTATCCATTCTTCTGTTGAGGGGCATTCAGGTTGCTTCCAGGTTCTTGCTATTACAAATAATGCTACTACGAACATAGTTGAGCACATGTCTTTGTTGCATGGATGTGGATCATTTGTTTATATACCTAAGAGGGGATTGCAGGGTCCTGTGGTAGACTGATTCCCATTTTCCAGAGGAACCACTATACTGATCTCCAAAATGGCTTCTGAAGTTTGCACTCCCACCAGCAGTGGAGGAGTGTTCCCTTTCTGCATATCCTTTGCAGTATAAGTTGTTATTGGTGTTTCTAATTTTAGCCATTCTGGCAGGAGTAAGATGGTATCTCAGAGTTGTTTTGATTTGCATTTCCCTGATGGCTAAGGATGTAGAGCACGTTCTTTAGTGTCTCCCAGCCTTTTTGATTTCCTCCATTGAGAATTCTCTATTCAGTTCTGTACCCCATTTTTTAATAGGGTTATTTGGTGTTTTGGTGACTAGTTTATTGAGTTCTCTGTATATTTTGGAGGTCATCCCTCTGTCATATGTAGGATTGGTAAAGATGTTTTCCCATTCTTTGGGTTGCCTTTTGGTCTTGTCATCTGTGTCCTTTGCCTTCCAGAAGCTTTTCTGTTTGAGGAAGTCCCATTTATTAATTGTTGATCTCAGGGTCTGTGCTACTAGAGTTACATTCAGTAAGTGGTCTCATGTAGTGGGATGTTCACTTTGTCTCCTTCTGTGGCTCTGTCCACGCCCATTGGGGGGTGGAGCCATGGGTGAAAGTGACCTGTGGAAGGAGGTCTGGGAGGAGCCAGGGAACACTCTCTTGCTGGCTGGTCACGAGAGAGGAGAGCATCAGGTGGAGCCTGCTTGTGTTAATCTGTCTAGGTTGTAAGTTATTTTTCCCTGAATAAACATCTATTTGTCCTATTTGTTTATCCTGATCCTTATTTAACTGCAATAGTCTTTGTACCAATGACTTTGAAAGGATAATAATCAACTTTATATGGAAAAACAAAAGACCCAGGATAGCCAAAACAACCCTGTACAATAAAAGGAACTTCAGATGGCATCACTATCCCCCGACTTTAAACTCTACTATATTCGTGAAAACTTTTTGGTATTGGCACAAAAATAGACAGGTAGACCAATGGAATCAAATAAAAAATCCTGATATTAACCCACACACCTATGAACACCTGATTTTTTTTTTTTTTTAACAAACAGCTAAAAGTATACAATGGGTGGTGGAAGGCATCTTCAACAAATGGTGGTGGAACACCTGGATGGTCCTGTTTAGAAGAGTGCAGATAGAATCATGCCTATGGCCATGCACAAAATTCAAGTCCAAATGGATCAAAGACCTGAAGTTAAATCCAGCCACACTGAACCTCTTCTAAGAAAAAAAAAAGTGGGAGGTACCCTTGAATAATATTGCTTTTTTAATTTCAATATTTTTTGAAGATATGAAAAAAAGAATTTATTATATTGTGGCAAAAGACTTTAACTGTAGACATTTATGAGCAACTAGTATTGTTTTTCTCATTCATTGTTATTTTCTAAGCCATGAGCAGTTTTTTCACAGGTTGCTGTGATGAGTATTTTCTCCTTCATGGAAAGGAAGCCTAAGGGAGGGCCTGTGGGGTTCCTTTCTGACCAGTTCTCTTCTCTTTGTTGTTGTATTTGTAGATTCTGTCCCTTTAATTCAAGTCCATATCTTAACCTGGTTTCCCTATTTCTACATCTTAACTTAGAAAATCTCAAGAGATAATTATCTGGGGGAGAATAATAATATTCAAATTGTTTGGTCTCCTTTCTTTAGACACTTAATTTTCTTGTTTCAATATCAAACTTATTTATCAGTTTTATTGTGATTCCTTCACTCTGTCAGTCCCTCCTTTTCCTTAATTCTTTTTTTTTCACTCCCGATTTCTTTCCTTTATGGATTTCATTTCAGTCTACAAATAGGGAATCTTACCCATATCAGGTTTTAGAATTAATACATCAAGAACCTTTATTTGATACAATGATTTGATGATTTGATTTTTTATTAGTAGTTCCCTGCCTTCTTTCTATCACTGGGATACTTTAGTAAGTCACTATTATGTCTATTAATGTCAATATTATTCTAAGTATTTGTATTTATATTCAGTAATTATTGGCCATTTCTAGCCAACAGCAACATACTGTGATTCTAAGAGGTAAATTCAAACATTTAAAAATCAGATTAGAAAGCACATTACCTTGTTAGGTATAAATCAATTATACAAAATAATTTATGTTAATTTTGATAATTTCAATTTACACAAAATTGATTTTCAATAAAATTTAATTTTCATGGATCCATTTGAATTCTGGTATAAGCCTTATATTTATAACAGAAAACCATTTTTAGTATTAAAAGAATAATGAGAATTAATAGGTTGTTATTTCTATTTCAAAATATTTAAAATTGAACATATAGGTAAAAATTACAGCACTTTCTAACAACACAAATTTTCTGTGAGAAGAATTGAATACAATTTTTGTTTATAGTTTGTTTTTTATTTTGTTTTGTTTCAATATTTAGCAATAATTGAGGAAATAGTATTTTCTACCTTTGTGCTTTGCATTTAGTTCACTAATGTTTAGTGCCATGGCTATCAAAAACTGTAAACAGCATCAAATTTATGTCTTTGGTTATCTGAATGCCACACATTCCTTTGCTTTCATGAAACTTCAAAATGAATGATGAGTTTAGGTAAATTATAGGAACAGTTCCAAGTTGGATGGAATCTACGGGCTAATAAAACAATATTATTAAATTGACTGCTATCAAAATAGCTTCCATAAACTGTTAATAATCCACAGAATCTTCCCTATGAACTGGGCAATTCATACTTTATCTGTGACAACTTGGTAAGTCTGTGGCAGAAACAAGCACAATTATTTCCAATATGCATAAAGCATTGGATTGAAGTATTAAAGGAAATTTCAACTCTATTTTAACACTCATATAGGTAGATGCTGTTGGCATTGACCTAACATAGCTAGAATAATGTCTGTCTGAAAACAATCTTAATTCTTTCACAGGTATCTGTTTTTTTTCTTTTATTGAAAATAGATTTTATTCCATATGTTGTATTTTTAATTGAATTTCTCCTTCTTCTATGTCTCCTAGTCTCCCCATGATCTTCCTATCTGGATCTACAATATTTTTATGTCTTCTAATTTTAAAATGGCATCTAAGAAATAATACAAAAATATGAAACAAGTAAATTTAAATATGGCAAAAGAATAAGCAGAAAAAGAGTCAAATGAGGAAGCATAAGAAATGCATATAGGTGGAAATAAACACATTTGGAGGGTTTTGATGAACAATTTATTTTAGGGTTGACTGTCTAAGGTCTCTCACTCTGCATGATATTTGTCTATTGGTCTATGTAATTTTTTCCCTTCTGCTGAAGAACGGGGCTTGTCTCATGATGGCTGAACAAGGCACTTGTCTATGAGTAAAGCAGAATGTCATTAGGAGTGTACCTTAGTGCTATGTTCCTTTAGTAGAACAGTGTTATTTGATATCCCCAGTCAGTCCCTGAGATATCTTGTCTCAGGTTCTTGGCTACCCAATCAGCCTTGGGTATAGGTTCTATCTTGTGTAGTTATTCATAACTCAAATCTGCTTTAGGATACCACTTCCCTAGCTGCTGTGTACCTTGGACCAAACAACCTTTCAGATGCAATAGTTCTTGGAAGTAAAGGATGTTGTGTGTCAGTTTTGGCAGGCCTTAAAGGTGAATCACAGCTTGGACCAGAATATGTTGGTTAGCATTCAGCCATTGATCTAAAATAACAACTATTGTGTTTTCAAGAAAAATCCTTGGCAAACTACAAAGCCTTAAAACAAACTCAGTGCTTAATTGTAGTTCAGAAAGCTATTATGTGATCAGAACTTTCCACCATGAACTGGTGTGATATGAGATATGTGAGTTATGGGCATGTGTGTATCTTACTACTATTTTTAAAAATTGTATATGTGTTATTTCCCAGGCTGTCCATCAAAACAGATAAAATCATCTGAAGCAACAAACACATATTGTCTCTTCCTTGTTCTCTCTCTCTCTCTCTCTCTCTCTCTCTCTCTCTCTCTCTCTCGCTACCTCCCTCTCACCATCCCTTCCTCTGTCTATTCCCCATCTCTTTATGCTTGAGCATTTGGCTTATAGGAAATATTTCCACTAAATTTTGGCTTGATCCCACAAGTGGTTCTTTGCAGTCTATTACTTCCATCTGAGAGTGAACAATTAAACAACAGTGTTCCCTGATGTAACATCCAGGAAAGACCAGTGGGGGAAGGAAGCCATGCTGAAGGTGGCACTTAGAAGCCTTACATGTAGAAGTTTGTTTAATAGGAGGCTTAATAGTCACTCTCCATTAGGAGAGAAGTCATTCTTTAGTGGCTATAAATAGTTCAGTCGAAGCTTTAATCTTTGTAAGTTCATTTGGTGAATGCTCCATCTTACACAGTGCTTCATTTTTGAATCTTTGAAGTTGCGTCACTCATATATATGAATATATATATACATATTATATGATATAAATACATATGGA
This sequence comes from Phodopus roborovskii, assembly GCF_943737965.1. NCBI lineage: Eukaryota > Metazoa > Chordata > Mammalia > Rodentia > Cricetidae > Phodopus > Phodopus roborovskii. The sequence continues at coordinate 34,331 of NW_026126437.1, forward strand.
ATAGTATATATGACAAATAACATTATATATGTACATCTTCCAAAACAACTAACTCATTTTTTCTTTGTTCATTTAAAATATCATATGTCACCAAAATCCCCAAATACCTTTTGGCAGTCCAAACCATCCTGTAGCTGCTACCATCAGAGCCCCTTGTCCCCAAACCCACCAGGAGACGTGGGTGCAGGGCCCTTTGCCCCAATTCCCTCCCCTCATGAAGGTCCTTAACCAGGGAACTTAGCCCCATCTTGCCCATTGGAGCCTCGGCTCTGAACCCACCAGGAGAGGCCCTACCTATACCCCACTGGAAGAAGAAATGGGAAGACAACAGTATAAGAACACATTTAACAACACAAAGAGTAATATGACACCTCAGAGTATGGTTCTCACACTCAAGACCTGAACATACCAAACCAGATGAAGGAGAAGAAAATGAACTTCAAAACAATTTTATGAAGATGATAGAGATAGTCAAAGAGGAAATGAAAAACTTCCTTAAAGAAATAAAAGACAAACAAACGGGGGGGGAGAAGAAGAAGAAAAAGGAAAGAAGAAGAAGAAGAGAAGAAGAAGAAGAAGAAGAAGAAGAAGAAGAAGAAATAATAATAATGCAGGGAAAAGACAATCCAACAAAGCAAAACAACTAAACTCACATCTCAAAAAAGAAAGCCAAGAAAATAAACAAACAGGTGAAGGCAATGATTCAAACAGTTCAAGTCTTGAGAGGGAAATAAAACCAAAGGCATTAAATAAAACAGAGGAAGAGGGAATACTATATGTAGAAAATCTGGGTAAACAATAAAAAAACTACAGATGCAAGCATAACTACCTGAATACAAGGGATGGGAAGAGAGAATCTCGGGTGTTTGTAGACAAAATAGTGGAACTAGATTAATCAGTCAAAAATCATCAAGTTCATCAAATTCTTAACACAAAATATCCAGGAAATATGGGATACTGTGAAAAGAACAAACCTAAGAAAAATAGGTAAGAAGAAGGTAAAGAAAACAAGATCAAAGTCACAGAAAACATATTCAACAAAATTATAGAAGAAAACTTTCCAAACCTAAAGAAGGGCATGCCTATGAAAGTACTAGAAGCTTATACAACACCAAATAGACTGGACCAAAACAAAAAACAAAAAAGTTCCCACACCACCAAAAAATAATCAAAACATCAAACTTACAGAATAAAGACAAAAATGTTAAGAGTTACAAAAGAAAAAGGTCAAGTAACATACAAAGACAAACCTATCAGAATTACACCCAACTTCCCTATAGAAACTCTGAAAGACAGAATCCCCTAAAAAGACTAAGAGACCATGAACGCCAGCCAAGACTATTATAGCCAGCTAAGATTTCAATCACTATAGATGGAGAAAATAAAATATTCCATGACAAAAATATTTAAATAATGCATATCCACAAATCCAGCCCTACAGAAAGTACTATAAGGAAATTCCAACTGAAGGAAGTTAGCTACACTCACAAAAGCATAGGCAATAGATAGATCATTCTTCATTACCCAAACTATAAAGAGGGAAATACACACACATAATACCACCACCACCACCAAATCCAATTGTAACAAGAATCTATAACCAGCGGTCACTAATATCACCTCAATATCAATGGTCTTATCTCAGGTATAAAAAATGTACAGGCTAACAGAAGAGATAAAAAGACAGAATCCATTCTTCTGCTGCACGCAAGAAACAGACCTCAACTTCAAAGAAGGACATTACCTCAGGAAAGTAAAGGGTTGGGAAAGATTTTCCAATTAAGTTGACCTAAGGAACAAGCTGGTATAGCTATCCTAATATCTAACAAATTACACTTCAAACTAAAATTAATCAAAAGGTATGAAGAAGGTCATTTCACATTTGTCAGAGGAAAAATCAATCAGGATTAAGTCTCAATTCTGAACATCTATATACCAAATACAAAGGTATCACATTCATAAAAGAATTGTTACTAGAAATTCAAATCACATAAAGCCTCACACACTAATAGTGGGAGACTTCAACACCCCTTTCTCGACACAGAACAGAATTATCAGACAGAAACTTAACAAACAAATAAAAGAACTAACAGAAGTTATGACTTACTTGGTTTTAATAGGCATCTATAGAACATTCCATGCAAACACAAAATAATATACCTTCTTCACAAAAAAACCATGGAATCTTTCCTAAAATCTACCAGATTCTTGCAAAATAAAACCTTAACAGACTAAAAATATTGGAATAACTGCTTGTATGTTATTGGATCACTATGTTTTAAAGTTAGAATTCAACAACAGCACAAATTGCAGAAAGCCAGCAAACTCATGGAAACAGAACAATGCTCAATTGCATCACTCCTGGGTCAAGAAAGAAATAAAGAAATTAAAGACTTCCTAGAATTCAGGGAAACTGAAGGGCACAACTTATCCAAACTTATGAGACACTTTGAAAGCAGTGCTAAGGAGGAAAGTTCAGAGCACTAAGTGCCCACATAAAGAAACTGGAGATTGACAGACTAGAGAATTAACAGAAAATTATAAAACTCTAGAAAAAAAATGAAGCAAACTTATCTAGGAAGAGTAGACACCAAGAACCATTCAAATGGCTGGCTGAAATCAATCAAATAGAAACAAACAAACCCACAAAGCATCAATGAAACACCAGAATTGTTTCTCCAAGAAAATCAAGAAGATAAAGAAAACTTTATCCAAACTAACCAAAATACAGAGGGGAGAATATGCAAATTAACAAATTCAGAAATACAAAGGGTGACATAACAAGGGGCACTAAAGGAAATCCAGAGAATCATCAGCTCATACTTTGGAAACTTGAACTCCACAAAATTGGAAAATTTTAAGAAAATGCACAATTTTCTGGATGGATACTCACTAGCAAAATTAAATGAAGAACAGGTAAGCAGTTTAAATAGACCTATAACCACTAATGAAATAGAAGCTGTAATTAAAAAAAAAAGTCTCCCAACCCCAAAAAACCCCAGGGCCTAATGGTTTCAGGGTAGAATTTCATGAGAAATTCAAAGAGCTAACACCAAATACTCCTCAAATTGTTCCACACAATAGATGCACAAGGAACAAGGCCACACTCTTTTAAAAGGCCAAAATTACCTGTTTTGCAATCCACAAATAAGAGAGCTACAGACCAATGCCATCATGAACATTGATGCAAAAATAAGCAATAAATTACTGGCAAATCAAAATCAAGAACACATCAGAAAATTCATCCCCCATGATCAAGGAGACTTCATCCCCAGAGATGCAGTGATGGTCCAACATATGAAACCTGTCTATTTAAACCACCAAATAAACAAACTGAAAAATAAAACCACATTATCATCTCACTAGTTGCTGAAAAAGCCTTCAACAAAATCCAACACCCCTTCATGATAAAAGTCTTGGATAGATCAGGCATAACAGGAATGTATCTAAACATAATAAAGGCAATATAGGACAAGCTAATAGTCAACATTAAACTAAATGGAGAGAAACTTAATGTGATACCACTAAAATCAGAAACAAGACAAGGCTGTCCATTCTCTGCATGTCTCTTCAATATAATTCTTGTAGTTCTAGCTAGAATGATAACACAACAAAAGGAGATCAACAGAATACAAACTGGAAAGGAAGAATTCAAAGTTTCAGTATTTTCAGATGGTATGATAGTTTACATAAGTGACCCCAAAATTTCTGCCAGGGAACTCCTACAGCTGATAAACACCTTCAGTTAATTGCCATGATAAAAGATTAACTCAAAATAATTTAGTAGCCCTTCTACATAGAGACAATAAATTGACTGAGAAAGAAATCAGAGACACATTACACTTCACAATAGCCACAAACGACATAAAATATCTTGTGGTAACTCTAACCAAACAACTGAAATACCTGTATGACAAAAAATTTAAGTCTCCAAAGAAAGAAACTAAAGAAGATATCAGAAAATGGAAAGATCTCCCATGGTCTAGGATAAGTAAGTTCAACATAGTAAAAATATCAACTTCAAAAACAATCAACAGATTCATTGCAATCCCCATCACATTCGCAGAACAATTCTTTACCAACCTTAAAGGAGCACTATTCAACTTTATATGAAAAAACAATCAAGGTAGCCAAAACAATCCTGTACAATATAGGAACTTCCAGAGGCTTCACCCATCTCTGATTTAAAACTTTACTGTGGAGCTACAGCAATGAAGACAGCTTGGTAGTGGCACAAAAACAGACAGGTAGACCAATGGAATTAATTTATGACCTGGCATTAATCCATACACCTATAATCACCTGATGTTTGGCAATGATCCTAAAACTATAAAATTGAAAAAAGAAAGCCTTTTAAACAAATGGTGCTGGAATAATTGAATGCTGACATCTAAAAGATTGCAGATAGATGCATATTTATTTTGATGCACAAAACTTCCAAGTCCAAATGGATCAAAGATCTCAACATAAATCCAGCCACACTGAACATCTTTGTAGAGAAAGAGAGGAAGTACCTTTGAATGAATTGGTACAGGAGACCATTTCCTGAACCTAACAACAGTAGCATGTTTTCTCTGTCCATTATTGGGTTGAGGGCCATTTAGGTTGCTTCCAGGTTCTGGCTGGTACAAACAATGCTGCTATGAACATAGTTGAATAGATGTCCTTGGTTTATGAATGTGCAGTTTTTTGGGTATATGCTTACCAGTAGATTTATTGGATCTTGAGTTAGACTCATTTCCATTTTCCTGAGGAACCACCATACTGATTTCCAAAGTAGTTGTACTATTTTTGCACTCCCACCAGCAGTGGAGGATTGTACCGGTTTCTCCACATCCTCTCCAGCTTAAACTATCTTTGGTGTTTTTGATTCTAGCCATTCTGACAGGAGTAGGATGGGATCTCAGAGTGTTTTTGATTTGCATATCCCTGATGGCTACAGATGAAAACTTTCACAAGTGTCTTTCAGCCATTTTAGGTTCCTCTATTGATAATTTTCTATTTAGTTCTGTACTCCACTTTTTAATTGGGTTATTTGGTGTTTTGCTAACTAGCTTCTTGAGTTCGTGATATATTTTTGGGAGATCATCCCATTGTCAGATGTGAGTTTGGTCAACATCTCTTTTGGGCTCCAGTTGTCTTGTTGACTGTGTTCTTTGCCTTGCAGAAGCTTTTCAATTTCAGAAGGTCCCATTTTATTAATTGTTGATTTCAGTGTTTGTGCTACTGGTGTTATGTTCAGGTAGCAGTGCTTTGTAATGATTTGTTCAAGGGTACCTCCACTTTCTCTTCTAAGAGATTCAGTATGGCTGGACTTATGTTAAGGTCTTTGATTCATTTGGAATTAAGTTTTGTGCATGGTGATAGTTATGAATCTAATTGCAATCTTCTACAGGTCATCATCCAGTTATGCCAGCTTTATTTGTTGCAAGATGTTTTTTTCCATTGTATTTTCTTAGATTTTTTTGTCAATAATTAGGTGTTTACAAGTTTGTGGGTTAATGTCAGGGTTTTCAGTTCGATTCCATTGATCTTCCTATCTATTTTTGCAGCATTACCAAGCTGTTTTCAGGACTGTAGCCTTATAATAGAGCTTGAAGTCATGGATGGTCATGCCTCTGGAAGTTCCTTTATTGTAAGGGGCTGTTTTGGCTATCTTGGGTCTTTTGTTTTTCCATATGAAGTTAACTATTGTTCTTTCAAGGTCTGTGAAGAATTGTGCTGTGATTTTGATGTGAATTGCATTGAATCAGTAGATTGCCATTTTTACTATGTTGATCCTACCTATCCAAAAACATGGGATATCTTTCTATTTTATGGATGTGATGGTGATGTGGCTGTAACATCAGTCACCCCATTGATCTCCAGGATTGACTCTCCTGATCTGGCAGGCTAGGCAGGTGTTCCCTTCCTCCCTCACTGTTCCATGTGCATCACTTCCCGAAGCTGCAGTTGTGTGCTTGATGGAAGAGGGACATTTTCCCAAATAGAGGAGGACTGGTCTCTGGTCAAGGGTATATGAGTAGCTACATTCCCCCACTAGAACCTCCAAACAAGCTCTGTAGATCACACCTTACATATTGAAGCATTGTCTTATAATAAATCAGGAGATAGCTGTTTTTGATAGACTAGAATGCCAGCAAACCTCAGTGATCCTTTGGTCTCCATGTTTCCCCACAAAACCATACATACATACATACCATGGTACACTTAATTGTTATCTGCTAAAAATCTGAACTTAGGTCCTTACACTTGTACAAAAAGCACTTTAACAATATAATCTGTCAGTATTCCATAACATAGTTTGATATAAAGAAATATCTTTTCTTGAAAGGAGACCTGACTATCGCGCCGCCCCATGCAGGACCAACTGTAATTTCCACCTACTTGGTCTCTGACCCCGCCTCCCGGCCCCCGGTGGGGGCCCGGGGCCCCCCGAGAGCCGCCCCTCTCTCGGGGGCCCCTTAGTACCTGAGGCAGAGTGTGGGACATCTAGCCGGGGCCACAACGAGGCCGGGGCCAGGAGGGCGGGCCCGAGTGAAGTGAGAACCCTGCAAACCGTCACAATTTCAAGCCACCGCCTCATCCTCTTCCACCAGCTATTGGCCAGAGCTATTGGCCAGAGGACCACTATTGAGTACCTGTTGGCATTTTCTTCTGAATCTTCATCCTTGACATCATCCCTGGATCCCTGTCTGCAGAGAAACCTCCTAGAGAGCTACACAGAGCTACAGATATTGAATCTCAGATCCACATAAGCCCATTCGGAAGTACCATAGAGAGAGGGAAGAGACACCACCAATACCTACTGGAAGAAACTGTGGGAAGAAGGCAATACAAGAGAACACCTAACAACAGAAAGACAAACATGACACCACCAGAATCTAGGGAATCTACACCAAATAGAATGGAACAAAACAACAAAGCAGAGGAAGCAGAAGGGTATGACTTAAAAATCACCATCATAAAAATGGTAGGGGCCCTCAAAGAAGATGTGAGAAAATCCCTTAAAGAAATGGAGGGAAAAAACGAACGGAAAGTGGAAAGAAATGAACAAATTCCTTAAGGAAAGTACAGAAAGCCAAGAAAAACAATTAACCAGGTAAAGGAAACGGTTCAAGACTTGAAAACTGAAATTGAGAAAATAAAGGCAACACAAACGGAAGGAAGGCTGGAAATTGAAAAGCTGAGCAAAAAATCGGAAACCACAGACAAAAAGCATAACCAATAGAATTCAAGAGATGGAAGAAAGAATCTCAGGCGCAGAAGATAAACTAGAAGAAATAGATTAATCGACCAAAGAAAATCATAAATCCAACAAATCCAGCAACACAAAACATCCAGGGAAATGTGGGACACCATGAAAAGACCAAACCTAAGAATAATAGGCATAGACAAAGGTGAGGAAGCCCAGATCAAAGGTGCTGAAAACATATTCAACAAAATCATCGAGGAAAACTTTCCAAATCTGAAGAAGGACATGCCCATGGAAGTACAAGAAGCATACCCAATCCCAAATAGGCTGGACCAAATAAGAAAGACCCCTCGACATATAATAATCAAAATACCTAGCATACAGAATAAAGAAAGAATATTAAGAGCAGCGAAGGAAAAAGGACAGGTAACATATATAGGCAGACCTATCAAAATTACCCCCTGACTTCTCCATGGAAACCCTCAAGGCCAGAAGGTCCTGGATAGATGTTCTAAAAGTATTAAGAGAACACAGATATCCAGCCTAGGCTACTATATCCAGCAAAATCTCAATCAATATAGATGGGAGGAGAACAAGATATCTAATGACAAAACCAGATTTTCCCAATATGTATCTACAAATCCAGCCCTACAGAAAGTATTGGAAGGGAAAACTCCAACCCAAGGAAGGTAACTATGACCACAAAAATGTAGGCAACAGATAATCCAACTACACCAGAAACCTAGGGTGAAGCAGAACAAATATATTCACAATACCACCGCAAAACAACAAACCTAAATCAAACAAGATCAACAATCAATGGACCCTATACTCACCCTCAACATTAATAGTCTTAACTCACCTTTAAAAAGACACAGGCTAACAGAATGGATACAAAGACAGAATCCATCCTTCTGTTGCATACAAGAAACACATCTTAGCTCCAAAGATAGACATTACCTCAGAGAGAAGGGTTGGGAAAAAATTTTCCAATCAAATGGAAATATCGAGCAAGCAGGCTTAGCTATCCTAATATCTAACAAGTTAGACTTCAAACCAAAATTAGTCAAAAGAGATGAAGACGGTCATTTCATATTCATCTCAGGAGAAATCCATCAACACAAAGTCTCAATTCTGAACATCTATGCCCTAATACAAAGTCACCCAAATTCATAAAGAAACACTACTAAAACTCAAAGCTCATATAAAACCTCACACACTTATAGTGGGAGACTTCAATACACCACTCTCAACACTAGACAGGACCACAAAATCAGAAACTCAACAAAAGAAACAAAAGAATTAACAGAAGTTATATCTCAACTGGGGTTAACAGACATCTATAGACCATTCCATCCAAAGAGAAAAGAATATACCTTCTTCTCTGCTCCACATGGAACCTTCTCTAAAAATCGACCACATACTAGGAGACAAACCTCAACAGTTACAAGAGAATAGGAATAGTCCCCTGTATCTCATCGGAACACCATGCTATAAAATTGGAATTCAACAACAACACAAATAGCAGAAAACCTGCAAACTCATGGAAACTTAACAATGTGCAATCGCACCACTCCTGGAGTCCAAAGAAGAAATAAAGAAAGAAATTAAAAGACTTTCTAATATTCAACGGAATGAGGATACAACATACCCGAACTCATGGGACACCTTGAAAGCAGTGATACGAGGGAAGTTCATTGCACTAAGTGCCCATATGAAGAAAACAGAGGATAGTCACATAAAAGAATTAACAGCCCAACTGAAAACCTTAGAACAGAGAGAAGCGAATTAACCCCATAGGAGTAGGCGCCAGGAAATAATCAACTTGAGGGCTGAAATCAACAAAAATAGAAACCAGAAAATCAATACAAAAAAAATCAATGCAACAAAGAGTTGGTTTTTTGAGAAAATCCACAAGATAGACAAACCTTTATCCAAATTAACGAAAAAGCAGAGACAGAACATGCAAATTAACAAAATCAGAAATGAAATGGGGAACATAACAACAGACACAGAGGAAATCCAGACAATTTTCAGGTCATACTTTGAAAATCTGTATTCCACAAAAATTGAAAATTCAAAGGAAATGGACAAGTTTCTGGATAACTATCACTTACCAAAATTAAATTAAGAACAGACAAACAACTTAAATAGACCTATAACCCACAATGAAATAGAAGCAGTCATTGAAAGCCTTCCAACCAAAAAAACTCCAGGGCCAGATGGATTCAGTGCAGAATTCTACCAGATACTCAAGTAAGAACTAATACCACTACTCCTCAAACTGTTCCAAAAGATAGAAACAGAAGTTTTATTGCCAAACTCTTTTTATGAGGCCACAATAACTTTGGTACCCCCAAACCTCACAAAGACACAACTAAGAAAGAAAACTACAGACCAATATCCCTGATGAACATCGATGCAAAAATACTCAATAAAATAATGGCAAACCGAATTCAAGAATACATCAGAGAAATCATCCAACATGATCAAGTAGGCTTCATCCCTGGATTGCAGGGATGGTTTAACATATGAAAATCTATCAATGAGATCCACCATATAAACAAACTGAGAAAGAAAAACCATATGATTATCTCCCCTAGATGTGGAAAAGCCTTCGACAAAATTCAACACCCCTTTCATGATAAAGGTATTAGAGAGTTCAGGGATAACAGGAACATACCTAAACATAATAAGAGCAATATACAGCAAACCAACTGTCAACATCAAACTGAATGGAGAGAAACTTATGCCAATTCCTCTAAAATCAGGAACAAGACAAGGCTGTCCTCTCTCTATATATCTCTTCAATATCGTACTAGAAGTTCTAGCTAATGCTATAAGACAACAAAAGGAGATGAAGGGCATCCAAATTGGAAAGGAAGAAATCGAACGGTCTCTATTTGCAGATGATATGATAGTTTACATAAGCAACCGAATAAACTCTACCAGGGAACTCCTACCGCTGATAAACACCTTCAGCAAACTAGCAGGATACAAGATAAACTCAAAAAATCAGTACCCCTATTTTTTCATACGACAAAGAGGCAGAGAAAGAAATCAGAGAAACATCACCCTTTACAATAGCCACAAGCAACATAAAGTATCTTGGTGTAACGCTTATCGAACAAGTAAAAGACCTATATAATAAGAACTTTGTGACTCTTAAGAAAGAAATTAAAGAAGATACCAGAAAATGGAAAGATCTCCCATGCACTTGGATAGGTAGGAATAAACATAGTTAAAATGGCAATCTTACCAAAAGCAATCTACAGATTCAATGCAATCCCCATTAAAAATCCCACCACAATTCTTCACCGACCTTGAAAGATAATAATCAACTTTTTATGGGAAAAACAAAAGACGCAGGGTAGAACAAAACAACCCTATACAATAAAAGAACGTCAGGAGGCATCACCATTCCTGACTTTAAAAGCTCTACTACAGAGCTATAGTTCTGAAAACAGACTGGTATTGGCATAAAAATAGACAGGTAGAACAATGGAATCGAATTGAAAATCCTATATTAATCCACGCACCTATGAACACCTTATTTTTGACAAAAAAGCTAAAATTACACAATGGGGCAAAGACAGCATCTTCAACAAATGGTGCTGGCACAATTGGATGAAGGTGTATAGAAGACTGCAGATAGACCCATGTCTGTTGCCATGCACAAAACTCAAGTCCAAATGGATCAAAGACCTCAACATCAATCCAGCCACACTGTAGCTCTTAGAGAGAAAGTAGGAGGTACCCTTGACCAAATTGTTATAGGAGACGGCTTCTTGAACATAACTCCAGGGGCACAGACACTGAAAGAAACAATTAATAAATGGGACCTCTTTGAATTTAGAAGCTTCTGTAAGGCAAAGGACACAGTGGACAAGACCAATTGGCAGCCCACTGACTGGGGAAAAGATTTTCACTAATCCTATATCCGACAAAGGGCTGATCTCAAAATATACAAAGAACTCAAGAAATTAGTCAACAAAACACCAAATAACCCTATTAAAAAATGGGTACAGAACTGAAGAAAGAATTCTCAATGGAGGAAATAAAAAAGGCTGAAAGACACTTAAGTAAATGCTCCACATCCTTAGCTATCAGGGAAATGCAAATCAAAACAACTTTGAGATACCATCTTACCCCTGCCAGAATGGCTAAAATTAGAAACACCAGTGATGACTTATGTTGGAGAGGATGTGGAGAAAGTGGAACTCTCCTCCACTGCTGGTGGGAGTACAACTCATACAGCCATTTTGGAGATCAGTATGGCGGTTCCTCAGGAAAATGGAATTAGTTTGCCACATGACCCGACAATCCCTTTCTTAGGCATATACCCAAAGGATTCACATCCATGCAACAAAGACATCTGTTCAACTATGTTCATAGCAGCACTATTTGTAATAGGAAGAACCTGGAAGCAACCTAGATGCCCCCTCAATTGAAGAATGGTTAATGAAAATGTGGCACATCTACCCAATGGAATACTACTCTGCAGAAAAAAATAATGGTATCTTGAAATTCTCAGGCAAGTGGATGGCACTTGAAGAAACCATCCTGAATGAGGTAACCCAGTCACAAAAAGAGGAACACAGTATGTACTCACTCCTATATGGATTTTAGAACTAGATCAAATGATCACCAGCCTATAATTCACATCATTAGATGAACTAGGATACAAGGTGTATTCTAAGAGATTCATATAAAGTCCTTCACAGAACTGGGAAGGCACAAGTCCCCCAGAGCTCAGGTGAAGTGGCGCAGGACAGCGAATGGAGAGAGTAGTAGGAGAAAATGAGGGGGAGGAGAGGAAGGCATGTGCAACCAGGAGGATTGAGCCTGGTTAGGAATGGAAGATAGGAAAGAGAGAGAGAGAGAGAGAAGAGAGAGAGAGAGAGAGAGAGAGAGAGAGAGAGAGAGAGAGAGAGAGATTCAGAGACACAGAGAGAGAACATAAAAGAGGGAACCAATATTGGTTTGAAGATAAAGTTGAACACAAAGAAAGGTCGAGAGAACTACAAGACTGCTCCCAACTAACAATCTCAGTTTCCGTGAAAAGGCTATCATAAATGCCCTTTCCGGAAAGTGAGATCAACAACTAACTTCTCCATGGAGCCCTCAACTAATGTCTGTTGAAAATAGGAGCAAACACCCATACATAAACACTGAGTCGAACTAGAACCCAGAAGCAGATGGAGAGGACAAGACCATGAGGTAGAAGCACATAGAGACAGCTTACCTGAACAAGGAGGAGTTAAGGGCCACTAGACTGATAGCTGGGAAGCTAGCAGGGGACTGACTCGGGCCCCCTGAATATGGGTCTCAGCCAGAAGATCTGAGCAGTCTAAGAGACCTCAGACAGTGGAGCCAGGATGTATCCCTGGTGCACAAAAGGACTTTGCAAACATATCCCCCATTGAGGGATAACTGCCTTATTCTAGAGACAGGAGAGAGGCCCTAGTCCCTACTTCACAGGACCAGTCAGATGTACATGACCCCAACTGGATGGCATTCCCCTACATATGGAATTGTGGTGTGGGGTTGGGAGGGGAGGGTGTTTAGAGTGCATGTGAGAGGGCAGAGAGGGTAAAAGGGAGGGAAGGAGGTAGGGCTGTAGGGGAGGGAGGGGGGGAGAGGGAACTGGGATAGACATGTAAAATAATAAAATAAAAAAAAAATGCTTTGACTCCAAAATTTAACTTGAAGAACAAGTTACTGGGGAAAAGGATTTCTATTTTGTTTCCACAGAAAATGAAAAGATGTATTCCTTCCAGAATAATGTGGTTTGATCACGCAGACTGCCTGATGCAGAGTACAAGCTGATCCTACATTCAAAACAGCTGGACAAAACAGCCCTACAGACTACAGCTAGGATATCTGAATCTTCTTCGAATCCCCCATGACAGCGCCCCTTACCAGCAGGAAGTAGTTTGGAAAGAACGACGCCCAAATTCCTAAATATTGTGTATAAATGTTTGTTTTCATTTAATTGGACTTTGTTATATAAAATTAAATAAAAAAATTATAAAAAAAATCTTTTCTTTTGTGTGTTTATTATACTTTAGTTTTACTTTTTCCCCTAGAAGTATATTTGGCCCCAGAATCATCCATGTATCAATTCAAATGAAATTTTTGAGAATTTATTCTTTAGTTTGCTTCAAAGCACAGAGAGTTTTAACTAAGTTTTAATTCCATGCATAACAATTATCACTAAGTTTCTTGGGCTAGAGAAATATTAAAAAACAACAAAATTGGAAAATATTATTCATATAAGTATTAATTCATGTCAAATTTCAATGGGAAAAGACTAGAAATACAGGGTTATCCTAATCACTTACATAGGGTTTGTTGCTATGTAAATTAGAATTTTAGAAAATCATCAGTTTGGATCAAAACAATTTTATGTGAAAGTGTGAAAGCAGAAGTAAATATTAAATAATTTGAATGAGGTTCATAAACAGTATATGAAAATTATAATCAGTAACAGAGATTCCTAGATTGATTCAGATCTCACTGATTCTGTGAGAGTAGTAGAATTGTCCAAGGGAAATAGATTGAGTTGGGATTTCATATGGGAATATATTGTTTAAGATTTAATAAAGCAAAATGAAGATAAGAAAAGCAATGGGCTACCTGGTTCAGAGAAGGGGCTAAGACAGTTGAACAATGAGCTAAAGCTAGACGTACGGATATTTCCCAAGATCAACTTCTTGGAGAAGGAGATAATATTATTTTAAAAAGGAAATGCTTGGGATATAACTGGAGAAATAGTACAGAAAACTGAATCATTTAGTACAGTTTACAGGACCCAAAGGAAAACTTCACAGATTTACTACAGAGGTTGGCATCAGCAATAATTATAATGGCACCAGATTCAGAAACTAGAAAAATAATAATTGAAATCTTGGCTGTTGAAAATGCTAATTCCCAATGCAAAATGATAATCAGGCCTTTAAAGGCAATGTCAGCATCCTTAGGGGAATGGATCTGAGATATAATTAATATTGTATCTCATGACCATGATGATACATGGATAGTAGAGGTGATTCCAAGAGAGGTTTACAGAAAAAGCTAAACATAAAATGTTTTAATTGTGGTAAACAAAGTCACTTGAAAAGGGATTGTAAACAAGGCATTCAACAATGGTGTTTTCTAAGCGTAATTCAAATAGAATGCTCCTGCTTCTGGGTTACATGGAATGTGTGGCAAAAGTAGTCATTGAACTAATGAGCAAGTCAACAAGGGTCATTGAAAGTAGTACTTTGCCTCAAAGAATCTCGTAGAGAGACCTCTTACAGACTAGTATGCAAAATGCCAAACCCAGGTCAGTTGTTTCCTGTGACCTTGAAACTCCTTCCCAGAACAATTAAAGAATCTAATTCCTATTGTAAGAAAAAATACTGCTCTGGAAGATAGAAGAGCTTTAGAAAATAAAACAGAAATTTCAGGAGAAATCATAAATCAAAATTGATAAGTTTAGATTAGGATACTACCAAAAGTTGAGGCTTCAACAGGGTTTTGTTTATGTATTTTCAGGAAAATAAAATCAACCATCTTGAAGAATTTCAGATCTTTGGATAAATAAGCATTCAAAGAAGAAGGGAGAACTACCCAGAAAAGAAGTAATCTGGCCTAATGCCATCTCTGAAGTCTACAAAAGGAAGATGGTTCCAGCCTCACAGACACTGTTCAGAACATCTTTGAAGTGGCCAGCTGAGGTGATCTAGCCTCACAGACTATTTTATAACCAGGACTTGAGATAGGCCTGCACTTTCCCATTATGCGGAGGCTGGAAAAAAATAATACAGTTTGACAATTAACTCAAACTTTTTTTTTTCAGGATCCCTTAAATATGCTGTCACCTCCAAACAGCAGGAAATAACTATAACAACATGATGCCCACATTCCCAAGAGATGGGGTGGGTGGTTTTTGGTCATTAAATAGGATATTTGTCCTTGTTTAAGAGGATTGGTTACAAGTTGTTATTGGTAATGGTCATGAAAAAGGCTAAACAGTGGGTTAGATTCAGAGGTCTTGTTTAGAAGAAAGAAAAAAAGTGGATACAGATATAAGATTAATGATAGATTACTCTGAAAAGAAAAAAAGGAGGTTATAGATATGATAAAAACTATTAAATCTACTTTTAAAAAGCAACTACTAATTTTAAATATTTTTATTGGATTTGATTGTTGCATATTGTATTAAAATTTTGTATATTGAAACAAATTTGAGATCACTATTGTTAAAACATACAGTACATGTGTTTTTAATATTGTTCATAGTATTATACCTATACAGCTCATTCAACAATGTAATACAAATTTCTAGTCCTTGAAAGTACATAGAATAATAAATAAATGCAGGTTACTAATTAGTTATCTATTACGATTGAATTTTTAGTCATATTAGGTATGTTCACAAAGTCAAACAGACATATTTCAGAAAGACAGATTATCTTCAAATACTTCAGAGATCTATAGAATATGGCGTTTAATATATTTTAATAACATAGGTTGTTTATGACATGTCTGCTCCCAGCAGCACCAATCTACTGCAGAGAACATGATGGGCATTGAAGAAACTCTATATGGAGTTCACTTTCTTTGTGGCAAATGTAGCCACTGAGCATAAAAGTGTCTTTGCCTAGACTTCTGACAGTGTGCTGTCCAAGTTGGACAAACAGAACAAAAAGGAGTGACTACAAAATCTTGCCAAGACAAGGCAGGATAATTCTAAAAAATACTGCTTCATAGAAATCTGTCAGATATGTTAGGACTGTAGGCCAAAGGTGGATGCCCCATCATTGCAGAAGAAACTTGGGTGACTGTCCAGGCATCCAGCAGTTTTTGTCATTTCTCATGTTTTTTGGAAGTGGTATGCTTGCACTTCCAGCTTATTCAGTTACTATTATTTCCTTTTTTACTCTCTGATGGAGTTTATGATTAGATTGTGATGTTTATTATTTTCTTATTTACCAGACTTAGAAAAGAAACTTACTCGGGAGTTATAAATTTTAAAAGTTTGTTAGAGATTAAAATATAATTTGATAATGCAAATTATAATAGAAATTGAATTAGTTACAACATTTTGGACTTATCAAGATAGAATAGATAATGGAGTATTTCTCTGATTTTTTCAAATGCAAATAGACTAGACATTGTTGATATGATTATTGCCTGTGTACATTATATATAGCTATTGTTTTTATAGTATATAGTTTTTCTTATGTTACTTGTAGCCTTCCTTTTTATTAGACAAAAAAAAAATTGGGAATTTTGGTGATATATCTTTCATGATTTAATAAAGCTTGCCTGGGGTTCAGAATGCAAAAGCCAGCCACACTAGTTAGCCATAGAAATTGGTCAGTGATGGCATACACTTCTAATCCCAGTAGTCAGGAGACAGAGGCAGATGAATCTTTGTGAGTTCTAGGACACCTAATCCTACATGAGAGTGAATCAATCTAAAAGAGAAACAGAGTTCATATGTATGTATTTATGTATGTATGTATGTATGTATGTAAAGCGTCTCATGGGATATTTAGTTTCCAGTCACAGGCAAGACAGGATCTTCATTTCAGCCTTTGTAGAGATAAGAGCTACTTGCAGGTTGCTTTGCTTTTCTGACCTTCAGCATGAATCCTAATATCTGTCTCTAAGGTTTTATTATTAAGGCCACAATTTCAGACTCTCAAATAATCAAATATTAAGACAGAACACAACAAAAGAGAAGTTCCAGTAAGGCCAGGTCACCATAGAATCACAGAAGACACATGTGGAAACATAAGAGACAATTACATGAATCATTCAGAGTTACTATGCACAGAAGCTTCAACAAGTCACTGATACTTACTTATTAGAGATGTTCTTCCACTCAGTGGTTTAACTATTATCTTCATTGAGTGATCTCATTATCTTTAGCAAACAGTTTTCCTGTAATGATTTCACTGATCTCATCTGAACTTTTTTTCAACTCAAAAAAAAAATTATGCAGATTAGTAGAAGTTTAAGATCATGAAAAAGTAAGTTTAGCACCAATGGAAATTGCTGAATTATAATAAGGGCAATGTAGAATCTTCTTTATCTTTGGCATTCTGAAATTGAGGTTAGCTTCTCCCTTCCTTCCTTCCTTCTTTTCTTTCTTTTTTTCATATATTTTACGTGGTATAAGATTTTAGTGCTTTGGGAAAAATATGGCCTGTTTAAAATAGGCATGTTTTAAATCATAAGGAAAACATGCTCTTCTGCAAAAGGTTCAGCACTTCGTGTGAAGCTAATTTTATTTCAAAAGTCTTTAAATCATTCTTAATGCAGTACTCACTCATATAACTAGGGTACTGTCCAAGAGAATAAGCTGTATAAACTATAGATGTAGCTTTGTTTGGTTATGCTTTTATTATGCCATATGTTCCTGAATTCAGCATAATTTAGAAGCTTGAACTTTTCTACAAATTGTTGAGAAACCTGCTAGGAAGGACTAAAATTTGAAAATGAGAAGGCTGTGTTTGTAGATGTGAATGAGCAACTAAAGAATTTTCTTTTCTTTTAGAGTTTTTTTTCATATGGGATTTCTATTGCTGGTATCATGCTTCTCAAACTTGCAAGCATGTAGATCAAGATTATTGTTGATCTGATAATGGGTGGGACATGTTCCATAGGAAAGTAGCTTTCTACACTATTTTTGTGTCAGATAGCAGTGAAACCCAGTGATTGAGACTGGGAATGGATATCTTATCTAAAAGGAAAGTACAAACATTTATTAACTTATGCACTTTTCAATCCAGGGAGGTTTTATAATTCCCATATTTTAGGGATATTTTAAAAATCTCTTCTGAAGTGCCATAGGCACATTAGCAGTAACATTTGGAGCTGTTAGAGGCTTCCAGGAGATTGTGTTATTTATTATGAACAGCCTCTAGATACTAAGAGCAGCTGAAAGCGTGTCTGACAGTGACAACAACTCAAAATGAAGATTCCCAGAACAAAGGGCTAGTTGTCATTTATTCTGATGTACAGAGCACTGAAAATATTATGAAACTTCTATGAAAATGATTAGTCCTTCTATGCTTGGATGACAACATGGGAATATTGGATTTTTTTCAAACTATGTAGTTAAAGTAGATGCTTCTCTTTCCACCAGGGAAGCACTGTAGACATGTGCAAAGAGCAAGCTGAAAGCACATTTGAGGTTATACAAACATATATCATCTATCATAAGTGCCACTTATAGTTTTTTGATTTGCTGAATATAATTCTATAAATTCTGATTAAATACTACTATGTACTTTTTCATTTCTGAATAATACATGTATTCCTTTAGTCTTGGAAAGTCCTTACTTCAGTCTTAGGTATGAAGCACTATATAGAGTTGTGTGATGGCATGGAAAGTGAGGAAATAATAATCATGGTTCCTAAATTCAATTGACTCACCATTCTTCCTCTAGGAGTTATCTTTAAAAACCAGGACATTTCCAATGAATATGATTTGATTTCATGAATCAGAAGAAAGGCTAAAGAGAATAAATAAAAGACTGATTGTTTACTCATATCCTTAAAATCTTAGGAGAAGGCTTTGGAACTTAATAAGTTCATTGTTTTTCACATAACTCTGACTATAATATCTAGACCCATAGCTTTGAGTGTGCCAAGGACTCACATGCTTGGTTACTCACATATCTAGGTTACCAAAGCCCCCTGTGGCAGCATGTGACACACACTCATATAATCTCAGCACTAGGAAGCCAGGTGTCTGTGTGTGTGTGTGTGTGTGTGTGTGAGAGAGAGAGAGAGAGAGAGAGAGAGAGAGAGAGAGAGAGAGAGAGAGGGGGATGGGGAAAGGTAATCATGGATTTGAAGGCAGCCTATACTATATAGAAGGATCCTATTTCAGAAAATGAAAACAAGAAAAGGAGAGAAAGGACAATGAAACAAAAAGTTTAGTCTTTTAATTAAGTTTAGAAATGTTCCTGGTTTTAAAAGGAGTTTGGATTTTATACTTCTGCCTTTTATGTATACCCTGATGCTTCTAGTGATTATTATTTTAGGTAATTTTAATTACTCTCTTAAAAATGACTTTCTTATTTTATTTCATTATGTTGCTTAAAGTGTATTTTCCGAAGTTGAACAATGTATTTAAGGAAACATCCCTACTTAAATTAATGAAGACAAAGTACCATTGTATATTTAAAAAAGGAAAAAAAATGTGTCTGAATTTGTTTTACTAGGATTAAATACTTTATTTGTATTTATTTGTATAGGTTGCCTCCTATCTCAGGTACCATAAAAATGCACAAGTTTACAAAAAATAATAATTCACATTATATTCCTTAATAAGAAATATATGCCAAAAGGCTCCGATTCATTCATATAGCCATTAAGGATTTGTTTTCATTTGCTTTTGTTGTTGCCATTTATCTGGTTCTACCTCTGTGTATATCTTGACTTCTTGGTCTTACCTCTTCTCCCTGGTTCCTGTGCTTTCATCACTTCAAGTTTCTTGCCTTACTTCATTTTCACCAGGATCTTTTAAGTGACACAATCGTGCTTGTCTTGAACATGCAGACTGCCTGTCTGGAGAAACCAGATCCTCACCTCAGAGAATAGGACTGCCTAGAAAATTATGAAAAATTTTCCCATTATAAAAATGTGTCTGCACTCTGACCAAGTTATGGGCTGTATCTAGAAACTACTACTTGGCTGTCTGTCAAGACACAAGCTTTCCCAAAAATATGTATCCAGGATTCTACAGATAAAAGCAGCTCCTCAGAGAGACATAGAGCTGGACACTCAGGTGAGTGCAGAATATGGCAGGAATAATAGTAAGAGTATTGTCTGGAACTGTTCATTCAGTTATTCAGACAAAATATTGGAAAGAATTTGTTCTGGTTTACAACATTCAAAAGTTATACTTCTTAGATACATAATAACATAGCCAATTAATCATGTAAATTAGTGACATTGATACACTTTTCTTGCCACTTGGAAGGAAGGTTTGCAAAAATTTTACTTGTGCTTCATAGCACATCTCTTATGTATTGATTTCATTCTGACATTTGTGTGCATTGTCGTTGTTCTTTCTTTCCTACTTAAAATGTTATTAATTGGAAAGTAAAATATAGGGCATTTGAGGGGAAAGACAAATAATATAAATTCACATCTAATAAAACTTGAAATGTAAAGGTGTACAAGATGTATGCATACAATGTTTCTTGTTTATGTCCAACCTGTACTGCTAGCCTTTGACTCCATCAAGCCACTACTAAAGATCTCCCTCCCTATTTAATGTCCTTTTCCCCCTCTTTAGTATAACACACTGAATCCAGTTAACACATCCCCTATGAACAGAGTGTGAGACTGTCTACTGGAGTATAGGCAACCTATACTCCTATAGGCAACCCCAAAGAAAAGTGAGCATCCACTAGCAATCAGTTAGGGATTGGAATCAGAAGCCCTTCACTTGGCCATACTGAAATTTTAAGTGCCCTTATCTTTTTCCACGCTTCTGTAGATAACCTCATGCACTAAGAATAGTTTTCCCATAAACACTTTTGTAGTTTGGATTACTGATAGTTTACAGAATTTTATGGACCCTGTCACAATTCATAGCTAATGAACTGAAACTGAACTGAATGCCTCATCCCTAAAGACTACCTTTCAGGATACCACAAGTCACAAACCAAGCTTCCAAAGGAGACAAACAACCAGCATTCCTACTCATATATATATCCATGAATAGCAACAATGAACAGCATCACACAATAATTCTAACTCTCTCTCTATATATGTATATATATATAGTGGCAAAAATCAATATCTTTCTAATTTTTCTTAGAAGGTACACCATCAGAAAAAGGAAGTTATGTCTAGTCCTGAAAAATTGCTAAATAAGTAATAGATGTTGGAGGGGAACATACAACCACCACTTTAATAAGCCAGCAAAATCTTTAACTGTTTCCTAATAAGTTTTCTTATATCCAATGATAAGTGTAGTCCTATTCCTCATCAAAAGAATTACTTTTTATTTTTGGTTCTAAATTGATAAGCAAATGTATTGTGTGTTATGGAAGAGAGAGGGGCTTGGGAAGCAGAGGGAGAGGGACAGAAACAGAGACAGAGACAAGAGACAGAATGGTTTATGTTCTGTGGAGAAAGCAGATCCAAAAGAGGTAAAAGTGGTGAAGAATAGGCTGAGTTAGGTGGCTTGTTTGCCACCCTGGGCCATGGTCTATGGGCTTAGGCCTATATCTGGATGCATGGCTTAGCTTCGTCCAGTGAAGGCCAGCAGGATAGGACTGCTCACCCAAATATACATCTCATTTATATCTCTCATTAGAAAACAGATATGTAAATATAATTATAAAATTAAAAACAAAATCAAGCAATGAAAGCAACATTAGAAATAACACAAAACAAAAACAGAATAGAACAAAAGAAACAACAGAAGAAAAGCCACCCCCCCCAAAAAAAATAAAAAGAAACATAAGAAGCATTATTCCAAGGATTTATCTTGCAGGCAGTTCAGCATGATAGATGAAAGGTTTTGTAGCTGGCTTGGTGTTTATTTTTCTGATTTGGTAGGATGTAGATTATTTTCCAGACAATGAATACCAGTGAGTAGAGATCAATGCTCTATGCAAGCAACGACTCAATTTCTCCATGCCTAATGCGTTGTATAGATGCTATCTCCAGCAATAGCGCCTTGAGTTTGTTGAATGCAATAAATACCCTCGGCAATAGCCTAGATAGTGTTGGGTTCTGGTGAGAGACTCTTTTGCAATAGCTTGATTATATATAGCACATTCCCTGAAGTGGAGGATTCACTTGGTGGGGAGAAATGTCTAACTAGATCTACTATTCTCCATATAATTTGATGATTTCATGTAAATTTATTTCATTCATGTGTATGTTTTAAGAAGCTTCTATTCTATTAAATTTTCTTTTTTCAAAATTTATTTTATATAACAAAGTCCATTTAAGTGAAAACAAACATTTATAGACAATATTTGGGAATTTGGGCGTTGTGTTTTCTAAGGTAAGGGCGCTGTCATGTGGGATTCTAAGAAGATTCAGAAATCCTGGCTGTAGTCTGTAAGGCTGCTTTGTCCAGCTGTTTTGAATGTAGGATCACCTGGTACTCTGTTTCAGGGGGATTGGCTTGATCAAACCACATTAGTCTGGAAGGAATCCACATCTTTTCATTTTCTGTGGAAACAAAAATAGAAATCCTTTTCCCCAGTAACTTGGCCTTGAACTTAAATTTTGGAGTCAAAGCGACTTTTTTTTTAATTTAATTTATTATTTTATATGTCTATCCCAGTTCCCTCTTCCTCCCTCCCTCCTTCTCTCCTTCCCTCCCTCCTTCCCTCTCTTTTACCCTCTCTGCCCTCTCACATGCACTCTAACCACCCTCCCCTCCCATCCCCCCACCACAATTCCATATGTAGGGGAATGCCATCCAGTTGGGGTCATGTAGATCTGACAGGTCATGTGAAGTAGGGACTACGGCTTCTCTCCTGTCTCTAGATTTAGGCAGTTATCCCTCCATGGGTAATGTGTTCGCAAAGTCCTTTTGTGCACCAGGGATACATCCTGGCTCCACTGTCTGAGGTCTCTTAGACTGCTCAGTCCTTCTGGCTGAGACCCATATTCAGGGGGCCTGAGTCAGTCCCATGCTGGCTTCCCAGCTATCAGTCTAGTGGCCATTAGCTCCTCCTTGTTCAGGTAAGCTGTCTGTATGTGTTTCTGCCACCTGGTCTTGTCCTCTCCATCTGCATCGTTCGACTCAGTGTTTATGTATGGGTGTTTGATCCTGTTTCCAACAGGCATTAGTTGAGGGGCACCATGGATAAGTTAGTTGTTGATCTCACTCTCCGGGAAGGGCCTTTCCAGGAAGCTCAAATTGTTAGTTCTCAGCCGTCTTGTAGTTCTCTAGACTTTTCTTTGTGTTCAATTTTATCTTCAAACCAATATTGGCTCCCTCTTTTATGTTCTCTCTCTCTTTTTCTCTCTCTCTCTGTCTTTGTCTCTGTCTCTCTCTCTCTCTCTTTCCTGTCTTCTATTCCTAACCAGGACCAATCTTCCTGGTCGCACATGTTTTCCTTTCTTCCCGCTCATTTTCTCCTACTTCTCTCTCCATTTGCTGCCCCCCCCTACTTCCCCTGAGCTCTGGGGGACTTGTCCTTTCCCAATTCTATGAGGAACTTTATATGAATCTCTTACAATACACCTTGTATCCTAGTTCCTCTGGTTGTGTGAATTATAGGCTGGTGATCCTTTGATCTAGGTCTAAAATCCATATATGAGTGAGTACATACTGTGTTCCTCTTTTTGTTACTGGGTTACCTCATTCAGGATGGTTTCCTCAAGTGCCATCCACTTGCCTGTGAATTTCAAGATACCATTATTTTTTCTGCAGAGTAGTATTCCATTGTGTAGATGTGGGGTACAGAACTGAAGAAAGGATTCTCAATAGAGGAAACCATATTATACTTCATATCGCCCTTAATTTTAGCTGACAATCCTCTTCTTTCTTAGGTTATCCCCATATTTCCTCCATTTCTCTGTTTGTTCCTCCTAATCCAATCACCAACCAATAATTATTTTTATCCATGAATACATTTTTTATTTCTCTTTCCTAGATCTATTTTTTATTCCTAGTTCCAAATTCTATGCCTACCTCTGAGGCTCTGTGGATTGTAGCCTACTTATAAAAAAGATGAGAACTAATGAGTGAATGCATGGTATATTTGTCTTTTTAGTCTGGGTCACCTAACTCATGATTTTTTTCTAGCACCACCCATTTGTTTTTCAGTGAATTTCATATTTAATGGCTGTGTAATATTCCATTGTGTAATTGCACTAACTTTATTCATCATTTTATTGAAAGAAATCTAGACTGTTTGCAACTTCTGACTATTATGAATAGAGAAATAGGGTACGTGGATTAGCAAGTACCGTTGCAGTATGATTTAGAATACTGTGATTATATGTCCAAGTATGATATAGCTAAATTTTTTAAATAGATCTATTCATAAGGAATTTTCACACTGAATCCACACAGGTTGTTGGATGTTGCACTCACACTGGCAATAGATGAGGGTTTCTTACTCCAAAAACTTGCCATCATGGGCCAACACTGTTTTATTAATCTTGGCCATTCTGACTGTAGTAAGATGACATCTCAGTGTGTGTGCTCTACACAACAGAGCTTGAAATCACGGATGGTTATACCTCTGGAAGTTTCTTTATTTTACAAGGTAGTTTTGGCTATCCTGAGTCTTTTGCTTTTTCATAAAAAGTTGGATATTGTTCTTTCAAGTTCTGTGAAGAATTGTGATGGGATCTTAATGGGGATTGCATTGAATCTATAGATTGCTTTTGGCAAGATTGCCATTTTTACTATGTTGATCCTAACTATCCAAGAGCATGGGAAAACTTTCCATTTTCTGGTATTCCTTAATTTATTTCTTTAAACACTCAAAGTTCTTATTATATAGGTCTTCATTTGTTTGGTTAGCTTTACCCCAAAATATTTTATGTTGTTTGGACCTATTGTAAAGAGTGATGTTTCTCTGATTTCTTTCTCAACCAATTTATATTTTGTATATAGTAGGACTACTGATTTTATTGAGTCAAACTTGTATCCTCCCACTTTGCAAAAAGGTTTATCAGCTGTAGTAGCTACCAGGTAGAGTTATATCATATCACCTAAAATAGGAAAAATTTGACTTCTTCCTTTCCAGTTTGTATTTCTCTGATCTTTAGTTATTTTATTGCTGTAGTTGGAACTTCTAGTAACAGTTTTTAAGAGAGAGAGATATGAAAAAAATGGACAGCCTTTCCTTGTTCCTGATTTTAGAGGAATCACATTGATTTTCTCTCCATTTAGTTTGATGTTGGCTGTTGGTTATTATGTTTAAGTATCTTCCTTTTATCCCTGACCTTTATCTCCAAGACTTTTATCATGTAGGGGTATTGGATTTTTTCAAAGGCTTTTTCAAAATCTGGTGAGAGGATCACGTGGTTTTTCTTTTTCAGTTTGTTTACATGGTGGATTACATTGATGGATTTTCATATATTAAACCATCCCTGCATCCTGAGATGAAGCCTAACATGAGGTACATTTGAAAAACGACTTTTTTTGATATTACTATTTTTAGGTTCATTACAATTGCATAGAATTATGGGCTGATGGAAAATGTGATCAAATTTCCAAATATTGATTATTGTTTGCTAGTATGCTTTTGTATCAACAATTCTTAATGAATTTGAAACAATTAGTTTATCTCAAGATCCAGTAATTCCACTCCTGAGCATATACCACCAAAAAGGACATTGATATAACAAGGACATCTGATATATATATATATATATATATATGTATATATATGTATATATAGTTGTATGTTCACAGCAGCATTATTTGTAATAGCCAGAAACTGGAAGTAACCTAGATGTCCCTTTACTCAAGAATAGGTGGAGAATATGTTGTACATTTACATAATGGAGTACTACTCAGTGGAAAAACACAATTGAATCCTGAAATTCACAGAGAAATGGAGGCAAGTACATGAAACCATCCTGAGTGAAGTAACCCAGTCACAAAAAGACAAATACCAGTTGTACTCACTCATATATGGATATTAGACATAGAGCAAAGGGTTACCAGCCAACAATTCACACCACTAGAAAAGCTAGGAAACAAGGAGGACCCTAAGGAAGACATACATGATCCTCCAGAGAAGGGGAAAGGGACAAGATTCCCTGAGTAAATTGGGAGCATAGTGGGAGCGGGGAGTGAGTTAGGAGAAATAGAAGGGGAGAAGAGGAGGGGAGAGGTGGGCATGAGGGAACAGGATGATTGAGGCAGGAAAAGAATAGAGGATAACAAGAAACGAGATACCATAATAGAGGGAGGGATTATAGATTTAAGGTTATATCTAGCACTAGGGAAATCCCCAGAGATGTAAAAGGAAGACACCAAGTAACAATGTAAGCTATAGTGGATAGACGACCTTTAATGCCCTTACCCAACAATAAGATTGATGACTACCTTATATGCCATCCTAGAGCCTTCATCTAGTAGCTGATGGTAGCAGAAGCAGACACCCACAGCTAAACACTAGCCCAACTACTGGAATCCAATTAGACAGGAAGGAGTAATGAGCAAAGTGGTCAAGACCAGGATGGAGAAACCCACAGAATCAGCTGATCTGAACTAGGCAGAGTCCATGCACCCCAGCCTGATAGCTGGGAAATCAGCATAGGACAGACCCAGATCCCCTGAATGTAGGTGTTAGTTAGGAGAACTGGGCAGTCTATGGGGCCTCTAGTAGTGGATCAGTATTTATCCCTAGTATATAGATGGACTTTGGGAGCCAATCTCACATACAGGGATACTTTCACAGTCTAGACACATGGGGGGAGTGATTGACATGTAAAACAACTTTGTTCAAATTTAAATAAAACAATGGAAAAAAAGAAATAATCTAATTATTATTTCATAGATTTTGCAATTTAAGAAACTTTCTATCTAGAGACTGTAGAGTACTACTAAATTAATTACCCCTCTAATCACTCAATATTGCTAATAAACACATTTCACAGATGGTTAAGTCATAGGACTGAGAAGGTAAATAATTTTCACATGAATCTTCTATTAAGAACAGCAGAGTAACAAAATCCTCTGGGTTTACATTAACTGTCTCTAGATATGCATATGTAGGAAGGTAATCACGAATGTCAAAAATATTACTGATTTTTAGTTACACGTATGAATTTTATTTCAAAGTAGAAACTATTTAACAGATCACTTCCCAAAGAATCAAAGCTTTTCAGTTTTGAAAGTGTGTTTTCAGTATAGATTTCTTTGCAAATAAACAATAAAAACATTCCTAT
This sequence comes from Phodopus roborovskii, assembly GCF_943737965.1. Taxonomy (NCBI): domain Eukaryota; kingdom Metazoa; phylum Chordata; class Mammalia; order Rodentia; family Cricetidae; genus Phodopus; species Phodopus roborovskii. Next base: position 61,428 of record NW_026126437.1, read on the forward strand.
GAAGTTCAGACAAACCTGACAATGTGATCAGGTTTCCAAACATCCATAACATCCATCTTTGTTTGCTAGAATGCTTTTGTATCAATTGTACTTAATACGTTTGAAAGAGCCAGAAAGCCAAAATGTTTCTTTACCTTCATTTCTTTATGAAATGTCTTATGGTTTTTTATGATGTTCTCAGGGAAAAATGACTCGAGGAATAAAGTTAATACTACCTTTAATGAACATGGCTGAATTAAAATATATTTAACTTAACAGATTAACTGAATACATTAACTTAGTAGAAAAAATTAACTTGGTATTAACATGTGGACTACAATTTATTTGATACCAGGTGGTAGAAAAATATAATTTTCTCCAACATTGCAAGTTAGTAAAATAAAATGCAGCGTTATTGAATATTTTCTAACAATAAGGACAAAAGGAACAAATTTCATAGTTTTTCATACTCTGGAAAAGTATATTATTCTCACACATTAAACAAATATTTGCATCATTGACTTAACTCTATGAAATCTAATCATGCTCATTGTGAACTAATTTTGTAGAAATTTTCTTCATAATACCTGGTATGGCATGATAAATGTACTAATACCACCACTGGGAAGAAAAGGACAAGTGTAGATTTGGTTATATAATGAATTGAAGCCAGTGTAAGTCACATATGTTTCTGTTTGAGAGAAAGAAAAAGAAACAGTAGGAAAACAAGTTGTCTGAAAAAAATGCTACATATTAAAACAGAAAAATAGCTGAAGAATATAAGTCCCTAAAGCCTACACATAACCCATGAAAACATGAGAAACAAATGAAATTCCACATTTTAAACACTATAAGAGTAACTACACTGAACTTAAGTAAACATGTAAGTTTGGTTTTATATACACAATTAGATATTGTACCTACATGCATTGTAAAGACAACATTCAGTATTTTATAAATTTATCACTGTGTGAAGAGTTATTTTTTTCACTTAAACAAATATATGTTATACATTGATATAACTAATGACTTGGGTACTGTGTTTTAATTTTTTTGTATGTGTGCATGTTTATCTTTTATTTTACTTTTTATAAGTTTTGAGGATTTCATACACTGCATTTTGATCATATTCATCTCTCTCCCCAAACCTTCCCAGATCCACTCTGTGTTTCCTATCTGTCCCATCTCCTGTGGGTCCAGCTTGTTTTGCTCAATGGGATGAACCATAGGAGCAAAGGTTACTAGGCTACAGACTCCTAAAGAACATAGACTCTCTTTCCCACAGAAGCTGTGAATTGCTATATGCTCTCGATCTACACTCTTGTTGCCAGAATTGTGTCTGGTGACAAGTTGCTCTGGTCTATTGCATGCTGTTGAAATCACTGAGTCCACATGAGCAACATCCCTGTCTGATATGAAAAACACTGTTTCCACATAGTCATCTACTTGTGCATCTTGCAATCTTTCTGTTCCTTTTCCTGCAGTGATATCAAGACCTTGTAGAACAGTGAGCTATATACATGTTCCACATAGAAACTATTATTCCACACCAAGTCAGCTGCATGAATGGAGTCAGAGAGTTTGTGACAGCATGCATAAAACTTGGGCAAGCTTAAGGAAGACAATATCCCAACCAGAAGAGAGTAGGTGGGCATGAAGTCCAATGAGCTATTGTTAACTGATAGCTGGAATATTGGAGTTTCTTTTAAGTTTGATGCACTCTTTTTTTGTAGAGGGCAGCTTCTGGTAAGTAAACTATGCTTTAAGGTAAAGATCTGACATCTAAGAATGTATTAGCAGTATAAATTGTATGTGACAGGATGTAGATCTATGAAATGGAAAGGGATGAATAACATAAAAACATATACAATTATCAAATAATTAATAAATATTAAAAGTAAAAACTTTTATGGTATGTTATCATTTGAAGCTAAAATAAAGTATAAATGCTTTTATATTCTTCATTGTTTGAATGTGACCTTTCTTCAAACTCCAAGGAAGCAATACTGGATAATCCCTTTAACAATTCATTCAATTCTTTCAATGTTAACACTATTAAGACTTCTAACATCAATGCAAGAGAACTGATTTTTATATCTTTCTCCATATTTCTCCATTAAAATATGCATAAATATGCATTTGTGTGTCTGCATGTAACTTTATACAGTTACTTCATGCAACCCTCTGTAATGACAGTATCTATCATAATACATATCTATGCTATACACATTATCATAAATTATTATTCTTATCCAATTGTAGATATGAAAGCATTTGTCCTTGTTACCTGATAATGCTAAATCAGCATTAACATATATATTTACATTACATTAAATTGCTTTCAAAATGGAATTTAAAAACACATGTCTTTTAAAAATGAACATTTGATTTAGAAATTTATTATGTATTTAAGCTTGTGGGTGTTTTGCCAGCATGTACATCTGTATAACAGGATTGCACATTTACAGAGATTCACAAAAGAGACTATCAAATCCTTGGGAACTGGAGTGACAGATGGTTCTTAGACATAATGTTAGTGCTAGGAACTGAATCCAGGTCATCTGCAAAAGCATCAGTGTTCTTTATTGCTAAGCTCTCTCTCTAGAACAGAAGCTAGGTTTTTTATGTGGTGGTAGTGGTTGTTACAAATGATTTATTTGAAGTTCTTCAAAGATGTTATAGGTATCAGTTCCTTCCACTTTATGGTTAAGTATTAATCCATAATACAGATACTTTTGTTTAATTGTTCCAGTTATAGGTAGGTGTGTGTGTGTGTGGTGTGGTGTGGTGTGGTGTGTGTGTGTGTGTGTGTGTGTGTGTGTGTGTGTGTGTTTGTGTCCTTCTACACATAATGAAACTAGAAAGGATAAATTTCTTAGAGAGTAAGAAGAAAACTTAAGGATGATGCTGGAGGAAAGAGAAAGAGCTTGATGTAGTACATCAAGCTTAAAAGTAGAAAGTAAAATTATATACAGCAGGAAGAGAAATAGCAAGAGGTAATAATGGAGAGATAGGGGGAGGGAGACTGTGAAAAAGAATGAAGTATAATGAAACCATTAAATGTCATAATGAAGTTCCTTATTTTGTATGCTAACTTATAACATGAATGAATAAATACATAAGTAGACATTACCCTTCCAAATTCAAGTTCATAAACATTTTTACACATAATTTAACTCTGAAGTAGGAAAATTTAGCTACTTTTATAAGATGTTGGTATGTCTTAAGCTAACATTTGAGCTTTGTGTAAGTATAAACTGAGAGGCTATTTATTCTAATTAAATTATTATTTATTGCTTTCATAATTTTTTATTGAAAGGACTATCTACTATCTATTGAGTGTCTATAACTTTATTGTGAACTAATTGAAAAAATATGAATATTTTTCTAAATTATTTTCTGTCACATAAGGCACATTACCAGTTGCTAGGCTACCTTTTTCTTCTAGTTTTCTAATGAACCATGATATCTCCAATTTTGTTCTTTGCCTTTTTAAATATTATTTTCCTCTTATTGAAAAATAGGTTTATCTTATGTTATATATTCTGATATTGTTTTCTCCTCCCTCCACCTCTCCCAGTTCACCTCCACTTCTCCTTTTATCTGGACCCCCACCTTTTCTGTCTCTCAGCAGAAAATAAACAGGCTTCTAACTAATACATTTGAATTGAACATGCACACAAACATAAACAAAACAGAAGAGAGCTCAAAATTAAAAAAAAAACAATCAAGAGAAAGAGATCCACTTATTCACATGCCACTGAAAGCATAATATATTACCAAAGGTCCTGGTACAGATGCATGCAGGCCCTATGGGTGCCACTTCAGTGCTTCACTCTCAGTGAGACCATGATAGCAGTGTTTGTTGACTCCTGTTATTTTGGTATTATTATTAGTGGTGGTGGTGGTGGTGAGTGTGTGTATATTAGTTTGGGATAATTTTTTCCCTGTGTTTTGTTTGGTGTGGTTAACCTATTTAGGTTTGAGTGTTTTTTCTAGCATCGTGTAAGGCTGTATTTGTAGATATATATTGATTACATTTGGTCTTGTTATGTAATATCATATTTCCTCCATCTATTGTGATTCAAAGTTGCTCTAGGCAAACTGTCTGGTCTGGCATCTATGTACAACATCTCTTCAGAACCTTTTGGCTTAAATTTCCATCAAGAAGTCATATGTTAGTTTAATAGGCCTGCCTTTGTGTATTACTTGGTCTTTTTACATTGCAACTTATTATATTCTTTCTTTGTTCTACATATTTAGTGTTTTGATTATTATGTGTCAAGGGAGTTCTTTTCTCATTCAGTCTATTTGGTGTTTGTCATAGTTAGGGTTTCTACTGCTGTGAAGTGACACCATGACCATGTGGTTGCTCCCTTACAATTTAGAGGATTAGTCTCTTATCATCATGGGAAGGAGAAAGACAGCATGCAGCCAGACATGGAACTAGAGAAGGAGCTAAGAGTTCTTACACTTTGACTCACAAGCACCAGGATGTGCTATAAGATATTGCGTGTGACTTGAGCATATAAACTTCAAAGCCGACCTTCACAGTGACACGTCTTCCATAAGGTCATACCCACTCCAGTAAAAGCTACACCTCCTGATAGTGTCACTGTCTTTGGGGGGGGCATTGTCTTTAAAACTATCAAAATGTTCTTTATGTATCTTATAACATGATAGGCAACTCTTTTTTCAGGGTGGGGAATTTTTATTCTATGATTTTGTTGAAATATTTTCTGTGCCTTTGATCTGGTGTTTTTCTTCTTTCATTCCTAATATATTTGTATTTAGTTTATTAATAGTGCCTCAGATGTTCTGGATATTTTGTGCCAGAATTTTTAAAATTTTAATGTTTTCTTTGCCTGAGACATCCATTGTTTTTCTATTATGTAATCAGTGCCAGAGATTTTTCTTTTCTCCCTCTTGAATCTTTTTGGTGAGGATTGCTTCTGAAGTTCCTGTTTTAGTGGCAAGTTTTTATTTTTTTCTCAGTTTGGGTTTTCTATAATGATTCTGTTTTCACTGTGTATGTGTGTGTTTTCACAGATTTCTTTAAGAAATTTAATAATTTTCTCCGTAAAGATCACTGTAGTGGACATAAAACTATTTAAGTTCTTTTCTTGTGCTTCAGCTGTGTTGGAATATTCAGGGTCGGCTGAGGCAGTGCTGCTGGACTCTAGTGGAGACATATTGTCTTGATTGTTCTGATTGTGTTTTTCACTAGCATCTATAAAGCTAAGTTTGGGAAGATTTTAAATGTAGGTGCTGATAATTGGGCTTGTCTTGGTTGGTAATATTTTACTCCTTGCTTTCGTTTGTCCTTTGTCATTCTTTTGAGAGTGTGATGCCCCTGTATTGCTTGCTAGGAAATTCTTTTGGGATCCTGATATGCTAGCCATTGGGGATTCAGGTAACATGTGGTTCTGGGATTGAGAGCTTACACTTACATCCACAAGAGTAAGGAAAATTGGTTGTCCAAAAAGATCTGCTTAGTCCCCTTGGAATCTATGCAAAGAGAGGAGAGATCACAGGGAGATGGTCTGCTTCACAGCTGCAGAAGGGATTTGGGAGACTAAAGGGGAAGGTTAGGATCTCCAGTTAGTTTTACTGCTTTGCTGGCTAGAGTGTCCTCTTGATTTCCAGAGAATGCATGTTGAAGTTGGGGGCTGAGATAAAAACAATGTGTAGGGTGAAAGAAATTTGGAAGTGTCATGTGTGTGATCCACTGGAGATGGGATCAGGGTAAGTTAGGAGACTGCAGGAAGTGCTCTGCTATAGAGATAGGGTTAAGACTGGGGGATTCATTTTAGAGAAGACTACAGAGAGGTGAAAATCTACAATTGGACTACCTGCTTCCTTCACTGGAGTGCTGTCCTTCAACTTTTACTATATAAGTTGTACAGTCTGCTTATCAAGCAGTAACATGCAGCAAATTATAGATATTTAATTTCACATATAGATTCCATTCTCTTATAGAAATAGTAAAATGACTATTATCGAGGTTTAATAAGGATCAGGATAAACAAATAGGACAAGTAGTTGTTTATTCAGGGATAAATAACTTACACCCTAGAAAAATGAAAACCAACAGGTACCACCGGATGATCTCCTATCCGCATTATGCCAGCAAGAGAGCAATCCTCCTCAAACCTAGTTCCACAGGTCACTTCTGCCCCTGGCTTTACCCCCCAATGGGCGTGGTCAGTGCCACAGAAGCAGACAAAGTGAATATCTCACTACACTTCCCCTTTTAGTCTAAAGAAAAGATTTAGGCTTGATACAAAACTATTTACAAAACTGAATAACAAGTGTGCTCTAAGAAAAGGAAAATCGAGAACAAAAGGACCTATATATCTAGTCCTAGAGAGAAGGCAAAACAGAGTTTACAACAGAGTCGTCCTAAGCTGGAAAGCTTAAGTCTAGTACTTAATATAACTAACTTGGAAGGGAGAATAATAGTTGTGATAGTTTAATCTTCAACTTCATTAAGACCTGAGAAGGAAAATAACAATACTGGTGTAGACAGGAAGTGTGGATGGGCAACTTCCAAAAGGTGCAGTGAGGGCAGAAACAGCAAGCTACCTGGACAGTCACCCAAGTCACAGCAATGTTGGTACACTCAGTTTTGGCTAAGGCCTATAGTATCTGACATACCACAACAAAAGCAGAGAGGTGGAAAGGCTGTCTTACCCTGACTTGGCAAGGTTTAGCAGTCTTCTGTTTGTCTCCTGTAAACACATAGGACTGCATGTCCAAATCAGTGGTCAAGGTGGGGACAGTTCTAGGTAGTGAGTTGTCTCTGTCGTTTCTAGAGTTTATATATTATCATTCTGTGATCTTTGAAGGAGTTGAAGACAAATAGTTATGATTGTAGTTTTCCTTATTTACGACTAAAAATAAATTACATATAAAAATTTAGACTCACAAAGATAAGATAGATGATGGAATATTTTCTTTAAATCTTGCTCAATGTTAATGGACTAAACATTGTTGACTGTGGTTCTTATATGATAACTGTTTTGCTATATATTATACTATGTTAAGGTTAAAACTCTTCTTTTTATTTTTGACAGATAGGAGGAGATGATGGGAGATATCATTCTGTAAATATGTTTCTCTTATTGGTTAATGAATAAAGCACTGTTGGCCAATAGGAAAGCAAGATAGATGGGACTAGGAGACAAGGAAGATTCAGGAATTAGTAGGGAGGAGAGTCAAGATGTAAGACTGAGAGAATAAAGGTCCGAGCCACTCTCTCTGGTAAAATGAGACCACGTAGAAATACTTAGATCAATAAAAATAGGTTAATCATTAAGATAGAGCCAGCCAATAAGAAACATTAGAAATAGTCCAATGGCTTTATATCTAATACAGTGTCTGTATGTTATTTGTTTGGGGTTGGTGGCAGTGGTTCCAGGCTGGCAGAAAAACTTACTCATACACACTGTATTTTACTTATAGACGAGGATAGTTCTTTAACTCTATTGAAACTTCAAATCTATTAAATATGTGTAAATTTGTTAGATATTTATTTTGTCAATATTTCTTTTACTTTTATCTGAAACCAGTGCGTTATTAGTTTGCTCACTGTATTTTCAAATATATAGGGGAGTTTTTTGTTTTTGTTTTTCAGATGGAATTTTGGATGAAGCTGTTTTCTCACCCTTTTATTCATAGGATTTTATGAGTTATTTAAATAAAATTAAGTTTACATTTACTTTTCAGTTCTAATAAAATTTTTAAAGTTCTATTCTTTTATTTCCCACATTTGAGTTTATTGCTCTCATTCAACTATTAATATTGCTTTTCTTTTTTTTAATTACAAATATGAACTGCTAACATTTTTAACACTATATTTTTCCAAACTTTTGAACTGTGGCAATTATTCTGCCTGCTATTCTTTTCTTTGAAGAACTATTATAAATATTTTAGTGTTTCATATGATCAAGAAAGAAAGGTAATGAGATTGCACTAATATATTTTACCTGCATTGAACAGATAAAAATAAATGAAGTTGACAATTGTCCCCACAATTATAGCATTAAGCCTGTAGTAATGGTTTCTCTTATTCTAGGTCTTATAATTCTGGGTCTTGTACATTGTCAGGAGTTAGAGGCCAATATTGTTTTCATTATGAGTTCCAGGTTAGTCTTGGCTTAAAAGTGAAACTTTGCCAGAAACACTCACGTGTGTGCATGTGCGCGTACACACAAACACCACAGAAACAAAATAATAAATAAAATGTAAAATGAATACCATGATTAAGTGAGATATAGGGAGTTATCTAAAACATTTCCACTAGTAAATGAGAAGGAAGAGAGGAATATCAAGTCTACAACTGCTATCAAGGGAGAAATCAAGGAGCTCATGCAAGACCTAGATTAGCAAAATAGAGAGAATTCCAGGAAACAGCTCAAGCTCCCCCTGGAGTGACAATGCCCATTCCAGGTACTGACTTGACCAATTCCCAGAGTGAACAGAGCAGCAAAAGAGTGGTAAACCATATTGGGGGATGTGTTGACAATGTACTGGAAGTGTAACATAAAAAAAAAAATCACATATCATAGTAGTCATTAAGGATTCTTTTAGAGCTTATTGGTTAACTGTAACCCTAATTCTACTAGGAGTCTTCACATTCATTAGAACAATAACAACAAATATAAATGCATTTAATGATAACAATTACTTTTAAAATATTCATGGAATAACAAAGACATTTTATTATATTAATAAAACTTAGCATAAGATCTATCACATAATACTTTTGATACACAATAAAAAAACACAGGTTATCTAATTATAAATGTGTTCTACCATAGATCTACAGAGTACTTTCACCTTACATAACAAGTGTTCAACCCATTTGAACAGATGCTTCTCATTTCTTCCTTCATCCAGTTCATGGGAAGTGTTCTAATGTTTATGAATTTTACTGCATCAGAGACTTCATACAAATGGAAAACAGTGACATTGGCTATAACATTTAATTTTACACATGATCCTCCAGCTTCATCCATGCTATTATGTAGAATGTCCTTATTTAAATGTGTACTGATGGACTGACATAGCAAATATGACATCTATGTACTTTGGAATCTTACTCATCCTTCATCTGATTTATGCTTCAATACTGGCTTCTTCAGCACTTTGGAAATGCCATACCACTCCATTCTGATCGCCACTGTTATTTTTGTTATTGGTTCCTCCATATTAATAGAGCTCATCAAATTAAAGAGTAATAAATCCTTACCTGATTTATGAGTACACACATGTATCCTATACCATTATATTTCAGTAACTTGGTTTTGCATTCATCTGCCACACTTCTGTATAACTTTGGGTCAATTTGACAGAGTTCCAGAATTTATCATGGTTATAATTTTATCTTATTTCTTACAACTCTTTCTGAATACCAGCTGCTTCAAGGAAGTATTGGCTTCCCAAAGCAGGATACATGTAGGAGGTCAGGGTTGGTGACCTCTTTATTTACTGCTAAGATTACCAGGTTTACTAATGATGTATATTGTCTAGTATGTCTCTCCAACAAAGATAGCAAAGCTGACTGAACTATCTTATGATTTCCATTGACTTGCCATTTTGAAAGGTCTGAGAATGCTGTGGTAAAAACTTAAGCCAATAAATGGCTCTTGCATTTTTGTTTTTAATCTGAAAACTACCATTTCTCTTGCTAAATGCATGTGTTTGCTTTGTTAATTTGTTTGGTTTCAGTGCACTCAAATAGTATGTTTTGACACCTTTGTCAAATTCTAAATTTGAATTGTTTTTGAAATTGCTTTATTGAAAAGTTCTTATGTACTATTATACCAGAAAGGAGTCTCTAACATAATTACATCTACATATAGTGGGGGATTTTAATTAATTAAAAGATATTTATTTATTTCATTATTAATTTGTACACTGGGGCTTGTATGCCATAGAAGGTGTATGTTGAGGTCAGAACATGACTTTGTTGAGTCAGTCCTCTATCTATTTTATATGCTTTAGGAAGATCAGTCCTGAATAGCAAGTATGTTATGAGTATGTTGTCCTGCTGGTCTGGTCCCCCAACCATGCCAAAGGCAAATAACACACAGAGATGCTGTATTATATATAAAGCTGTTGACATGTAACTAGCGTTTTTTATTGGCTAGGTCTGTCTTAAATATTAACCCATTTTTGTTAATCTGAGTATTTCCACTTGGTCTCATCTTACCAGAGAGAAGGCCTGTTATACTACGCTGTAGGTCCTCCATCTTGAATCTCCTCTGTAGTTCTACCTCTCTCCTCCTCCTATCCTAGTCCTGCCTATCCTGCTTTCCTATTGGTCAATATTGCTTTATTCATTAACCAATACATCTCCCATCACAAGTACCTTTATTCAGCCATCTTGTCAACCTCTCAAAGATATTTTACATTCAGATCTGAAAGGCCTACTTATGGATAGCAATGAATACAGAGAATAGAAGTTTCACATATGATGCTAACTTATGGTGGGTAGTGGCAGTACCTAGGTGATGGGACCATGGCTATGCTGGTGGGTGGGTAGTAGTGCTATTCAGCGAGAAATAGAAACTTTTTAAAATGCTTTGACGTCTTGTTCACCTATTAAAAAAAATCTTTGCCCCAATCAGCTCTTTTCATCTGTTTCCCTAAAGGCACATTAAATGTTGTAACAAAAGAAGTTGATGGTATAAGTATGCAACATACAGATTAAACAACTAATAAAAAAAATCCCTATTGTGTGAGTTCCTGGAACAAATAGAGAAAGTTAGACATTTTTCTTGTGATAAGGTTTTCTTGATTCTGTCTATGTGACAGTGACTTAGCTCATGCTCTTTTCCCTAGTTGGAAGGGAAGAAGGACCCACTCAAGTGTTAAGGCCCAGCTAGAAGCAAAAGAAAAACAAGACATGATGGAAAGAAAAGAACAATTGTTTGTATTTTTTCTCACATAGAAGTCAATTTATTTTGTAAGAATCAACTCCTTCTTAGGAAAAACAAAGATAGATGATATCCCCTAATACTCATCAAGATTGTTCAACGGTCAAGTCTAAGGGTGTGGCTCATGCTGATTAGCACTACTTTGACACATTGGTTTCTAGCCTTGCAACTACAAACACTTATTTGGACTCAGGTCATCAGGCCTTACAGAAGGAACATTTCCCTACAGAGTTATCTCACCAGCCAGACCAGTGGTTCTCAACCAGTGAGTAAGGAAGCTTTGTGGGGAATGGGGGTCAAGCAATGCTTTCACAGGGGTCTCATAGGAAATATCCTATATATCAGATATATGAACATTACAATTCATAGCAGTACCAATTATTTTTATTAACAAAATGTCATAATATCTGCAAAGCATTTTTTCTTTTTCTTGCAATTTTTCTTATTTTACATATTGATCCCAGTTCACTCTCCCTCACTCTGTCTCTCCATCCATCCCATGCCTCCCCCCACATATACTCCAAAGGGAAAGTGTAGCCTTCTAGGAGGGATCAACAAAATCTGTCAAGTCATTTGGAGTAGAGGCTAGGCCCTCTCTCCTGCCTCTAGGTTAAGGGAATATCCCTCCATGGGGAATGTGCTCCCAAAGTCCTTTTGTACAACAGGGATATATCCTCGTTTCACTGTCAGAGGTCCCTTAGACTGCCCATGCTTTCTAACTGAAACCCCTGTTCAGGGGGTCTGAGTCAGTCCAATGCTGATTTCCCAGAAATCAGTCTGAGGGTTCACGAGCTCCTCCTTGTTCAGGTCAGCTGTCTCTGTGAGTTTCTGTAGCCTGGTTTTGTCCCTATTTTCTTATCACTCCTCACTCTCTGCCTCTGGATTCCAGTTAGGCTCAGTGTTTAGCTGTGGTTGTCTGCTTCTGTTTCCATCAGTTATTAGATGCAGGCTATATAATGATAGATAAGTTAGTCATCAATCTCATTATCAGAGAAGGGAATTTAAGGTAGCCTTTCCACTGTTGTTGCTCATATTGTTTGCTGGGGTTATCCTTGTAGGTATCTGGACATTTCTCTAGAGTCAGCTTTCTCTTCAAACCTATAATGTAATGGCTTCTTCTTTTATGGTATCTCTCTCTCTCTCTCTCTCTCTCTCTCTCTCTCTCTCTCTCTCTCTCTTTCTTTCTCTCTCTCTCTTTTTCCTATTTCCACTTGCTTTCCTCTCCTCCTCTTGCTCCTAACTCCCTCTCCACTCACCCCCCCCCCAAGTTCCTTTCCCTTTCTGTGAGGAACCTTTTGAGAATCTCTTAGGTTCCTCCTTTTATCCTAGTTTCTCTGGCAGTGTGAATTAAAGGCTGGTGATTCTTTGCTCTACGTCTAAAATCAATAAAATCAATATATGCATGAGTACACACTATGTTCTTTTTGCAACTGGTTTACCTCATTCAAGATGGTTTCTTCAAGTTCCATCCATTTGCCTGTGAATTTCAGGATTCATTTTTTTTTTTTTTTTTTGCTGAGTAGTATTACATTGTGTAATACACACCTTCTTTATCCATTCTTCAGTTGAGGAGCATTTAGGTTGGTTCCAGGTTCTTGCTATTAAAAAAAATAATGCAGCTATGAACATCGTTGATCAGATATCGTTTTTGCATGGATGTGGATCATTTGTGTATATGCTGAAGAGTGGGATTGCTTGGTCCTGTGGTAGACTAAAAAAAATTTGAGGTTGTATATATATATATATATATATATATATTTTTTTTTTTTTGGAGAGGAAAAATAAATGAGTTGAGAATGAGGTACCTGCAGAGGCTTCTTGTAAAGTCACCTTAGAGCATGGAGTTGAACAAGTACATTCAACAATGTCATTCTTTGTAACTCTAGTAAAGTATCCATTTGTTATTCCATAGGTTTTGCTCCTTTTTAGAGCAATGTGGTCACACCACCTAACAAGCACAAACTTTGCAAAAGCTTGTAGCTTCCCCAAGTCATGGAAGGCAAATTGAAGATGGTGAGTATAGTCCCTAATGGAGATGTCATACTGATTTCTGAGCTCCATCTAAGTGGAAGAAAAGTTAGTATTTCAGGACACTGCTGCCTATGATTGGTGAGGTGAAGCTGATCTTGCTTGAGCTACTCCATATGAAAAATCATGGGTAGGTGAGTGACTTTTTGTGACTTTTTTCTTCCATATAGTAGTTGGTGGTATTTAAAAATTATTAGTTTTTATGACCTCTTAAGGTTGATTTTCTCAATTGTCTCCATTGCCCTGCTTCATGATATTTTCAGACCTCTGTACCATGAAACATAAAAACCCAGAGATAGACATTGGGGTTCAAGCTGAAGGTCATATAAGGAAAGCCACCAGCCACCTCTACTTCAGACTGCTTTGGTAGTCCTTGTTCCACAAATCCTCAGAGTGCATTAATCTGTCCATTAATTCCCAAAGACAATAGCTCTCCCTGTCTGGAGATGTAATCTTCATGTGAGACCGTTCGCTTCTTCCTTTTATATCTTCCTGGTATTGGAATTAAAGGCATGTGATCCCAAGTGGTAAGATCACTTTTGTGTGAGCTGTTTTTCTTGAGGACTGGATCAATTCTGCATAGTTCATTTTGGCTTTGAAATAACGTAGTTCCATATGCCTGTCTTCTGAGTACTGAGATTAAAGATGTGTGCCACCCATTGCCTAGTTCTATGGCTAGGTGTTATGGCTGCTGGGATTAAGCTATGTCTCACCACTGCCTGACTCTGTGGCTTTGGCTAGCTTTGCGTTCTGAACATGCAAGAAATATTTATTAGATCATAAATAATATATCACCACAGTTTACCTATAAAAACCCAGAGATAGATATTGGGATTCAAACTGAAGATCAGAGAAGCAAAGCAGCCATGCTACCTGAGAATTCTTACCTTCACCTGGGCTGCAAGTGGGATTGTATCCTAATGTCGCTGGAGAATACTTGCTAGAAGCCTGCGTAGTGACTCTCCTGTTCCTATATTATATTTCTCTTTAGTGCTGGGATTAAAGGCATAAAAACTGTTTCTCTATAAGACTGCTTATCTCTCATCTCTCATGTAGGTCTGGGTGGCCTTGAACTCAACAGAGATTGATCTGCCTGTTTCCCGTTTTCTGGGGATAAAGGCATGTGCCACCACTGCCCAGATTCTAAACCCAGGGCTAGCTTTGAATTCTGATATTCAGTGACTTTATTAGATCATAAATAATATAACAACACAATCATCTCTCATTGATCTTTGATATTTATAATTATAATTCTTTGAGGCACTTTTATTAGTCACTTCCATGTACCCAACTTTCTCCCAGTTTTCTATTCTTAAGTATTCTTTCTGGGCCATGCTTCTTTATAAAATATGAGGTTAAAACTGGATATTTCTAATCATTTCCACCACATTGAATTTGGCAACCTCATTGAATAAAGATGGAAACTACAGAAAGTGTTTCCTTTCAAGTGGCATACTAGTCTCCATGACAACACATGCCTTAAAATGGTTTCAGAATAGCATGGAAAGTGATGGTGTAGGGAAAACTCTTCCATGGAAGGCAAAGAAAATTTAAAAATGGAGAGTATTGTTCTATTATGAGTAGTTTTCCCCTCTGCCGGTCCCAACACCATGCTTGCCTCCAATTAACACACAGAGACTCAGATATAATGCTGTTGGCCAGTTACTAGTTTCTTATCGGCTAACTCTATCTTTAAATATTAAACCATTTCTATTAATCTAAGTATTTTCTCATGGTTTCATATTACCAGAGAGTGGACCTGGACCTCTGTTCACTCCAGGCTCTACATGCTGACTCCTTCCTAGTACTTCCTTGAGTCCTCCTTATCTCCTAGTCCCGTTTATCTTGCTTTCCTATCAGCCAACATTGTTTTGTTCATTAACCAGTAAGAGAAAAATATTTACAGAATGACATCTCCCATCATTGTTCCTTTTCTTTCTCTTGCTTCTTAGGATAAATATGGCAGTTAATGGATGAAACATCACAGATGTGCATAATAATGGAGGCTGGGTTGAAAAAAATTATCTTATATAATTTTTTATTTTATTGAAGATAGATTTCCTTTCACACATAATGTATTTCAATTATAAGTTCAGGTTGAGTCTATATCTTTGATATTCTTTTTTTTTTTTTTTTAGGTTGTATCATTTTTTATAGGTAAGAAGATCAAGACAGTACACATAGAAACTCAATGGTAAAGTTAAGTTTACAGCTGTCTATCTTGGATTGTAGACTTTTAGTACACAATATTTATTGTTAGTGTAAGACCTGAGAAATTTAGTTGAAGATATAACATTAACAGAAACTTTGTACAAAATATTCAAATTTGGGGAATTTCATTTCACAGAAAAATACCAAAAACTTTCTTCCAAAACAAGTAAGTCAAAATATGACATGTATAATATTGATGAGTCATATGACTCAGCCTTTTCTGTACTCCTTACATTTTATATACAAAAAATGCTTTCAGAGTGCCTTTATAAATAATAGTAATCCCTTGTAATCTACAGTTGGCTCTTCTGTTTTCTGATGCCCATGATAACCTGCTGTCCAAAATATCGATGAGAAACTCCAGAAAGGAGGAATTTATACTTTTAAATTATATACCATTCAGAGTAACATTACAAAAATTTCAGTGTCCTGTTCAGGACATCAATTATCCTCTTCATTAAGTGTATCCACATTGCATATCCTAATTACTTGCTTGTTATTATCTAAAGTAGATGTTATCAGAATAAAGATCAAGATTTTATAGCGGTTGTATACAGAATTTGGTATCATCTCCAGTTTGGGCATCCATTGGGGAGTGGGGGGTGGGGGAGGGGGAGGGGGAGGGAGAGGTCTTAACAGTATCCCCAGAAGGTAAGAGGGAACTACTGTAGTAGTACAAGTCATTAAATCCTAGACATTTTATTGTTTTTGGTGCATCTTCTTACGCATTTCTTCAAGAGCTGCTTCTTTCTCTCTTACAATCTGCTTAAGTCTTCTTATTTTTTTCATCTCTGATGGTTTCTTCTAATTCTGGTGGTGGCAATAGAAAAATATCTTCCATATAGCTTTTACTGAAACAATTACTTTGTCCAAAAGATGCACTTGAACTTAATATGCTTTTGTCTTGCTTCTCATGGGAGCAGTTTTCTACCTCAGTTCTCTTGTCTTCCCTGGTTGTGCTATGGCTTGCGACAATGTTGTGTTGCGGATTATCTGATG
Source organism: Phodopus roborovskii (assembly GCF_943737965.1). Taxonomy (NCBI): domain Eukaryota; kingdom Metazoa; phylum Chordata; class Mammalia; order Rodentia; family Cricetidae; genus Phodopus; species Phodopus roborovskii. The sequence goes on from NW_026126437.1 coordinate 77,588, forward strand.
TTGGTAAAATACTAAGAAGTTGGGAACTGGAAGCATCAGTTCCATTCATGACTGTGTTACTAGCTTTCTTAATTTTTCTCCTTTTTGTGTAATCCATCTTCTTAATGGATTTTGCTTTTCTTTTCTTAGAAAAACTCTGTTTTGTTTCTTCTTCCTTCACCACAAACTCTGCATCTTTGTAAGAACTATTACTCTTCATTAAACTGCTAAAGGAATCACAACCTTTTATAGAGCCCAGACAGTCAGGGATCCGAGTAAGACACACTCTCAATTCTTTAGTGAGACCAAATAGCTTTTTAAATTCAGCATCAGTCTTAGTATTACTTCCTTGAGAATATTTCTTGTTATTTCTTTCTTCAGTATTTTTTTTTTTTTTTTTAACATCGGTGCCATCTCACACTGGGTCAATGCGAGCCTGAATTTTCCTCTGAGGTTTCCAGAAAGGCGCTCTGGAGTCTATTAGACATTTTAGAAGGGTGGGAGAGGACAGGGCAGTGAATAGTGTGGGGACAGGGTCCCCTACCGGGCGCGAACCAGAGAGTGTGGCCCCGCAGCCACGGAGGGGCGTGCGGCGGGCCTATCTTTGATATCATTAATAGAATTGTTTAGACATATATAGAAATGTTACTGTGATATTGACTTAGAGCACTTTGGGTACTTGGAGGGGCAAATGTCTCCCTTACTTGGTTTAGGAGACAACACAGGATTTACTTCTGAGGGAAAGGATTCCTGGGACTTTAAGTGTGCAGTCTCTTCATTTTTCTTTGCATCCTTTTAATCTTTTTGGATTATATTTTTGGAATGATGTGAAAAGCTACTCTAAAACTTCAATATTGAATGCTTATTGTATTAAATTTAGAGTTTATTCATCTTGAATTAATTTTCATCATAATATGTTTGGCCAACTTCTAAATTAATTTCTTGGTTTGTAAAGTTTTATCATTGAAGCACCTCTTGATGAACACCCTATACTGGTCCAGTAGTTAGTATTCCCCATTTTCAAATATTTAAGAATAGTTTTTGCAAGTGTGGGTGATATTTTCATTTATTTCTTTATTATTCCTCTCTCTTCCTTAATATCCCAATCACAGTTTTTCCTCCTCCCACTCCTATTTACACCCCCTCCTCCTCTACCACAGATCAACTTCTTGTCTGTTTTACTTTAGAAAACAACAGGGGCATCAACTGATTATGGCATAACACCTAGAAATAAGACTAGGCATAAACCCCCATATAGAGGTTGGATGAGGCAACCCTGTAGGAGAAAAGGGGTCTAAAGACCAGGCAAAAGTCAGAGGCACCCCCACTCCTACTGTTACAAGTCTTACGAGAACACCAAGGTATACAACATATATGTGAGTGATTTTGTGTGTCCTATATTCAGTTTATGTTCTGTTCCTTTCTTGTTTGGCTCTAATTTGACAAAGAATGTTTACTAACTTGTTTGTTTGTTGGAGCTTTCTATTAAGTTTTGAAGTCCATTAGCACAGATATGTAGTTTTCCTCCTCCAATTTGATGTTGCCTATTGTTTGTCTTTTTATACTCAGGTTCATCTTCAATTTATTTTATCTGTGTTTTGTAGTTATTCTTATTTATAACCTGAGTATAGTTTGCGATAGATATACCTAAGTACTTCCTTGATATAACTTTCTTGTTCAAGGTGAAGTTTTTTTTATTTCTTGAGACACAATCATGTGAGTTGAAAGCAAATGCAAGTTTCATTTACTTTTTGTTTTTAATATACTTTCATGTTTTACTTGCATTTGTTGTTTGAGCTAGTAATTCCATTATAATGTCAAAGTCGGAATTTTGAGAAAAAATTTTTCACTTTTCAAGTATTTTACAGAAAATATTTAATGTCCCATCATTTGGTATAATATTATCAATATATATTTCATGGATATTCTTTGCCCTTTGGAAAAGGGACAACTATACTTGTAGTTTGGAAAGAGTTATTTAAATTACTGTATACTTTTGATTTACTGATTCAACTTGTCATAGTTTTTCTTTAGGTTAATGCTGTGATTATGTACAGTAACTGTCCTGTTACCTAAAACATCACTTGTTTAATTGTGGCATTTAAATTTTTCTGTACACTCTTGGTTTATCCAGTATTTGTTTGTTTTCTTGCCTGTTTATTTATTTGTTTATCAATTGTAGATATTGTGAATGGGACTGATTTCCTCATTTCTTAGTCAATTTGTTAATTTGCTGTTTGTTCTGCATAGAAGGTGCCTTTCATTACTCTTTAAGTCTCTACACTATTGTATTAAATCTAAATTTTGCTTCATATCTTTGAAAAATCTCATCTAACTAAATGAAATTATTTCATTTGTGAAATTTTTTGAGTAATAAGTTCAAATAGTGGCTTTGTCCATACTATATATGAAATTGTAGCAAAATAGCAAGATTATATTAGGAATTTAATAAACATTGTAGAATGTATATTCATTTATATAAGTCATGAAACAAAAAGAAAGGAAGGACTTTCAAGAGCACTGAATTCCTTATAAATGTTGTATAGAATATTCTTCAAACTTCATGTAGTTCTATATAGTGAAATGCCCTCTGTTATACTATAGAAAGGTAATTAGTTATAAACCATCATTACTATATCATAGTATGCATTATATTTAATTCTCTTGCAGCTCAGACAAAATAAAATGACTAGAGTACCTTGAGGAAGCATTGTTATGCATATTAATTTGAGGCTCATTATTAAAGTCATACTAACTTATTTTAACACCACTGTCATAATCCTGAGATAAACAACCTTTTTATACAACTATTGATTCTCAGTATAGTATCTGGTTTTAATTTACAAAATAAATCTTGTTTGATAATGGACATGACTGTTGTTCACAAATAAGAGTGTCTTGTTCCGAACCTAGCCTGTGCCATTATTTATGTGACTAAAGTTTATTTTTCTTTCCTTTATATTACTTTTCGATTTTGTGGCTTGAATAAATTCATTAGCCTACATATTCTGAAGATTTTTTAACTTATACTATTAAGAAAAAACAGCAAAAATTGTATAAAACACAAACACAAACACAATGCAAGTTGAACCTTTAAAAACTGATTGGAAGCAAATTTTCATTTACTTGCAAACTCACTATTACTGAAATCAGCAAGGAAGCCTAAGCATCTAGTAACACCACCAGAGGTGGTATTACATAAAGATCTCAAATAAGGATTTATTTTTTCTAATACTTCATAAAAAGAATGAATTTGTTTCAATAGTTCACAAATTATCTGTAGTTAACTTGATAAAAAACTGAAGTAAGGAAGTCTGAAAAGGAAAAAGCCAGTTGTAATATACACAACTGATTCTATCATTGGAACAATGGAAGTTGGTAACTTCCAGTTTATTTTATAGGACTTACTATAAAAGGAACAAATTTTCACAATTTGATCAATAAATTGATCTTATTTTATCACCTAATATGAAAAAACTACCTAATTATTGATGAAAACTTGTGGTCTAATTAAGAAAAATATATCAAGCTACATTTTAAAAACTTGAGCTTTTCTATGTATTGTTATAAATGACATATACATGGATATATATCACACATATATGATGTAACTATATATATGCATATGTGTGTGTGTGTGTGTTTCAAAGACCCTAGGCAAAAGACAGCAAAAATAAATGTAAAGAAAGAAAGACAGGTTTTTTTTTTTTTTTTCTACAAATCAATCATTTTTGGCCTAGAGTCTTGACTTTGAGATCTCATGTCACTGACATCAAAATCTGTTTCAATTAACACAATATCTTACAACTTTACTCTATATCATTGACACACAGGCAAAACAGGCCTTTGTGCCTTTTGGAAATGTATCATAAATATTGGAAATAATAACATGTATATAGTTATACATATATGTATACATGATACAAATATATGTATAAGTATGATATATTAAAGGTGTATATGTGTGGGTGTGTGTATGTTTATAAGTTATTTCTTAATTTTACCTTGTAAAAGTAATGACATCTAATGTAGAAAATTTTGATTCAGTGGATTTAAGGTTTAAATATTTATAAAATATATTTTAAACATTTGCTGTACTCAATATATCACACCACACAAAGAAATTCAATCCTCAAACAAGTAAATAATGCATGCTAATCATCCTCTTTTGTTTTTCTCACAGATGGTGGCATGCTATTTCTCATATGACTCATAAATGTGTTTCATTTTTAATTATGAACTGAAACTATATTTTAAGAAAATTCTTATTTTATTTTTGTTATAATCAAATTATTTTTTCCATAATGTAATATAAATTGAAAATCATATTTTCTATAAAGATTTAATTTATACCACTAAAAAATAACAAAAAGTTGATTTACTATGTGAGGAAGCCTTAGTAGTATAAGTATTACTATATTTAATTTGATGATTTTTCTTCTGCAAAAAGAATTTACATGATATCTGTAAACATAAAATGATTTTATTTAATGGTAAATACATATATTTATTTATCTTATAGCTTGAAGGCAAGTAGGTGCTGATGTGCCTATTAGTACCAACTATTGTTTCTTAGAGAAATAAAAAGTAAAACTTTAGCAAATTTGAATTTTATATCCATGATACATGATTAACTTAACTCAGTAATTGCTAAAACAAACTAGAACTACCTTGTATCAAATGTTACAGTATGTGTTCCTAGTAATCAGAATAGTCCGTTGATAAGTTTACCCTGATTTTGCAGTTTAGTTTTTAGTCTATTTTCCATACAAACATGTGCACAACATTGCCTTGCCACTAACCAACATAATTAGTACTGGTTCAATGAGTAGTTAATGCTTGATTATTCTTCTTCATTATAAAATTTTATTAGTTACTTGGTAGTTTTTGTACAAAATATTATGCTCATACTCACATCCAAGCTCTCACTAAATACCCTTCCCCTAATCACTCAACTTTGTGACCTTTACAAAAATATACTTTGAGAGTAATTTGTGTTGCAGAAATGTTCTTAGATATGTCATCCTCCTCTATAGAAAGATCTACTTGTCAATGTATTTACTCCAAGAGAAAATACTTTTTTTCATCAACTAATAATTAAAAATTGCTCACGTCTAGGGGTTGGTTTATTACACAACTCCTATGTCAATGTCTTTATTGGTCTAGGTTGGGCTTTCCAAAAATTTGTGCTTGTCTGTCTTAAACAGATATCTACTGAAATGATCAAACATCATGAACAAAAGCAACATGTGAAAGAAATTTCATCTTATAATTTGTAATCCATCATTAAAGTGAATTGAGGGCAGGGACTTAAGATAGTAATCTGGATGCAGGAAATGAAACAACAGAGGACATGGAGGAACACATTGTACATGTTTGTTTTCCTTGACTTGCTTAGTCTTCTATCTCATACAACCCAAGACCACCCAAACACAGGAGTGGTACTTGTACCGAGTGAAATGATCCTTATATCCATCACTAGTCAAGAAAATGTTCTATTAACTTTCTATACCCCATTGTTTTTGAGAGATTATTCTCAATTAGGCTAACCTCTTCCCAAATAAATTTAGCTGATGTCAATTTGAAAATAAAAATCCATTCTCCAGCACACTGCTCTAACGACTGTGAGTTCATATGTGATGCTATCATGCCAAGAAGATAATGCTTAAATATTTTTGAGGCTTACTGATCTGTCTCTTTTCAAAGAAATTCTTCTTTTAATCCCATACTTACCTCACTGCAGTCTTAATACCCATGTTTAGATTCTAATTCGGCTCAGTGTTTAGCTGTGGGTGTCTGATTCTGTTTCCATCACCTACTACATGAGGGCTCTATGATGGTGGATACGTTGGTCATCAGCTGCAGATAGTGAGGAAAAGACAAGGCTACAGAAACCCACAGAGGCAGCTGACCTGAACAAGGAGGAGCTAATGGGTCCCCAGACTGATAGCTGGCAATCCAGCATTGAACCAATTCAGACCCCCTGAACATTGGTATCAGTTAGAAGGCCCGGGCAGTCTAAGGGGCCTCTGACAGTGAAACCATGATGTATCACTGGTGCACAAAAGGACATTGGGAGCACATTCCCCATGGAGTGATACTCCCTTAACCTAGAGGGAGGGCCTAGTCCCTACTCCAAATGACTTGACAGATTTTGTTGACCCCTCCTGGAAGATATCACCCTCCCTGTGGAATGGGGGCTGGGATGGGAGGATGGTCTGGGGACATGGGAGGGATGGAGAAAGGGAGGGAGAGGGAACTGGGATCGATATGTAAAATATGTAAAATAAATAAATAAACACCCACATATGGGCAACATTCTCAGGTTGCTAATACTGAATTTCTCCCTATAAATCCACCCTCTTCAAACAATTTTGGAGATTTCAAATATTAGTTTTCAAATGTCTAGTAAACAATAATGCAAGGTCTCAAATATCCAGTTATCAAATTAATTACCCAAATACCAAAAGTTAAGTGATAGGATTCTAGACAAATCTCCCATAAATAGAGTGATATCTGCTTGGGGTTTTATCTCAGGGATAGAGCAACAATGACTTATAAGCAAAACCTAAAAATAAAGCTTAGATTTTGTATAAAATTGGAGTTTAACTGGCATCTTATTTTTCTGTTATGTTTCTGACCCACTGACTCCCCTGAGCAGTCAATGTTCCACTCCTTCTTTTTCTCTAGACTCATCCTGCCAAATCCTTTCAAACATTATCAGCTATCATGGATCTGGGAAATGGTAGTCAAGCTGGGCAATTTTTGTTTTTCATGATAAAACATTTAGGGAAGGGAACTTTATTTGGGTATTCACTCCAGAGATATAAGAATCCATTATGGCAGGAAAATCTGACAACAATATTCAGTAATGGCAGTTAGAGGAAGAAGGTGAGAATTCACATACTCAACCACAGTAAAAACTAAAGCAAAACAAACTTGAATTGGTATGAGGTTGTAAACTCAAAATCTTGGCTATATTGATACATTCCCTCAAGCAAGGCCACATCTCTTAAACCTCTAACACAGCATCCCTCTCCCAATCTCGAAAATAAGTATTGTAGTACTCAAGTCAATAGGGGAAATTTATCACTCAAACCACCACAAGCAGAAAAGTCAATAGAGGTGTTGATCAGAACTGGACAAGGAATAAAGTGTTAATTACATGCCACCTGAGATGTGCCCACCAGTGCAATAGTGTTGAGACTATTTCTGATAATAAATAATCACTCTCTTGTTTAGGTTTGACACCTGATCCATCAAATGTATTATTTCATTAACTTTTACTTAGCCTCAGGAAAATTCTTGGGACAAGGACAGAAAACAATCACATTCCCTAGTCTTGTTATTAGTATAGTTCCCCTTTCACATGTTTGAAATGGACCTGTACTGTCTTCACGGTTCTCTATACTTGTCTTCTGGGATTCTTATACAATTTCCATTAAGCTCTGATTATGGAGTTCAATAATATTTCTGGTCCAAAATTCCATTTTCCACATTCTTTCAAAATCCACATGATCAGGTTTTCACAGAAATATCATACTGCCCAGTACCTAGTTCTGCACTAGTTACTTTTCTATTGGTATGAAAATAATATAATATTTAAGGTAACTTACAGAACGGTTTATTTGGGATTTAAGGTTCCATAGGGACAAGATTTCATCATGGAATAGCAGTATGAAATAAAGCATTACAACAGGCATGTTGACTGGAGCAGAAGTTCAGCTTACATATCAATCCATAATTGGGAGTCAGAGAATACACTGTAAATGGCTCAAGTCTTTTGAAAACTCAAAATTGGTATACAGTAATTTGTCTCCTCTAACAAAGCCACACATCCTAATCCTTCCCAAAATGTTTCAACAATGTGAGCTTTTTGGCTATTCTCATTCCTACCACCAAAATGTTAATGTCTTTGGAAGACATAGAACTTACAAAAGAAAACGTTTTCATGTTATATATAGTCATGTCATCAATCTTCCTTTTAAAACAATTAAATTTTTATGCATTTGTTTATACTATCTCAAATCTTTGTCATAAGAAATTTTATTGCACAGTCTAATGGTCATTAAAGAGACTTATAATTTCCAAATGATCAAAATAAGTGTTCAGTTACTGTGTGAGTTCAGCCATGGATGTCACATCTATATCACTCAAGAAATATTACATAATTGGGGGAAATAATGTGAGAGAAGGAATACAAGAAGAAACACTATGTAAGGCTGGCCTACAGACAGGACTGAGCTGTTACCTGAACTCACAGCATTTGTGGTTACACAAGACTCTCCAAGATCAAGAGACTTGATAATTGCAGATCAAACTGAATTGGGGTTTTTGATGCTTGATCCACCAATGAAAAGCAATTGACAACTAAAGAGTATTTAAGGAAACAGAGTCCCTTTTAATATAGAGTGACTGCCACTAGAATTTTGCCCATGTCCCAATAGGTAATAACATATCCCTGTTTGTATGGAGAGAAATAATTAAATTTACTGGATTATAAAAAATTGAATTGAAGTATTAAGGGAGATGGTAGGCATACTAAGGAAAGGGAAATTTAGACTGATGGGTGTGAAGATTGCCTGTGATGACCAAGACAGCTTTTATATAAGTAGGAAAATTTCAAGAAACAAGGAAATGTTGTATTTATAAAGGGGCCTTTCTGTCTGTTTGTGGAGAGCAACCTGTATGCTTTTCTAAAACCTTGGTTGTTTGGAGGTTGTTGACCCCTTTGGTAACATCTCAATTATATGTAACCCAATCCTTCTATGGAAACTTCATTTGATTTCAAGAGATGACAAGTTGGGGAACTGTCTCCCAATTGCTTGGTGATTTCATTTATATCATTCTCATATATGTGTATATTTTAGGATCTTTATTGTATTATGTCTTCATACTATTCCCTCAAATAGACCTTAATTTTATTCATCTCTACCCTTATTCCCATCCTCATTCCTTTCTTTCCTCCCTCTCTGTACTCGATCCTCCCATTCTAGCCAACCACAATCCACCCATAACTATTCATTCCATTGCTCTTTCCCAAGAAGTTCTGTCTGTCACACAAATCTGTCCTTACTCTACACTTAATCTCTGTTGCTCTATGGATTATAGCATGGTTATCAATGAATTAAAAGCTAATATCCACATGTAAGTGAATACATACTATATTAGTCTTTCTGTGTCTGGGTTACATAACTTGGGATGATTATTTTTCCAGTTTTGGGATTTAATTTCTTTTTACAGCCAAATGATACTTCATTGTGTAAATATACCACATTTCCTTATGTCTTCATCTGCTGAGGGCTATCTCAGTTGTTTCTAATATACAGATATTATGATAGAGAAGTTAATCTTGTGACTATGTAGAACCTTAATCTCTGTCAGTGTCTTTTGTATGGGAAGTTACTTTGCTCACAACCAAAGGAGAGGTATAAACACCTACTAAACTCCCAAAATCTATTATCTATGATTGTATGTTGACTAAACGATATGCTAGGTTAACAGTGGCTCAAAGCTTGTGTGACTAACCAACCAATGTATGATTTGACTTAATGAAAACTCCATATGTATGAAACAATAACAGACGCAGCTTGGGTAACCAAGAACCTGAGACTAGAAATCCCATAGTCCTAGGGTAATACCAAATACTATTGTCCTAAACCAAACTAAACAAATAGACATAAGAAAAGTGACTGTTTTTTAAAGATTCTTTTTATTATTATTATTATTTTCTTATTTTATATATTGATACCAATTCCCTCTCTCTCTTCCTCCCTCCCATTCCCCCGATTGCCTCTTCCATCCCATCCTTCCCCCACTCCATATAGAGGGTGATGCCTTCTGGGAGGGATCAAAATATCTGTCAAGTCATTTGGAGTAGGGAATAGGCCCTCCCTCTTGTCTCTAGGCTAAGGGAGTAACCCTCCATGGGGGATGTGCTCTCAAAGTTCTTTTGTGCACCTAAGGACATTCTGTTATACTCATAGATCAGTGCCTTCCTCAGCTATCTGAATAAAACTTCCTCCTATGGCAAATGGGAGTAGACAGAAACTCCCCATCTAGATATTATGCAGTGAGTAAGGAGTGAGATATCTCGGAATACTGACACAAAATGGAAGGTCTTCATCAAACTCCTTTCCTTGGGGCTCTGGAAACCCTGCTGAAGAGTAGTTGAAAAGATAGTAAGAGAATGGAGGACATCAAGAAAACAAGGCCCTCTAATCCAACATAATTTTAAAGAGACTGAGGTAGCATATAGAAGCCTTGCACTGGTCTTCACCAAAACAATTACAAACACTGGAAGGAAAAGTGGATACATGCTTGTTTTCCTAACCCAGAAGCAATTTCCAGTTGATAACCACTTGAAAATGAACATGTTCTTGCCTTCACTGAAGTCTCAACAGAGAAACAAACTACATGTTAAGTGTAGGCTACATGGCTAGCAGTATATGGTCAAGAAAAATGGCCTTGAAGGTATCTTAGGTTTCTTATCTCATAATGTCATGTCATGGATTTTCATTATCTTATTCCTTCATATTTATTTATTTTCTTTTTTACTATAAATTATGGCTTCCAGTGTTGGGCTTTTATGAAATTTCTTAGTGTGTGAACAACAGGTACTTTGTTTCTTGGTATTTTCCTGTGCTCTTTCCCTTTGGTTAGTTTTTATAGTATTCAGTAGTTTTAGCCTTTGTTTTATCCCATTACATTTTATTTAAATTTTATTATTATCCTTGAAAGACATTGTTTTCTAATGAGAGAAAGAATGGGGTGGATCCAAATAGACAGAGATGATGTGGAAAATGAGAAGAGTAGAAGGAGGGAAAAACAAAATAAGTTTATAGTATGTGAGAAAACTAGCAAAAATGTTTTATACAAAAGGAAAAGTAAATAAATAAAATATACTTGCATCCTAATATAATTAAAAATAAAACAATATCAACCTGAATAAAATTTTGTCTATTTATATTCATCATATGTAACTTAGCTAAATGATAACAAAGCAAATGCAAGTTTTTATTCTAATGCAAATATCACACAATTAAAGTAATATGGTACTATTCTATTTGTCTTTCTGTTAAGACTTTGGGTTATTTATTTGGCATATAGCATATATTAGCCAATTATCACCCACTTCTGTCTTTCAAGCAAAAGAGGATTTGAATTCTGTAGCATCAATAGGCTCCCTCTCCATCAATAAAAATTACACAACCCACTATTATATTAACACAGTATGTTTTGTTCACCTAGATATCCCTTTTCCTGAAATCTGCTTCAGTGTTCATCTCAACATTACTGATGGCTTTAGTTTTCTTTCTACTTGTTTTCACAGTAGAAAATGTTTTTATACTTGTAAGTCAAAAAAAGATGACATTGTTCTTATATGTTCCTTTTGTTCAATCAAAATTAGGGGCTGAATCACACTATTTGAACTATATGACTAAGAACAGATTGCAAGATCTAAGATCCCAATCAATAAGTCGACTGTAGAAAAGTATCTTATGGTTTTTAGAAGTGAAAGGAAACAGGAAAAGGTAATGAATGTCATAGAAGAGGGACATAAGTAGAGTTCAATCCTATTTATTTTGTCTCTTTTGCAGAGCAAATGGGCTTAAAACCATGCTTTGGCTGGATGTTGAGAGAGAAGGTTGGAAAAGGTTAGAAGAAAAAGAAAGTATTCAGCTATCGTAAGAAATAGCTGTTGGTACCATAGTTTTGAAAAGTAGTTAAAGGACCTGAGAAAATAGTAGTGATTTGATAGTATAATTTTGTAATTAAATATACATTACCTTCTTAGTGAAATAGTGCATAACTGTATATGTTGTATAAATCTGTTAAGATAATTTAATCATTTCTTTCTCTAAGAATTTAATGAATTTCTGTATAACCTGTATAATTAGGCACTTAGCAAAAGTTTATTTTTAAGTGAAAGATGGATGGATACAAACACATATGTCTGGTTGAATGAGAGTATGTAGGCAGTGATGATTTCATTATTTAACTTAGGAGAACTTCTCTACTTTTACATCAATAGTGGATTGAAATGATCATTTACATTATTACACATACTTAACATTTGTTTGATAAACTTCCCATATATTCCTTATAAAAATTTATGAATTTTAGTATTTTATTACAACTATGTGCACAGATAGAAACACATATGTATAGCATGAGCACATATAGGGTAAATATGGGAGCTGTTTTCATCTTTTCTTGTGGGATCAAAGGTTTAAACTTAGGTCCTGTACTTATAGTCACTGCTTACATTAAGCAAGAGTCACTGACTGTCAAGTGCACCTTTACCAAATCAATCATAACTTACCTAAAGGCTCTGTGGTGGTCGTCAAATATTCCCACCAGAAACAATGTGTTTTCTTCTGTCTTTTATTTGGGTTAGTGTTTGGAAAATTAAGGTAGTGATTTTTCTTAAATAATAGCTTTATTTTCCATAAAATAAGACCTTATAAACTCTTAAAATATTTTAGATATTCCATAAAGTACAGTTTGTACTCTACTCATCTTTCACAGAGAAATATACTGCTGTGATACATATTTCAACATGGTTCATTCATTTCTTTGCTGAAATAGGCTTACTTTTAGTTCAATTATTTCATGAATCTTATATTAACTATTTTCTCTGTTTTTATTAACATACAATACTTTTATTATTTGAGGAAATAATACCATAATTATATAGTGATTCTTTGGGAATTTTCCTCATGCATCCCAGTCCTGCTGTCCTCCCAGTCGCTCCACATTCTTCGCTCACCTCTGAAGCATAACCCCCAAATCAATTAACAACAAAAAATACTTTTAAAACAAAAACAAAAACCCAACCTTGCTCCTCTGTCTTTCCAAAACCTCTTCCTTCATGTAAATGGTATGAGGAGCTGCAGTGTGTCACAAATATTTTCTCCAACAAGCCTGTCCCACACAATATCCATTGCAATGATCAACCTTTCTAGTTCAAGAACTCTGTCAAACCATATCACAGAACCATCACCAAAATTCCTCTCCGATATCCTGCTGTTGTCCTGAATCATGGGGACCCTGTATTTATTGTGCCACAAGACCAGTCCCTTCATGCATTCTAGCAGGTCACCAATGCAGTGGATGGTAAGATAGTACTGCAAATACTATGTGGAAAAATAAAGCAAGGAAAGCAAAGTAAATGGATACATATGGGCAAAGAAAAATGTAAATTATTGTTCTTCTGCCAGCTATTGGCCAGAGGTGAGTCTGGGCCAAATTGGGGCTGCCTCTCCTCTACAACCTCTCCCCCCCAAACTCCCTGGGTTGGCCCATGATCCTGCTGCTCCTGTGTCCTGTCCCCATCCAGAGCACCCTCGGAGCTCTGAAACACCCCCACCAATCCCCACCACTAGCCTGCACCCCCTACCCTGTGCCCTACCCTGCCCACTGTCCTGCTGCTCTGGTTGAGCACTGGGACAGAGGGTGGAGCCAACAGACGACCCTACTTCAGAGACTTCTCAGTGCAACTCTGAACAAAGGAGACCTGCCTATCCAAGCCAGGCCACCAGTAATTTCCCCTTGCTTGGTCTCTGAACCCACCTCCAGTCCTTGGTTGGAGTCCCGGCCCCTCCCCAGAGATCAACCTATCTCTTCGGGTCCACTCTGAGTTCATGCCAGCAAGAAACTTGACCCCCAAAGCAAGACCACTGCTAAAGATAAAATGCCAGTTTCCAGTGAGATCAGACTATCTTGCAGAAATTTCCCAAGTTTCAGCTCAGCCTTTGTCCTCTTCTGCCAGGCATTGGCTAGAGCCATTGGCTAGTGGCATCTTGTACTGGATGCTCAGCCCTGACCACATCCCTGGTTCCCTGTCTGTGGAGAGACATCCTATAGAGTTTGGATCACCCACAGCTACAGATATTGAATCTCTGACCCACAGATGCCCACCGGGGAAGTACCATAGAAAGAGGAAGAGACCCCAGCAACACCTACTGGAAGAAACTATGGGAAGATGGCAATACAAGAAAACACCTAACAACAGAAAGACAAGCATGACACCACCAGAATCTAGGGAATCTACACCAACTAGAATGGAACACAACAACAAAGCCGAGGAAGCAGAAGGGAATGACTTAAAAATTACCTTCATAAAAATGATAGAGGCCCTCAAAGAAGATGTGAGAAAAAACCTTAAAGAAATTGAGGAAAAAACAAACAAAAAAGTGGAATAAATGAACAAATTCCTTAAGGAAACTACAGAAAGCCAAGAAAAAACAATAAAGCAGGTGAAGGAAACGGTTCAAGACTTGAAAACTGAAATTGAGAAAATGAAGGCAACACAAACAGAAGGAATGCTGGAAATAGGAAAACTGAACAAAAAATTGGCAACTACAGACACAAGCATAACCAACAGAATTCAAGAGATGGAAGAGAGAATCTCAGGCGCAGAAGATAAACTAGAAAAAATAGATTCATTGACCAAAGAAAATCATAAATTCAACAAATCCTTCACACAAAACATCCAGGAAATATGGGGCATCATGAAAAGGCCAAACCTAAGAATAATCGGCATAGAGGAAGGTGAGGAAACCCAGCTCAAAGGTGCTGACAACATGTTCAACAAAAACATCGAGGAAAACTTTCAAATCTGAAGAAGGACATGCCCATGAAAGTACAAGAAGCATACCGAACCCCAAATAGGCTGCACCAAAGAAAAAAAAAGACCCCTCGACATATAAGAATCAAAACAACTACAGAATAAAGAAAGAATATTAAGAGCAGCAAAGAAAAAAGGACAGGTAACATATAAAGGCAGAGCTATCAAAATTACACCTGACTTCTACATGGAAACCTCAAGGGTCCTGGTTAGGTGTTCTAAAAGTATTAAGAGAACACGGATGCCAGCCTAGGCTACTATATCTAGAAAAACTCTCAACTATAGAGGGAGAAAACAAGATATTTAATGACAAAACCAGATTTCCCCAATATGTATCTACAAATCCAGCCCTTTAGAAAGTATTGGAAGGAAAAATGCAACCCAAGGAAGGTAACTATGCCCACAAAAATGTAGGTAACAGATAATCCAAGTACACCAGAAACCAAGGGTGAAGTAGAACTAATATATTCACAATATCACTGCCAACAACAAACATAAAACAGACTACCATCAACAATCAATGGTCCTTACTCACCCTCAACATTAATGGTCTTAACTCACCTATAAAAAGACAAAGACCAACAGAATTGATATGAAGACATGATCCATCCTTCTGCTGCATACAAGAAACATCTAAGATTTAAAGATAGACATTACCCCAGGGTAAAAGGTTGGGAAAAGATTTTCCAATTAAATAGAAATAAGAAGCAAGCAGACATAGCTATCCTAATATCTAACAAGTTAGACTTCAAACCAAAATTCATCAAAAGATATAAAGAAGGTCATTTCATATTCATCTCAGGAGAAATCCATCAACACAAAGTCTCAGTTCTGAACATCTATGCCCCTAATACAAAGGCACCCACATTCATAAAAGAAACACTTCTAAATCTGAAAGATCACATAAAACCTCACACACTTATAGAGGGAGACTTCAATACACTACTCTCAACAGTAGAGTGGACCACAAATCAGAAACTCAACAAAGAAACAAAAGAACTAACAGAAGTTATGTCTCAACTGGGGTTAACAGACACCTAAAGAACAAAGACAAAAGACAAAGACAAAAGACAAAAGAATATACCTTCTTCTCTGCTCCACATGGAACCTTCCCTAAAATCGACCACATACTAGGTGGCATAACAAACCTCAACAGATACAAGAGAATAGGAATAGTCCCCTGTATCTTATCGGACCACCATGCTATAAAATTGGAATTCAACAACAACACAAATAGCAGAAAACCTGCAAACTCCTTGAAACTGAACAATGTGCAATTGCACCACACCTGGGTCAAAAAAGAAATAAGAAAGAAAGTAAGGACTTTCTAATATTCAACGAGAATGAGGACACAACATACCCGAACTTATGGGACACCATGAAAGCAGGGTTCTACGAAGGAAGTTCATTGCACTAAGTGCCCATATGAAGGAAACAGAGGATAGTCACATAAGAGAATTAACAGCACAACTGAAATCCTTAGAACAGATAGAAGTCAAATGACCCTGTAGGAGTAGACACCAGGAAATAATCAACTTGAGGGCTGAAATCAACAAAATAGAAACCAGGAAAACAATACAAAAAGTCAATGCAACGAAGAGTTGGCTTTTTGAGAAAATCAACAAGAAAGACAAACCTTTATCCAAATTAACGAAAAAGCAGAGAGAGAACATGCAAATGAACAAATTCAGAAACAAAAAGGGGAACATAACAAAAGACATAGAGGAAATCCAGAAAATTTTCAGGTATTACCACTAGTCCTCAAACTGTTCCACAAGATAGAAACAGAAGGTTTATTGCCAATCTCTTTTTATGAGGCCACAATAACTTTGGTACCCAAACCTCACAAAGACACAACTAAGAAAGAAAACTACAGACCAATATCCCTGATGAACATCGATGCAAAAATACTCAATAAAATAATGGCAAACCGAATTCAAAAATACATCAGAGAAATCATCCACCATTATCAAGTAGGCTTCATACCTGGATTGCAGGGATGGTTTAAAATACGAAAATCTATCAACGTGATCCACCATATAAACAAACGGAAAAAGAAAAACCATATGATTATCTCCCTAGATGCAGAAAAAGCCTTCGATAAAATTCAACACCCTTTCATGATAAAGGTATTAGAGAGGTCAGGGATAACAGGAACATACCTAAACATAATAAGAGCAATATACAGCAAACCAACTGCCAACATCAAACTGAATGGAGAGAAACTTAAGCCAATTCCTCTAAAATCAGGAACAAGACAAGGCTGTCCTCTCTCTCCATATCTCTTCAATATCGTACTAGAAGTTTTAGCTAATGCTATAAGACAACAAAAGGAGATCAAGGGCATCCAAATTGGAAAGGAAGAAGTCAAACTGTCTCTATTTGCAGATGATATGATAGTTTACATAAGCGACCCAATAAACTCTACCAGGGAACTCCTACAGCTGATAAACACCTTCAGCAAACTAGCAGGATACAAGATAAACTCAAAAAAATCAGTAGCCCTATTTTTTCAGACGACAAAGAGGCAGAGAAAGAAATCAGAGAAACATCACCCTTTACAATAGCCACAAGCAACATAAAGTACCTTGGTGTAACACTTACCAAACAAGTAAAAGATCTATATAATAAGAACTTTGTGACTCTAAAGAAAAAAATTAAAGAAGATACCAGAAAATGGAAAGACCTCCCATGCTCTTGGATAGGTAGGATAAACATAGTAAAAATGGCAATCTTACCAAAAGCAATCTACAGATTCAATGCAATCCCCATTAAAATCCCACCACAATTCTTCACCGACCTTGAAAGGATAATAATCAACTTTATATGGAAAAACAAAAGACCCAGGATAGCCAAAACAACCCTATACAATAAAAGAACATCAGGAGGCATCACCATTCCTGACTTTAAGCTCTACTACAGAGCTATAGTTCTGAAAACAGCCTGGTATTGGCATAAAAATAGACAGGTAGACCAATGGAATCGAATTGAAAATCCTGATATTAATCCACGCACCTATGAACACCTGATTTTCGACAAAACAGCTAAAATTATACAATGGGGCAAAGACAGCATCTTCAACAAATGGTGCTGGCACAATTGGATGAGGGTGTGTAGAAGACTGCAGATAGACCCATGTCTGTCGCCATGCACAAAACTCAAGTCCAAATGGATCAAAGACCTCAACATCAATCCAGCCACATTGAACCTCTTAGAAGAGAAAGTAGGAGGTACCCTTGAACAAATTGGTATAGGAGACCGCTTCTTGAACATAACTCCAGGGGCACAGACACTGAAAGAAACAATTAATAAATGGGACCTCTTCAAACTTAGAAGCTTCTGTAAGGCAAAGGACACAGTTGACAAGACCAAACGGCAGCCCACTGACTGGGAAAAGATTTTCACTAATCCTATATCCGACAAAGGGCTGATCTCCAAAATATACAAAGAACTCAAGAAACTAGTCAACAAAACACCAAATAACCCTATTAAAAAATGGGGTACAGAACTGAAGAAAGAATTCTCAATGGAGGAAATCAAAAAGGCTGAAAGACACTTAAGAAAATGCTCCACATCCTTAGCTATCAGGAAATGCAAATCAAAACAACTTTGAGATACCATCTTACCCCTGCCAGAATGGCTAAAATTAGAAACACCAGTGATGACTTATGTTGGAGATGATGTGGAGAAAGTGGAACACTCCTCCACTGCTGGTGGGAGTGCAAACTCATACAGCCACTTTGGAGATCAGTATGGCGGTTCCTCAGGAAAATGGGAATTAGTTTACCACAGGACCCGGCAATCCCCCTCTTGGGCATATACCCAAAGGATTCACATCAATGCAACAACGACATCTGTTCAACTATGTTCATAGCAGCACTATTTGTAATAGCAAGAACCTGGAAGCAACCTAGATGCCCTTCAATTGAAGAATGGTTAATGAAGATGTGGCACATCTACACAATGGAATACTACTCTGCAGAAAAAATAATGGTATCTTGAAATTCGCAGGCAAGTGGATGGCACTTGAAGAAACCATCCTGAATGAGGTAACCCAGTCACAAAAAGAGGAACACAGTATGTACTCACTCATATATGGATTTTAGACCTAGATCAAATGATCACCAGCATATAATTCACATCACCAGAGGAACTAGGATACAAGTTGTATTCTAAGAGATTCATATAAAGTCCCTCACAAAACTGGGAAGGGACAAGTCCCCCAGACCTCAGGTATAGTGGGGGAGGACAGCTAATGGAGAGAGAAGTAGGAGAAAATGAGAGGGAGGAGAAGAAGGCATGTGCGACCAGGAGGATTGAGCCTGGGTAGGAATGGAAAATAGGAAAGAGAGAGAGAGACAGAGACAGAGAGAGAGAACATAAAAGAGGGAGTCAATATTGGTTTGAAGATAAAGTTGAACACAAAGAAAGGTCGAGGGAACTACAAGACTGCTCCCAACTAACAATCTCAGCTTCCGTGGAAAGGCTATCATAAATGCCCTTCCCGGAGAGTGAGATCAACAACTAACTTCTCCATGGAGTCCTCAACTAATGCCTGTTGAAAACAGGAGCAAACACCCATACATAAACACTGAGTCAAACTAGAACCCAGAAGCAGATGGAGAGGACAAGACCATGCGGTAGAAGTACATAGAGACAGCTTACCTGAACAAGGAGGAGCTAAGGGCCACTAGACTGATAGCTGGGAAGCCAACAGGGGTCTGACTCGGACCCCCCTGAATATGGGTCTCAGCCAGAAGGTCTGAGCAGCCTAAGAGACCTCAGACAGTGGAGTCACGATGTATCCCTGGTGCACAAAAGGACTTTGCAAACATATCCCCCATGGAGGGATAACTGCCTTATTCTAGAGATAGGAGAGAAGCCCTAGTCCCTACTTCATAGGACCTGTCAGATCTACATGACCCCAACTGGATGGCATTCCCTTACATATTGTATTGTGGTGGGGGTTTGGGAGGGGAGGGTGTTTAGAGTGCATGGGAGAGGGTAGAGAGGGCAAAAGGGAGGGAAGGAGGGAGGGAGGGTTTGGGGGGAGGGAGGGAGGGAGGGAGAGGGAACTGGGATCGACATGTAAAATAATAAAAAAAAAAAAAAAAAAAAAAAAAAAAAAAACGCTTTGACTCCAAAATTTAAGTTGAAGAACAAGTTACTGGGGAAAAGTATTTCTATTTTTGTTTCCATAGAAAATGAAAAGATGTGGATTCCTTCCAGACTAATGTGGTTTGATCACACCAGACCGCCTGAAACAGAGTACAAGCTGATCCTACATTCCAAACAGCTGGACAAAACAGCCCTACAGACTACAGCTAGGATATCTGAATCTTCTTCGAATCCCCCAAGACAGCGCCCCTTACAAGCAGGAAGTAGTTTGGAAAGAACGACGCCCAAATTCCCAAATATTGTGTATAAATGTTTGTTTTCATTTAATTGGACTTTGTTATATAAAATTAAATAAAAAATTAAAAAAAAAAAAGAAAATCTGTATTCCACAAAAATTGAAAATTCAAAGGAAATAGTCAAATTTCTTGATACTTACCACTTAACAAAATTAAATCAATAACAGACAAACAACTTAAATAGAACTATAACCCACAATGAAATATAAGCCATCATCGAAAGCCAAATGGATTCAGTGCAGAATTCTACCAGCCTTTCAAAGAAGAACTAATACCACAACTCCTCAACCTGTTCCACAAAATAGAAACAGAAGGCTCATTGCCAAACACTTTTTATGAGGCCACAATAACCTTGGTACCCAAGCCTCACAAAGACACAACTAAGAAAGAAAACAACAGACCAATATCCGTGATGAACATCGATGTAAAAATGCTCAATAAAATAATGGCAAACTGAATTCAAGAATACATCAGAGACATCATCCACCATGACCAAATAGGCTTCATCACTGGAATGCAGGGATGGTTTAACATATGAAAATCTATCAACGTGATCCACCATATAAACAAACTGAAAAAGAAAAACCACATGATCATCTTACTAGATGCTGAAAAAGCCTTCTACAAAATTCAACACCCTTCATTATAAAGGTCTTGGAGAGGTCAGGGATAATGGGAACATACCTAAGTATAATAAGAGAAATATACAGCAAACCAACTGCCAACACCAAACTGAATGGAGAGAAACTTAATCCAATTCCTCTAAAATGAGGAACAAGACAAGGCTTCCCCCTCTCTTCATATCTCTTCAATATCATACTAGAAGTTCTAGCTAATGCTATAAGACAACAAAAGGAGATGAAGGGGATCCAAATAGCAAAGAAAGAAGTCAAACTGTCACTATTTGCAAATGATAAGATAGTTTACATAACTGCAGGGAACTCCTGCAGCTGATAAACACCTTCAGCAAATTAGCCTGATACAAGATAAACTGAAAACAATCAGTAGCCCTTCTTTTTTCAGACAACAAATAGACAGAGAGAGAAATCAGTGAAACATAACCCTTTACAATAGCCAGAAGCAACATAAAGTATTTTGGTGTAATGCTTACCAAACAAGTAAAAGACCTATATATCAAGAACTTTGTGGCTCTAAAGAAAGAAATGAAAGAAGATACCAGAAAATGGAAAGGATAAACATAGTAAAAATGGCAATCTTGCCAAAAGCAAACTACAGATTCAATGCAATCCCCATGAAAATCCCACTAAAATCCTTCACTTTATATGGAAAAACAAAAGACTCAGAATAGAGAAAATCAGCAGTGTACAATAAAAGAGCTTCAGGAGGTATCATCATTCCAGACTTTAAGCTCTACTAAAGAGCTATAGTCTGAAAACAGTCTGGTTTTGGCACAAAAATACACAGGTAGACCAATGGAATCGAATTGAAAATCTTGACATTAACCCACACACCTATGAACACCTGATTTTTGACAAAACACGTAAAAGTATACAATGAGGACAGGACAGCATCTTCAACAAATGGTGCTGGCACAACTGGATCAGTGTGTGTAGAAGACTCATGTCTTCACATAGACTCATGTCTGTTGCCATGCACAAAACTCAAGTCCAAATGGATCAAAGACCTCAACATTAATCTAGCCACATTGACCTCTTAGAAGAGAAAGTAGGAGGTACCCTTTAACAAATTGGTATAGGAGACTGCTTCCTGAACATAACTCCAGGGCCACAGACACTGAAATCAACAATTAATAAATGGGACCTCTTCATACTTAGAATCTTCAGTAAGGCAAAGGACACAGTGGACAAGACCAAATGGCAGCCCACATACTGGGAAAAGATTTTCAACAATCCTATATCCGGCAAAGGGCTTATCTCCAAAATATACAAAGAACTAAAGAAACTAGCCAACAAAACACCAAACAACCCTATTAAAAATGGGGTACAGAACTGAAGAAAGAATTCTCAACAGAGGAAATCAAAAAGGCTGAAAGACACTTAAGAAACTGCTCCACATCCTTAGCTATCAGGGAAATGCAAATCAAAACAACTTTGAGATACCAT
This sequence comes from Phodopus roborovskii, assembly GCF_943737965.1. Classification (NCBI taxonomy): domain Eukaryota; kingdom Metazoa; phylum Chordata; class Mammalia; order Rodentia; family Cricetidae; genus Phodopus; species Phodopus roborovskii. The sequence continues at coordinate 99,697 of NW_026126437.1, forward strand.
TTTACTCTTGGGAGAATGGCTAAAATTAGAAACACCAATGATGACTCATATTGTAGACGATGTTGAGAAACAGGAACACTCCTCTACTGCTGGTGGGAGTGCAACTCATACAGCCATTTTGGATATAAGTGTGGAGGTTCCTCAGGTCCATGGGAATTAGTTTACCACAGGACCTAGCAATCCTCCTTTTAGGCATATACCCAAATAATCCACATCCATACAACAAAGACATCTGTTCAACTATGTTCATAGCAGCACTATTTGTAATAGCAAGAACCTGGAAGCAACCTAGATGCCCCTCAATTGAAAATGGTTAATGAAGATGTGACACATCTATACGATAGAATACTACTCTGCTGAAAAAAAATATAATGGTATCTTGAAATTCTCAGGCAAGTGGATGTCACTTGAAGAAACCATCCTGAATGAGGCAACCCGGTCACAAAAAGAGGAACACAATATGTACTCACTCGTATATGGATTTTAGACATAGAGTAATGGATTACCAGCCGATTATTCATACCACCAGAGCAACAAGGATAAAAGCTGTGTTCTAAGAGATTCATATAAAGTCCCTCACAGAACTGGGAAATGACAAGTCCCCCAGAGGACAGAGGAAGTTGGTAGGGGTGTAGCAAATGGAGAGAGGGGGAGGAAAGGAAAACACACAGGTGTGATCAGGAAGATTTTGCCCATTTAGGAGTAGAAGACAAGAAAGAGAGAGAGAGGAAGAGAGAGAGAGAGAGCATAAAAGAGGGAGCCAATATTGGTATGAAGATAAAATTGAACACAAAGAAAGTTCTAGAGAACTACAAGACTACTGCCAACTAACAATTTGAGCTTCAGTGGAAAGGCTACCATAAATTCCCTTCCTGGAGAGTGAGATCAGCAACTAACTTATCGATGGAGCCCTCAATTAATATCTGTTGGAAACTGGAGCAAACAACCATACATAAACACTGAGTTGAAGCAGATGGAGAGGACAAGGCCAGGTGGTAAAAGCACATAGAGACAGCTTACCTGAACAAGCAGGAGCTAACAGGTCACCAGACTAAAAGCTGGGAAGCCAGTATGGGACTGACTCAGGCCCCACTGAATATGGGTCTCAGCCAGAAGGACTGAGCTTTCTAAGGGACCGCAGACAATGGAGCCAGGATGTATAACTGGTGCACAAAAGGACCTTGCGAAAATATCCCCCATGGAGTAATAACTGCCTTAATCTAGAGACAGGAGAGAAGCCCTAGTCCCTACTTCAAATGACCTGTCAGATCTACATGACCCCAACTGAATGGCATTCCCCTACATATGGAATTGGGATGGGGGGGATGGAAGCAGATGGTGGTTAGATTGCATGTGAGAGGGCAGAGAGGGTAAAAGAGAGGGAAGGAAGCAGGGACGGAGGGAGAGAGAGAGGGACAAGGAACTGGGATAGACATGTAAAATAATAAATTAAATTTAAAAAAAAGATGCTTTGACTCCAAAATTTAAGTTCAAGTACAAGTTACTGGGGAAAAGGATTTCTAGTTTTGTTTTTACAGAAAATGAAAAGCTGTGGATTCCTTCCAGACTAATGTTGTTTGATCAAGCCAGACTGCCTGAAAGAAAGTACCAGGTGATTCTACATTCAAAACAGCTGGACAAAGCAGCCTTAGGGACTACAACCAGGATTTCTGCATCTTCTTCTAATCCCCTATGACAGTGCCCCTTACCAGCAGGAAGTAGTTTGGAAAGAATGAAGCCCATATTCTCAAATATTGTCTATAAATGTTTGTTTTCATTTAAATGGACTGGTGGATATATATATATATATATATATATATATATATAAAGTTATATATATATATATATATTAGAGAGAGAGAGAGAGAGAGAGAGAGAGAGAGAAATGTAAGTTATCCATATTTGCAGATGTTCTGATATAATACAAAACAGGTCACAAAATTAGATTAGGAAACTTCTTTCCCCCTCTTCTCAAGTGAAAAAAGAGGGAGTCATTATAGGTTTGAAGAGAAAACTGACTCTAGAGATATGTCCAGAGAACTACAAGGATGACCTCCAACTAACAATCTGAGTAACAGTAGAAAGGATACCTTAAATGCCCTTCCCTGTTAATTGCCATCATAGAGCCTTGCCCTTCCCTGTTAATGCCATCATAGAGCCTTTATCTAGTAGTTGATGGAAACAGGAGAAGACACCCACAGCTAAACAAAACACTGAGCCAAACTTCTGGAATCCCATTGCAAATAAGGTGGAGTGATGAGCAAAGGGGTCAAAGATCTCTATAATGCAAACTCCAAATCCCTGAAGAAAGAGATTGAGAAAAACATAGAAAATGGAAAGACATTCCATATTCATAGATTAGTTGAATTTCTTTTGAAAGTTGCCATTATAACAAAATCAATTTATAGATTTTGTATAATCCTAATCAAAATATCCATAGTATTCTTCATATCAACAAATGGCAAAATATCAAAAAGTTCACACAGACCTACAACAATATTAATAAAATTTATACATAGAAACAAACTTACAGGAGTTGTGCCATTTGATATCCCATGAAAATGAGCTCTTCTTACATATATTCTTCAGAATTTGTTGTCAGTTCCTGGGGTTTTGTTATTTTATGTATGAAATGATTTCACTTTGATTTACTTTAGAAATTCTTCATGGCATTATTGATGTTAGGTTGCATTTTATATTATGGACATCTGTATATATTTGATGTGGTTATTATATAATCTATCATGGGTTTTTATTCCCCCCCCTTGTGTTGAAGCTCTGAAAGTTTTACAATTTAAGGTTGTGTACGAGAAATAAGATCTTAATTTATGTTTATTATACACACAAGATAAAATAAAGGACTATTTTTTAAAGTGGCCAACTTTTCCATGAAATAATGTAATGTCAATATCTAATATTGACATTATCAGTAGAATATTGAAAGACAATAGAATATTCCAGATTTTGAACACATATATTAAAGCCAATAATTCTAATATCAAAAACAAATACAGATGGTTATGTGTAAGTCTTTTGCCTTGTTAAATAGCCATATAGAATTCCTAGTGATTTATTTCTGTAATTTAATACAGCTTGACTAAAAATCAGATAATTGAAGGAAAATGACAATTTTATTGAAGTAAAATGTGGTGATATAGTGATTGTACAACAGACCTCCAGTCCTCTATTGTTATCTAGTGGCAAGCTCTATTCTCTGATCCTCAGACAGACTTTATGTTTACAAGCAAGATATCTGCACACTAAAATAGTAATTTAGATTAATGTATAAATGGATCACATGCTTCTTTCCAAATGCCTTGTCCTTTTGGCCTTGGGATATTTAAAACTTTAGAGTGATGAACAATGTAACTAAATAAGTATAATATATATAATTTAATCCCAAAATCCTAGTAGTAAAAACATATCTGTAGGTGGTTACCATGAAATTATTTTAAAATATTGTAAATCCATTCATTTGTTAATATTTATGCATGATTTTAGCTCTTGTCTTCTGTGTGTGAATGGAAGCATGAATGCTTCCTTTTACTTTCAGCCTTATAGTTACTCAGGAAAAGATGTAAAATAGCTTAAGTAATTTAAATGATATACCTGCCTCAGTTACTTCTTCAGTAATTGAGTCACTAATTTCCCTAATATAGTAGTCTGTGAAATTCAAGATAAAGACTGCTGAGGTTTGGCTTAGACTTATATTTAGACAAATGAAATCTTAAGAAGAATCTTCAGAAAACAGAAGTCTACAGGAACTCAATGTGTTCTGTTATAGATTGGTAAGTACTGCTCACTAAAATAATGCTTTATAATATTTTTTTAAAAAAATCTGTTTCATCATAGAATTCCTAACCATTTTGTATTATTGAGATATCATTCAGAATGAATATTTAAATACATAGAGCAGAACACCATATTTATAGCTTCCTGTTTTATTCACATTGAAGAAAGAACCTTTCATTTTTAAAAACACCATTGTGTTTTTTTGTGCATTACCTACAAATCTTTTGGTTTCATACCTTTTAACTTCGCTCTCTGAGAGTCTCATACTGTGAGCACACTTTTCCCTAGTGGTAATACTATATTCTTTTTTCTACAACTGTAGATGTATTTGAATATCTTATCTTGAGACTTGTTCTGTTTTTATCATTTCCTATGCATTTTATTTTGGGTTCCATACCTTTTCTTTTCATTTCCTTATACTTTATCATGTGCCCCACATTCACTGCAAGCCCCCCTCTTCATATTTATTTCTTTGAATGCATTTTACATTATCTGCATTTGTGATTTGTTCCTTAAAGAGCAAACATTTTACTTATCTTTCTCATTTCATATATTCCCACAGACTACTAAACTAGAAATGGTTAATCAAACTCTCACCACCTCAAACATCAAGTTACTTAAGTACCATATAACATTTCTATAATAGCGTAGATTGATGGATATGGATGGGGTTATGCTGTGACCACAAGCTTGCCAGTTGTCTCAGAGAAGACCAACTCAATAAAAGCATAATGGCTTTCTTATAAGAAAAGATAGAAAGTAGCTAACATTACTGGAATCTATGCAGGATAATAGTAAGGTAGCACAATTCAGCATGTCTGGGTTTCAGAATTTATTGCAAAAAGTTTCAAAGGAAGTGGATGAACTTAACTAACAATCTAGGCAATAGTGGAGAGGCTACCTTTGATGCCCTTCCACAATAATGAAATTGACGACTACCTTATGTGCCATTCTAGAGCCTTCATCTAGTAGCTAATGGAAGCAGAAGCAGACACTAGCAGCTAAACACTAGCCCAACTCCTGGAAACCAGTTACAGAGAGGGAGGAGGAGTGATGAGCAAACGGGTCAAGACCGTGCTGAAGAAACCCACAGAATCAGCTGACCTTAATGATGGGGAGCTCATGCACCCCAGTCTGATAGTTGAGAAACCAGCACAGGACAACCCAGCCTCCCTGAATGTGGGTGTTAGTTAGGAGGACTGGACAGTCTATGGGGCCTCTAGTAATGGATCAGTATTTATCCCTAGTATATGAATGAACTTTGGGAGCTCATCCCACATAGAGGGATACAGTCTCAGCTTAGACACATGTGGAAGAGCCTAGGTCCTACCCCAAATGATAAGAAAGACATTGAAGACTCCCCGTGGAAGGCCTCACCCTCCCTGGGAATCAGAAAGGGGATGGGCTGAGGTTTGGTGGGGGTGATATGAAAGCATGAGGGAACTGGGAATGATGTGTAAAACAACTTTGTTTCAAATTTAAACAAATAAAAGGAAAAATGGAATCTACGAATAAGGAATCAGAACAACTATTTCTCTTGAGGTTAAGAGTATAGCTCAGTAGTTTCTAATAGATCTTTTTCAACTGAATTGGGCTTAATGCTAACATTAAGAAAGATGCTACATTTCAGAGTCAGTAACTCCTCCTCTTCTCAATCTGATCTACTGCTACTATTTTATAATGTATATATTGATTAAAATGTGTTCTTATGACTTTAGATATCAGTATATAGTAAGCAAACATTCAAAATATTTGGTTAAGTAGTTAATATGGGATTTTTATACTTAGCAGATTTTCTGTTAAACTTCTAATGATAATTTTGCAGCTAATTACATAAATGTTCAGATTTCCCTTTTTATGAGGTATTACTATTAAAAAAGCATTTTATTAACAGTGAAAATTTGTTTAATAATTTATGATTTACAGTGATTTATTAAAATTTAAGCAGACCATTTACTCTTAATAAGTATTCCAAATAGTCTATTGTTGGCTACAGTATAGTTAATTGTCTTTAAATCTATGTTTTCTGCAATAAAATTTCTAAACTCTGTTTGTGATCAAAGACCCATTGCAACAGTATGTTATGTAAACAATCATACAAAATATTGTGGAATAAATAGAAGTATGCATAAATAGTCTTTAATGGTATTTTAATGTCTGGAGTAAAAGGGGATTTTGCTGATTCTGAGGAAGAAAATGTAGTCAGAGAATCAGATATTGTCCATGTCCCTATGTGGCCTCTAACCAAAGAATATAAGAAGACTAATGTAATTGATTATTCCATAGTAATGGAAAGTGCATGCCTCTGCCACCATCTTCATTCTGTTCTAGTACAACTAGGTTTAGAGTTTGAACTCCAGAGTAAGGCTAGTGCAGTGGGATATTCACTTTGTCTCCTTCTGTGGCACTGACCACACCCATTGGGGGTGGAGCCAGGGGCGGAAGTGACCTGTGGAAGGAGGTTTGAGGAGGAGCTGGGGAATGTGCTTTTGCTGGCTGATTACAGAGAGGAGACCATCCGGGTGGAACTTGTGGTGTTCATCTGTTTAGGTTGTAAATTATTTCTCACTGAATAAACATCTATTCAGCCTATTTGTTAATCCTGATCCTTATTTAACTGCAATAGCCCAGGATAATTTTGTTATGATGATAATTTATTACAGGGGCCAAAACATGTTAATATATGTTAGCATATCATTTAACACTGGGGGAATTGAACTTTTTCGTGAGAAATTGGTGGAAGCATTCTGTAATTATTGTTTTATATTTAGGAAAAATCATTAATACTTGTCATATATATTTACTTTTGTCCTCTGCTACTGTGATTCATGTGAGAAACATAGGAAAACTGTATTTCTTAGGAACAGAGAAATAAAAGGAATTGACAAGTGTCAAAAGAAGATAGGGGTATTCTTACAACTTCTGTTGCTCTTTTTAATGTCAATCTCTTATATGTGAACTCTCGCTTGATTTGGATATTTAAAATTGTAAATAAAGGAGAAAACATGAGGTTAACAATGACAAATGGTATGAAAAGAAAGAAACGGAAAAGGCAAGAAGTGGGAGAAAGTCTGCACCTGATACCTACTAATTCCTACTCTGCTTAAACCGGGCAGGATTGACATTTACTAAGGAGCTGGAATGAAAACTTAGATGTTTCCTCAGAAGACAACTTCATGTAAGTTCTATTGTTTTTGAAACTTTTTTTTTAAATCTAAGGGAATATGTTTTTAGACCAAAATAATAAATTCTTGCAACATTTTTGGTATTTCCATTATCTGGTATTGCTTCAGTTTCTACCATCTTATTTATTTTATCCAAGTTCTGCTTTGGGTTGACTTTGCTTTTTTCACTCAAGCAATGATGGAAATGTATCCATTTTCCAAGTGGATACTGACTTGTGTTTTATAGAGCTGTTGGTTCCCTGTAGTGTCCACATTATTTTTAAGGGATGAACCTAGAAAGATCATTGTATTCAAAACATCACACACATGGGACACAGCACATAATGACTTGGCCTAGATGGAACCCAAAAGCATCCTTCTTGTATTCTGGCATCTATGATATTAGAAAGTATTACCACAGGAGGGAAACAATGAATAGTTCTACCCTCTGCAGCACCTGTGAACCACAGACAATGATCAGAATGGGAAGATACCTGGGATGATGCAATACATGGCACTCACATGAAGAGTTATCTAATTCAATTTAAGGAACACATAACAGGAGAGAAGTTGTGCCTGGTATAAACCTAGCAACTTTTCATAGCTAAAGTCATGTAGTCTTAGAAAAGAATCTATTACAAAACCTTGCTCCACCAGTATAATTCCTAACTGCATTTCAAATCTTATGCTTGTCCTCACAGTTAAGTTTAGCTACCACCCTGATCACAGAAACTTCTCTAAAGTAAATGGAGATCACCATGTTTAGATTTCTTTAAAGCATATGCATTTACATCTTCTTTATCTTCCTATTATGCTTTAATATTCTTTCATTTACCATTTATGTAGGGTCATTTATTTACCTGAAACCTTTATGCTATCAGTCACATTTGGGCATTATGCACTGGATAGATGATAACACTTGAATTATTTTACTTTTAATATTTGTGATTCAAATGAGGGTGATTATCTGCACTGACTTAATGACAACTGAAATAGCGAAAGTCATTTTCTAATTTGTTTCTGTTTTAGAAACTACGACATGCACACACACACTTTAACATCCTATAAGGAGTCTTGAGATGAGTAGTACAAAAGAATCAGACAAGATAGAGAGATAGAGGTGGGGGAAAGATCGAAAGGAATAGAGGAATTTAAATTGAAATGGTCACTAAAATCTCATGTTTGAAGATGTCACAACTAGATTTACTGTGTTTGATGTGAGTTTTTCCAGAAGTATTTTTTATATCTTCCATATACTTTAGTTTCTCCATAATTCTAATAGGATGCTCTTGTTTTTCTGGCTTATTTGATTATTATGATTATAGAGGTTGAAAAATGTTTTAGAAAGAAATCTCTTGAAGTCATTTAGTGTAATCATTTGAAGCTTCATGGCTAAGATGATGAAAGTCAAGGAGCTGGCCCCAAATATCCTTGTTTCTAAAAGTGTGGTGATATTCAAGAACATGAATTTCAACAAGAGATCTCTGTTATTCTGCAGGCTTCTTCTCATTATTCCTCTGTATCTGGACCAGGTTCCTTTCTTTGGGATGCATAAAATATAATGTATGTTTCTAATGGACTTGGGTAGGAAATATTCTTTTCGTGAGAAAATGATGGTTGAAATAAAACCACTGGTTGTGAAACATTATGTTGTTACAAAGGCCAGACTTTTTGACTATGTTGAGTTGATTCATAGCACACATAGAAACAATGTGTGCTTTTTAGTCATTGGTTTTTATTATACTCATAAATTGTAAGGACTAGAAAGAAAGAATATTCCATATACTTAGCTTTTTTATTTCCTCAAGAGAATAAAAGTTTGGTAAACTCCTTCATATCTTTCTACTTTTTTGATAAAGGGTGTTCTAGATAATGTCAATTATTTTCCTATCTTATAATCAGATTTTCTAGCAATTATCTCAAGCACAAGTCATTGTTATCTTCATTATATTATACAAATGAACACAATAAAGCAAATGCTAATCTCTGAGGGGAAATATGAACTAGTGTATATATGTTAAAATTGTTAACACAGAGATTGTCAATGGATCATGTAAAAAGCAACAGAGACTGTGAAACTCTTAGTATGAAATGTATTGTCTTCTTCAAGCCCCCCCATTAAGGCTCTGGGTTCTATGCAGAAGAGGGGGCACAAAGACTGTAAGAGCCTGAGGTGGTGGATAACCCCCAGGTGGATAACTGTACTGCAGTAACAAAAGAAATGATACCCATATGAACTTGCAAATCATGTGGCAGTACATATAGGACATGAGCATGTTCAAGTCAGACAGGGCTCAAACACTGAGATATTGCCAGAGTCACAGGGTCATAGCTTTAATCGAGAAGCTATCTATAATGATACTCATAGGCAAATGGGAAACCACCAGTCTCATTAGGTATATCAGTCACACAATTAAGGAATTTTTTTCTCTTTTTCTTTGTTTTGGCATTACTTGTCTTATTTATCTTTAGTTAGTTCCTATTTTTGTTCCTGTAGATTTTCTTTTGTTTCCATTGTTTCATATATATATATATATATATATATATATATATATATGAAGTTAATAAATATATCAACTTCTATATATATATATATATATATGAAGTTGATATATTATATGTATTATTTTGGGAGAGAAGGAACATAAATTTAGGTGGATAGTGATGTGGGGAAGTTCTAGGATCAGTTTGTGGAGGGAAAAGCATGACGAAATGACATTGAAAGAATATAGTTTTTAGATATTATGAACGATAATAAAAAATGTACAAACAAGAATGAAATGATTCACTATTTTGACAAACCTGAGGGTAAAAAGCATCAGGTGAATAGAAGGATCTTATGATGTGCAGTTGTGCTTGCTTTCTAATAAGTCATTCTTTGCTAAATTGATTTAAATATCTAAGACTGATGAAAAAAATATATATGTTAACATTTTTCTTACTAAGAATAAATAATGATATAACAACAACTAAAACAACAAAATACACATTTTCACTATATTTATCATTATTTACTGTGTTGCATTTTCTGTGGTATGAACTCAGGTTATAATCATCTTTTAACTGAAGAGGAACCAATCAAACACATTAGCTAAATTGTACCCAAAACATGTATTTAAGTTTACTGCTCTCAGAACAACAAATTTATGTTTATGAGTTAATGTAACTTCCATCCTTTCTATCTAAACTACCAAAGATATTATCATATACATAAACATTTATTATCTCAATTATTTATTTTTAATTTTTATAGAAATTATTGTTTCATCTTAATGATATTTCTCATATTAAATACCTATGGGAAAGAATTAACATTTCTAAAGGAATAATTATTTAAAACATCTACAAAGTACATATCAGTATGAATGCAGTCATGTGCAATATGTGTAATTTAAAGGCAATAATACATTTGGGCCTTAATAATATTCATTGTGGTAACAGCTATAATAGAAAAAATAGAAACATGACTGCTCATTGAAGAAATGAATTATGATAGCCCCATCTTTACTGTATAGAAAATATCACATAAGTATTAGAAGTAAAGTATTGAGTGAAGTCTTAACTGGTTATCCTTTATCAATAAAAAAAAATCATGAGTCGGATATTGGGGGGGGAAACATGTAAGATCAGAGAAGCAGGAGAGCTGGCACCAGTGACTTTCTAGCTCTTCCACTTCTTCCCCCCAAAAGAAATGAGATTCTCACAGAGACAGCTGACCTGAAAAAGGGGGATCTCACGGACTCCCAGAATGATAACTGGGAAACAATCATTATACCAACTCAGACCCCCTGAACGTGGGTCTCAGTTAGAAGGCCTGGGCTCTAAAGGACCTCTGGCAGTGGAACCAGGATATATTGCTAGTGCATAAAAAGACATTGGGAGCACATCCTCATGAATGGATACTGCCTTAGCCTAAAGACAGGAGGAAGGGCATTGACCCACTACAAATGACTTGACAGATTTGATGATCCCTCCTAGAAGGCATCACCTTACCTGTTGAGTGGGGGTTATGGTATGGAAAGGGGTCATGGGATGGTGGGAGAGGCAACTGGTAATGATATGCAAAATAAGAATATATATATGAACTGAGATTCTCTTTCAACTGTGACTTATTACTATCTGTCTCCTATCTGTCTACATTCCTCAAAACCTCTATAATTAATTTTGGTCAGCTGATGGTTAGATCTGCCCTATGACTAAAAGCAAGCTTTATTTGTCAGAATACAATCAAAATATCACATTACAACTGAAAAATGTTACAATTAGCATTTTTCAATGATCCTACTTCAGGTGAAATCATGATACTGAGTGAGTATAATATTGATTGAAATAAATGTTACATGCAAAATAATCTTCAGTTTTCAGAGTAGCATACATACTGGCAATCAGTAGTTAAAAACAAGAAAAATTTTTGTGGAGATTTTTTTCCCATTGTTTTAATTTTGTATACAAAAATAATGACATTTGTTTTGCCTAAAAATTCTCTATGTAGTCTTTTTTTCTGACTGAAATAATTAGTTGTAGCAAATCTATAAAACATGAATTGCCCATTTACTCAATATAGTTAGCAGATTTATAGCATCTTTTAGATTGGTCTCAGAGAAATTTCCTTATCTAGTATTTAAATAAAGCTGGAAATTCTGCTTGGAAAAAAATGTGCAAATATAAAAGCATTACAGTATTTCCTTGGCAACACAATAAATATATAAGCACATAGATATGACATAGAAAATGATGTATTATACAATCAACATTATTCAGAATGATGTGAACATATGAAATTAAAAAAAATATCATATGATATCAAACTTACATGGTCAGATTAAAGTTCATTATTCCTATTATAAAGAATAAACCAGAGTAATCATGTAATACATCTGTTGTACTCTTAAAACCTCTCTTTACAATGAAATTAATGGTCTAAATGACACTTCTCGAGACTTTATTCTGAGTATTTAAACAATAAGCAAAAGCATTTCATGTATAGTAAGTATTATGTTTCAGAAATATTTCTAAGACCACTTTTGAAAAGATGTATAAAATGATTGTCACCATCTACATCATAATATTAAACTCACCAATTATTTTATCGAACATTCAAGACAGATATAATTTTCTTAAATTGTGTAAGTTATATAACTACAAAACTAAGAAGCAATTCAGCCTGAGCTTCATTTCTTTGTATGGCAAATACATGAACAAAAGGAAATCCACTTGGTAATGAAATGTTTATCCAATTCATTCCATGTTATTGTCCATTACTGAGGTGATGCTGAGGCAAGAACACACTAGTTACCTAACACTGACAGCCAAGAGCAGAGAGAAATAAATACATATATTTTACTGTATTATTATTATTATTTCTCTTTTGATTCAGGTTCTAGCCTAGGAAATAGGATATACTACAGTGGGCTTGGTATTTATATATTAGTTAATAATCAAGAGAAATCGCCAAAGACATACACAGTCCAACCCGATATATTCATTTTCTACTCAAACTCTCCTCCAAAATGACCGAAGACTGTGTCAACTAGTCTGTTTTACAAAAGCCCATTATTTTAAAACATATGACATTCCACTTCTTGTACCTAAACATTCATATACATATCATAAAATGAAATACATTAAAATATCAACTAACTTTTGATCAAGAAGCAAAAAATACACACTGAAAGAAGAAAACACCTACAAAAACTGGTGCTGGTCAATCTTGATGAATGTGTGTCAAAGAATTCAAATAAATTCATATTTACCACTCCATACAAAACTTATATCCAAATGAATCAGAGGTGTCAGCATAAAACCAATCAAAATAAACATGTTACAACAGATAGTGGGGAACATCTTTGAACATATTGGAACAGGAAAATACTTTCTGAAGAAAGTACAGATAGCACAGGCTTTAAGACAAAAATTAGTAAATGAAATCTAACAAAGCAAAAATCATCTGTGTGGAAAATGACATCATCATTCCCAACAAACAAGCAGCCTAAACAATAGGAATATATATTTTTTTTTAGAAATGACATATATGATAGAGGGATCATAGAAAATATATAAAGAACATAAAAATTGGACATCAAGAAAACAACACAATTTTAAAAAGGGGTAAAAATCTAAACAAAGAATTCTTAATGGGAGAAACTCAGCTGAGAAACAATTAAAGAAATCATCATTTTCCTTAAGCATTAGGGGAAATGCAAAACCAATTTGAGATTTCATCTTATTCCTGTCAGAATGATTTAAGGTAAATAAAACAAGTGACTGCTTATTTCTGTCAAGGACATGAGTACGGAGACATCCAATTCATTGCTGGCAAGAGTTCAAAGTTGTACAGCAATCCTGGAAATAGGTGTGCATGATCCTCTTGAAGATGGGGAGTAGATCTATGTTGTGATCCAGCTATACTACTCATAGGCATGTATGCAAAAAAAATTGCTATGTCTTATTATAGAGACACTGTTCAATCTTGGTCATTGATTCTCTATTCATGATAGTGAAAAATTGCAATAAATCTAGTGTCAACATAAAAATGGATAAAGAAAATGAAATCATGAAATTAGTAGGTTAATTGATAGACTTAGAAAAAAAATCATTTTGAGTGAGGTATTTAAGACCTGGAAAAAATGTGGTATATATTCTCTTATCTGTAGATATTAGTTATCATATCAATGATAAACAAGCTACAATCTGTAGAACCATAGGGGCTAGATTTAAAGTATGGGACAGGGAGGGGCAGAAGATCTTAGTAAATGGAAACAGAGTAGATAGATATGGATAAGAAAGACCTTGGAACACTCATCCCTAAATAAGATGTCTCTATTAAATCCCTCCCCTCATGGCTCAGATAATACAGCAGAAGAGTAGAAAAAAAGTATTAGAGCCAGAGAGTGTGGAGGGGCACATTGAGAACAATGCTCTCTAAGTCAACATTTCCAATGTCCATGTGAATTCACAGAGGTTGACACAGCATGCAGAGGACCTGGAAGGATCTGTACCATGTCTTCTGTGTATACACTATGACATTCAGTTGAGTGTTTATTGTATTCCTGAGTGTGCAAACAAATGCATCTCAGATTTGTGTGCCTTCACATTGGTTCTTTTCCTTCTGTATCTTTGTCTTGTCCAATTACAAAGTGTTTTTTTTTCCTTTATGCTATATTATATTCTTATTCCTTATAGTCCTTTTATTTTTATATACTGAAAGACAGAAAAAGTCAATTTTGGTTGGAGCAAAGGTTAGGCAAAACTGGGAGAGGTAGAGGAAAGGGAAATTGTGATCAGGATATATTATGTGATAAAAAATTGTTTTTTAAAATGATTTCCAGAGAAATTTTGCTACAGTCATAAATCAATGCCTTGTTCTGCCTTTATAAGAAAAGCTTGATCACACAGTACATACAATCATACACAGATACATTAAGTCCACTATGTGTAGAATGAGAGACTTTGTAAATCTCAGCACTAAATGGGAAGTCTTCATCAAATCCTAACTCCCAGGGCTCAAAGGACCCTGCAAAATAGGAGGAAAAATAATGTAAGAGCTATAGGGAATGAAGATCTTTTAAATCAACATGATACATGCACATTTGAATTAGGCAGAGTCTTAGGTAATATGTGTAGAATTTGCCTTTTATGGTTCTTTATTATATAGGATCCAAGAGATGAAAGAACTGGACACATTTCCATTCCTGCCACAGACAAATCTCCAAGTGATAGTCATTCGCAAATAAAATTTTACTTTTTTCGAGGGAGTTCCATGCCCAGGTGTTGGTAGTCAATATAAAACAAAATTATTGACATCTTTAGAGGTTTCTTGTTTCACAAAGCCATGTCAGGGCCTTTCCCTTTTACTTTTATTAATTTTATTTTTAATTTAATTATATTTATGTTTGCCTTCTTTTCATGATAAAGATATTTTGTTTATATTTTGTGTTTCCAGTTTAGTGCTTTTATGGGAGTTCTGATTATGTAAGCTAGTAGGTTTGATTCATGTACTTTTTCTTGGGCTCTTTTCCTTCTGTTTGTTTGCTTTTCCAATTCTGATGTGTCAGTTTTTGCTTTATCTAATTTTATCTTATTTATATTCCCTAGAAGCCTCTTCATTTTCTAGTTAGAGACATAAATTGGGTAGGTCTGATGGTAAGTGAAGTGGAAGGAACTCTGAGAGGTAAAGAAGAGAAAACGTAATGTATTTTGTGAGGAAAAATAATATTCGTTTTTAATACGTGGGTGTGTGTGTGTGTGTGTGTGTGTGTGCATCCTTTAATTATAATACAATCACAAATGTATTATGCTTTAAATTTAAAAGTCCCCAATGACTTTAATGATTTTAACACTTTAGAAGTTCATTCTTTTTAAAAATTCCAATGCCTCTTAGCTGTAAAAAGATAAAAAGAATTTGCATATTTAATATTCAAAAAAGTGAATTTCTAGGGTATAGAAAATGAATAAAACCAAAACAGTTCTGCAAATACTAAATACTATAGCTTATTGTTTGACACCTGTGACTCAGCCACTATCTTTCCAACAGTGGCCAGGGGAAGACTTACCTCTCCTTTGTGCTATCATGATATACAACTTCCCTCTTCATTGTACACCTGCTATGATCCTTTGTAGATATTCCAACATCCTTGGGTGTCTATATAATGAGTCTTCACCTTCACCTGTGGAAAAAAAGCCATATACAGGATGGTAAGTTAGCCCACAGTTCCAGCTTATAATCTCTCATTGAAGGAAAATCAAGACAAGACCTCAAAACAACAATCACAAAGTATCTACAGTCAAGAACAAAAAAGTGAATTTAAGTTGCTTGCTACATTTCTTCTCTCCTATAGTTTGAAGCCAAAGTAGCTCATAAAATAGAAAACTTGCAAAATATATCAAATTAGAAATTATATATATATATATTTTTTTCCCACTCACTCTCTACATGAATTTTTTATGTGAACCCAGCTATGTATACTTCCTTCCAATATAATTCAATTAGTTACAAAATAAATTTTTGTGTAAAAGTAATAAAAATGGTTTCCTTGTGAAATTACTTAAATGAACAGACCAGCCCCCCAAATAGGAGTGGTGAGTCAGGCTTCCATTGAGTCTGCATCTTTAAAACAAAGTGTCCCATAAAGAAAACTCATTTAGACAATTTCATTTGTTAAAAGAAAAAGCATATGAATAAACAGTAGTGCCACTTGGGTCTTTTCTTTATTTGAAATTATTTTATTTTTTAATAATTCACCTGTATAACCTACTTCAATCACTTGTGTTGTTGCTTCCTAGAATTCTAAATTATTACAGACACAGACTTAAATGATAAATACTGAAGTGGCAATATGGCGTCAGCATACTGAAGGTAATTAAATATACTAATGAGTCTCTTTAATTGCTTCCTAATAAGTTGATTTCCCTAATTATGTAACAAATTATAATTAAATAAAGATACTGAGATTATTTTTTCTGCCAGATCATAAATAGCATCCTTTTCATTGGCTGGGTGATTAATCCTGATCCTTGCTACATGTCCCTGTGACCACCACATGGAAATTTGTGTTAGAATGTGTCAACTTTGGAAAAATATATATGAATATGGTATTTATATATACAGAAAGAGAAAATGTATCAAGTGGAGTAAACTATATCATGACAACAGAGTGTAAATGAGTAATTGCTTGTAATAATGTAGTTATCATATGGGAATATGATATTTTGTATCTTTCATAAACTGGACCTCCTTATGTACATGTCTAGGAACTCAACTACATGTTCTACAACTCATATTTTCTTTTTTATTAGTTATATGTTAATAATATCTCATTGACTAGTCATCGGGTATTGATTTAGAAATGAAAGTACTTGGTATAGTCAGGATTTTTAAACATATTAATTTTATTATCTTCATACATGACAGTATAATGGAAAACATATTTAAAGTCAGGCCTGGTGCCTTGCTCTTTGTCAGTCTCATGAACATTCAACTCAATCATTATCCTATTGAAACTAAAAAAGAAATCAATATATTTAAATACTTTATTTACTGTGAATATACAGTCCTGTTGTACTCGAGTACAACTATTTTGGTCATTGAGAGACAAGGTGTCTCTGTGTAAACATGCTGGTTGTCCTGGAATCCACTCTGTAGATCAGTCTGGCCTTGAATTCAGAGATCTATCTGCCTCTGCCTCCCAAGTTCTGGGATTACAAGCATGTTCCAGCACTACTCACTTAAAGTATATTTTTTTTCTCAGTTTTTTTCTATTTTTTGGTGTTTTACATATTCTTTTAGATTTAATGTCTATTTAGTCACATCAGTTAAATATAAAACCCATTAAAATACCTCTAATCATCTGTCTTTTGGGGGGGTGAGGAAAAGAATGAGTTCATAAATACCTTGATCAAAATTAGTGTCAGATCCGGGACCTAGACTCAGACTTACAGATCCTGAATTTATATTTTATGATGAATGACATAGGCCTACTTAGTGTAACTTTTGTTTAAAGTAACATCTGTGTGGTTCTGTTCTTACTAAGCCTTATATCTCCAATGTGTCTAAATAAACAGTATCAATGTTGGTCAATCTGGTCACTTGTCTGACTAGATTTCATCAAAGAATAATAAATGTCATAAACTGTCTTAGTTTACACATGAAAAAGGACATATCTAAATGAAGTTATTAAACTTGGTGAGTTATAAAAGACAAGTTTGATATTAAGGTTTTTAACTCCATCTTTCAAGGTAGAAAATCTCGGTTATTCATGACAAAGGGGTTATATGTGCCTTTATGTTATTGGTCCTTGAAATCATTATTGATTTTATCTGTATTGGACATATATCTTTCTTGGGGAATGAGGAGAGGCTTTTTCTGACTCTGGGAAAATCTTCCTTAGACACAAAGGACTGAGATAATTATCAGGGAAGGATTCCTCTTCTTTTTGTATTTAATATCACCAATAGTTAAACAGGGAGGAAAATGCCCATTCATACTTTCCATGTCTTGAATATAATTAAATATATAAATTAAAGAGAGTAAAATTTAGAATGTGTTTGTTATATCCAAAGCATTTATATAAATGCTTTTCTTTTAAGGTCACTTATATCTTCAAAGTGTCCACAGAAATATTTACATTTCAGGATAAGGATACATGGAATGACTTATGGATGAATAAGTACATATATAGATTGATCACTGGGTACTGAGTGATGTATTTCTGAGGTGTGTGGAATTCATAAACCTAATTCCTAAAATGTCACCCTCTTTATCAGAATGAAAAGTAGTGTTGCTTTCATCACCTTGATGTTTTCAGCCACCTGCGACTGCTGAGTCACTGATAGCACACTTCACAATGACTGTGGTGCAGAAATCACTGTTACTTTCCAGCTCAACAGCATGACACCTGTGTGATTTTCATTGCTTTTATGCCTGACAGTCTTGCCTAATTGACTAGGATAGAGCATCTTGCTTTAATCATGCAATAAATGTTTGCTAAATTTTGTGAATAATGCATAAGAAATGGTGGGTACATCAAACACATATTTTTTTTTGCATGAGCACATCAGTGTTTTTATTCTGATTGTGCATTTGATATCGGCATCTACATATGAAAAATGTAACTATGATGATAAGGCAATGATGTGCCAGATGTCATAGGCAATACGTTATTAGTTCTCTAATTAAAACAAAATGGTGGTTAGGCTTCTTAATTGATGGAGAAGCATATCAGCTTCTGGGTGTGTTACTTTAATGACTTAGCTACTAATAAACCATTATAAGTACCGAGACTTTGTAAACAATCCTGTCTCTCTCCTTATACATTAGCTTAAAAACCTGTTCATTAGAAATATGTTAAAATATTTTAAAGATATTTTGTGTTAATCATTACTATGTTATATACTTTTACTAGATTACAACAAAATTTTATTGAGTCATAGGTTACTAAGACATAGCTTTATGCAATCACACAATCACATTATAAGGAATGAAAAATAAACTATTGTACAAGCATTGAGTATTTTTCAGGAATTTATATTTTGTCTCAGTTGTGAGGTCCTCCAAAAGAAAATAATTTTAGCGACTTGCATCACAAAATCTTTCTGTCCACTTATAAGAAACTGAGTTGTGTGGTTCTATTTATTATATTGGATGCCACTCACCTTTGTCTGTTTTCATGATGTTTAGTCTAAGATATTTATCACTAGACCCTTTTATGTTTAGTTTCACTATTTATAATTTCTCCTCTAACTTCCCATAATACTGTATTCCATGCCTTCATCTTTGGGAGATCATCTTTGTCTATTGTTGTTGCCATTGTTCAGGCAATATTTATAACCAATCACTAAACTAAAATTTGATGACTAGGAATAAATGTTAAAAATTTAAAACAATCTATAAGTAATTGAACTTTTATGTAAATATGTAAGGTTGAGCATAAAGATTAATAACTCTCAGATGATTCATCCTAAATGGTAGATAAGAATAAGGTGAATAAGACTGGACCAAGAAGAATGCCTGAATACTTGCTTCATTAATTTCTAACAATATTAGATGAATTAAAACATCACATGTCAAGACTTCTGTAGTGTTCTATATGAAATGTACTTCAGTGTTAAAGTTTTGAAAAGTTTAACTCTAAGAAATGGATAGGGAACAGATTCTTATCACATGTTTAATGCTGGTATGGCATTTTTAGTTCCACCTATTCTAATTAGCTAAGAATTTGTTCACATCACAATCATAAAACCTGTGTGATGAAAATTTCACTAGTTACACAGTAATTAGGACAGAAACAGGATTAAAAGGCAAGATTATGCAATTAAAATTCCCCACCATTTCCTGTCTAATATATTTCATTTCTGATACTAAGCATTTTTTAAGCTCTGAACTCAGTGAAGCTATCTCTCCACAATTGTACTCATTGACTCATCTTTTCCAGAGAAAATGATTGCTTCTGTACTCACTGAGTCATTCATCCTGAAAGGGAATTTGGGTGCCTCTTATGTTTTATTCTTTATGATATTTGCTCAGAATATGAAAGGCACAAGTTTATTTCCTCACAGACCTATTACTCAGAGCAGGTGGCCTAATTCTACCTTGACTGATTCCATTTTGATATAACTAAGTATTTCTGCTAGGAGAAGGAAGGAACTAAACATGTCAATTTTCTCTTTACCCTTTTATTTTTCTATAACACTTTAGACACGATTCTGCTCCAGAGAAGATGAACCAATATGGGACTCTTGTAAACCATCAAATAATTAAACAACTGACTATGAGCTACTTCAGGTCTGAATATGAAAAATTGCAATTTGTGTACACTCTCAGGATATTTTTGATAAAATATCAGTAATCTCAGATAGACCACCTCACTAAAAGGGAGGTCAAGTTTTGAATGCTATTGGCTTCTAGGGTTTATTGAAATTGAATGTTTTTTTTAACATTAGTATTTTTTTAAGTTAATTTTCCCAAGTATTTCAACTGTTAGCTGGTTCTTTCAGCATTTTTTTATAGAATGATTTAGATACTACATTTCATGATTTCAAAGAAGACATGAAACATTACATGATTTCTTCTTGGCTAGGGGTTAGTGAGACATTGTGTACACTTTTCAGTAATTTTCATGTGATTTGAAATTTTACATATCTTGTGCATGCTTTCATCGTCTCTTTGACTTTATATGTGTAATAATCATGTTGTGTTTGAACAATGCATTTTCCTTTGTGACATCCACCACATGTGCTTCTTAAAACCTTTCCACCTGAAGGGAAGCATGTTGATAAAGTCATTCTATGTAGATCTGAATGCTTCAAAGTCGTAAACTCTCACCACATGGTATTTTTGAGGATCATTATGTTAACTACCATCTACTGCAATAAGACACTTCTCTGGTGAGGAGTTAATTTATATCCCAACATGTCATTAGGAAAATTATAAGATAATGTAAATAGGCTATCTTCTATGGTCATGCTTTACATAGTGTTAAGTTTTTGGCCACTTTATTAATGGCAGATATGCATTCCATCTATTGGAATGGATATAAAATTCAACAATCAAATGGTCTGTTATGCACATAACATTTGTAGTACTATGTCACCAATATATCTTCCAAAGAAATACCCTTTGTATGTCACAGTACTTGTACATGAATGATACTGATTCTTATTATAATTATTTTTATATGAGTGAAAATGATTTATGTAAAATGCCTCTAAAATAAATAATGCAAAGTTTGTGTGTTCCTATTTTAAGGAAATTATGCAATTTTTCTTTCTGTTCTCTTTTTTTCCACAGCCATGTATTTTGCATACACTTTGAAATGAGAAAAAAGAGAGGTACCTAAAATGAAAATCTCATAAGAGGTCTATACATTTCATATATAGGAAAATGAGCTAGGCAGAAAGCAAATTGTTTACTGTGTTACTTATTCTGCTTACCTGCACCATGGAAATAATAAACCAGTAACAACAATCATTTCAGCTAACAATGTTTATTGATTTATTTAAAATATATGTAATGGTAAATTTGTAAGTAGCAAATATTATCACGTTAATTTGAATCACTGAAGTGTAACATCAACTGTTTTTGTATTTGTTATGTAGTAACTGAATTAAAGCATGAAAGGAGGAAAACTCAACAGAAGGAAGGATTCTGTCCTCGTATCTAATCTGTTAACTTGTGTCTTTTTATAGGCAAGTTAAGTCCATTAATGTTGAGGGAAATTAAGAACCATTGATTGGTAACTCTTGTTTGTTTTGGATTTGTTGTTGGTGGTGGTATTGTGCGTGTATCTCCCCTAAATTTTGTTTTGGCTGTTGGTAAAGTGGGATTCTCTATTGCCTATGATTTTCTGTATGTAGTTAACTTCCTTGGGTCAGAGTTTTCCTTCTAGAACTTGTCTATGGCTGGATTAGTTTATAAATATTGTTTAAATATGGTTTTGTGATGGAATAGCTTGTTTTCTCCATCTATAGTGATTGAAAGCTTTGCTGGTTATAGTAATCTGGCAGAGTTTTCATGGAGAAATCAGGTATAATACTGATAGGTTTGCCTGCATATGTTACTTATCCCAATTCTTTTGCTGCTCTTAATATTCTTTCTTTATTCTATATGTTTGGTGTTTTAATTATTATGTGGTGAGCGTACTTTTATTGTGGTCCACTGTATTTGGTGTTCTGTAAGCTTCTTGTACTTTCATTGGCATGTCATTCTTTACTTTGAGCCCAGCAGTGGTGCTGAATGCATTTAATCCTAGCACTCAGGAGGTAGAGGCTTGTGGATTTCTGTGTGCCTCAGTCCATCCTAGTCTGCAGAGTGAGTGCCACTATAGGCTCAAAAATTATACGAAGTAAACCTGTCTTGAATGTGTGTGTGTGTGTGTATGTATATATATATATATATATATATATGTGTGTGTGTGTGTGTGTGTGTGTGTGTGTGTGTGTGTGTATGTATGTATGTGTATGTGTGTATTAAAAGAACTGAATTACATCAATGTTATAGTGTTTTTTTCACATCAATTTCCCCCCCAAAAAAGGATTGATAACAATATCCACATCTGACAGAATAGTTGTATGTAGATTACATAAAGAACTTGGAAAACTAAATTAAACACACATAGAAGAAGTCACAAATCTATAATGGCCATTAGTTCTAAGAAGAAATCTGGCACTAGGGAAATGCCCAGAGATCTACAACTAACAATCTAAGCAATAGTGGAGAGACTACAATTAATGCCATTCCATGATAATGCGATTGACAGCTACCTTATATGCCATCCTAGAGCCTTCTTCTAGTAGCTGATAGAAGCAGAAGCAGACTCCCACAGCTAAACACTAGCCCAACTCCTGGAATCCAGTTAGAGAGGGAGGGTGGAGTGATGAGCAAAGGGGTCAAGACCAGGCTGGAGAAACCCACAGAATCAGCTGATCTGAACAAGGGGGAAGCTCATGCACCCCAGTCAGATAGTTGGGAAACCAGCACAGGACTGACCCAGTCACCCTGAATGTGGTTGTTAGTTAGGAGGACTAGGCAGTCTATGGGCTCTATAGTAATGTATCAGTATTTATCTCTAGTATACAAATGGACATTGGGAGCTCATCCCACATAGAGGGATACTTTCTCATCCTAGACCCACAGGGGAGGGCTTAGGCCCTGCCTCAAATGATATGACAGACTTTGAAGACTTCCCATAGAATGCCTCACCCTCCCTGGGAAGCAGAAAGGGGATGGGCTGGGGTTTGGTGGGGGAAGATAGGAGAAGGATGGAAGGGTAATGACACTGGTATTGATATGTAAACCAACCTTATTTCAAATTTAAATAAAGAAGTATGAAAGGAAGAAAATAGACCACCCCCAAAAAAAGAAGTCATAAAAAATTGAACTAATTAGGATGAGTGCTTAAGCATGCTTATTGCTATATGTTCTAGTACTCAAATCAGTGGCTTCACTATGGACATAAACTCAGCTACAGGGGAACTGCTATCTGATCCTAGCTTGCTTAGTCACAATCATGTATATTAGCACACACATAGAGATACACAAAAACACATAAATAAAAATAAAAATAAACCTTCCATCTCCAGTAAGAACACAAATGAATGAACATTTCACTGAAGAAGGCACCCATGTGAAAAAGGCATTGAAGAAGGCTTATCATGTGTTCAAATTAGCATTGACTCAGTAAGCATGAATTAAGAATGAGATTGCATATTACTACTACATGACAATAAATGAAAATAAACATTTCAAAAATGTGGTAATATCAAATTCTCAATAACATGTGGACAAAAATATATCAGTCTTCAAATTCTCCTAAGAATGGAAAATGATATTGTCACGTTAAAACATTTCACGTATCTTACTATGTACTTCTACCACATGGTCTTGTCCTCTCCATCTGCTTCTGGGTTCTAGTTCGACTCAGTGTTTATGTATAGGTGTTGATCCTATTTTCAACAGGCATTAGTTGAGGGCTCCATGGAGAAGTTAGTTGTTGATCTCACTGTCCGGGAAGGGCATTTATGATAGCCTTTCCACGGAAGCTGAGAATGTTAGTTGAGAGCAGTTTTGTAGTTCCCTCGACCTTTCTTTGTGTTCAACTTTATCTTCAAACCAATATTGGCTCCCTCTTTTATGTTCTCTCTCTCTGTCTCTGTCTCTGTCTCTCTCTCTCTTTCCTATTTTCCATTCCTAACCAGGCTCAATCCTCCTGGTCGCACATGCCTTCCCTCTCCTCCCCCTCATTTTCTCCTACTTCTCTCTCCATTCGCTGTCCTGCCCCACTTCACCTGAGCTCTGGGGGACTTGTCCCTTCCCAGTTCTGTGAGGGACTTTATATGAATCTCTTAGAATACAACTTGTATCCTAGTTCCTCTGGTAATGTGAACAATGATTTTGTAGGATATGTTTTTTGCACCTTTGAAATGTGCTTCTTTGCCTTCTTCTATGCCTATTATTCTTATTTTGGCCTTTTCATGGTGTCCTACATTTCCTCTCTCCATTCGCTGTCCTCCCCCACTATACCTGAGGTCTGGGGGACTTGTCCCTTCCCAGTTCTGTGAGGGACTTTATATGAATCTCTTAGAATACAACTTGTATCCTAGTTCCTCTGGTGATGTGAATTATAGGCTGGTGATCATTTGATCTAGGTCTAAAATCCATATATGAGTGAGTACATACTGTGTTTCTCTTTTTGTGACTGGGTTACCTCATTCAGGATGGTTTCTTCAAGTGCCATCCACTTGCCTGCGAATTTCAAGATACCATTATTTTTTTCTGCAGAGTAGTATTCCATTGTGTAGATGTGCCACATCTTCATTAACCATTCTTCAATTGAAGGGCATCTAGGTTGCTTCCAGGTTCTTGCTATTGCAAATAGTGCTGCTATGAACATAGTTGAACAGATGTCTTTGTTGCATTGATGTGAATCGTTTGGGTATATGCCTAAGAGGGGGATTGCCGGGTCCTGTGGTAAACTAATTCCCATTTTCCTGAGGAACTGCCATACTGGTCTCCAAAATGGCTGTATGAGTTTGCATTCCCACCAGCAGTGGAGGAGTGTTCCACTTTCTCCACATCATCTCCAACATAAGTCATCACTGGTGTTTCTAATTTTAGCCATTCTGGCAGGGGTAAGATGGTATCTCAAAGTTGTTTTGATTTGCATTTCCCTGATAGCTAAGGATGTGGAGCATTTTCTTTAGTGTCTTTCAGCCTTTTTGATTTCCTCCATTGAGAATTCTTTCTTCAGTTCTGTACCCCATTTTTTAATTGGGTTATTTGGTGTTTTGTTGACTAGTTTTTTGAGTTCTTTGTATATTTTGGAGATCAGCCCTTTGTCGGATATAGGATTAGTGAAAATCTTTTCCCAGTCAGTGGGCTGCCGTTTGGTCTTGTCAACTGTGTCCTTTGCCTTACAGAAGATTCTAAGTTTGAAGAGGTCCCATTTATTAATTGTTTCTAAGGGCCACTAGATTGATAGCTGGGAAGCCAACAGGGGACTGACTCGGACCTCCCTGAATATGGGTCTCAGCCAGAAGGTCTGAGCAGTCTAAGAGACCTCAGACAGTGGAGCCAGGATGTATCCCTGGTGCACAAAAGGACTTTGCAAACATATCACCCATGGAGGGATAACTGCCTTATTCTAGAGAGAGGAGAGAAGCCCTAGTCCCTACTTCACAGGACCAGTCAGATGTACATGACCCCAACTGGATGGCATTCCCCTACATATGGAATTGTGGTGTGGGGTTGGGAGGGAGGGTGTTTAGAGTGCATGTGAGAGGGCAGAGAGGGTAGAAGGGAGGGAAGGAGGGAGGGGAGGGCTGGGGGGAGGGAGGGAGGGGAGGGAGAGGGAACTGGGATCGACATGTAAAATAATAAATTAAAAAAAAATGCTTTGACTCCAAAATTTAAGTTGAAGAACAAGTTACTGGGTAAAAGGATTTCTATTTTTGTTTCCACATTAAATGAAAAGATGTGGATTCCTTCCAGACTAATGTGGTTTGATCACGCCAAACCGCCTGAAACAGAGTACAAGCTGATCCTACATTCCAAACAGCTGGACAAAATAGCCCAACAGACTACAGCTAGGATATCTGAATCTTCTTCGAATCCCCCAAGACAGCGCCCCTTACCAGCAGGAAGTAGTTTGGAAAGAACGATGCCCAGATTCCCAAATATTGTGTATAAATGTTTGTTTTCACTTAATTGGACTTTGTTATATAAAATTAAATAAAAAATTATATAAAAAAACCCATACTATCTAGGCTTAGTTCCACGATGAGCTTAGAATATTTTAGATACATTTTTACCATGTCATTATATGGATATTTCCTTTAGAAAAGTCACAGTGGTGCTGAGGAGAAGACACATAGGATAAGAAGGCATGCTATGCAAACATGTGGACCTTATTTGAAGTGGTCAGCACCTCTCTAAAACATTGGATATATAACAATAATGATATTTTAAAAATATCTAAACATAATTTTATATTTACTTAAATATAAACATTTAAAATAGTGATATTAGTATTTATATGTGTGTGTGTGTGTCCACTTTAATATTTCGCTACCCAGCTATAAACCACAATGATGACATGCATGGCAAGATAGCCCTAAGGATTTAATACTGGCCCATATTTCTTCTGAGTAACCTGGTATTCTAGATCCAGTTACACATGGCCATTGAGGTTATGGATCCTACTACTCTCACCCTTTTGTTTTAATATAATCTCTAACTCTGTTCTACACACTTTTCTTACACTCACGAGAAAGTATACCATATACTTTGAAGCCTCTTTGAAGAGGCTTCTTCTAATTTTTGTTAGCTGGAGACTACTACAGAAATCCACAACTGATAAAAATGCTAAAAAGTCTGTTTGTGTAGTACCTAGTTGCAACTAGTATGTGTACACCACAATCCCTGAACCTAAGGCTCAGGGAACACTGAATACTTAAAACTGTGGTAAAATTATGTCTTATTATATCTCAGTATTGCAACATGCTATCTCTTCCTGCAATGCCTTTCTGCAGCTGATTCAGTAACCCTAGCTCCACCTCAGCAGACAGTACTGAAGAGAAATAAGGGTGCTAAACACAGCAATGTAGAGCTTTGTCTTCAACTGCCACCAAAAAAATGATGTTAAATTATAGTGACTCCATGACTCTGTCAATGGGGGAAATGGCCACCTGTAGAGCAGACATTTTTTTCCTGGGAAATTCAAACTGGAAAATCAGCTAGAGTTTGGCTCACACTTAACACAATGTTTCCTTGGTAAGTCAAAGCTCATGGCAGCATTTCTTTTCACATTTCTAATTGCACAATGATTTTTTGCTCTCTGTATTTAAAAAAAACACGATTTATATTCAGCCTACACAACACATGCATTTATACTGAATGCATATCTCTGCTTAGTTTGTAGACTTAAGTGTAATATATGACATTGTCATGGATATATAAACTACTGTTCTATTTCTAATCCTCCTTTGGAAGGAAACTTACATTTATTCTAAGGGAGCCTACTCTATAGAGCCAGCTCTGACATTTGTATATTTACCCATGTGTTTCTCTCTGTTAACTCCACATCTTATGTAGAGACAGCATAATCTGCACTGACTGATTGAACTTGACATTCTCGTGCATACTGTATATTTGATTAATTTAATTAAAGAATGGTGTGGGTTGACTGTAAGATTATTGGAAAGTATGCATAAAGCTTATTTTAAATAAAATATTCACTGTTTCTTTGAAAAATGTTAATTTACTGGTATTGTTATTGTTTTTGTCATGGTTTTCTAAATATTAGGATTATGTACAGATACATTCATTTTATAATAATGGGGCTGTACCACTTACATAAATAGCCTACTGAAAGATATGATAAATATGGGGCTCCAGACATTTTAACTTTCATTACTTGCCAGAGATAACTGAGATTGTCAGTTGGTGATATGTTCAAAGAAAATAAAGACATTTGTAGACAAACAGTGAGACAGAACAATGTCTGTCTTTCAGTCTGTCTGCCTGTCCATTCAGGCTCTTGCAGATCCCTTTTCTGCTAAAGTCACATTTTTAATTGATTTGAGGAAGAGCTTGTGGACCACAAGACAAGACATTTACAATTAGAAAAGGAGAAGATTGACAAGAACCATGTTCTCAAAATAGTCAATTATGGGATTGAATTGGCCAATGGAAAGTGAAGATAAAGTGCTGAAGGAAGGCCTTCCAGGAGGGGTCAACAAAGTGCATGGAAGGGGAGGGAAAGTGGGAGGGAGGGAGGAAGGAAGAGGGAACTTGATCAATATGTAAAATAAGAAAAAAATAAATTAAAAAAGTGCTGAAGGACACCCAGGGAAGGACTGGATATGACATTGCAGCTGCTGATAGTGGAAATCCTCTGTAGTGGGGCAAGACAGGGTGAAAGAGAACAATGGATGTCACACATAGATAAAGAGGCAAGCTGAAAGCTTCATGAGCTTTAGTAAAAGAAAGCAGTTAAAGATTAATGACATTTGCCTGCTTGAATTACTTGATTGTCACACCTTCCTTCGTCACAAGATTCTAGGACTTGCCTTAGGGGAAAAGAGAAACAGGCGGTCCAAGCAAGAGAATGACAGAAAGTAAAGATAATGTTCCTTGTAGATGAATCTGTACCAATAAACACCAAAGGTTTTGTCTACATAGTGCCATTATCTATTCACAATTATTCACTGTGGTAGTTGTTACTAATAATACAATTTTCAGATAACAAAAGTTACTCTTAGGGTGGATGATCCCAATTTGTAGTTGGAAGAAACAGATAATACAGTCCACCAGACTTCACATTCCAAATATTTTTTTAAAAATCTAGTAATTTATTGTGAGCCTAGCCTTCAATGCGTCACCTCTCAAACATAGGATGTACTCACTCATATATAGTTATTAGACATAGAGCAAGATTATCATCCTATAATCCACACTTCTAGAGAAGGTAAAGAACAAGGAGAACTCTAAGACAGACATATATGGTACCCCTGAGAAGGGGAGAGGGTCAGAAGCTCCTGAACAAATTGAGAACATGGGGGAAGGGAGCAGAGATGAAGGTAGGAGAAAGAGGAGGGGAGCAAGAACATGTGGGATCTAAAAGACTGAGTCACAAAGGAGAAATCTGGCACCAAGGAATTGTCCAGAAATCCACAAGGATGACCCAAAATAAGAATGTAAGCAATAGTGGAGAGTCTACTTTAAATGTCCTTCTCCTATAATAACAATGATAATTATCTTAAATGCCATCCTATAGCCTTCATCCAGATGAAAGCAGATGCAGAGATCCATAGCTATATACTCAGCCAAACTCCTGGAATCCAGTTGCAAAGAGGGAGGAGTGATGAGCAAAAGGGCCAAGACCATATTGCAGAAAACCACAGAAGCAGCGGACCTGAGCAAGTGGGAGCTCATGGACCCCAGCCAGAGAACTGAGGAACCAGCATAGGACCGGAACAAAGACCCCTAAACTTGTGTAACAGTTAGGAGGCCTGGGCAGTGTATGGGGCCTCTTGCAGTGGAATCAGTATTTATTTTTAGTGCATGAATGGACTGTGGGAGACCATTCCCACATGGAGGGTTATTCTCTTAACCTAAATACATGGGGGAGGGCCTAGGCCCTGCACCAAATGATGTGACATACTCTGATGATCTCCCTTGGAAGGCCTTTCTCTCCTTGGAGAATTGATGGGGAGTGGGATTGTTGGGTGGAGCTAGGATGATATAAGGGTGGGAGAACTGTGATTGATTTGTAAAATAACATTGTTTCTAATTTAAACAAAAAAAATCTAAGAGTAATCATTTGCCATAACAGCATACATACAAGGAACTTTGTAAATACTGTGGTTCATCATCACATTGAATTAAATAAGGAAAAAATAATCAATACTAGGCAAAAGTGTTAAATTTCATTATGATCAGCCAGGTCATAAATATTAATGATAGCATTGATTACTTTAATTAATATGAATGTTATTAACTAAGGTTTTACAATGGAAAGAAAGAGGGTGGTTTATATATTAGTCTCGGAAAAGAATGGAATACCTGGCTGAAGAAGATATTTCATAGTCATTATTAGTTTTAGAGACATAATTATTGAAAACCCTCTATAGCATTAATAGTTTCCTAGATTTAGTTGCAGGATCATATTTTTGAAAATTATGACATTAAACATTTTACAATATCCATTGCTAGAATTACTGAGAGAGAATATGATGGTTTCTAGTAACTAAATTAAGCAAATTCCAATGGAATTTAGATATTTCCCTTAAGAGAACTAGTAGAACTGTGAAAAGTTTCAAAGGGTTCCTGTAGAGTAATTTCAATGTCATTTTTAGAAAAACAACACTAAAATTAAAAATTAACAAACAATTTTCCTTCTTGTTGAAATCCCATCACTAGTAGTAAATATATAACATGATCAATTCATCATAAGTATGCTATATGTTAGACAAAGTATGGATATATTTGTTAACTCCAGTCTTGCTACAATTCTACATGACCATAACCTTCCTTTGAACTATCCCAAACTACAAAACATAAGTGAACTGTTGGTAGAATTATGCCACTATGACCTTTGTGGTCATTTTTATTCTATCAACTACAGGAGATATATCTGAATTTTGGATTGTTTAATATTAATTGCTCATTAGGCTAGATTGAAACCATCTAAGAGACCTGTGACTCTGATTTTAACTTGTTTCCATAAAGAATTAACATTGAAAAGACAACTTCATGATGCATGACAGTCTCCTATGGGCTTGTGTCTTAGACTAAATTAAAAGTAGGGGTGAGTGGGTGAAGAATCAAACAGATCACCAGCATCCCCTGTTTCTAGCCTCAGACTATGGATATGAAGTGCCTTTATGTTCCCACCTCCATGTATCCACCCTGCTCTTAATCCACAATGGACAATATGTCCTTAAAATGTGAGTCAAATAAATCTTTTTCCTCTGAACCATATTTAACAGATAGGAGAAAAGTACCTTACACAGTAGCTGCACTTATAGACTTATAGAGAGTAGTCCACAGGATGAGTAATGCAAATGGTGTCTGGCTGGCAAAAAAAAAAAAAAAAAAAAAAAAAAGCTGATTGATAAGCAAGACTATCTCATATTTTTTTAAATTTTTTTAAAATTTATTTTATATAACAAAGTTCATTTAAATGAAAACAAATATTTATAGACAATATTTGGGAATTTGGGCGTTGTTCTTTCTAAACTACTTCCTGCTGGTAAGGGGGTCATGGGGGATTCGAAGAAGATTCTGAAATCCTGGCTGTAGTCTGTAAGGCTGCTTTGTCCAGCTGTTTTGAATGTAGGATCACCTGGAACTCTGTTTCAGGTGGTCTGGCTTGATCAAACAACATTAGTCTGGAAGGAATCCAAGTCTTTTCATTTTCTGTGGAAACAAAAATAGAAATCCTTTTCCCCAGTAACTTGTCCTTGAACCGAAATTTTGGAGTCAAAGCATTTTTTTTAATTTAATTTATTATTTTACATGTCTATCCCAGTTTCCTCTCCCTACGTCCCTCACTCCATCCTTTCCTCCCATTTACCCTCTCTGCCCTCTCACATGCGCTCTAACCACCCTCCCCACCCATCCCACCACCCCAATTCCATATGTAGGGGAATGCCATCCAGTTGGGGTCATGTAGATCTGACAGGTCATGTGAAGTAGGGACTAGGGCTTCTCTCCTGTCTCTAGATTAAGACAGTTATCACTACATGGGGGATGTGTTCGCAAAGTCCTTTTGTGCACAAGCAATACATTCTGGCTCCACTGTCTGATGTCCCTTAACCGCTCAGTACTTCTTGCTGACACCCATATTCAGGGGGGCCTGAGTCAGTCCCATGCTGGCTTCCCAGCTATCAGTCTAGTGGCCATTAGTTAGCTCCTCCTTGTTCAGGTAAGCTGTCTGTCTGTGTTTCTGCCGCCTGGTCTTGTCCTCTCCATCTGCATCTGGGTTCTAGTTCGACCCAGTGTTTATGTATGGGTGTTGATCCTGTTTCCAACAGGCATTAGTTGAGGGCTCCATGGATAAGTTAGTTGTTGATCTCACTCTCCAGGGAAGGGCATTTATGATAGCCTTTCCATGGAAGCTCAAATTGTTAGTTGGGAGCAGTCTTGTAGTTCTCTAGACCTTTCTTTGTGTTCAATTTTATCTTCAAACCAATATTGGCTCCCTCCTTTATGATCTCTCTCTCTCTCTCTCTCTCTGTCTCTCTCTCTCTCTGTGTGTCTTTCTCTCTCTCTCTGTCTCTGTCTCTGTCTCTCTCTCTCTTCTCTTTGCTGTCTTCTATTCCTAACCAGGCTCAATCTTCCTGGTTGCACATGTTTTCCTTTCCTCCTTCTCGTTTTCTTCTACTTCTCTCTCCATTCGCTGCACCCTCCCCACTTTCCTTCAGCTTGGGGGACTTGTCCCTTCCCATTTGTGTGAGGTACTTTATATGAATCTCTTAAAATACACCTTATATCCTAGTTCCTCTGGTGGTGTGAATTATAGGCTGGTGATCCTTTGATCTAGGTCTAAAATTCATATATGAGTGAGTACATACTGTGTTTCTCTTTTTGTGACTGGGTTACCTCATTCAGGATGGTTTCTTCAAGTGCCATCCACTTGCCTGCGAATTTCAAGATACCATTATTTTTTTCTGCAGAGTAGTATTCCATTGTGTAGATGTGCCACATCTTCATTAACCATTCTTCAATTGAGGGACATCTAGGTTGCTTCCAGGTTCTTGCTATTACAAATAGTGTTGCTATGAACATAGTTGAACAGATGTCTTTGTCACATGGATGTGAATCCTTTGGATATATGCCTAAGAGGCAGATTGCCGGGTTCTGTGGTAAACCAATTCCTATTTCCTGAGGAACTGCCATACTGATCTCCAAAATGGCTGTATGAGTTTGTACTCCCACCAGCAGTGGAGGAGTGTTCCCATTTGTCCACATCCTCTCCAACATGAGTCATCATTGGTGTTTCTAATTATAGCCATTCTGGCAGGAGTAAGTTGGTATCTCAAAGTTGTTTTGATTTGCATTCCCCCAATAGCTAGGGATTTGGAGCATTTTCTTAAGTGTCTCTCAGCCTTTTTGATTTCCTCTATTGAGAATTCTTTCTTCAGTTCTGTACCCCATTTTAAAATAGGGTTATTTGGTGTTTTGTTGACTAGTTTCTTGAGTTTTTTGTATATTTGGAGGTCAGCCCTTTGTCGGATATAGGATTGGTGAAAATCTTTCCCAGTCTGTGGGCTGCCGTTTGGTCTTGTCCACTGTGTCAATTGCCTTACAGAAGCTTCTTAGTTTGAAGAGCTCCCATTTATTCATTGTTTCTCTCAGTGTCTGTTCCCCTCTAGTTATGTTCAAGAAGCAGTCTCCTTTATCACTTTCTTCAAGGGTACCTCCTACTTTCTATTCTAAGAGGTTCAATGTGGCTGGATTGATGTTGAAGTCTTTGATCCATTTAGACTTGAGATTTGTGAATGGCAACAGACATGGGTCTATCTGCAGTATTCTACACACCCTCATCATATTGTGCCAGCACCATTTGTTGAACATGCTGTCCTGGCCCCATTGTATACTTTTAGCTTTTTGTCAAAAATCAGGTGTTCATAGGTGTGTGGGTTAATATCAGGATTTTCAATTCGACTCCATGGGTTTACCTGTCTACTTTTATGCCAATACAAGGCTGTTTTCAGAACTCTAGCTCTATAATAGAGCTTAAAGTCAGGAATGGTGATGCTTCCTGAAGTTCTTTTATTGTATAGTTTTTTTTTTTTTTTTTTTTTTTTTTTTTTTTTTTTTTTTGGGCTATCCTGGGTCTTTTGTTTTTCCATATAAAGTTGATTATTATCCTTTCAATGACAGTAAATAATTGTGGTGGGATTTAATGGGGATTGCATGGAATATGTAGATTGCTTTTGGCAAGATTGCCATTTTTACTATGTTTATCTTACCTATCCAAGAACATAGGAGATCTTTCCCTTTTCTGGTATCTTCTTTCTTTAGAGCCACAAAGTTCTTATTATATAGGTCTTTTACTTGTTTGGTAAGTGTTACATCAAGATACTTTATGTTGCTTGTGGCTATTGAAAATGGTGATGTTTCTCTGATTTCTCTCTCTGTCTATTTGTCGTTTTAAAAATGTAGGGCTACTGATTTTTTTTTTTAGTTTATCTTGTATCCTGTTAGTTTGCTGAAGGGGTTTTTCAGCTGTAGGAGTTCCCTGGTAGAGTTTAATGGGTCGCTTATATAAACTATCATATCATCTGCAAATAGAGACAGTTTGACTTCTTCCTTTCCAATTTGGATCCCCTTGATCTCCTTTGTTGTCTTATAGAATTAGCTAGAACTTCTAGTATGATATTGAAGAGATATGTAGAGAGAGGGCAGCTTGTCTTTCTCCTGATTTTAGAGGAATTGGCTTAAGTTTCTCTCCATTCAGTTTGATGTTGGCAGTTGGTTTGTTGTATATTGCTCTTATTATGTTTAGGTGTGTTCCTGTTATCCCTGACCTCTCCAAGACCTTTATCTTGAAAGGGTGTTGAATTTTGTTGAAGGCTTTTTCTGCATCTAGGGAGATAATCATATGGTTTTTCTTTTTCAGTTTTTTATATGGTGGATCACGTTGACAGATTTTCGTATGTTATACCATCTCTGAATTCCAGGGAAGAAGCCTATTTGGTCATGGTGGATGATTTCTCTGATGTATTCTTGAATTTGGTTTGCCAGTATTTTATTGAGTATTTTTGCATCGATGTTCATCAGGGATATTGGTCTGTAGTTTTCTTTCTTAGTTGTGTCTTTGTGAGGCTTGGGTACCAAGGTTATTGTGGCCTCAAAAAAAAGAGTTTGGCAATGAACCATCTGTTTCTATCTTGTGGAACGGTTTGAGGAGTAGTGGTATTAATTCTTCCTTGAATATCTGGTAGAATTCTGCATTGAATCTATCTGGCCCTGGACTTTTTTTGGTTGGAAGTCTTTCGATGACTGCTTCTATTTCATTGCATGTTATAGGTCTATTTAAGTTGTTTGTCTGTTCTTGATTTAATTTTGGTAAGTGATAGTTATCCAGAAATTTGTCCATTTCCTTTGAATTTTTTAATTTTTGTGGAATACAGATTTTCAAAGTATGACCTGAAAATTGTCTGGATTTACTCTCTGTCTGTTCTTATGTTACCCTTTTTGTTTCTGATATTTTTAATTTGCATGTTCTCTCTTGAATAAAGGTTTGTCTATCTTGTTGATTTTCTCAAAAAAACCATCTCTTCGTTGCATTGATTTTTTTGTATTGTTTTCATGGTTTCTATTTTGTAGATTTCAGCCCTCAAGTTGATTATTTCCTCGCAACTACTCCTATGGGGTGAAATCCTTTCTCTCTGTTCTAAGGCTTTCAGTTGTGCTGTCAATTCCCTTATGTGACTATACTCTATTTTCTTCATATGGGCACTTAGTGCATTGAACTTCCCTCGTAGCACTGCTTTCAAGGTGTCTCATAAGTTTGGGTATGTTGTGTCCTCATTCTCGTTGAATATTAGAAAGTCCTTAATTTCTTTCTTTATTTTTTATTTTACCCAGGAGTGGTGCAGGAACTCAGAGTGGACCTGCAGAGATAGGTGGATCTCTGGGAGGGGCCCGGGACTCCAGCCAAGGACTGGAGGTGGGGTCAGAGAACAAGCATGGGGAAATTACTGGTGGTCTGTCTTGGATAGGCAGGTCTCCTTTGTTCAGAGTTGCTCCGAGAAGTCTCTGAAGTAGGGTGGTCTGTTGGCTCCACCCTCTGTCTCAGTGCTCAACCAGAGCAGTAGGACAGTGGGAAGGGTAGGGCACAGGGTGGGGGGGGGGCAGGCTCGCGGTGGGGATGGGTGTGGATGTATCAGTGCTCCGAGGGTGCTCTGGATGGGGACAGGATACAAGAGCAGCAGTATCAGGGTCCAACCCAGGGAGTTCAGGGCAGGAGAGATTTTAGGGGAGAGGGCACCCTGATTGGGCCCAGACTCACCTCTGGCCAATAGCTGGTGGAAGAGGACAAAGGCTGAGTTGTAACTTGGGAAGGTTTTGCAGGATAGCAGGATCTCACTGGAAACTGGGTCTCTCCAGCTGACGCCTCTTTCTTTATCAGAGCCCCTGCTTTGGGGGTCAATGTTCTTGCTGGTAGGAACTCAGAGTGGACCCACAGAGATAGATGGACTCCAGCAGAGAACTGGAGGTTAGGTCATAGACCAAGCAGGTGGAAATTATGGGTGGTCCTGTGTGGCTACTCAGCTCTCCTTTGTTTAGAGTTGCTCAAAGAAGTCTCTGAAGTAGGGTGGACTGTTGGCTCCACCCTCTGTCCCAGTTCTCAACCAGAGCTGCAGGTCCATGGGTAGGGTAGGGCACAGGGTAGTGGGGGTTGGTTCGCAGTGTGGATGGGTGGGGGTGTATCAGAGCTCCAAGGGTGCTCTTGATTGGGACAGGAGACAGGAGCAGCAGTATCAGGGGCCAACCCAGGTAGTTCAGGTGGGGGGGGGCGGAGAGGTTGTAGGGGACAGGCAGCCCTGATTGGGCCCAGACTCACCTCTGGCCAATAGCTGGTGGAAGAGGACAAGGACTGAGCTGGAACTTGGGAAGGTTTTGCACGATAGTTGGATCTCACTGGAAACTGGAACTCTCAAGCTGAGGCCTCTTTCTTTAGCAGAGCCAAGACTAACTCATAATGCTACAAATTACTACAAAGTATATGAGGCATTGCCACCTCATTGTTTTATGCTATGACTAAATTGTCCAATGGTCTTTAACTGTATGGTTATTCTGAAGGTGACAAATAATTATAAGGACAATGTTGAAGAGTGGAAAACATTAAAAGATATCTGATACATTATTAAATAGAAAGCATATTAAATTCAAATGGACATATATATATATATATATATATATATATTATAAATTGTCACCATATATTTCTTTCATAAATTGTTAATTTTCTAATAGCTAAAAACCTTGTTGTTACCTACCCCATTATCATTGAGCAAAGTATAATTTGATAAATCGCTTTCTAATGATAATTTTCCTGGGAATGAATCACAGATGGAAGCTGTGGAAAGAGGTTGAAAAATGGACAGTATTCCTGCTTGGAATTTCTTTATAGGCATAATTCTTGATAATTGAACAGTTGTTCCAGAGTTTACACATCTTTCATTTTGTTCAACTATTGATGAATTCCATGTTATCTAAGGTAAAAGCCCTCTCAAACTGTGTGTACTAATTTGCACAAAATCATATTATGTATTCTATTTGAGGTTAGCTTACAGTATTAGGATTCCTGAATCAAAAAAGCTACAGCTAATTAATATTCAGCAAGTATCCTGAATCTAACAGAGATAGGAACACGTAAGGTGAGTGAGATTGGCATAGTCTTGAACTTATACTAGTGGGTTGGATGTAAAACTTGCAGTACCTCTACTTGGGTTATACAATAGCACTGTCAAACAAACCATGATCTGAAACTGCTTTCAGACTGGAATTAGGAACACAATGATGTTACTTCACACATGCCTGCAGAGTGTGATGTAGTGAAAACGGTCTCAAATACTACTTACCATCATTAGAGTCTTTCTATTTTGAAGCAAGAAAGTAAAAGTGTCAATGACATTTAAAAACAAATACCTTTTAATTTATTTTTTTTTCAATTCAGAGAAAATTAAAAATAACAAACTTCACAAAAACAATTAGGTTGTGTGAGATCAACAACTAACTTATCCATGGAGCCCTCAACTAACGCCTGTTGGAAACAGGTACAAACACCCATACATAAACACTGAGTCGAAGTAGAACTCAGATGCAGATGGAGAGGACAAGACCGGGCTGCAGAAACACATAGAAACAGCTTACCTGAACAAGGAGGAGTTAAAGGTCCACCAGACTGATAGCTACGAAGCCAGCAGGGGACTGACTCAGGCCCCCCTGAATATGGGTCTCAGCCAGGACTGAGCAATCTCAGGGACCTCAGACAGTGGAGCCACGATGTATCTCTGGTGCACAAAAGGACTTTGCGAACACATCCCCCATGGAGGGATAAGTGCCTTAATCTAGAGACAGGAGAGAAGCCCTAGTCCCTACTTCACATGACCTGTCAGACCTACATGACCCCAACTGGATGGCCTTCCCCTACACATGGCATTGGTGTGGGGGATGGGAGGGGAGGGTGGTTAGAGTGCATGTGAGAGGGCAGAGAGGGTAAAAGGGAGGAAAGGAGGGAGGGAGGAAGAGGGAACTAGGATCAACATGTAAAATAATAAATTAAATTTAAAAAAATGCTTTGACTCCAAAATTTAAGTTCAAGGACAAGATACTGGGGGAAAGGATTTCTATTTTTGTTTCCACAGAAAATGAAAAGATGTGGATTCCTTCCAGACTAATGTGGTTTGATCAAGCTAGACCCCCTGAAACAGAGTTCCAGGTGATCCTACATTGAAAACAGCTGGACAAAGCAGCCTTACAGACTATAGCCAGGATTTTGAATCTTCTTAGAATCCCACATGACAGCGCCCCTTACCAGCAGGAAGTAGTTTGGAAAGAACGATGCCCAAATTCCCAAATTCCCATATATTGTCTATAAAATGTTTGTTTTCATTTAAATGGACATAGTTATATAAAATAAATAAAAAATACATAAAAAACAATTAGGTTGCAATGGCATATTAGAAACTTAGCAATTGAACTTACAAGACATTCTATTTAAATATTGGTATTCATGGAATGCTTCCATACAGTTTTCTTAAAAATACTTTCAGAAATTTACCCACCAAATTGGATGTAGATTTTGCTCTGTTACCTAGACAGGATAATTTTCTTTTACTGAAAATAAATTTTCATAAAATATGTTCTTATTATAGTTTCCACTCCTCCAATTCATCTGATATTTCCTTACTTTCCTTCCATTCACATCCCTACCCTCCCTTTTAACAACCAACAGGGATCTAAAGAATAATAATTAAATTAAGACAGAACAAAAATAAACAAACTGTAAAAGAAAAACAAGCAATCA
This sequence comes from Phodopus roborovskii, assembly GCF_943737965.1. Taxonomy (NCBI): domain Eukaryota; kingdom Metazoa; phylum Chordata; class Mammalia; order Rodentia; family Cricetidae; genus Phodopus; species Phodopus roborovskii. The sequence goes on from NW_026126437.1 coordinate 138,692, forward strand.
GAAAGAAAAGGCATGGTATACAAACATAGATGCACAGCCATGCATGTTCCTATACACAGAAATCTCCTAAAACTACAACACTGGAAGTAAAAGACATACAAAGTCACAAAAGAAAAGAAATGTCCTGTAAAAACCTTAGGAGACAAAGAATTCCAAAAATACCATTGAGCTCATTTTTGTGTTACCCATCTATTGCCAGGCACAGAGCCTGAACTTAAGAGTGTAGTCCCAATGATATTCCAGAGAAGAAGACTAATTTTTCATTTTGTGAGTGAATATCCATGGAGATAGCATGGAGATAGATAGGGGAGGGGACACACGCAGTCATCTCTCAGCACTAAGAACCTATTTGATGAATACTGAATAACCAGGAAGGCATGGTGCATGTTCCCACTGTCTCTGTGATTTCACACATGTGCCAGTTGTGGTGTTTTTAAAGGGCCTTGTTTCTTTGATGTCCCCATCCCCTCTTCTTACAATCTTCCCATCTCTTCTTGAATAGGCTTTGTGAGCCTATTTTTAGAGTCCTACCGTTTGGAACTAACTCTTCCAAGGTTTCTTTCTCTCCGTGTGTTTCTCTGTCTTTCTGTCTCTCTGTTTTTCTCTCTGCATAGTGTGCAGCTTTGAGTTTCTCTATTTGTCCTCATATATTGCAGGAGGAAGCTTTTCTGATGATGTCTTAGCAAAAATTAAAACATGAAAACCTTAGCAGAATAGTTATATTTGATTCCTGGCATGGTCACTGTTTCATCTCATTTCAGGTTCTTTGCCACCCAAGTAGTATCAGGTAATATATCTTTCAGCTTTCAGGCAGGTAACCATGGTAAAATGAATGGTTAGTAGCTAGGTTGGTATTTACCTTTTGCATTTGGTTACATGCAGAGTACCTTCAAGTACCATGGACACTAGTCTGTAGGGATTGAATCTCCATGTTGTCCTCAGCTTGACTTCTCCATGTTCAATGAGTTTTGTAGTTATTTTTCTTAGCAATAGGGCTGTAGCCTCAACTTGTTAAGAGCAACAAATATTCTTGAATTTGTTTGTGGGTTCTCCTTGGCCCCTTTGGCAACAACTCAGAAGTAGCCCATTCAGGGGGATCTGAGTCAGTCCCATGCTGGATTTCCAGCTATTAGTCTGGGTCTCAGCTAGAAGACCTGAGCAGTTTAAGGAACCCCAGATAGTGGAATCAGGATGTATTCCTGGTGCACAAAAGGACCTTGAAGGCACATCCCCCATGGAAGGATACTCTCTTAACCTAGAGATGGGGAGAAGTCCTAGTTCCTACTTCAAATGACTTGAAAGATTTAGATGACTCCTTCTAGATGGCATCACCCTACTTGTGGAGTAGAGGGAAATGGGAGGGGAGGGCGGTGGGAGTGCATGTGAGGTGTGAGGAGAGAGAAAGAGGGAGGGAGGGAGGGAGAAAGGGAGAGATGGAGAGGGAACTGGGATCGATATGTAAAATAAAAAAAAAATAAAAAATAAACCCTGCCATAGCTAAACCCTAATATCACGGCTCTACCCCCCCAAAAAAGAAGTAGCCCATTCATAGCATGGGAAGCTTTATGTGGTAGTGAGAGATCAGTCGGGACTGCATCTATCCAATCTTTCTGCCTCCTCACCTCCACTCTTTGGTGATTCATATAGATCACATTCAACATATATGCATATATTTTAAGAAGCTTATTATATCTCCCTCATTATATTTTTCTATAATCCCTTAAATGTCCTTAAGTTTTAGACATTTCTCTCACCTGTATTTCTTCTTCTTGATAACAATTTCTACTCTACCTGCCTGGTCTGGCAGCCACCTCAGCCCCAAATAAACACACAAGATTATATTAATTATGAACCTGTTGGCTGATAACTAGGGCTTCTTAATGGCTATCTCTGTCTTAATTATTAACCAATTTCTATTAATCTATGTATTTCCAAATTGTCTTTTGTTACACAAGAATGCCTGGTGTGTCCTTTCTTCATAGTCCTTCCATGGCAACTGTTCTGGTGTGCACTCTTTGCCAACCTTTCCTAGAATTCTCTTTGTCTCCTAAACCTGCCTATCTTCTTGGCTCATTGGCTGAACAGTGTTTTATTCATTAACCAGTAAGAGAAACAGATATACAAAAAGACAACCCCATCGTTCTCCCTTGACAACACTTCCCTCTCCTACCCTGGTCTCTCATCTCTATTTTCTCACCTTGACTATATCTATTCTGTTTTCCCTTCCTAAGAAGCTCAGTCTCTGACTCCATTCTCTTATTCTATATGCAATCTTATCAAAGACACAACATTTAAAACCTACATATAAATGAATACATACCACATTTTTTTTTCTGGGTCTGGTTACCTCACCCAGGATGTTATTGGGTCATATGTAAAATCATACATAAAAATTATATCATTTTTATTAAAGAAAATAAATCAAGCATGAAAAAATAAAAGAAATTCAATGGGACAACTTAATAGAAGTACATAACAGAACAATTATTACAAGTTTGTAAATGGAAGGAGAGAGATAAAATTATAGATCTAGTTGTTTAAAAGGAATATTTTGCTTTACAACAGCAGAGTAAATTGATCTGACAATTTGTGTATTTTATGGAGATGTAGAAAAGAGGGCTTTGAAGATTCATAATAAAAATAATAAATATTTAATGGCATGGAAATGCTAATTACTGCAATATGGTCTCATGATTCTTTTCCTCTTGTTGCAGCAAACTTGCCAAATGAAAGGAACTCAGGGAGAAAGGGTTTATTTTACTGAGAGTCCACAGCACAGTCCATCATGGCTGGGAGGTCAAGATGACAGTAGCATAAAGCACCTGATTATATCACATGAATGATCAGGGAGCAAGAACCATGAATACTTGTTCTCAGCTGGCACTCTCCTCTTTATATAGTGCAGATCCCAAGCCCATTTAATGTGTCAATCACTTTCCATGAGTCTTCATGGACCTAACCAATTTATGTGGAGAGCTCAAATAATCTCACACCTGATTTTCTGATTGCTTGTCTATGTGATGATTGTAGATAATTCCAAACTGAAAGTTTAAACAGCACACATTATTGCATAATTATACATGTTTTGGGTTGTCATATTGTATCTCATAAATTTTTAAATGGTTATATAACATTAAAATCTTGAAAAAAGGGTACAATATATTCTCTTTCTGACATACCTTCACTATCTCATTTTAGTTTTCAAATATTAGAAGTGTGTGTCTCTCTGTCTGTGTCAGGGGTGGGGGTTGGTATCAGTGTGTACATTTAAATATGAGAGCTGGGTTTGGGCAAAGGCTGCAACTCTACCTCCATGTAGTTGTCCACAGCTAGGTGCTAAGTGCTGAACTCAGGTCCTCTAAAAGAACAGTAAATATGGTCAATCCGTCAGCCATCTCTCCAGCCACATATTTTTTTGCTTTAAACAGAAAACGACCTATATTTATGTAAACCTAAGCACATACATAATTCTAAATCGAAAGCTTATAGAATTTATTATAAATATTTTATCTCACTTCAGATCTTTAAATAATTCCAAATACTTTTAGGATATTTCTTGGTAGAGAGAAGAAATTTGGAATCACATTTTTGCATTCTCCATGTAGACTATACAAGGAAGAGTTTCATTTTGTTTGTTTTCACAGTTACAGTTATTCCCTTGACTATAATTTGACCTTTTCCTATTGGATATTTGCTTGTATCTAGCAAATTATAAAGAAATTGCTTCTTTTACCTTATCTGATTTGATTGAAATACTCAAAATTGTAAAAACGCTGACAGATTGGATCTTGAGAAAGAACAATGCCAGTTTGTTATGGAAAAGCACTTATGAAAAATGAGTTTCCAATGTTGCAATTTTTAAAATATATGCATATATTTATGTATATATTTATTTATTATGTTTTCTTGTTTTACATATAGATCCCAGTTTCCTCTCCCTCCCTCCTATGCCTCCAGGCCCTTCTCCCATTCCACCTCCTCTACTCCACAGAGTGTGTGATGCCTTTTAGGAGGGAATCATCAATATCTGTCAAGTGATTTGGAGTAGGATCTAGGCCCTCCCTTCTGCATCTAGGTTAAGGGAATATCCCTCCATGGGGAATGTGCTCCCAGAGTCATTTAGTATACCAGGGATACATCCTGGTTCCACTATCAGAGGTTCCTAAGACTGCCCAGGCCATCAAACTGAGACAATCATTCAAGGGGTCTGAGTAAGAATAGTTTCTCAGCTATCAGTCAGGGGTATATGAGCTCCCCCTTGTTCAGGTCAGCTGTCTCTATGGGTTTCTGTAGCCTGCTCTTGACCCCATTTTATTATCACTCCTCCCTCTCTACAACTCGATTCCAGGAGTTCAGCTCAGTGTATAGCTGTGGTTGTCCACTTCTGTTCCATCAGCTACTAGATGAGGGCTCTGTAATGGCATATAAGTTAGTGATCCCAAATAACAATATGAGCAACAGTGGAAAGGCTACCTTAAATGTCCTACCCTGATAATGGGATTGATAACTAATAATGCAATGTTAATTGCTCTTATGAAACTGAAGAATTAAATATTAACATTAAATATTAATCAGAATTGTAAAGATGTTTCATGTGACCAGTTTTATGAGAAAATATCAATGGTTAAGATACGTATAGCAAAATTCTTGTTTAAAAACTTTCCATCTTATTTTCTATGTATGCTTTGCCTTCATTCACTATCTTCGTGCAGTATATATGGAGCATTCAAATCCCCTGGGGCTGGATTTCTAAATGAAGCTCAGGTCTTATGGAAGAGAAGTCAGTGCTCTTAACTACTGAACCACATCTCCACATACAAGTGTGTGTTTTTATGTAGAAAAAAACCTTATGTCATGAGTTTGTGTGGTTTCAATGAATGTCCTTTTCCTCAAAGTAAAATAATTTTTTAAATATCTGCTCATAATTTTTATGTCTCCACAATTATACTCTAGTTCTTGAAAAATGCTATGTGTGGTATTTCATGTTGACTTCACATATTTTGATTCCAGTGTGTGTGTATGTGTGGTGTGGTGTGTGTGTGTGTGCATGCATGCGTGCGTGCATGGGTGCGTGTGTGTGTGTGTGTGTGTGTGTGTGTGTGTGTGTGTGTGTATGTATGTGTATATGTTCATAGTAATTTCATGATAGAAAATGTAAGGATATTCACCTTATTGAATGACTACCCTTATTTGTTTATTATTAGCTTTCTTTTACTTATAACAAGGCAAGTTTCACAGAACTGTAAAAGAAACTTCAAATTGATTTGTGCTTAAGGTACTGATGATTAAAAGTGATGTCAGTGATTTCATTCATTGTTTTTTATTTAATTTAATATTTTACATGTCGATCCCAGTCCCCTCTCCTTCCCTTATACCCTCTCTGCCACATTACATGCACCCTGACCACCCTCGCCTACCATCCCCCCACCCCAATTTCACATGTAGGGCAATGCCATCCAGGTGGGGTCAAGTAGATCTGTCAGGTCATTTGAAGTAGGGACTAAGACTTCTCTCTTGTCTTTAGGTTAAGGCAGTATCCTTCCATGGGGGATGTGTCCCCAAGGTCCTCATGTGCACCAGGGATATATCCTGGTACCACTGTCTGAGGTCCCTTACACTGATCAGTACTTCTGACTGAGACCCATATTCAGGAGGGGGGGGCTTGAGTCAATCTTATGCTGGATTCCCAGCTCTCAGGCTGGGGGGGGCATTAGATCTTCCTTGTTCAGGTCAGCTTTCTCTAAGTGTTTCAGCAACCTGGTCTTGTCCTCTTCATCTGCATCTAGATTCTAGTTCTACTCAGTGTTTAGGTATGGGTGTTTGCTTCTGTTTCCAACAGGTATTAGATGAGGGCTCCATAGAAAAGTTAGTTGTTGATCTCACTATCCAGGAAGGGCATTTAAGGATGACTTTCTAGGGTTGCTCAAATTGTTAGTTGGCAGCAGTCTTGTAGGTCTTTAGACCTTTCTTTAGGTCCAGTTTTCTCTTCAAACCAATAACGGCTCCCTCCTTTATATTCTTTCTCTCTCTCTCTGCCTTTCTCTCTCTGTCTCTCTTTCTTCTTCCCTGACTCATGCTTTCCTCTCCTCCCCCTCTCTTTCTCCTGCTTCTCACTACATTCACTGCCACCCTACTTCCCCTGTGCTCTGGGGGACTTGTCCCTTCCCCTTCTGTGAGCAACTTTATATGAATCTCTTGGAATACCCCTTGTATACTAGTTACTCTGGTGGTGTGAATTATATGCTGGTGATCCTTTGCTCTAGGTCTAAAATCCATATATGAGAGAGTACATACCATGTTCTTCTTTTTGTGACTGGGTTACCACATTCAGGATGGTTTCTTCAAGTGCCATACACTTGCCTGCGGATTTCAAGATACCATTACATTTTTCTGTAGAGTAGTATTCCATTGTGTAGATGTGCCACATTTTGTTTATCCATACTTCAGTTGAGAGGCATCTAGGTTGCTTCCAGGTTCTTGCTGTTACAAATAGTGCTACTATGAACATAGTTGAATAGATGTCTTTGTTGCATGGATGTGGATCATTTGGGTATATGCCTAAGAGTGGGATTGCCAGGTCCTGTGGTAAACTAATTCCCATTTTCCTGAGGAACCACCATACTGATCTCCAAAATGGCTGTATGTGTTTATACTCACACTAGCAGTGGAGCAGTGTTCCCCTTACTCCACATCCTCTCCAGCATGAGTTGTCATTGGTGTTTCTAATTTTAGCCATTCTGGCAGGAGTAAGTTGGTATCTCAGAGTTGTTTTGATTTGCATTTCCCTGATAGCTAAAGATGTGGAGCAGTTTCTTAAGTGTCTTTCAGCCTTTTTGATTTCCTCTATTGAGAATTCTTTCCTCAGTCCTGTACCCCATTTTTTAATAAGGTTATTTGGTGTTTTGTTGACTAGTTTCTGGGGATCTTTGTATATTTTGGACATCAGCTCTTTGTTGGATGTAGGATTGGTGAAAATCTTTTCCCAGTCTGTGGGCTCCCATTTGGTCTTGTCCACTGTATTCTTTGCCTTACAGAAGCTTCTAAGATTGGAGAGGTCCCATTTATTAATTGTTGCTCTCAATGTCTCCTATACCAATTTGTTCAATGATACCTCCTACTCTCTGTGCTAAGAGGTTCAGAGTGGCTGGATTGATGTTGAGATCTTTGATCTTTGATCCATTTGGACTTGAGTTTTGTGCATGGCGACAGACAATGGTCTATCTGAAGTCTTCTACACACCATCTTCCAATTGCTCTATAGATTCAAAGCAATCCCCCATTAAAATCCCACAACATTTCTTCACTGACTATGAAAGGAAAATAATCAACTTTATATGGAAAAACAAAAGACCCAGGATAGCCAAAACAACCCTGTACAATAAAAGAACCTCAGGAGGCATCACCATCCCTGACTTTAAGCTGTACTACAGAAGTATAGTTCTGAAAACAGCCTGGCATTGGCACAAAAGTAGACAGGTAGACCAATGGAATTGAATTGAAAATCTTGATATTAACCCACACAACTATGAACACCTGATTTTCGACAAAATAGCTAAAAGAATATGATGGTGCGAGGATAGCGTGTTTAGCAAATGTTGCTTACATGGCAAAGTTCATCTTCCTTGAACATTAATATATCAGTGTAGTTTCTGAAGTACCTCAAAGATTACTATTATTTCCCTCTTGCTGTTTGGCAGGAAGTGTTCTGAAAATCTTTGTAATTTGTAATTATTTGTAAATTTGTTAAAACACCCTTCTCCCATATATCCTTTATTGTCTCATCTCTTTTTAGAACACCTAGCCTGAAGATAAATTACCAATGCCTCTTAATGTATGTATATTCTATGTCCTTTACTTCTTTAGTCATATTTTACAGATTTATTTTCCCACATGTTGAAATTTTTTGGAACTAGAGAATTTTTTTTTCTGTGAGGTCTCTGTTGTGGGTTCAAGGCACCAAACACTAGTCCTCTGAAAAAAACAGCAAGCACTTTTAACTACTGAAACATGACTTTTACCAAAATTATTTAATATATATTAATATATATCCTTTAAATAAGTTGAACTATTAAAATAATGTTAAATAACTAATATATTTACATGTATTTGATAATTAAAACACCTTTGTATACTTAGTTTCCGTTATGAGCTCTTTTCCTGCTGGTCTGGTCCCAAAGCGGTGCCAGCCCCAAAAACACAGAAAAGGATTTATAAGAGTGATTTAAAGGTTTCAGCCCAGGTAATCCAACAATGGCTGTGTCCAGATGGAAAGGCCAGAATCAAGTAGATGTTCAGTCAATGAGAATGGATGTTTTAATGGTCCCAATGTGCTGTTGGAGTCCCAGGAAAGCTATAGAGCTGGTATTCTTCAGTGTATGTTAGACTCCCAAAGAAGTGGGTTCTGGTGCCAGCAAATTAAGCCTCGAACACAGGACAGATGGTTGTCCCAGCTTAGGTAGGAAGAAGCAAGAAAAATATTCCTTCTTCAATGTCCTTTTATGTGGACTGACATCAAAAGGTGTGGCCCAGAATCAAGGTTGGAATTCCTTCCTAAATTGACCCAACCAATGCAACTCCTCACAGGGAAGCTTAGTTTCTTGGGATTAGATGATACCTGATGTAACCAATTAGAATACCAAGATTAGCCCTCACAGCAGAGTATTACTGCTTAGGACGTTTTACTAAGTATGTTAAATAGCTGAGAAGCTTAGTATCAATCTACTTAAACAATAAGTAAGTGCTACCTGAGTGAATTATTAATGGAATTCTTTCTTTTTTCTCCACTGTTTCACCACAGCAGCACACACTTTCTAAAGATTACTAGCCTATGACTAGAATCTTTCCTATTTTAAGAACTAATGTTTGTTTTCAAAAGAAATTATTTTTGATGTTAGTCTTACTTTTTATGCTTATGGAGTCTTTTAATTAAAATTTGTGGTTTCATGAAAATGATATTTTTTTTCTTTTTACAGAATTTGTATATATTTAAGGTGTATTGTACTCTTGATTTGATTTAAATCTAATATGATTAGCAGTGGATTCAGAGAGTTCTTTCCTGCCATAACTTCATAGTATACTTATTTTCCTAATGTAAAGATATATATAAATGGATCAGTGGAAAAATTTGTTTTTTTGATGTGTTCTTCTATACATTTTCTTTCAGTCAACAAATTAAAATAAAGTATTCCACTTCCTGTGATTTAATTTTTGTGTAACCAAGTTGAGTTTTTGTGTCTCCATGTCTAAAACACTTTCCTAACTACAGATGATATCTTACAAGAGTTAAATAACTCATAGTCAGTTAGACCATATTGAGTCCTCACCATGACAGAGCTTGTCAAACTCTAAATATAGTGCTGTTGAATATATCAATCCTGACTTTAATGGTTTGGTATTTTAGATGTTGATTTTAGTGAAAAAGTATATGGAGAAAAACATAGACTCATTATTTGTATAGAAGTTTATTTCTTGCTATTCAGTTTTGCATAAAAGACCACTTTCCATTATGTAAATTGAAAAGTAAGTCTGAATCAAGAAAACGTATATGATGAATGCTCCATAAAAGTTAGAAATCACAGAGTAATATTATAATTGGATTTCTTTTCATTTTGATATAAAATTAGTAATTTTGACTATGATATGAAGATAAGCTTACAATTAAAATTATTCTCTACTTGCTTGATTTATTTCCCACAATTAAAATGTGTGCTTATTAATAAATAATCTCATTTAAAATGAGTGTAGTATAATATTGACTTCCCATAACCATAAAAATATACCTATACTTCAGTAAGCTGGGTAGATAGTTTCTTGAAAGCCTCATGCAATATATTTTAGAGTTAACTTACCAGACATTCATTTTAGAGAAACAATAATCTAAGATATTTAAATATTTGCTTAGGCTACACATTAAGTATATAGTCACAATAAATTTTATCTCCAGAGTTATATACATACACACATATATAAATATGAATATACATATACACATATAATATATATGTATGTGTGTGTACATATGTATATATGCATACTTACATGTATATGTATGAGTCAGAGGAAAGTGTTTTATGAATTGATTTCCAATTATTCTTTGAGGGATTATTTTTATTTGTCATTAGGGGAGTTGGTATCTTTGTATATTATATTTTTTCCATTGAAAATACCTCAGTTGGAATCTGAAGATACATTTTCTTATACCTTATCAAATATATTTTATTATTAGCCAAGCACAAAAATATTTGCTAATAATCAATGACATGTTTGGTTTTCAGCATCTAGCATCTTGGAAAGAAATTGGCTCATGTTTTACATTGTCATTGGAATGTATCAGGGAATATACTTGGGTAATGCATAGTGCAGATTCTTATTTTTCACTCATTCCAGATCACAGTTGGCTGTGAAAATGAGACACCAATATTGATTGAAGACAATTTTGTATTTTTCATGAAATCCAGTAAGAAAAGGGAGAATAAATAATACTAAGAGCCACATTTTTACCTAAAGATAGTGAGGTTGTGAGGATATAAAAGAAAAAAAATCTTCAGTGCACATAAAGTATTGTCATCATAGAATTCATCATATATATATATATATATATATATATATATATATATATATATATATGGGAGTAGATATAGAGAACCACAGGTAAGCACTGGACCAGACTCTGGGAGTTCAGTTGAAGGGAGGGTAGAGGAATTATACAAGAAAGGTTGGAGTCAAGATAATGATGATGAAACCCACAGAGACAGCTGACCTGAGCTTGTAGGAGATCATGGACTCTAGACAGACAGCTATGTAGCAGGCAGGGGAATGACCTGCCCTCTGCATCTGGGTGGCAACTGAGGTGCTTGGTCTTTTGTGCAACCTTTGGCAGTTGAATCAGTATCTGTCCCTCATTCATCAGCTGGCTTTTGGAACATATTCCCTATGGTGGGATGCCTTGCTCAGACTTGATTCACTGGGAAGGGTCTTGGTTCTAAATCAAGTTGATATGGCATGCTGTGATGATTCCCACAGGAGGCCTTACCCCATGTGAATGGAGACAAAAAAGGAGTGGATGGTGGTAAAAGGGAGATAGAGGTAGGGAGTAAGAGGCGAGCAAGGAGGGGAAAATATGTTTGATATGTATAAATAAATTAAATTATGAAGAATAAAAAATATTTTACCTGTTGATTGACTTCGGTTATAATAGAAAATTACTGTCAAGTGACCATAGAAATATTGTTACTGAAGAGATACACAATAGGATCAATAGAGTAGTGGGTGAAAACTTAAAGATACAGGATAGTATCTTAGTCTCAAAGAATTTAGCTCAATATTTATTAACCAGAAACAGAAAGTAAGTACAAATAACACTTTATATAAGTGGTTAAGTTTGTCAACTATTGATAAGACATAGTGACAATGTATATACACATTGATTGGATACAAAAAACGATATTCTAATATACTATTATTTTTGTTCACTTTATTAATAAAACATATTCATAAGTTTATTCAAGTATTGTGAACTGCAGCAATAATAAAAATAAGGTGAATTGACCTTAGAGGAATTCTCCAGAATAAATTTGTAGGAGTAATAGATATCAAGGGCTTATATGGATTAAGAAAGGACTAGAAAATTATTATATATAGAACAACAATAAGGAAGAGTGCAAGCATGGGAAACAAGTTCGACAGAAATTCCTACATTGAACTTGGAAAAAAAAAAGGCTGATAATAGAATAACTTTTAAAATCTAAGTATTATCTGTGCACTATGGGATATCATATCAGAGTAAATTCCCTGGTAGTGATAAGTTACTATGGATTTTGGATAATAATATTAGCAGCAGTGAATGAGATTCAAGAAAGTCTTATGCTACTTGAACTAATTTTAGTATTTTATTGAAAATTTTATACAATGTATTTAGATCATATTCAGTCCTCCAGTTCTTCCCAGATTTATAATCCTTTCCCAACCCAAATAACTATGCGCCATTTTAGTTTTTTTAAAAAAGCTATAAAGTCCCATTTGTGCTGCTCATATACTATAGGACAAGAGATCATCCAGTATAACATGATTTGCAATATTAAAGAACACAGACCCTCCCTACCTTAGCTGAAATCAACTACTAAAAGCTTCATATTCTCAGAAGAATTTTTTCCTTATTTCTTCCCATATTACCTCCTCTACCTTACCCTCCATCCCTATCACATGTAGTCCATTCACCCCTTCATACTATGTGTATTCTTTCTTTGCTCCATTGAAACACATCTCATAGCCCCTTATAAGTTTCTGGACCTCTATATGTATTCTAAGTGAAACATAGATACCTAAAGATTCAACCACACTCACCCTAAAACAAACAAACAAAAAACAAAACAAATTTACCAGGTTTGTCAGGATGGCCCAGTAATTAATATTGCACTTGGCCGCCCCCACCTTTGCTTTACATTAAATAAAGATAAAAAGCTTATTTTGCATATTTGCTAGATTTAGTGAATTAAAATGATATTTAAATAAGAGCTATTAAATATATCTACATAGCCATTCTTGTTTAATTCAAATAGCATCATAACAGAAAACTTAAAAAAAAGAAAAATGGCATAATATCCAATTAACAAGCATAAGTATTATATGTAACTTTATGAATACATATTTTGACATGGTTCCACCTCTAGTTTATATTTCATTTTCTCATACTGCTATGTAAATATTTCACCATGCTGCTCTGAAATACTTCAAATAAGAGTAATCTCTATCATTTGGCATATCATTTGACTCTGAGGTTTTCAAAAATAAAATAAATATATATCATATTTTGTTTAACATATGTCACACTCTTGGATCATTTCTCTTATAAAGAAATGTTTGTTAATATTCATAGCATCTTAAAAATGATTGATTATAATACATTCATCATTATTCATTCAGTTATTATATTTCTATGTGGGACCTTCAATTTAATTAAAGAATCCTACAGCAATGTTTCCTAATACCTATTATGGTGGTCTGAAAGAAAATGGCTCCTAAAGGAAGTGGTGCAATTAGGAGGTGTGACCTGGTTGGAGTAGGTATTACCTTATTGTAGGGAGTGTGTCAGTTTGGAGGTGGGCTTTGAGGTCTTATATATGCTCAAGATGTCATCCAGTGTCCCAGACAACTTTCACTTTCCTGTGAGTCAAGATGTAAGAACTCTCACCTCCCTCTCTAGCCCCATGTCTGCCTGCAAGCTGCTTTGCCTCCTTCCAAGATGATAATGGATTAAATTTATGAACTGTAAGCAAGTCACCATAATCAATGTTTTCCCTTATAAGAGTTGTCATGGTCATGGTGTCTTTACACAGAAATAGAAATTCTAATGAAGATAGTACGTGTGAGAAGAATGTAAATTTTTTATCAAGGCTTTTAATCGCCTTGTGGCTGTATTTGCCATTCTTCATTATATAGATTTCTCATTTATATATTTTTTTGTTATAGTTTTGATTGTTTGTTTTTGTTACTCAGGTTTCTACTTAGTTATTATGATCACTTTAACAAATTTCTTTTTTGGTGTGGTCTCAGGTCATTTCTTCATTTTGCTATTAAAATATGTTGTCATCCTTGATCCAGCAAGAATGTTTTAAACCCTATGGGGATAGTGGCAACTAGATATTTAATGGTATAAAATTAAGAATATACCATCAATTAATAACTTTTTAGAGACATATAATAAAGGGAAAATAGTTTTACAAAGGTTACATGTGATGAAATTTCACTCTTTGAAAAAGGAAAATGAGCTTTAACTTTCAAGTTGAAATATATGATACTAGTTTAAAATTCTAGAAATCTGTAAATTAAGTTCATTGTAATTAATCAATTGTTATGGGGAAAGGAGATATCATGAATTTACTATTCAAGAAAATTACTCAATTAATTGCTTAATTTTGGGGCAATAAAGAATATTTATTAAATTGTGACAGATACTGTAAATCCAATCTATGATTTCTTCATTTTTTTCAAAACTACAACTTGTACCTGATAAATTATAACTTCCCATTTTCACTATTGCCAGATACTAGTGACCACCATTCACTTTGATGTCTATAATGCTTTTCATATATCAGTTGTATAGATCCACATAAAGTGTGCATTTCTTTGCATAGAATCAAATTTCCCTTATTGCAACCATAATTTAACATGTGGAAGATATTAATGCCATTTAATGGATGATAGAGGCTACAATAGTGAGGGTTCACTAATCTGGAGATATCTGCACTCCATTTGGGTATTATATGTCTAGTATCAGAATTATTTGACTAAATAGTAACTTTTCTTGGTTATGTTTTTAGGAACAACCACAACTGGTAACTTTAACAGATGCACTATTTTACAACAGACCAAAAACGAATAAATCTCCAAATTCTCCAGAGGATTATCATTCCCCACTTATTCCTATTGTGGGAAACTTATTTTTTTTTCAATTGATATTAGCCACCTTTGACTGTGTGATATATTTCCTTGTAGCTTTGTTTTTCAGTATTTCTTAATGATTAATGATGTAGAAAAAACTTCTGCTGCATTTATTGGCAATTTGCAAATATACATTGGAGAAAATTTAAGCTACTTGTTCATGCTTTAATTTTTACATTATATATTAAAATTAATTTTCAATTTTGAAAGAATTACATAACAAGGGCAAGGAAGAGAATAGAGAAGGGTCTGGATTCAGTACCACATATGGGCCAGTGCCTTGATGATGTTAGGCATGTGTTGTTAGGGAGCATAATTCAAGCTAGCTGCAGTTTGCTGGGGAGTCCTATATCTTAGTTAAAATAATGGGTAGCAAGGACTCCACAGGTTATGTAGAAATGGCAACATCTGGAAGCAACAGACCCATAATCAGAGCAGATGGCTCTTCCCTGAGGGATATAAAAGTAAACCACCCTCCTTAGATAAGCCATCTGTCTGAATAATCATTTCACCAATTAATAAAGAATATACTCAAAGGGCTGAGAAGTAACAATTTTAAAACCAGGAAAGATAAAAGGACCATGATTTACCCAATTATAAAAAGACAAAATTTCTAGATATCTACATTGAACATGATATAGTTTCTATTTTTACTACCTGTCTGAAATACTTTGTGGAGATAGCTGAATTGGTGAAAGTCAAATCAATAGATCAATGCAGTCTGCAATGAGAAATTTAACTTGTTTGTCAGATATGTGTATTGTCATTGATCACCAAGATCAAATCAGGTTAAACAACAGAGCTGCAATAAAGCTAAGGGTCATAGTGTTAAAATGGGAGCTAATTCTGGATGCTTGGCAATTCTATCATATATTTGTACTGTCTTATTACACTAGTATTGCTAAAGCTGCTCCCTAGGGCTCATTATCATTTGTCCATTTTTATATACAAGCCATATGGAAAAATTATGTTTAACCTGTTCATATAATTCAGCAATAATATGCTATTGTAGTTGCTGCTGTCAGCCCCAAATGACCTTTTCCACTTTGGAAAATCAACAGAGTGCTTCTCATTCCTCAAGTTTGGCCTCAGGCTTCTTCTCTGAGGAGTATTATTTAATCATTCAGAAAAGCCCATGATTCTGTGCTAGCTTTTCAGGGCCTCTATCATCCACCCATAATGCATTGTATCATACTGCTCTTCCCTAGAAAAGGTTGACTCCAACATCAGTGTGCTCACACAAGGAAATAGGCATTCTCACTCAGTTTGGGGTCTGTTACCTAGAAATAAATCTTTAAAACATTAAGTTCTCAAAAGGATAAAATGATTAGAATATATGCTGAGAAAACACATAAGTTTGCTTTGTAAAAATGAAATATCTTTTTTAAGTAGCAAATATGTCACTCACTGCTAAAAATTTTTGTCTAGTGTGATGGCTGGTATTAATAATAGCTAAACACAATCTCATCCCACCTAGGAAGAGTCTCAGTGATGTGCTATCTGGGTTATATTGTCCTGTGGACATGTCTGTGAGGGGTTGTTTTGGTTACTTTCACTGAGGTGGAAAGAACCATGTACTGTATAACCTCCCCATCAATTCAGAATGTTTGGTTCAAATATTTCATCAGAGTAACAAGAAAAGAAAGTAAGAAACTTAGATTCTTGGCAGTATTTTGCTTCATCAAAAGCACTAACACAAAAAAAGCAAAATCTATACTATTTGGTTAAATGTTTAATTCTTAATTGCTTCAATGAAGATGTATGAATGAAATAGAGTGTTTTGAATGATTTAAAAACTATCAAAACCTCATTTTAATTAAAATACTTAATTCAATTTCCAGGTAAATAGATGCTGAAATCTAAAAATCTGATGGGGGGGGTGGTTAGGGTTGGTTGGTGTTTAAGTGAAATTTTTGGTTATTTGTAATGTGAATTGAATCTGACAGCTTATGAGATGGAAATTTCTCTGTGTCTGTATCTATGCACATGATGCGTGGGGAAAAAATAGCTTCTTTCTGGTGAAAAGGATCAACCTAACTTCTAACTTTCATGAACTAATTTCCACCATGTAAACAGGACAAATATAATATTCATTTCCTCTGGCTTGTCTGCTGTATTGCTCCAGGCTTGTAAAGTCTTTTCCATTCTCCCCACTAGATTTCCCTCAGGCCAGACACAGAGTAGAACGATGTCTTGTCAACAGGAGCTATGCATTCCAGGGAGGGTGATAATGCCACTTACACAGTAAAACTCACCCCTTTCCTTCTTTAAACAAGGTTTGACTAAAGGTAGCTGCAGCTAGTTTGATAGTAGTTTGTCTGTTTGTTTCAACATGCATTTAATCCTTAAGAAAACTATTGCAATTTCCTAGTTGTCTCTGTCAAAACACCATTAAATGCTTTCTTTTTATTTGAATTTCTTTATAGTATCAAAAAAAAATCCCCTAAATCTCATTTATTATTTCTTCTCATCTCATTTTGTTCCTAGTAATGTTCAGAATAGTGAGCCTTTGTTCTTGGCAGCCTAAGGATGCCACTTAACATAGGAGGTATTTAGGATGTATTTACCTCTGTGTGTTTTACAAAAGCAGGAAAGTAATTTTCATCTTGCTTTGCCTCCTCTCCCTGGTGCTGTAGGCTGCTTCCTTTGATTGATCATTTCCTGTTTGCATTCACTTACCACACTGTCTTTTAGTCAGGGTTTCTGCATGTTAACTGTGCTGTCTCCATGCACTGTGCTCTTAATTTAAATGCTCATCTCCTTGCCTCCCTGTCTAATAGCTCTTTCTTCTCCCCCCTTATTACCACCATTGTTTCTCCATAATATCGTTTGCAATTTCCATGATGACATATTTAACTTCCGATCATAGCTCATTTAGCCTTTTCTCCTGCTGGTATGCTAATAGCACATCAAGCTAATCATTAATTTCCACCCTGTGGTTTCAATAATTCCTTCCATGCTAACTCTTGCATGGGAAAATTGTTTTAGGCTTGGCACCTCAACTTAATCTAAAGGAAAAATAAACCCTAAGCTACTAAGCCACTGGCAGAGGCCCCTCTCATCAATATAGATATTATTGTTCATCAGAATTAAGGTTTCTAGTGGGAATAATGAAAAGGACACAGAAATTACTTTTTGTATTCTTAATCAATGTTGCCTCAAATGTATGAAAAAATATTTTGCAAAATTATATAATCTTTCAAATGAATCTAATTGAACATAAGACATGCATAAAAATAGAAAACAATTATTAAATGTTAGTTTTTAAATTAGATAATTCTCTTGTTTTGATTAAATAGATTAAAAAATCAACATAAAGAAGGTAGAGTTCAATTTATCCCAATGTGTGAGGGTGTAGTCACTCATAACAGCAGTAGCATGGGGTCTCTGATCATATCACACATTTTGTTATATTTCTTCCATACTGTTGGATACTCACAAATCTGGTCTCTTCAAATCTTTCCTTCTCACATAAACACAGATTTTACATGCTTATGTTATCCTTCACATTGAAAGTTATGGCACTAAATCTAGGCAGAGATCTAAACTAGGCTAAGAAGAAATATTGACAGTGGTTGGCTTTCAAGGTAGGAAATTCACACAGGCCAATACCACATCCATCTACCATGTAATTGGAGAGCTTTTAAATCGCATTGCTTATATTTTCTCCTGCAACTTATCATGTCTGAATGCTAATTGGTCCAGATGTTTAATCGCTCTAAGGAGGATGAAATGCTATCAGCCTACACAAAGAACTTTACTTAATGCTTCTGTAATTTACTCATTTTAGAGGTGTATCTCTCTATTCCATTGTACAGTGACCAGTTCCCCTTAGTTTGATGTATCTGAAGTTTATCTTTCCAGCCACTTCGTAATTAGTCAGTGTTTGGAATAGTCAGTCAGTGTTGGCTTGCATTGAATAAGGAAGGAAGTTATACAAATAATTATTCCATATCATGCTGTTTCTTAGTTTTGAAGTCCACATATAATCAGTCTCTATTTCTAATTAAGACTTTATCAAATTAATACTTCTGATTTCTACATTCTTGTTTCATTGCACCAGTTATTCCACCATCCATCTCTGTTTGTATCATTAACCAAAAGTGCTTAATTGCTTTTATAATGAAGAAACTCAAATTCTTTCATTCAGTTTTGTTGAAATTATTTGCTTGCCGCAGTTTTCCCCTTTTGTTCTTCTAATGTACAGTATTAACTTCAGATTATCTTTCTTCATTTCTGACAACATCCAAAATGCAATAGGCAATTAGTGTACATTTAAATGCTGACCATCTGTTGCATGCTAGACTGTGTAACAGGATTTATTATTTATTATTCATTATAACTTGGCATATCTAACAATGGATATCAGAAGTCTAAATGAACACCATAAATAAATACAACTGAACTATATATCTAAGGCAAATGCTGATAGTGTGAGGGTTGAAATGCCAAAGAATAAATCATTGCTCTGACTGTGAGAGAAGTGTCTCTCCTAACCAAGAGAGTGCTTGTCTCATACTTCTAGTAGTTAGGAAACTAGGTTCCAGAAAATGGATGCTTTTCATTTTATTACATTTATTTACTTGGATGTTTCTTTATTATATATGTGTAAGTACTCATATATACATGTCACTGTCTGTTTTTGGAGTTCACACAACAACATGAACAAATAGATCCTCTGCTTATATTTTATGGGTCCCAGGAATCAAACAAAGTTAAACAGCCATGGAAGTCAGAACCTTTACCTCTTGAACCACTTCACAATCCCCAGTGTATTGATGTCTGATATATTGTACTCAAAGCAAACATGATCTCTGTAATGTTTGTTATCTCAAATCATGACATTTGGTTTAATTTCAATTTTAAATACTGATATTTTGGTTTGTATCTTATAGACAATGTGCATGATTTATATATCAATATACAAATCAAATATTATAAGTATATATTTTCACTTCCATGTTGTACCATATAGTAATATTTTAAGAATTGTAATGAATGTATGTGAATTCTTATTAAATATCTTCCACATATTACTTACTTGATATAACTATTCTTTTGTGATCAAGATATGAATGTATCAGTGGATCTCAATGAAGTGGGGTTCTTTTCCTGGGAACTTTTAGCCATTTTTATTGTGTTATTTTTTAGATTAATATAGTTACATAATTATCCCCTTCCCTTTCCTAGCTAAAAACATTCCCATTGTCCCCTAATTGCTCTTTTTCAAATTTATGTCCTCTTGTTTTAATTGGTTTTTGTTCTATGGGTTTTGTGTATTTGTGTAAGTTCTCATAAATACATAATTACAACCTGATCATTCTGTATAATATGAAGTACATGTTCCTGTATTTTCAAAGCTGAATATTTGGTATTAAATAACCAATTTTGGCCATCATAGCTTTGGGTATGACAACTGTGCCCAGAACTGGGTTAAAATAACAAAATTAAAGAATGATACCAACATTCTTCTCCCAAAAAGAATTATCTGATCCAAATATTAATAATAGCAATAAGTAA
This sequence comes from Phodopus roborovskii, assembly GCF_943737965.1. NCBI lineage: Eukaryota > Metazoa > Chordata > Mammalia > Rodentia > Cricetidae > Phodopus > Phodopus roborovskii. The sequence goes on from NW_026126437.1 coordinate 158,650, forward strand.
CTTTCAAAAATAAATCTCTAGCATAAAAACTAGAGACATAATAAAACAATGTACAAGTAATCGAAGGGAATTCAAAAACTTGGAGCAGAAGAAAGGTGTTTATTGGATGGAAGAAGCAGTGCTTTAAAAATGTTCACACTAATCTTTAAAAATGTTCATAATAGTCAAAGTGATTCACTTATACAATACACTGTATCATCATTCTAATAACATTTCTGTAGAAGTAGAAGAAATCTTAATACATACTTACACACAATGTCATCTTAAGCAAAGAGAACAAAGCAAGAGATATACTATCTTTCCTCAAAATGTAATAGAAGCTATAGTGTGCCAGCAACAGGGTTATGAAAACAAAGACATTAACTGAAAATCTAAAAAGAAACACTTTACTCTCAAGAAACTTTGATAAATTTGCTAAGAACCCATATTGGAATTAAGAAAATCTTTACAATGAAATGTGTAATTAAAAGTTCAGTATTTATAGCCAATGGAAGAAAACGTGTTCCTTAATACATTTACAAAAAATAACTAAATGTTGACTCATACTTAAATGTAAGACATGAAACTGCCCACGGCACTCAAAGGCAACTGTGGAATGACTTATCTAAAATCAGAGTACACAGAGACAAAAATGAATAGTAGTAAGTTTTGTGTGCAGAAGTTATTTCAAGGATTTACAAATTTTGAAGAGGTGAAAGTAGGAATATGGTGATTTGAAAGGGAATGGCTTGTGTATTTAAATGCTTGTTACCTAGGTATTGATTGTGGAAGAATGCATATCACCAGGATGGGTATTGTAACTTCCAAAGACTGGTGTCACTCTGTACTTCCTGCCTGAAGTTTGAGACTTGAGCTATGCCTTTGATCTGATGTCATAGAATCTCACCCTCTGAAACTAAGCCAAATCAAACTCTTTTGTTTCTTTCTTTCTTTCTTTCTTCCTTTCTTTCTTTCTTTCTTTCTTTTTTTTTTTTTTTTTTTTTTTTTTTTTGATATTATGCTGTTGGCCAGTTACTTGTTTCTTATAGGCTAGCTCTGTCTTAAGTATTAGCCCATTTCTATGTATTTCCACATGGTCTTACCAGCGAGAGGCGGCTGGCGGTTCTATTCTCTCTAGACTCTCCATTTTTCCTCTCCCTCTTTCCTCTTTCCTCCTACTCTCCTAGTCCTGCCTATCTTGCTTTCCTATTGGCCAACAGTGCTTTGTTCATTAACCAGCATGAGAAACATATATACATAATGGCATCTCTCATCATCTCCTCTTTTCTGCCTAAATAAAAAGAAGGGTTTTAACCTTAACATAGCAAAATATATCACACAACAGTTATCAAATAAGAATCACAGTTAACAATATTTAGTCCATTAACATTTACCAAGATTTAAGAAAATATTCCATCATCTATTCTATCTTTGTGTCTAAAGTCTAAGAAACATCTTTAATACTAAGGAAAACTATAACCATAACTATCTGTCTTCAACTCCCTCAAAGATCACAGAAGGATAGTATATAAACTCTAGAAGTAACAGAGACATCTTGCCTGGTTAGTCAACCAAAGTTCTTCTGTAATCTTCCATCTTCAGCCCATAGGCCATAGTGTTTCTGGCAGACTCTTCAGCAAAGCAGGAAACTTTAAACTGTCATCTAGTATTGGCAGTTTGTCAGTCACTTTTCTCTGTGTCCTGCAGACTGGCAGAGTCTTCCATGAAGCAGGAACTCTGTAGCAATGTCCATCTTGAATCACCAGTCATTTTTCTGTGGGTCCTGCATGTCCATTTTATACAGCATATAGTCAAACAGTCCAGACAAGAGCAGTATCATGTCCAGATAGCTAGTCTTGCCATATTGGAAGCAAACTCTATAATGAGTTTCTTCAATGTCCATCTTCCTTTCTGGTGCAGGTGGTGTTGCCAGGAACAATTATGTCTCATTGTCCAGAAAAACACTAAACCATTTTAAATGCCATATTCTGTAGGTCTTTGAAAGGTTTGAAGAATTCCTATCTAAAATACATCTCTGTGTATCTTTAAAAACCTAACTAAACTCTAAACTTTGACTATCATAGGTAATTATCTATAATCTGTACTACATTATATATTACATTTCTAACTGAGCTCAATAAACACAGTACCTAAACAGGAGGAGAAATATACATATCACCTTATTGACCTTAAATTGTATCAATAAATGAAAATCCATTCCAAAACAAAGTATTCATATCTATATCATAATTCCCTTTTTAACTTTAAAAGGATATTTGTTGTGATCATTAACCATTTATAACCAAGTCCATTTAAATGAAAACAAACATTTTAAAACAATACTTGGGAATTTGGGTGTCTCTTTCTTTTATAAGTTGACTTGCTCATAATATTTTATTGAGGCAACTAACAAGTAACTAATTTGAGGAGTACTAAATATAACACTCCAGGTTAGAAGACTAAGCTTGTGCTAGTGTGATATAACTTTTTCCAAAGAGTATGGTGTACTCTTTTCCTATGCAAGGAATTATATTACAGGATGAGGTAATATGATATAATTGCCTAGACTCAACACCTTTCAGTGCCCAGGTCTGGCCTATATAGAAATGCTTCCCATGGTGTTTGCTAGGAGTCCATCTGAATAAGAGAACCCCGTTAATATAATACATAAGATAAAGCAAGATTGTGGCCATGCCCTACTTGGTTTCTCAAAAGTTAGCCTTACTGATGCCCTTCAATGAAGTGTAATCCACAACAGCACCAAAGCAGAGCTCTATTGTAAAGAAGCATGAGGCAGAATGCAAAGAGACTGCAATGGCTCACAGAGAGCAAGAGAAGGTTGAGTCTCTAATCCAATGTGCAGTACTCAACATTATTTTTTTTTTAAAAAAAATAAACATATATGTGTGTATTTTAGTTTTTCTTATTTAAATATTGATCCCAGTTTCCTTTCCCTCCCTTCCATCCCACTCCCCCTCCCCCCTCCACACACTGCATGGGGAGGGTGATGCCTGCCAGGAGGGATCATCAAAATCTGTCAGGTCATTTGGAGTAGGGACTCTGCTCTCACTCCTGCCTCTAGGCTAATGGAGTATCCCTCCATGGCGAATGTGCTCCCAAAGTCCTTTCATGCACAAGGGATACATCCTGTTTCCACTGTCAGAGGTCCCTTAGACTGCCCAGGCCTTCTAACTGAGATTCATGTTCAAGGGTTCTGAGTCATTACAATGTTGGTTTCCCAGCTATCAGTCTGGGGGTTCATTAGCTCCACCTTGTTAGGTCAGCTGTCTCTGTGAGTTTCTGCAGCCTGGTCTTTACCCCATTTTTCTTATCACTCCTCCCTCAACATTGTTCTTTTGAGGGAACAGTTAACACAAGTATTATCTTTCCCTTATGTATGAGAACTTGTAATATGTAAATGGAGTTTTAATTGGTTTAAATAATAAAAACCCAGAGTTATATAAAGAGGAAAATACTGATTAATTTCAAAATGTGGTAATATGTTATATAAACTGAGTGACAGTAATTGTTTAACATATAAAAATTAGAATCTTATATACTGGACAAAGTTTTATTTGAGCCATATTTTAGTTACTCATTCATCAAAAATGATTAGCTTTTATAATATTTACGGAGAATGTTCGCTTGTTAGTATTTACTGTCAATTTGATACAAACTAGTTTTTCCAAAAAGCTGTAAACTTCATTAAAGTATTACCTTCATTAAATTAGCCACTGGCCATCTTTTTCGGCACTTTTTGATTATTCTTTGATGAAAAACATGCAGTCCAATGTGGTAGGTGGACCTATGCTAAAAGTTCTCAGAGGACCTGGAATTGAGTCTGGAGATGAGCCAGCAGTCAGTGTTCTTCCACAGTTTCTGCCTTAGTTGCTGTTTAAGGTTTTGTCCTGATTTCTTTTGGTGCTGTATTGTGACCATATGTGTAAGTCAATTAAACACTCCCATTCCTAAGATGTTGGTGGTCATATGTTTATCAAACAACAAGAAGTAAACTAGAACAGAAATCAGAACAAATAGAGGGAGTTTCTGTGATCCACCTGGTTGAGTTGTTTTATTTGAGGACTGTGCAAGCATCATTAATTAATTGGATATTTTGTGATGCCTCGAAGACAAGAATGAAAACAGTGGAGATTGAGCTTAGATTAAGAGAGAAGGTAGAGAGTCTCTCAAAGTTTCTATTGAGGACAATAGTGAAATATATTTGAATTAAGAATCTGTGGAAATGAAATGTCCTGTTCTTCATTGACACAATTGCTGTTCACCAGCTGGCATTAAAAAATAAGCTCTAATTAATTAATTTCATTGTGTTACAATATTTTGATAACAATTTCCACAGGGTCCAGAAGCAGAAGTTTTGATTCAGGGGATCCAAGGTTTCACATCAAGCTTACAGCAGAACCTGGCAAATAACTGTGTAAGTGGCTTAAATTTCCCCCTCAAAAAAGTTGTCATTGCAGTTATTACAGCACCAGCAAGCAAAGTGAGATTCTTAAAAAAAACTCACCTGATACCTGATATTAATATTACATAACAGAAGTGCCAAGCCAAGTTTATTTTTCTTTTGAAATTAGAAACTATCAAATAAATTCTTTCACTTACTCCTTTTTCCTCTGGATAAAGTGGTTATGAATATAATTTCATTCTTAGTGTGAGCTAGCATGGGTTTTAAGAGTTACAAATCCTGGGATTAGATTTAGCCTGCCTTAGGTTTCTAAGTCTTTGTTTCATTTGTCCAAGCTTAGTTCAGTCATCTATAAAATGTGAATTTAAAGTATTTCTACAAATGTGAAATTACAAAGTACATATAGCAGGATCAGGAAAGGAAGGGGCTGATTAACTTCAGAAAACATCTTTCACTAAAAATGGGAATGTTATTTCTAGGCAACAGAACATATACCTATGGAATAGCTATATATCTCAGGGTAAACCTATTAAGTTCACCTTCTAGCATAGTTTCTGCTGTATTTAGAATACTCTATCATGGGAAATTGTATGTTGCAAATCACAAACATTTCATGATTATTTTTTGAAGGAGAGCTTGGAGCCAAGTTGACACTGGGATTTCACTGAAAATAAATGTCAGTTTGTTTTTATGTAACTATTATTTTTTGAGAATGCAATGTTCCAAAATGGTAACATATTTAAAGTCTAGCACCCAGCTGGCACTGGTCTTGAGCTAATGTCATTATTGCAATAATCCACAAATATCTTGAGAGTGGAAGTGTTACTACATGGCGGTTTAGTTGAAGGAAGTAGACTGCAGAGGTCATGAGTTTCAGAGTTCTTTTCTCTTTCTAGTTCCTATCATTTTTTTTTCTGCTCCTTTGCTATGAAAAGAGAAGCAAATCTGTTGCATTATACCCTTCGTTGCCCTCATGACAAGAACACAGCTACAGTGGAACAAAAGCCTGTGAGTTAAGGAGAAAAGTATGTCCATCAAGTTTTAAATTAAATTACCCTAATTGTGTGGTCCCAGCAATGACAATCTAACAAGTATAGTAGGTTGTGAGGTGTACCTGTTACCATAGGAACATTTATTTTGCATAGGGTATGGCAAAATAAAGTATTGGATATTAAGAGTAAGAAAAGGAAAAGAAACATTATATATATGTATATGTCCACATATATATCATAGGACAATTAATACTAAACGGGGAACTAAAAAATATCTTACTTTGTTTTGCAAAATAAGAGCCAAAGTGTCAAAACGTAATTCAGTGTAAATAATATCTTATTATTATTTCTTGTATATCAAGACTCAAAGCTCAAGAGCCCAAGAGCATTTACATAGCATTTCCCAAAATTAAAGATCAAAGCCTTGCTGATAACATTTTAACTTCAAAAGACTATTGTGTATCAAAGGCATCAGAGTACTATGAGCAGAGAATATCTAGCCACAGACAGTATGCCAAAAATAGAAATAATAGGAACTCAATGAGTTCCCAGGAACCAAAGAAATGTGTGGTAAAGAGTGTGTGGTAAAGAGTAAGATACTTACTTTTAAAAAGCCACATATACTGGGGTAGGGGGAAGGAAGGAAGGAGCAAGGGAAAGGTTGGATGGATAGATAGATAGACAGACAGACAGAGAGATAGAGAATCTCTTGTAAACCTAATATTTGTGAAAGTACCTTGAGTTCAATTTTATATTATATAACTTAAAATCTGTTTTTACAAAAAGTTAACAACATGAAAATACGTAAGCAGAGTGTTGTTCTCCTATAACTATTATCAAATAAACACACACTAAGGCTTATATTATAAATGCTGGGCCAATAGCTCAGGCTTGTTACTAACTAGCTCTTATACATGAACCCATTTCTATTAATCTATGTGCTGCTCTGAGATTGGTGGATTTTTACCTCTATCCCATTTTGTGTATCCTACTCATTTATTCTCCATAAGACTGGTGACTAAGCCATACCTCATTGCATCATTTTCCTAATTTGATTATCCTGCCTAATTCCTGCTTGGCTACTGGCCTATCAGCTTTTTATTTAACCAAACTGAGTGACAAATTTTCACAGTGTATAAAAGGATTATTCCAAGCAAACATGCCATGTTACATATATCTACAAAACACAATTATAGCTAAATGTCCCATTCTTCATCTCTTTCTTTTTTCTCTCTGATAGACAACACACAGAATATATGAGATTTGTGTATCCTATTCAAGAGCAAACATACACATTCCTTTCCAGTTAACTTTAGCAAAGAGCATACTTTAACAGATAATGTGCCATGCGATGAATGTAAGTCTAATTAAAGTAATTTAAAACATAGGGAAGAATTTTTATATTCACAGTGAAATAAACAAAAAATATGACAGATATATGAAGACTAAGTAAGATACTTATAAATTAACCAACTGAAAAGGAAGTTTAAATAGTTAAATATATATTTTAGTAAATGGAAATCAAAATAACATTTGTAAAAACAGTTATGGTAAAACTAAACAAATATTGAAAAAGGCAATAAACACAGAGTTGTGAAAGAGGGGAATCAAATAAAAAATCAGACAGTTCCATGTAATACATGCAGAACCTCAACATATGAAAAAGCATTGAAGAAATTTGAATTGTCATTTGTATGAAGCATGTTCAAATACTGGTTTTAGAAATGATGCAAATAAACAAGATGAACATAGAAATGAATAAGTCTGCACTGTGTCATAAGAGAATTCTAGAATCCTCTCTATGCTTAAAAATAATTAACACTAATCCAATACAGCATATTTTAGGAAGTACAACATGAAATAATGGTTTCCAATCATTCATCAATTGTATACACCCTTATATTACAACTAGATAAAAATTTACAAAGAAAAATCCTGTAGACAATGTCTCCTCATGAATATAGCTGCAATGTCCTTAATATATTTACAAACAGAATTAATAAATCTGTGTATAATGGCATAAGCCTTGACAAAGGAATTAAATAAGAGTTTCTTTAAATTTTGGAAAATCAACCAGTACTTTACACCAGGCTAACATACTAAAATTATTATATCAAACAATAGGTAAAATCATATGATAACATTAAGCAAGAATTTATGATAAAACTTCCAGAAAACTAGGAATATAAAGAAATGTCCTTAGGTGACATGTGAGTATTATATCATTATGAATTAACACTTGAGAAAATTGAAGAAGGAAGATAAGATTCGTTCTGGCTCATGGATTCGGTACATGGTTTCTTGGCTGTTTTGTGTCTGAGCTTGTGGTAATGTGGCAAAGTGTGGTTTGAAACATGGTGGAACAAGCAGTTTACTATATTGAAGTTTGCAGAAAAGAATATGAAGAGGAAAGGCAAAGTCCTCCAAAGGCACACCTTCTCAAGCCTGTGAAATAAGGAAGGCATTTTCATCCTTCCAAGATAAAGTAGAACTCAGTCACATTTTTTTCCATTAAAAATGATGAGGTTCCATTTAAAGAAGGTCCAAACTCATTAAAGTCCTGTGCATCCATCCCCATTATATGAGCACACTGATGTGCAAGCTAAATGACAGAGGTAAGCCCTATACAAGAAACCTGTACAGAATTGGCTCCACTTTCACAGCTTGGATTGTTGTATTCTAGAGGGATTGTTTTAGGAGTTAAGACTCTCCTACCCTTAGTAGCCTCCTGGGCTGTCCTTTGAAGTTCTCGTGGATGACTCCATGAAACCATAGTTTGCCTTATTGGTATCTGTGAAATAAACACTACATAAATTGTTTGAGGTTTTTCTACCAGAAGAGAAAAAGGCAGGCTCATTTGGTCATGTCTGCAATTGTATCTTCATGTCTGAAAGGCAGAAGATGGGAAGATAATGCCTGACTGTTCACAGAACCCTATTTTCTTTTTCTTTTCTTCTTTTTTCTTTTTATAACCAAGTCCATTTATATGAAAACAAACATTTATAGACAATATTTGGGAATTTGGGTGTCGTCCTTTCCAAACTACTTCTTGCTGGTAAGGGGCGCTGTCATGGGGGATTCTAAGAACATGCAGAAATCCTGGCTGTAGTCTGTAAGGCTGCTTTGTCCAGCTGTTTTGCATGTAGGATCACCTGGTACTCTTTTTCAGGCAGTCTGGCTTGATCAAACCACATTAGTCTGGAAGGAATCCACAGCTTTTCATTTTCTGTGGAAACAAAAATAGAAATCCTTTTCCCCAGTAACTTGTCCTTGAATTTAAATTTTTGAGTCAAAGCAATTTTTTTTTTTATTTTATTTTACATGTCGATCCCAGTTCCCCCTTCCTCCCTCCCTGCTTTGCTCCCTCCCTTTTACCCTCTCTGCCCTCTCACATGCACCCTAACCACCCTCCCCTCCCATCCCCACCACCCCAATTCCATATGTAGGGGAATGCCATCCAGTTGGGGTCATGTAGATCTGACAGGTCATGTGAAGTAGGGACTAGGGCTTCTCTCCTGTCTCTAGGTTAAGGCAGTTACCCCTCCATGGGGGATGTGTTTGCAAGGTCCTTTTGTGCACCAGGGATACATCCTGGCTCCACTGTCTGAGGTCCCTTAGACTGCTCAGTCCTGGCTGAGACCCATATTCAGGGGGGACTGAGTCAGTCCCATGCTGGCTTCCCAGCAATCAGTCTGTTGGCCCGTTAGATCCTCCTTGTTCAGGTACGCTGTCTCTATGTGTTTCTGCTGCCTGGTCATGTCCTTTCCATCTGCATCTGGGTTGTACTTTGGCTCAGTGTTTATGTATGGGTGTTTGCTCCTGTTTCCAACAGGTATTAGATGAGGGCTCCATGGATAAATGAGTTTTTTATCTCACTATCTGGGAAGGGCATTTACAGAACCCTATTTTCTTAATTGAACCTCTTCTAACATTTATGCCTTTGGAACTAGTGGCCACTGCAAAGTTCCCTAACGGTGTGTGTCCTGTACTGCACTATAAAATAATTGCTGCAAATTAATGTCATTAATTTCTTCACAAGCACAGTATCCTTAGCCACAAATTTTAGACTCTACTTTTCTGGGAAACCTACAGTGTAATCGAGCATTTCTGATATTCTTTCTCCCATTTCTCATTCTAAATCTGGATAGAAGCAGCCGAAGATGTATATCACATAGCCATAGCACTAACTTTAAATTAATCTTTTATCAGTGAATATAGCTATATACAATATCTCAAGATGTTAGTATGTGTGTATATATACATATATATGTATATATACATATATATGTGTATCCCCAAATAAAATACATATATATATATATTCCCAAGAAAATAACGCATATATAATTTTAATTAACTCACAAATGTGTGTGTATGTGTGTATAATGTTCTTTGAAGTATAAGACAAATTGTATTTGGTTTGATTCTCAGTTTCTAAAAGAAACAATGAAAATATTATTTTTTCTTTGTGTTCCTATCGGATTTCCTATCATCTGAGTTTATACCCAATTGACAAAATAACCTCTGCTTATAACAGAGATATGAAGTATGTTAATGGTTTGTATATTCAACATAATAAAGATATCTATTATCACCAAATTGCTAGAGTTAAACATCGCCCCTATTCCTAGCAATTTGTTTTTGTAATTATAGACTAGTTTGTTTGAGAATATATATTGAAAGGCTAAAATTATTTTGGATGAGCAAAGTATGAAAATACTCAATTAGAATACTATACATAGCTCTGTAATGACTGTGATGTTGACAGAGGAGAATGCAGGAATCACCACTATAAATTAACTGACTCCCAAACCCATAATTAACTGCACACAATTCTTAATTCAGTTTGGTAGTTTGTTATTTTTACTCTTTGCTGTTTTGAGGGCTACCACCTTGCTCCCAAGTAAATAAATCAGTCTTATTCTTGCTTATGAATGTCCAGTCTTTGGTTAGCTTTTCAAGTTTAGTCCAGCCAGCTTTTCTTAACTTATCTTGTCTGCCCTTTGCCTCTGGAATTTACCTTTCTATATACTATATGTCTTTCTTTACTTCTTACTCTGCAGCTGATTGTGTGTCTGGGCTTCTAGACCTGGGGTCCTCTTCTCCTTCTTCTTTTCTCATCCCTTCTTTCTCTCTCTTCTTTCTTTAATTATCTCTGCTTGCCAGACCCACCCATTTCTCTCTCCTGCCTAACTATTGACTGATCAGCTCTTTATAAGGTCAACCAGATGTTTTAGCCAGGCAAAGAAACACAGCTTTACAGAGTTAAACAAATGTAACATAAAAGAGTGGAGCACATCGTTACATCATCAAACATAGTCCAGCGTAAAATATTGTGACACATCTTTAATATTCCAAAGAGTTTAATAATTATTTATTGAAAAATTGAAGCTTGACTTGTAGTTTTTACAAATATAATTTGAAAATGTACTCATAAAAGAAATTCTTTGAAATTTAAAAGTAATTAAAATCCACACAAAATTAAAACCCAGGAGATTTGAGGTATTTCAAAATAGTCTCTGAAAGACTAAGTTAAAAGAGTTACAGATATGGAAAAAAGTTGCAAACTGCATTTCCTATAAGATATTTATATCTAGGATATATAGACAATGGATAAAGTTTATTAAAAGAAAATAATGTAATTATATAATATATAAAATGTATGAAAATATATTTTATAAAATAAATAAGTGGCACACAACAAACTAAAATTGTATTGTGAATGTCAGTCCACAAGATATTTAAAATTTAAAATATAATGACATATCACAACCAATCTTTCCATATGGCTATTAAAGCTATAATGAAAAAATAATATAATATTCGTGAGGATGTGAAAACTAGATTATGTGAGATAGCTTTGATTATGAATGAAAATAGTGTAGATACATTGGACAATTCAGAAACTGACAAAAGACCTGCAACTAATGCTAACTCAACAGTTGCACTCTAGGACATTTTTCACAGAAGAGTAAAACACATTCACACAATAATTTTTGGTGATCAGTGATGGGTTGGCATTTAGTCTCATTGGGCTGACCTCTTATCTAGTCAGAAAGGGTTGAGTACTCCTATGACATCCATGCCATTATTATATCAGTAGCCATACAATGCCATACCATACCAGACCTGAGCAGTCATTGCTGAAACAAGCAAAGTTCAAAAATAGAAGTGATTGAAGATGATATGTCTCCTTTAGCAAAATTCAACATGATAACTATACAGTAGGGATGAATCTTCCAGTTAGCTATCAGATTTATTTCACTATGATTTGTTATTTTAGTACCAGATGTCTTCAGAAATAACCATCAAGTTCTGCAGGGTAGCCAAGTTAGTACTGGCAGTAAATTTGTAACTGTTTTTAATTCATCGCTTGTAATAGAAAATATTAATAAAAATTGAGTCAGTCACATATATGGATGAGTCTTTAGAGAATCATGCTATGAAATAAAGGGAAGATATGAGAAGTGAGTGATGTTGATACATACCTGTAGAATTAGCCTTGGTAGGTAATCACAGCTTCAAGGAAAGCTAGTCAGCAGAGTATCAGTGTTTTAACAACTGCATGGGAGCTTATAATTACCTCAAAAAACACTCTTTTAAGGCTATTGAATGTTGAATAAATATTGGGGAAAAAAACTTCATGAGAAGAGACCTTTTGTGAGAAACAAGTAGGAAAACATTTAGAGTTAGTATAATGGAGAGAAAAAAATACATTGATAGATCAAAACACTAGGGAGGTTGTCAGATTTTTTTTTTTTTGTCACAATGGAACACTCAACAAATAAAAACACTTAGAGGATCTGACATTTAGACAGCTAGTTCGTTTCCCCTTTTTATCTAGAAAATATTGTATGGTTAGTTCTAGTATAAGTCCTTAATGACCTTTCCACCACTTCTGAATCATCTATTTCTCATGTGATCCTCACAGACAAGTTTTAGAACAATTTTGAGCAACTGTTTCTCAACTCAAAATGCCACATGGCTAAGGTTGGGTAATGAAAAAACAAACAAACAAAAAAGACTACTATATTTTTTTTCTCAGAAAATAGTAAATGGCTAATTTAACTACAGGAAAACATATTTTTAACGTCATGTGTTCACTGGGGAAACCTTCATTAAATATTTAATAATTAAATGCTTGCCTTTCAATGTATGTAAATTTACTTTTTATTTTTGAGAAATTCATATTTATAGACAATGTATTTTATTCATATTAACATGGCACTCTCCAACTTCTAACAGACACTTCTTAGTCATACCTGACTTCCAACCTCAAATCTATTTACATAACTCATGCTGTCTAGTGACATGCACATGTATAAAAGTGTAGAGGCTATCCATTGATGCAAAAACAATCAATGTGTGTGTGTGTGTGTGTGTGTGTGTGTGTGTGTGTGTGTATGTGTGTGTGTGTAAGAGAGAGAAAGAAAAAGAGGGAAAGAGAGTGAGACTTTATGGTATTTATATAATTTAGGCCATAGTTTTTGTTAAATCAATATTTTATGAATATTTCTAAAATGTATAAATATATTCATATAATATATTTTGATCATATTAATACCCACTCATTCCCTTAGTTCATCCAAGATTGGCCACTATCTCCCCTTTTCCCCAACTTCTTATATTCTTTATCATTAATTTTTAAATAACTCCTTGACTCCAGTCTGTGCTGCCAATATTCTCCTACTCATAATGCCATTCACAGCTTATACTTGAGCTATCAGGAGGTATACTCTTAAAACAACTAACTCTCCCTACTTGACACCTTTACCTGCCCATGGCTTCCCAGTTAGGGGTAGGAGCTCACTTTATGCTAGAATGTTGATTGCATTGATATGATAGAGGTCTTGTGGAGGCAACCACAGCAGCCCTGGGTTAAAAACTGATGTAGTCATGTCATGCCAGGAGGAAAGTGTTTCAGCCCAATCATCTTAGATCACTGGCTCACATGTGTCTCTCTTCTTCCACAATTATCCCTGAGCCTTGGGCAAGGGTGTGATGTAGATGTGGGGTTTGTGACTGCACTACAATGGTTCTCTCTGAATTTTGACAATTTGTAAGTTTCTGTACTAACCATTGTTCACTATACAGAAATTTCTCAGATTAGGTCTGAGAGAGAGAGTTTCACTAACATATGCATACAGAGAGATATGAATTTAGAATATAGTTATGCACTATATCCATTCATCAAAATAGTAGTGGGGCCTGCTCCAGATTTACAGAACCAGAAGTATGTTTGTCCTGTGTGGTAGGCCTTAAGTATGCTCTGAAAGTAGTGGTTACCCTTATAATATTTGTGTCACTATTGAACCTTTGAGCATATCTTGCCATGGGAGTCATTTTTTTTTAATGAGGAGGGCAGATTCAATTAATACTGAACTGCCATGAGTTTATTTTTCACTACTTGTACGTACCTTAACCAAAATGGGGAACTTGGTATCATGTATATGGAACAAACAGACTTTTCTTCCTTGCTTATTCTAATTGTTCGGTAACCACAACTTAGCTTCAACCTCTTGTTCCGTAGTCTTGAGGGTCAAGAGTAGTCACACCTCAGATTCAACTTCTCATTCCCTAGCACTGGGGTCAGAGTAGCCATGCCTTAGAATAAGACAGCCAAATACCATACTAAAGCCAAATCTTTGACCTTTAGGTCTTATGACTTGCTCAGAACAGTTTTGAACTCTCTGTCCTTGTACCATGATGGAGTGCAGCCATCTTTATGGATACCAACAAATCCCCCTTTCTTAATAAAATTAAGTAATACCTGTGTTCTGCTACAGAACAGATGGCTGTATCTGTTATAGGTTGTCTTTTTCCACCTTCCAATCTTATCCATCAATGGAACACACATTCTATCATGCATCACCTGTATTAGGTTGCCTGGAGGCAAAAAGACCTTACCTGTCCAAGAATACCAGCCTCTGTAATAATAACATTAGGGGAGGGCAAGATCCTTGACCCCCAAAGCAGGGCCTTTGCTAAAGAAAGAACCCTCAACTGTTGAGTCTCAGTATCCAGTGATATCCGACTATCCTGCAAAATCTTCCCAAGTTTCACATCAGCCTTTGTTCTCCTCCACCGTCCATTGGCTAGAGGTAAGTCTGGGCCCAATCGGGAAGGCCTCTCCCATACAACCACTCTGCTACCACCAAGAACTTCCTGGGTTGGCACCTGATCCCACAGCTCCTGTGTCCTGTCCACATGGAGAGAACCCTTGGAGATCTGATACAACCCTACCCATCCCCACCACGAGCTTACCCCCCCACACACTGTGCCCTACCCTGCCCACTGTCCCACTGCTGCTCTGGTTGAGCACTGGGACAGAGGGTGGAGCCAACAGTACACCCTACTTCAGAGACTTCTCAGAACAACTCTGAACAAAGTAGACCTGCCTATCCACACGGGACCACCAGTAATTTCCACCTGCTTCGTATCTGACCCAACCTCCAGTCCTCTACTGGAGTCCAGGACTGCTCCCAGAGATCCACCTATCTCTGCAGGTCCACTCTGAGTTCCAGCTGGCAATAACCTTGACCCCCAAAGCAGGGCCACTGCTAAAGAAAGAGGCCACAGCTGGAGAGTGCCAGTTTCCAGTAAGATCAGACTATCTTGCAGAAACTTTCCAAGTTTCAGCTCAGCCTTTGTCCTCTTCTGCCAGCCACTGGCTAAAGCCATTGGCTTGTGGCATCTTCTACTGGATCCTCAGCCCTGACCCCATTCCTGGGTCACTGTCTGTGGAAAGACCTCCTATAGAGCATGGACCACCCAGAGCTACTGAATCTCTGACCCACATAAGCGCACTGGGAAGTACCATAGAGAGAGGGAGAGACCCCAGCAACACCTACTGG
This sequence comes from Phodopus roborovskii, assembly GCF_943737965.1. Taxonomy (NCBI): domain Eukaryota; kingdom Metazoa; phylum Chordata; class Mammalia; order Rodentia; family Cricetidae; genus Phodopus; species Phodopus roborovskii. Next base: position 173,898 of record NW_026126437.1, read on the forward strand.
AAGGAACTATGGGAAGACGGCAATACAAGAAAACACCTAACAACAGAAAGACAAGCATGACACCACCAGAATCTAGGAAATCTACACCAACTAAAATGGAACACAACAACAAAACAGAAGAAGCAGAAGGGAACGACTTAAAAATTACCATCATAAAAATGATAGAGGCCCTCAAAGAAGATGTGAGAAAATCCCTTAAAGAAATGGAGGAAAAACAAACAAAAAAGTGAAAGAAATGAATAATTTCCTTAAGGAAAGTAAAGAAAGTACAGAAAGCCAAGAAAAAACAATTAAGCAGGTGAAGGAAACGGTTCAAGACTTGAAAACTGAAATAGAGAAAATAAAGGCAACACAAACCGAAGGAATGCTGGAAATAGAAAAACTGGGCAAAAAATCGAGAACTACAGATGCAAGCATAACCAACAGAATCAAGAGATGGAAGAGAGAATCTCAGGCACAGAAGATAAACTAGAAGAAATAGATTCATAGAACAAAGAAAATTATAAATACAACAAATCCTTAACACAAAACATCCAGGAAATGTAGGACACCAGGAAAAGGCCAAACCTAAGAATAATAAGCATAGAGGAAGGTGAGGAAGTCCAGCTCAAAGGTGTCGAAAACATATTCAACAAAATCATGGAGGAAAACTTTCCCAATCTGAAGAAGGACATGCCCATGAAAGTACGAGAAGCATACCAAACACCAAATAGGCTGGACCAAAGAAAAAAAAAACACTTGGTATATAATAATCAAAACACCTTGCATATAGAATAAAGAAAGAATAGTGAGAGCAATGAAGTAAAAAGGACAGGTAACATATAAAGGCAGACCTATCACAATTACACCTGACATTTCCATGGAAACCCTCAAAGCCAGAAGGTCCTGGATAGATGTTCAAAAAGTATTAAGAGAACACGGATGCCAGCCTACTATAGATGGAGAAAACGAGATATTTAATGACAAAACCAGATTTTTCCAATACGTATCTACAAATCCAGTCCTACAGAAAGTATTGAAAGGAAAATTCCAACACAAGGATGGTACCTGGGCCCACAAAAATGTAGGCAACAGATAATCCACGAAAAGACACGAAGACAAGATCCATCCTTCTGCTGCATACAAGAAACACATCTAGGCTTCAAAGATAGACAACAGAGTAAAGGGTTGGGAAAAGATTTTTCAATCAAATTGAACCAAGAAGCAAGCAGGCATGGCTATACTAATATCCAACAAGTTAGATTTCAAAATAAAATTGATCAAAAGAGACGAAGACGGTCATTTCATATTCATCACAGGAGAAATCAATCAACACAAAGTCTCAGTTCTGAACATCTATGCCCCTAATAAAAAGGCACCCACATTCCTAAAAGAAACACTACGAAAAGTCAAAGCTCATACAAAACCATACACATTTATAGTGGGTGACTTCAATACACCACTCTCAACACTAGAAAGGACCACAAACAGAAGCACAACAAAGAAACAAAAGAACTAAAAGAAGTTATGTCTCAACTGGGGTTAACAGACATCTATAGAACATTCCACCCACAGACAAAACAATATACCTTTTTCTCTGGTCCACATGGAACCTTCTCTAAAATCGACCACATACTAGGTGGCATAACAAACCTCAATAGATACAAGAGAATAGGAATAGTCCCCTGTATCTTATCAGAACACCATGCTTTAAAATTGGTATTCAACAACAACACAAATAGCAGAAACTTGCAAACTCATGAAAAATTAACGATGTACAATTGCACCACACCTGGGTCAAAGAAGAAATTAAGGACTTTCTAATATTCAACAAAAATGAGGGCACAACATACCCGAACTTATGGGACACCTTGAAAGCAGTGCTACGAGGGAAGTTCATTGCACTATGTGCCCATATGGAAAAAACAGAGGATAGTCACATAAGAGAATTAACAGCACACCTGAAAGCCTTAGAACAGAAAGAAGCGAACACACCCAATAGGAGTAGTTGCCAGGAAATAATCAAATTGAGGGATGAAACCAACAAAATAGATACAAGGAAAACAACACAAAAAAAAAATCAATGCAATGAAGGGTTGTTTTTTTTTTTTTTTTGAGAAAATCAAGAATATAGACAAACCTTTATCCAAATTAACGAAAAAGCAGAGAGAGAACATGCAAATTGACAAAATCAGAAACGAAAAGGGGAACATAACAATGGACACAGAGGAAATCCAGACAATTTGAGGTCATATTATGAAAATATGTATTCCACAAAAATTTAAAATTCAAAGGAAATGGACAAATTTCTAGATAACTATCACTTACCAAAATTAAATCAAGAACAGACAAACAACTTAAATAGACCTATACCCCACAATGAAATAGAAGCAGTAATCGAAAGCCTGCCAACTAAAAAAAAGTCCAGGGCCACATGGATTCAATGCAGAATTCTACCAGACATTCAAGGAAGACCTAATACCAATACTCCTCAAATTGTTCCATAAGATAGAAAGAGAAAGTTCATTGCCAACCTCTTTTTATGAGGCCCAATAATCTTGGTACCCAAACCTCACAAAGACACAACTAAGAAAGAAAACTACAGACCAATATCCCTGATGAACATCGATGCAAAAATACTCAATAAAATACTGGCAAACCAAATTCAAGAATACACCAGAGACATCATCCACCATGACCAAGTAGGCTTCATCCCTGGAATGCATGGATGGTTTAACATGCGAAAATATGTCATCATGATCCACCATATAAACAAACAGAAAAAGAAAAACCATATGATTATCTCCATAGATGCTACAAAAGCCTTCTACAAAATTCAACACCTTTTCATTATAAAAGTCTTGGAGAGGGCAGGACCACAGGAGCATACCTAAATATAGTAAGAGCAATATACAGCAAAACAACTGCCAACATCAAACTGAATGGAGAGACACATAAGCCAATTCCTCTAAAATCAGGAGCAAGACAAGCTGCCCTCTCTCTACATATCTCTTCAATATCATACTAGAAGTTCTAGCTAATTCTATAAGACAACAAAAGGAGATCAAGGGGATCCAAATTGGAAAGGAAGAAGTCAAACTGTCTCTATTTGCAGATGATATGATAGTTTACATAAGCGACCCATTAAACTCCACCAGGGAACTCCTACAGCTGGTAAACACCATCACCAAACTAGCAGGATACAAGATAAACTCAAAAAAATCAGTAGCCCTACTTTTTTCAGACAACAAATAGACAGAGAAAGAAATCAGAGAAATATCACCCTTTACAAAAGCAACAAACAACATAAAGTATCTTGGTGTAACGCTTACCAAACAAGTAAAAGATCTATATAATAAGAACATTTTGGCTCTAAAGAAAGAAATGAAAGAAGATACCAGAAAATGGAAAGACCTCCCATGCTCTTGGATAGGTAGGATAAATATAGTAAAAATGGCAATCTTGCCAAATCCAATCTACACATTCCATGCAATCCCCCTTAAAATCCCACCACAATTTTTCACTGAACTTGAAAGGATAATAATCAACTGTATATGGAAAAACAAAAGACCCTATACAATAAAAGAATTTCAGGAGGCACCATCACCATTCCTGACTTTAAGCTCTACTACAGAGCTAGAGTTCTGAAAACAGCCTGGTATTGGCATGAAAATAGACAGGTAGAACAATGGAATGGAAATGAAAATCCTGATATTAACCCATACACCTATGAACACCTGATTTTTGACAAAACAGCTAAAAGTTTACAATGGGGTGTGGACAGCATCTTCAACAAGTGGTGCTGGCACAATTTGATGAGGGTGTGTAGAAGACTGCAAATAGACACATGTCTGTCACCCTGCACAAAACTCAAGTCCAAATGGATCAAAGACCTCAACGTCATTCCAGCCACATTGAACCTCTTAGAAGACAAAGTAGGAAGTACCCTTGAACAAATTGGTATAAGAGACTGGTTGCTAAACATAACTCTAGGGGCACAGACACTGGAGAAACAATTAATAAATGGGACCTCTTCAAACTTAGAGGATTCTGTAAGGCAAAGGACACAGTCAACAATACCAAATGGCAGCTCACAGACTTGGAAAAGATTTTCACCAGTCCTATACCCTACAAAGGGCTGATCTCCAAAATATAAAAAGAACTCAAGAATCTAGTCAATAAAATACCAAATAACCCTATTAAAAAATGGGGTCCAAAACTGAAGAAAGAATTCTCAATAGAGGAAATCAAAAAGGCTGAAAGACACTTAAGAAACTGCTCCACATCCTTAGCTATCAGGGAAATGCAAATCAAAACAACTTTGAGATACCATCTTACTCCTGCCATAATGGCTAAAATTAGAAACACCAATGATTACTCATGTTGGAGAGGATGTGGAGAAAGGGGAACACTCCTCCACTGCTGGTGGGAGGGCAAATTTATACAGCCATTTTGGAGATCAATGTGGCAGTTTCTTAGGAAAATGGGAATTAGTATATAACACAGGACCCAGAAATCCCCCTCTTAGGCATATACAGGACCCAGAAATCCCCCTCTTACACATATACCCAAATGATCTAAATCCATGCAACACAGACATCTGTTCAACTATGTTCATAGCAGCACTATTTGTAATAGCAAGACCCTTGAAGCAACCTAGATGCCCCTCAATTGAAGAATGGTTAATGAAGATTTGGCACATCTACACAATGGTATATTACTCTGTAAAAAAATATAATGGTATCTTGAAATTCGCAGGCAAGTGGATGGCACTTGCAGAAACCATCCTGAATGAGCTAACTCAGTCACAAAAAGAGGAACTTCATATGTACTCCACTCATATATGGATTTTAGACCTATAGCAAAGGAACACCAGACTATAATTCACACCACCAGAGGAACTAGGATACAAGGTGTATTCTAAGAGATTCATATAAAGTCCCACACAGAACCCAAATCCTGGAAGGTACAAGTCCCCCAGAGCTCAGAGGAAGTGATTGGGGGCAGCGAAAGGAGAGAGAAGCAGGAGAAAATGAGGAGGAGGAAAGGAAAAAACATGTGACCAGGAAGATTGAGCCCGGTTAGGAACAGAAGACAGGTGGGAGAGAGAGAGACAGAGAGAGAGAGAGAGAGAGAGAGAGAACATAAAACAGAGAGCCAATATTGGTTTGAAGATAAAATTGAACACAAAGAAAATTATAGAGAACTACAAGATTGCTGCCAACTAAAAATTTGAGCTTCCGTGGAAAGGCTACCATAAATGCCCTTCCCGGATAATGACATCAACAACTAATTTATTCATGTAGCACTCAACCTATGTCTGTTGGAAACAGGTGCTAACACCAATACATAAACGCTGAGTTGAAGTAGAACCCAGATGCAGAGGGAGAGGACAAGACCAGGTTTGCAGAAACACATAGATACAGCTTACATGAACAAGGAGAAGCTAACAGGCCTCCAGACTGATAGCTGGGAATCCAGCATGGGACTGGCTCAGGCCCCCCTGAATGTGGGTCTCAGCCAGAAGGACTGAGCAGTCCAAGGGACCTCAGACAGCAGAGCCAGGATGTATCCCTGGTGCACAAAAGCTCCTTGCAATCACATCCCCCATGGAGGGATAACTGCCTTAATCTAGAGACAAGAGAGAAGCCCTAGTCCCTATGTCACATGACCTTTCAGATCTACATGACCCCAAGTGGATGGCATTTCCCTACATATGGAATTGGTGTGGGGGTTGGGAGGGGAAAGTGGTTAGAATGCATGTGAGAGGGCAGAGAGGGTAAAAGGGAGGGAAAAGGGAAGGCAGGAGAAAGGGAGGGAGGAAGGGAGGGAAAGGAAACTAGGATCGACATGTAAAATAATAAATTAAATAATAAAAAAAAGGCTTTGACTCACAAATTTAAGTTCAAGGACAAGTTACTGGGGAAAAGGATTTCTATTTTTGTTTCCACAGAAAGTGAAAGCTGTGGATTCCTTCCAGACTAATGTGGTTTGGTCAAACCAGACTGCCTGAAACAGAGTACCAGGTGAGCCTAAGCTCAAAACAGCTGGACAAAGCAAACTTATAGACTACAGCCAGGATTTCTGCATCTTCTTCGAATCCCCCATGACAGTGCCCCTTTACCAGCAGGAAGTAGTTTGGAAAGAACGATGCCCAAATTCCCAAATATTGTCTATAAATGTTGTTTTTATTTCAATGGACTTGGATATATAAAATAAATAAATTAAAAAAAAAAGAGAGAACATTAGGGGATTGTGCATAGCTCATTGCCATGCACCTCTGAGCCAACTGTTTAAGAAGAGTTCACAAGCAAGGTCGATAATACATATGCTTTTGTGGCTACAGCATCTCCGGCAAAAGCAGAGGATGAATCAAGATATAATGGCCCTTTAAAATTGGTGTAGTGTGTCTCAAGTTGCTTTAGCTATACCAAAATCTACATAAGCAGCATGTCTAATTCCTAACAGAGTGAGATTTGACTATTTCATCCATAAAGAGTTACATAGTATAACAAAGGCTGTAAACATTAATGATTCTAGCATAATCATTAACAATTGACACATTATTCTCTAAATTACAATTCTCATAATTTCAATTCAATCAAAGGACAATAAAATGTTTTCATTGCGAATGAATAACTCCACAAGTCTGAATCTTTTCTTTTCCTCTCTCTAAAGATCAATGCACTGTTGCTTGTATTTTTTGCCCAATGGCAAACTGAACACTGAAAAGGCATTCCTTATAACCCTCAAGGGTAAGGAATTGCAGAGTGTGCTCATAGATTTGAAAACACAAATTCAAAAATAAGGAGAGGGGAGTTGTGCCCCCAGCCTCAACATGATGCATTAAATCATGAACTCTTCATCTAATTTTTTTTTGCATGTCAAGACAGGTTTTTTGCTGTATTATTTTAAAGTATTCCCTGAAACTCGCTCTGATATCAGGCTGTCCTTGAACACACAGAGACCCCCGCCTGCCTCTGTCTCCTGAGTGCCCAGATTAAAGGTGTGTGCCACGAAAGCCTGGCTCATTTTAAATTTTTTTAATGTGGATCCCCACAAGAAATCTGCCATGGACAAATTCTGGCATAATGGAACTAGAGTGACTTTTTCTCAAGTCAAATGGAAAAATCCATACACCAGGAATTGGAAAAGGCTAATCCTGTCCTAATATTGGGTCAAGGGGATGTTTGTGTTTTTCACAGGAGGAAAATGAGGCCAGGTGGCTTCCAGACTGTTTGGTGAGATGCATGGAACAGAGGAAAAACAGACGTGAGACCACCAAAGCCAGTCCAAGCCAGTTTGAGTGAGACCTGCTGAACCTGTGATCCTGAATCCCTGATCTTATCAACTCTATAGTCTGAGAAAGAAAAGAAACAATCAGTTCAAAATTTTCAGAAGGAAACACGATTAGTGATTTCCAGTTTGGGTTGAGATTTCCAGTTTCTCAACAAGCCAGCTGCATGGACTTCCCAGACCCCTGAGTTTTCATCCTGGAATCCAGCCAAAGACTGAATCTTTAACAGTTAGGTACATCACATTTTGGGAACCCAGAACTCATTTGGCCAGTTTTTCCTTTTGGGGAAAAAAGGACTCATCTCAGACAATTGAACACTATTATGGACATGATGTGTGACAAAAGCCCCTCTTCAGTATTCAAGCAGACAATGGACAAAAGTTTTGCAGTTGCTATTTAATACTCAAGGACTATGGTATCTCAAACTTATCCATGTAGGTCATTTTTACAGTTCATGGGTTTCACAGTTGGATAGACTGTTGATAAAATTTCCTCCCATCTGTCTATACAGACAGTACCTGCCAGTTGTATGAAAACTCATTCCATTAAACTTCTTCATCTTCATTACTGATCATTAAATTTAACAATTTTCCCAATATTCATATTATATATTCATAACTAAAGTTTATTAACTTTTATGAAATGTTTCACTTCTTTTTTATTTTCTATGTTAATTGTACAGCATGCACGTGATTTTAGCCTCACTTTTTCCTTGTATTGATTAAAACTGATGTGATGTATTTATGTTTTGTTGAACATGTTTTCTGCAGTATTTTGTGATTTGCTTCATCAAATTCCTTCATTTAATGCTTTAGCATTTAGCTCTATTTCATGTCTGTATTCATTTCTTTTCTTCCGAGAATTCTGACATTAGTGCTTTGTTTGTAATATTTAAAATCTTAATTAATGGTAATTATAATTCATTAATCCTGTAAATTTTTCCTTCTGATGATGATTCATTTGCATTTACTGAAATAATTTGATATAAAAATTTAGGATCATAAATCATGTATCTTATTACACTTATAATTAAATATTAGTTAATATAAAAACACAATTTTCATAATATACATGATTTCCATGTTTTGAAATTTGTATTTAATATGAAAATATGGCTACTTTGAGTTACAGTCACTTGCTAATCTTACTTTGAATAATGCTGTATTTAAATTATTTCTGACAGCCATGCATATTATTTTTCTAATTTTCCTTCATTAGAAATAAATTCTACTTATTAGAAAATTTCTCAATAGTATTCTAATTAAAAGTGTCTTTCCTCTCTTTTTCTCTACTGTTAGTAACACTACATCATGTTTATTCATACCACTCCAATATCTTTATTTATTCATTGTGTCTGTGTGCATGTGTATGTGGATATGTATACTTTGGAACACATGTAGATGTCAGAGAATATATTACAAGAATTAATTCTTTTCTCCATCTTTTTTTGTACCTAGGGATCTAAATCATATCCTCTATCTTGGCTGCATACACTTTTATCATGGTCCACAACCCCTATCATTTAATCAATATTTTTGTCAAGAACATTATTAAGATAATTTATTTCAGTTTGTAACTGTTTACTTATATAACTCCTAAAGTCCTTTATTTTTCAGAATTTAATTTATTTTCTGATTTCCATCTAATTATTCTTCACATTTCAGAAGCACTATATAAATTATATTTTTAGAATGATGAATGGCAATTTTCCTCCTCTTGTAAATTTTTTCTTAAAAAGACATATTAGTCTTATAGTCACTTTATACTAAAGTGATTTTAAGTAAATTGCAGAAGCAATATTTCAAATAAAATTTTATGAAACTCTGGGCTAAAGATTCAGTTGCAGCTTTCTTTCAATCATCTGTAGTTCCTACACCATGGGATCTTATGACCTCTTCTCTCTCTTCTAGTTTCTGTGGACAACTATACACATGCAAACATACACACACACACACACACACACACACACACACAAAGCCAAAAAACCCACACACATATATAAAAAAAAAAAAACTAAACTCTACCTTAAACAAATTTTGATAAGATATCCTAATTTGTCTCTTTAACTCTCAAAAGGAAGAGCAGGGTTTAAGGATATTACAATGTCTGTTTTATGAACAGGAGCAAGAAGGACATTTAAGTATAGAAAGTAGTGCATTTGAAGACCATTAGGTGTATATAACATTTAGAATTCAGTATTTTAATCTGTAGTATTTGAATAAAAAGTGCCCAGTAAAGGTAAAATAACATGGGGATACTCCTCCCTTGTCAAGTGTTTTGTTGACATGTTATTTAATTTTTGCATGAATTTGGAGTTATCATCATTTCTATATTAAGAAAGGAGACATTGAAGACATTAGTAACTTATGCAAGGCAGAAGACTTATGCTTCTGTCCAGGATTTATGAGAGGAAATAAAAATTTAATTTAGAATTACATATTTTTATAAACACTTTCACTTTTCAAAAGCTAGTAATAATAAAATAAGTAAATCTAATATTTTGAACATGACAGTAAATTTCCTATTAATGGCGATCCCAATTCCAAGTGTGCAGCCCATTCCAATAGTAACATTCTAATTTCACCATTGGAGTTTTATGTTTGTTTAAATCGGTGAGTCTGGGAGCATTTCGGGTGAAATCTCCAACACACCCTTCCCTGGAAACTCCCTGGATTGACCCAGGATCTTGTCCCCTTGTTTCCTGTTCCCATTTAGAGCACTTTTGGAGCTCTGATACACACCCACCCACCCCCACTAAGAGCCTGCCCTCCCCCTACCCTGTGCCCTACCCTGGCCACTGCTCCACCACTCTGGTTGAGTACTGGGACAGAGGGTGGAGCCAACAATCCTGCCACCTTCAGGGAACTTCCTGGAGCTGTTCTGAGCCCACTAGACCTGGCTACCCACATGGGACCACTTGTAAATACCACCTGCCTCTTCTCTGACCCCTGCTTATGGTCCTCTACTGGAGTTCCAGGCCAATCCCAGAGATCTGACTTTCCCCACAAGGCCACTCTGATTTCCTGCAGGCTAAATCCTTGACCCCCAATGCCCAGCCTCTGCTAAAGAGGTCTCAATTGGAGAGTGCCAGGACCCAGCTAGATTTGCCTATCAATGCACTGAATATCCTGAGTCCCAGCCATTGGGATCTTTGAACCCCATGGCCCACCTTCTGCTGGAGCCTGATATTTGACACCCATCACCTAGCCCCTGCCTAGGAGAGATCTCCTAGAGAGCTTGTACCACCCAGAGCTACAGACATCCAACCTACTTGGGAGTACCATAGAGAGAGACCACACACCTACTGGAAAAAGTGATGGGAAGATGACAATAAAAAAAAAAAACAAAAAAACAAAAAAACAAAACAAAAAACCTAACAATAGAAAGACAAGCATAACAACCCCAGAATCTAGAATCTAGGGACTGTACACCAACTAGACAGGAACACCCCAAAGTAGATGAAGCAGAATAGATCCACTTAAAAAATATTGTCATAAAAATGATAGAGGCCCTCAAAGAAGATGTGAGAAAATTCCTTAAAGAAATCGAAGAAAAAACAAACAAAAACTCAGAAGAAAGGAACAAATTTCTTCAAAAATGTACAGAAAGCCAAGAAAAAACAACTAAACATGTGAAGGAAATGGTTCAAGACTTGAAAACTAAAATAGAGACAATAAAGAAAACAAACTGAAGGGATGCTGGAAAGAGAAAGACTGGGCAAATGATCGGGAACTACAGACAAAAGCATAACCAACAAAATACAAGAGATAGAAGAAAGAATCTCAGGCTCAGAAAATAAACAAGAGGAATAAGACCCATAGCCCAAAGAAAATTGTGAATCCAACAAATCCTTAACACACAACATACAGGAAATGTGGGAGACCTTGAAAAGGCCAAACCAAAAATAATAGGCATAGAGGAAAGCGAAGAAGCCCAGTTCAAAGGTGCCAAAGGCAAGCTACAGATTTAATGCAATCCCCATTAAAATGACTGCACAATTCTACACAGACCTTGAAAGGATAATAATCAACTTTATATGGAAAAACAAAAGACCCAGTATAGCCAAAACAACTCTGTACAATAGAAGAACTTCAGGAGGCATCACCATTCCTGACTTTAGCTCTAGTAAAGAGCTATAGTCCTGAAAAAAGCCCAGTATTAGCACAAAATAGACAGGTAGACCAATGGAATTGAATTAAAAATCCTGATATTAACCCACACACTTATGAACACCTGACTTTTGACAAAACAGCTAAAAGTATACAATGGGTGGAAGACAGTATCTTCAACAAATGGTGCTGGCACAATTGGATGAGGGTGTGTAGAAGACTGTCAATCACCATGCACAAAACTCACGTCCAAAAGGATCAAATGCCTGAACATAAATCTAGCCACACTGAGTCCCTTAGTAGAGAAAGTAGGAGGTACCCTTGAACAAATTGTTGTAGGAGACTGCTTCCTGAACATAACTCCAGTAGTACAGACACTGAGATCAACAATTAATAAATAGGACTGCCTCAAACTTAGAAGCTTCTGTAAGGCAAAGGACACAGTTGGCAAGACAAAATGGCAGCCCACAGACAGGGAAAAGATTTTTACCAATCCTACATCTGACAAAGGGCTGAACTCCAAAATATACAAAGAACTCAAGAAACTAGTCAACAAAACACCAAATAACCCTATTGAAAAATAGGTTACAGCACTGAATAGAGAATTCTCAATAGAGGCTGAAACACAATTAAGAAAGTGCTCAACCTCCTTATCTATAAGGGGAATGCAAATCAAAACAACTTTGACATACCTTCTTAATCTTGCCAGAATGGCTTAAATTAGAAACACCAATGATAACCTATGCTGGAGAGGATGTGGAAAAAGGGGAACACTCCTTCATTGCTGGTGGGAGTGCAACTTGTATAGCTGTTTTGGAGATCAGTATGGTGGTTCCTCAGGAAAATGGGAATTAGTTTACCACAGGACCCAGTAATCTCCCTCTTAGATATATACCTGAATTATCCACATCCATGCAACAAAGACATGTGGTCAACTATGTTCATAGTAGCATTATTTGTAATAGCAAGAAACTGGAAGCAACCTAGATGCCCCTCAACTGAAGAATGGATAAAGAAGATGTGGCACATCTACACAATGGAATACTACTCTGCAGAACAAAAATGGAATCTTGAAATTCACAGGCAAGTCGATGGAACTTGAGGAAACCATCCTGAATGAGGAAACCCAGTCACAAAAAGAGGAACATGGTATGTACTCGCTCATATATGGATTTTAGAACCAGAGCAAAGGATCACCATCCTGTAATTCAAACCACCAGAGGAACTAATATACAAAGTCAATTCTAAGATATTCATATCAGGTCCCTCACAGAAGGGGGAAGGGACAACTTCTCAAGAGCACATGTGGATTGGGGGCGGGCAGTGAGGGAAGAGGGAACAAGGAGAAAGAGAAGAGAGAGAAAGTATGTGGGGCTAGGAACAATGAGTCAGGGGAAGAATAGAAGACAGAAAAGAGATAAAGTGAGAGAGAAAGAGAGAGACCATAAAAGAGAGAGCCTTTATAGATTTGAATAGAACTGAAGCTAAAGAAATGTCTAGAGACTTACAAGACTGACCCCAACTAACAATTTGAGCAACAGTGTTAAGGCAACCATAATTGCCCTTCCCTGATAATGAGATCAACAACTAACTTATCCACCATCATGGAGCCCTCATCTAGTACCTGTTGGAAACAGAAGCAAACACCCACAACTAAAATCTGAGTCGATCTAGAATCAAGATTCAGAGAGAGAACAGACCAGGTTGCAGAAACACATAGAGACAGCTGACCTGAACAAGGAGGAGCTAACGGGCCTCCAGAAGAATAGCTGGGGATCCAGCATGGGACTGACTCAGATCCCCTGAACATGGGTCTCAGCTAGCAGTCTAAGGGACCTCAGACAGTGGAACCAGGTTATATTCCTGGTGCACAAAAGGACCTTGTGTGCACATTTCCCATGGAGGGATACTCCCTTAACCTAGAGACAGGAGAGATTTCCTAGTCTCTACTTCAAATGACTTGAAATATTTAGATGACTTCTCCTGGATGGCATCATCCAACATGTGAAGTTGTAGGGGAGGTGAGGGGAGGATGGTCGGGGCACATGTGAGGGGGGGGAGAGACGAAGAGAGAGAGAGGGAGAGAGAGGGAACAGGGATCTAAATGTTAAATAAAAAAACAACTGATGAGTAACAATTAATGTGCAGGGGTTTCAGTATTAACCCCAAATGATTATGCTATTTTAATTGCACTTGATTGAAAGTTCTGACCAGTATGTAGGATTCATTTTATAGCTGTAACTTCCTAAATAAGAACATGTGCTAGGTTCCCAGATATAAAAAAGTGTGCTTACATCTTACATATTTTTTCAATTTTATTTAAGAAATTATGTGTCAACATTTAATATCTCCCACATATTTATCTGGAAAATGGAAGTAGAAATTTACCAAGGTGAACAATTTTCCTCTCTTTTATTTAATTTCCCATTTACTTGAAGAAATTTAAGAAATACAAGCAGGATTGCTCCAAATGATATGACAGACTTGAAGACTCCTCATTGAAGGCACTACCCTCCATCGGGAGAAGAAAGAGGATGGAATGAGGGTTGTTGGGGGCACAGGCAAGTAAAAGAGTATGCGGGAACTAGGATTGACATTTAAAACACTCTTGTTTCAAATTTAAATAAAAAAATTATCAAAGGAGAAAAAAAAGAGAATCAGGAATAGTATGGTATAATAAATTTTTATCAAGGACACTATACGAATCATGGTGCTGTATTTCACTGTCCATATATCTTTGTTTTCACATAAAATGAAAATAATTCTAAGAACATCATGTTTCTAGAGAATAAACGACTACAAAATTCACAATTTATGTCTTCATTATCCTATAGCTCAAATCATATTAGATTTGAGAAATTAATATGTGGTTACTCATTCATAATCATTGTAATTAAGTCATTAGGTTTTGATTATTATATAACCTTTCAATTACATTCCATTTACAACTGATTTCTAAGCCTTATACGTATACTTTATTGCATTATCAAATACATGGCTCTTTTTTCCTTTAATATAAGCCAAGTACTAGTTCAACAAGTTGGTACTTTTGGCTTGAATCATTTTATTCAGGCTGCAAAATAGAATAGTAATTTTCCATTTGAGTAAGATTATCATTAAAACTGACTTTTAGTTTTTACTCCGAAAAATACATTGAAATTTTCATAATTTTGTAAAACCTTAGCTCAATTGGCTTAACATGCTCTTACAGTGGATTTTGCCTCATCATTTAAATTTATAACTAAGTGAAGCACTCTTTATTAATTATATGTATATTAAATTTTTTAAAACAAATATCTTTTTTTTTTCAAGCATTCATTCTATAACATTTTAGTCATAGATCACGATAGTTCCTGTGTTTTTTCAAGATCCTATAATTTTGGGATTTGAACATCTGCAACCCCTACACATTTCATGATGTGACTTAATCCCCAATATCAAACAGAAAGGGACTTCTGTCTCATGTGAATGCCATCAAAGCAGTTAGAAAAGAAACTGCACGCAAAATTTGACTATAGATCTACTTTTAAGGACACTTTATATTGGTTTTCTTGGTGACTATATCAGTGTTCCCTCTCACCAAAAACAACTTAATTTTCCCCTTTCCTAGCAACTTCACCAGAATCTGCAGACATTTGTTTTAATAATTGTTTCCATTCTGCTTGGAGTAAGACAAAATTGTAAGGTGGTTTTATTTTGCATTTTCCTGATGTCAAAGGATATCAAACATTTTTAAAGTCTACCATTTGTGTTTTGCTGTGGGAAAATTAACTATCTATTGGTATATGTTGTTTTGATATTTTTTTTTTTTTACATTCAGTTTTGTTCCGAGTAGTTTTTCCCCACTGCCAGTCCCACCATGGTGCCAGCCCCGAATAACACACAGAGACTCTGTATTTGATATAATGCTGTTGGCCAAGTACTAGTTTATTATCGGCTAGCTCTGTCTTAATTATTAACCATTTCTGTTAATCTAAGTATTTCCACGTGGTCTCACCTTATCGGAGAGTCTGCTCTCCCTGGTCTCCACATGCTGACTCCTCCTTACTATCTGCTCAAAGCCTCCTTGTCTCATAATCTCGCCTATCTTGCTTTCCTATTGGCCAACAGTGCTTTATTCATTTACCAGTATGAGAAACATATTTACAGAATGACATCTGCCATCATCTCCTATTTTCTGTGTAAATAAAAAGAAGGGTTTTAACATTAACATAGCAAAATATATCACACAACAGTTACCAAATAAGATCACAGTTAACAATATTTAGTCCATTAACATTTAGTAAGTTTTAAAGAAAATATTCTATCATCTATCCTATCTTCATGAGTCTAAAGTCTTATATGTAACTTATCTGTAATCCTAACTAAGGATAACTATAACCTAACTATTTGCCTTCAGCTCTTTCAAAGACCACAGAAGGATAATATATGAACTCTAGAAATGACAGAGACAACTCACTGCCTGGTCAGTCACCCGAAGTTTTTCTGTAATTTTCCATCTTTTGCCCATAGGCAATAGTGTGTCTGGCAGACTCCTCAGCAAAGCAGGAAATATTAAACTGTCTTCTTATATTGGCAGTTTTTCAGACACTTTTATCTGTGTCCTTAAGACTGTCTGGCAGACTCTTCAATGAAGCAGAAACTCTTTAGCAATGTCCATCTTGAATCAGAAGTCACTTTTCTGTGGATCCTGCATGTCCAGTTTAAAAAGCATAAAGTCAAACAGCCCTGACAAGAGCAGTATCTTGTCCAAATGGCTAGTCTTGCCATATTGGAAGTAACTTCATAATGCGTTTCTTCGATGTCCATCTTCCTTCTTCCTTTCTGGTGCAGGTGGTGTTGCCAGGAGCATTTATGTCTCACTGTCAAGAAAAACCCTAAACCAGTTTAAATATCATATTCTGTAGGTGTTTGAAAGGTTTGAAGAATGACAATCTATCTCAAATGCATCTCTGTGTTTCTTGAAAAACTTAACTAACTTAATTCTAAGCTTATTTATAATCTGTACTACATTATACATTACATTTCTAAATGAACTATATAAACACAATACTTAAACAAAAGGAAAATATACATATCACAAAATCGACCTTAAATTGTATCAATAAATGAAAATCCATTCCAAACAAAGTATTCATATCTATACCATGATCTTCTTTTTAACCTTCAAAAAGAGATTGGTTGTGGTCATTAACCATTGATAACTAACCCCATTTAAATGGAAACAAACATTTATAACAATATTTGGGAATTTGGGCATTGCTTTTTCCAAACTGCTTACTGCTGGTAGGGGGCGATGTCATTGGGATCTTAAAAAGATGCAGAAATCCTGGCTGTAGTCTGCAAGGCTGGCTTGTCTGAACTGTTTTGAATGTTGGATCACCTGGGACTTTGTTTCAGGGGGGTCTGGCTTAATCAAACCACATTAGTCTGGAAGGAATCCACAGCTTTTCATTTTCTGTTCAAACAAAAATGGAAATCCTTTTCCCCAGTAACTTGTCCTTAGGCTTAAATTTTGGAGTCAAAGCATTTTTAAAATATATAAATTGAATTAATCCAGCAGCATTTCATTTAACAGTTGTTGTTTCCTCAGCAGTCAAACGATACAAAGTCAATATACCATACAGTATCTATATTAAAATTGAAAAATAAGAAAAAAATATAAAATAAAGAAAGAAAAAGAAAATTTTCAGATCTTTAAATTGTGGTAAATAAGGTCATTTGAAAATGGATTATAGGCAAGATTTTTCTAGAAACAATGTGTTTTCTAGAGATACTCCAAACAGAAATCACCATCTTCTGGAATATGCAAAATCTATGGCAAAGGCTTTCATTGGACTAATGAATACAGATGAACAAGGGGCAGGAAAGATAACCCTTTGTAGTTGGAAAACACACTAAGGGGCCTCCCAAAGATCTCAATACCAAATTTGATTCAAACATGCCCTGTCTGGAATGGAAAACTATACAAAGAGACAATTAAATGATTTAATGCCTGTTGTTAAAAACCACAGTGCTCGAAATATAATCAAGGACAGAACAATTTTATTAGATAAAAGAAAAGACTCAGGAAAAAACAGAATACTAGTATTTTGTCAAACTGTTCTAAATAATCAAAGACCAAATATAACTTCATGGGAGACTGAAAAAACATTTTATCGAATTTTGAACTCAAAAATGCTTAATCCTAAGTCTCCCAAATACTCTCAAATTAGCAAGCTATTAGAAAAAAGGGAGCAGTATGTTTCAATGATTCTGCTTCATTCATTCCCTTTTCATTGAATCTTCCCATTAACTCTTCATACCATCTTTTTTTTTTTTAAATTAGGAATTTGTTTGCCAGTGGCTAGGGCTTCTTATAGGCTCACTCTGCCTTAATTATTATTATTTTTTAATTAATTTATTTATTTTATATAACCAAGTCCATTTAAATTAAAACAAACATTTATAGACAATATTTGGAAAATTGGGTGCGGTTCTTTCCAAATTACTTCCTGCTGGTAAGGGGCACTGTCATGGGGGATTCTAAGAAGTTGCAGAAATCATGGCTGTAGTCTGTAAGGCTGCTTTGGTCAGCTGTATTGAATGTAGGATCACCTGGTTCTCTGTTTCAGGCAGTCTAGCTTGATCAAACCTCATTAGTTTGGAAGGAATCCACAGCTTTTCATTTTCTGTGGAAACAAAAATAGAAATCCTTTTCCCTAGTAACTTGTCCTTGAACTTAAATTTTGGAATCAAAGCATTTTTTTTATTTAATTTATTATTTTACATGTTGATCCCAGTTTCCTCTCCCCTTCCCTCCCTCCCTTTTACCCTTTCTGCCCTCTCACATGCACCCTAACCACTCTCCCCTCCCATCCCCCCAACCCAATTCCATGTGTAGGGGAATGCCATCCAGTTGGGGTCATTTAGGTCTGACAGGTCATGTGAAGTAGGGACTAGGGCTTCTCTCCTGTCTCTAGGTTAAGGCAGTTATTTCTCCATGGGGGATGTGTTCGCAAGGTCCTTTTCTGCACGAGGGATACATCGTGGCTCCACTGTCTGAAATCCCTTAGACTGCTCAGTCCTTCTGGCTGAGACCCATATTCAGGGGGTCAGTCCCATGCAGCCTTCCCAGCTATCAGTCTGGTGGCCCGTTAGCTCCTCCTTGTTCAGGTAAGCTGTCTCTATGTGTTTCTGCTGCCTGGTCTTGTCCTTTCCATCTGAATCTGGGTTCTACTTCGATTCAGTGTTTATGTATGGGTGTTTGCTCCTGTATCCCACATGCATTAGTTGAGGGTTCCATGGATAAGTTAGTTGTTGATCTCACTATGCGGGAAGGACATTTATGTTATCCTTTCCATGGAAGCTCAAATTGTTAGTTGGCAGCAGTCTTATAGTTCTCTAGACCTTTCTTTGTGTTTAATTTTATCTTCAAACCAATATTGGCTCATTCTTTTATGTTCTCTCTCTCTCTCTCTCTCTCTCTCTCTCTCTCTCTTTCTCTCTCTCTTTCCTATCTTCTATTCCTAACCAGGCTCCATCTTCCTGGTCGCACATGCTGTCATTTCCTCCCCCTTGTTTTCTCCTACTTCTCTCTCCATTCGCTGCCCCCCCTTCCTCTGAGCTCTGGTGAACTTGTCCCTTCCCAGTTCTGTGAGGGACTTTATATGAATCTTTTAGAATACACCTTGTATCCTAGTTCCTCTGGTGGTGTGAATTATAGGCTGGTGATCCTTTGGTCTAGGTCTAAAATCCATATATGAGTGAGTACATACTATGTTCCTCTTTTTGTGACTGGGTTAGCTCATTCAGGATGGTTTCTTCAAGTGCCATCCACTTGCCTGCGAATTTCAAGATACCATTATTTTTTTTTCTGCAGAGTAGTATTCCATTGTGTAGATGTGCCACATCTTCATTTACCATTCTTCAATTGAGGGGCATCTAGGTTGCTTCCTGGATCTTGCTATTACAAATAGTGCTGCTATTAACATAGTTGAACAGATGTCTTTGTTACATGGATGTGGATCATTTGGTTATATGCCTAAGAAGGTGATTGCCAGGTTCTGTGGTAAACTAATTCCCATTTTCCTAAGGAACTGCCATACTGATCTCCAAATTGGCTGTATGAGTTTGCACTCCCACCAGCAGTGGAGGAGTGTTCCAATTTTTCCATTCCCTCTCCAATGACTCATACCATCTTTTTAATAACATTTCTTTCAAACTCTTATAGTTAAAATTGTTTCCAGAACTGTTCTACAAATGTATGGCATTAAACTTTATGATACTGTGACTCATTCAGTCTATAAGAATGGATAGCACTGTGACAGCAAGCAGTGCATGTAGCTCACATGACCCTGGGATTATGATCAGAGTTATAGAGCAATCTGTCCACAGGTTTTTGTGATGTGAGTCAGGATACCCATTAGTCTTGCTGTAAGGACACCTGTGGTATTCTTAGACATTGTTCCCCAAAGAAATCAAAGGGCTCCCACCACTAGAGGGAGAAATAATATTAACCTGGTTGGGGAGGGAGGAGCAGTCTAGGAGGATATGGGGAGTGAAAGAATATATGGGTGAATGGAGATGTAGTGGGAAGAACTGGGAGAAGAAGTGGGAGGGTTATATGTTGTCAGGATATATTTGTGGTGATAAACTGTTTATGATCTAATGAAGCCATTAGAGATCAGTTTACAAATACAGTCACACTAGTTAGCTATAGAAACTAGGCAATTATGGCATACATCTTTAATTCCAGGACTCAGGAGGCACAAGGAGTAAAGACTGACACAGCTAAAGCCTTTGATCCTAGCACATTAGATCACTTGCCTTTAATCCCAGAGCTAGGGAGGTGGAGACACCAGTGATATGGCTAGATGAAGAAAGGAATAAAAAGAGGAGGAAACAGGATTTCAGAGCCTCTAACTTATTTGAATTCGTGGAGACTGGATTGCCAAGTATTTCAGCTGGGTAAAGGTAAGAACTACTGGCTTGGCTGCTTTGCTTTTCTGATTTTAAGTGGCTTTATTAGATCATAAACAATATAACATCACATGTGTTGTATGAGGGAAGAATAAGTTAAAGAAAAGACTAACATATACTGTATTAAATTTTTAAAAAATATAATAGAAAGTATATCTTCAAGAAGAGAAATTATTAACATAAACACATAAAGATTGAAGATTAAGAGCCCTAGTGGTTTATATCAAGAACAAATTTTTAAAGAATTTCAAAAAGTAGGTCTATGAAATGAAGAAACAAACATTGTTTGCAATTCTTCCAGGTGTGATGCTGAATGGAAATGTTCTTAGCACTTGAAAAATGGAGAAAAAAACTCAGTAGTTCAAGGTTGTCATCATCTGAGAGCAACATTTCACTTTCCAGGTTGTTCAATGATATAAGATGCATTATATCCATTAAAAACAAAATAAAAAACTATAAACTTTTTTTCTTACATAAAATTGAACAAAATGAAAGCAGATTCTAGGAGTGGGTGATTAGACTATATCATGAAATCCAAGAGCCAGGTTTGGGATGCAATCAGGGAAACATCTCACATTCTGAGAAGTGTCAGATTACCTGTACCATTTGAGAGAGGAGCCCCTGCTGTCTTAGAAAACAGGGAGTAAGGATCTACATCAAATTAAAAAAAAAAAACTGTGGGTTGACAAAATTCCTAGCATACTAATGAGGGAAGAAAACATTTTATGTATCGTGATTAAACATGAGGTAGCACACTGAGGAAGTCCCCAATTCTCTAGACATGATCAGTAATTGGATCATAGACATCGTACTTGGATAACTTCATCACACCCATTTCAGGTTTGCTTGGAAAAAATATTAAGCACTAGAGTACTCCTCACTGCTCTTGTTGCACTAAAGAACTTAAAGATTCTGTCTCTTCTATTATTAAAATGTAATTATCATATTTTAGTCACCTATCTTTTAACATGGTTATTTAAATTTGTTTATATATTATTGATTACTTACTTCATGAAATTGAATTATATTCTGTCTATTAAATTACATACAATATGTTTAAATGAATTTAATATACTTGAGTAACTTAAATGAAATTGTTGGGAGGGGCCTTATATAGATTTGCAAATGCATTGTTAATCACTAGAATACAGTTTTTGTTTGACATAACATACTTATTTTGTGATTATCTTATGATTAAAGGTGCTATACCTCTGAATCCAGAATACAATGCTTAGTAAAAATAATTAAAACAAATATCAGATTGTGTGTATCTTAGTTCCTGACCCATAGCTGAAGTACTAATTGGCGAAATGATCTCATTTGAGGAGTGATTGCATGGTACACTCCTCAAATAAGATCATTTAGCCAATTATAGTGCATTATGGATGAGAACTGAATGGGTTCTCTATTGACTTGCTGTCATATACAGTAAGTCATTATACATACCACTCATACAGAATAATCTCATATGAAGATTAAAATTATAATAATATTTTAGAGGGAATTAGCACTTAAGCATAAGCATTTTCAAATAAAATCAAGTTAGAAATCAATTTAAATCAAATAAAACTTAAAAGTTCTGACTGCAGTACAAGTGCAGAAAACAATGGATATGCAATGAAGCAAGGGCCATTCTATAATTCTTATGAAGGAGAAATGAGAAAAACAATAGGTATAAATGGGGTCAGAACTAAACCAACTTGTAAAATTATGAAATACCAATGGCTGGAAAAATCAATTTAAAAATTTTAAACTGTTCAACATCCTAAATCTCAGGGAAATCAAACTAAAAACTATTTAAAATTTTAATTTATACCAGTCAGAATGTCCAAGATCAAGAAAACAAATGGCAATTAATTCTGGCAAGGAGGTGGATTTAGGGAACACTTAAGTATTCCTGGGGGTAGGTTTTTAATGTGCATTTACTCAGAAATCTAGGGATGGATCTACATAAAGAGCCAGTGATATTAATGTTTGGCACATATTAAAATAACTACATCTTACTACAGAGATTCTTGCTACTCTATCCATAAGAGCTAGAAATTGGAAACAGCTTAGCTATCTGTCAATGAATGAATTAATATGAATTGATAAAAAATGTGGAACATGTATACAGTGATATATTACTCAGCTTTTAAAATAAATGGAATTCACAGGTAAATGTATAAAGCTAGAAAAACATAATTCAGTATGATGTAGCACAAACTCCACATTACAAATATTGTATACATTCTCTTATATGTGTACCATAGCTCCTAATCCTTCAATAGACACGCTACAATCCATACAGTCACAGCCATTAGGTACAGAGTAAGAGTCAAAATGAAAGGGTAGGATCTAGCAAGTAAAGGGGATTAGAACAAATAATGGGAGAATGGAGACAGGAACAGTAATATTCAGTGGGAACAGTGAGGGAAGCAAGGAGTAAGAGGAGGGACTGAGAGAAGGTATGCAACACTAAGGACCATTTTAATGGTCATATAGAATCCTAATACCATAGAAGTTTCTTCAAAAATATACATATCCAAAATAAACATAAATAGAGTTACCAAATAATAGAGAAAAGAACCCAAAACAAGACATTATTTTTTGATTTTTTTTTTAATTTAAATTTGAAACAATCTTGTTTTACGTGTCAATCCCAGTTCCCACATTCTCCCACCCTCCCTTGGTCCTTCCACCATCCCCCATCCCATCTCCTTCCTGTTTCCGAGGGAGAGTGAGGCCATCCATGGAGAGTCTTCAAAGTTTGTCCTGTCATTTGGAACAGGGCCTAGGCCCTCCCCCATGTGTCCAGAGTAAGGGACTATCCCTCTATGTGGAATGGGGTCCCAAATTCCATTTCTATACTAGGGATACATACTGGTCCATTACCAGAGGTCCCATAAATTTCCCAGTCCTCTTAACCAACTCCCATATGCAGAGAATCTGGATCGGTCCTATGCTGGTTTCACAGCTATCAGACTGGAGTTCATGAGCTCCCTCTTGTTCAGGTCAGCAGTTTCTGTGAGTTTCTCCAGCCTGGTCTTGACCCCTTTGCTCATGAGTCCTCCCTATCTACAATTGCATTCCAAGAGTTCAGCTCAGTGTTTAGCTGTGGTTGTCTGCTTCTGCTTCCACCAGCTACTAAATGAAGGCTCTAGGATGCTATATAAGGTAGTCATCAATCTCTTTATTAGGGAAGGGCACTTAAGGCAGCCTCTCCACTATTGCTGAGATTGTTAGTTGGGGTCATCCTTGTAGATCTCTGGAAATTTCCCTAGTACCAGATTTCTCTTAAAACATATAATGGCTCCCTCTGTTATGATTTCTCTTTTATTGCTCTCTATTATTTTTCTGACTTGCTCTATCATGCCTACCTTTCCCCTTCTTCTTCCTCCCAACTCCTTCTCCCCTCCCCCATGCTCCCAATTGGCTTTGAAGGTCTTGACATTCTGTTACACTCTAGATTTGTGTCTCACTCAGCCATCATAAAAGAAATTGCCTTTTATATTAGATGGGAACTAATAGAGAGATCTAAAGGTGGACAATGTTTTGGAGTGAGAGGCTCTGAATACCCAGTGCTAACTGGAGTGTTTCCATCAGTTATTTTCTTGAGCACTCACAGAGCCACATGGAAGAAGAGATGGAAGGATTGTAAGAGCCAAGAAGAGGGGTGACACTGAGGAGACAGCATTTTACAGACACAACAGGACTGGCACACATGTGAACTTACAGAGATTGTAGCAATGTTCACATGGTCGAAGGTCATGATGTATTGAAAATACATATATAATAAAATTCTCTCTTCAATTATTTCATTTGTATTTAACTGTGGAAGATATGGGGAACAATTCCTGTCTGTCATTTCTTGGTGGTTCTCCCAGATGGAAATTTGCTTTATTTTCAAGTCTAGGTAAAAGTTGTCTCATGTTCCAACATTGTAAATCCCATGTTGTCATGTTAGTTCCATCACAATATTGAGTTGAGTTGAAATTGTATCATTCATCTCAGTGACATCTGGTGATTTTTTTCAGGTGATATAATAGTGAGAATGATAGCCTTGTTTACAGGTCCATCCCATAATAAAAAGAAGATTCTACTAGGTTGCATCTCAGAAAATAAGACCTTAAAAGTCTATAGAATTCTATAAAAATATCATTTACCTGAGATTACTTATATTTGAATCATGTAGACAGAGGAGAAGAACATAATTCTTATTTTTAGGTTATTCATATTTCAAATGTTGTCAATAATGATTGAGGATTATATGACAGAGACAGAGACTCATGATGTTATATCAAAGTTATAAATGAGAGAAAATAGAGCCACATATATTCTCAAAACATATATGCATTAAAAAAAGACCAAAGAGCAAACAGAATTACTACCCAATTATTTTATTTAATATTTGAATAAAAATGGGTATTCATGACAAATATATAGAAAGGATGAATTATTTTTTTAAAATAAGAAAAGAAAGATTTCAATTTATCCTTTGTGGTTTATGATGATAAAAATGAATTTTTATAAAAATGACAGTAAGTTATTTTGTAGATGAAACCTACTTCATAACCCAAATCTATGTATAGGCAAATTTTGAAACACAGTGAAGCATTAAAATGAGGAAAGTGGGGACTAAGTTTTAACCTCTATAGTGTCAGAGAAAATGGTTTCAGATTAAGTCTTGGCAAGCTTGATATTTTCATGCAGACAGCAGTTTGAATACTCTTTAATAATCCTCTTATCCTTTTCAGATAAAGAGTCCAATGAACTGAAATAGATCAAAGCACAGCTGGCACTAATATTTGGAGGCCTTTAAGATCTTTCACAATGGACTTAGCTCTTCTTTCCAGACAATAAAGAAATTAAAAGTCACAGCAAAGCTTAAGTATAGGTTCAGTGATTCACAAAATTCTTACCTGCAAGCACATGTGCGTATTTACGTATTTGTGCAAACACAATATATTTTAAAAGACATAGGCTTTAATAATAGGTTTTGTGTAGGAGTTTACATAAAAGAACAAACTCTGTCTAGCTTTGATATTTGAATCTGATATACAGGAAATTGCCAAGGGCTGGCTCTGTCCTGTTTGATCCTTTTCTTAGAGTGCATAACACCTAGTCTAGAAGTAGAAAAACCACACTAAAATAAAACAATATTATTAGTTTTCCAAAAAATGCAAGCATTCATCCTGGTGTATGAAATTTTTGTGGTGTTTTGAAATGAGTGTACTCTGGAGTGTTAGTGGTACATGTCATTTTGTATGCCACAGCTGACAGTGAAATTAAATAGTTAGACAGTGCCATAGACTCCAAATGGCCTCCAGAGTCGAAAATACTTACTCAGTGGACATTTATGCATCAAAACCAAATGGTTATTCTTTATCTACACTAGAGAATAGACCATCCATGATATATGTCAAGTTGCCAAGCTCAACATTTTTAAATCCTATTTTCTCAATGGTACCTTTGATGATATAAACCATTTCAATGCCTTTCAATTAAGGTTCCTCTTTTTTAGTGAATAGTCATTGCTTGTAACAGAAAACACATCAGCTAGTATAATTATCCAGTGACTTAGTCCAAGAAATCCATTTCCCTTGTATAATTATTGAACTGAATTGACAGTTTCAAGTAAACTTATCAGTGATTAGTAAAACCAAACAAGCCAAAGATTTTGTTTTTAAAGATGTTCAATAGAGTGAAACACACACACACAAAAAAAAATACCTCAATTTGTCTTGTATGCATAAATGAAGTTGTGAATAGAGAAGAGGTCAAAAACCATTTCAGTCCATATAAAATTGATGGTTTCTGGGCATCACAAATAGGAGATTCCTCTATGGCTTCTGACCAAATCAGAGAGAGGATACAGTGAACATGGCATAAACCCTGTTCTTACTGCTTTCAGATTAGCTATATTAACCATGTATATCTCATCTAGAGGTCATTTTTCTTCTCTCCCCTCCCCTGCCTTATTTTTTTTAAACATTTTTACCATTAACTAGTAATCAGGGGGCTATCACTGTCCTAGATTAATATCTATAACCTTTAGAATAATTGTTAACTGTGTTTATTGTTTATAGAGTTATGCTCTTCACAAATAAATAAACTGACTTTATATATATAAATAATATTAATTCATTTAACCATATATTAACATAGGAAATATGGAAAGCCATTAAAAATAAATTCTACAGCATCTCAATTCCATATATTCATATCAGTCACATATGTTTACATTTGCAGGTTAAAGATATTAGTGGGGAATAATTTTAATGTTTATAAGCATAAAATATGTGGCTACAGGATTTATTATTTTACTTCTTTTTAAAAAAAATATGGGAATTGCTTCACACATACAGGAAATCCTTGGCATTCATGCCTGACTCATAATCAGGCAGGCACTGACAATTTAACACTGGAAGAGACATCATCATACTCAAGTGATAATTAGTCCTATTTCAACATTTAAGTGGAAAAACTGAATTTCTCAGTCCGTTTTACATTTCTTCTCTCCATCTGAGACATGTGCACAGAGAAAAACGATGTCTTTATAGTGTACAATTCACTTGAAATTGGATTGGCGACATGCTACTTGCACTCGTATTAATCCCTTTCCTGATATTGATAAGTACATGGATTCTTTTAGATTGCTGCTATTTGTGACAATCTTGGGCGAAAGCAGAAATTTTACTGCAAAGTAAAGGAATGGATACCCATGGGTAAAGTCATAAAATGGAGAGGAGATTAGGAGATTAATGGTGATTCAGCCATGCCTTATTCATTTCTTTGAGTCCAAGGTTAAACTAAGAATTCTGAAATTAGTTTAGAATAATTCACCATTATGGAAGAGAAATAGACTAATTTTGTAGATTATTATTATATTCAATTAAGCCATAAATAGTAAGAAAGTGAATCCATTTGGAATTTAAATATGAACCACCAAAAATAAGGCTGATATCATCTATATCTACTTAAAATAATGCATACATATTTTACAATATGTCCAATGAACTACTAGGATATTCAGCTAGAAATATGTGTTTTTATCTCTGTGTGTATACTAATGAAATTATTTTGGTTCTTAGATCCCTTGTCAATATTGCCCCCCATGTCCATGATTGGATACTCATAAACTGATTAATGTGAGTACTAATGAACTCAAAACAATCCTTCAGTTTATTATAAACTAAGCCACTAAATACTATGCAAATATTCATTGCAGAATATGATTGTTTTTCTTTTACTTGACTTTAAAGTTTTGCAACCACAGACTTGTACTGACAATTGTTAAAACATAGATATAAATTAAATTTTTGATATTACATCAAACTATAGCTATTTCTGATCTTTTATTTTTAATTCTTTTTTTGAAGCTTTTGCTTTATCTTGATGAGACTTCTTTAAAGTCAGCAATAATTTGATTAATATACCTGCATAGTGTTTTGTCAGCTGGTGACTTGTAGTAAAGGAAAACTTAAGGCAGCTCAGCGAGCAATTCTTAAAAAAAGGCACATCTTCTTACTTAGTTAACATCCATCTTTTCTTTCCTTGCCTTGGTATGGTAACAAGTATTTAACCAAAAGGAAATTCCTTTCCATTTATTTAAATCTTTTTGTAAATGATCACATCAACATCTACATTTACATAAAAAGTAAAATAATTTTGCTAAAAAGTTGACTTTTTGGTGAGGGTATTTAAAAATACATTTGATAACTAAATTGATAAGCTTGATTATTATTGCTTCAAATAAATTGTTCTAGAAATATATAGTCCTAAAAATTGTGAACTTTTTACACCTTAAATTACATAAATTAATGAAGGATAACCAATTCTAAAAATGGAATGTCAAATGGGAAATTCAAATCAGCTACAATCTTACTATGTGTTCCTGCTCCCATCTGCTAAGATTTATACCAATGTTGTATGCTTCATTAATTGTTTATACACCTATATGTGTACTCTGTCAGGTGCTAAGTTTGTTACCTTTATCCATGTTCCATCAGTTGCTTGGTACATACCTTGTATGTAGGCTCGGTCAGTTGCTTGGTTTGTTCCTTGCATGTATGCTGCATCTGCTGCCATGTATGTCACCCCACCTACAACCACTGTTTAAATTGAAGTCACCTAGTTTTTTCAAAACAGCTTCTTCTCATCATGTGTTATGTTAGTGGGTATGCAAATCAGCTACGTTTACCTTTAAATGCAAAGCCCAATAGAAATAGATTTTGGTTCCCCCAATCTCAGAAGCCATGGAAAGGCATTTGAGCAATCTCAGTCATTTTTATGCTCTAACTCAAAGTTAAACTTTGATTCAAGAGTGAAAGCTAGATGCATGCATCTTTCACAGCAACTTTGACATGCTGAAATAACTTCAAAACCTTCAAACCACCACTTTCCTCTTTAGAACCCCACTGCTTTACTAATAGGGTACTTCTCAGCCAACTTATCAGCTCTCACATTTATGTGACTCCAATTTTCATGAGAAGTTTTTACTTGGATAAGTCGAGCTGAATCAGTTTCTGCAGCTTTCAAGCTAAGGACACATTTAATCTGCCCCTTCAGCCAGTTGTTCCAGGGTAATATGATCCTTAAAACACACAACTTAGTAAGTAATAATTCATATATAACAGTAAAATAAGAGATGTTTCCTATTGATATCCCTCTGTGTTACTGAAAGATTGTAAGTAGTAAATTATTTACCTCAGCCTTACAGTTTGGGGTTGTTTGCTTTTCCCCATCAAAAGAAGGAAATTTGAGGATTTAAAGCTGAGTTACTCGTGTGGTACTCTAGTACATTTTAAACAAAAGTTTCCCTGTGTTCAGGGATCTAATTTGCTGGAAAACCTGCCATCTTCTATGTGTCTGGACAGACTTCCTGTTATGTTAAAGTCACAAAACGTTTTGATGAATTAAAGTTATTAAAGATAATCAGTAAATGTTTGCTAACACAAATCATATTTTTCTCCATTTAAAACAAAACTATAGTTATGCTGAACCCACATGCCTCATGCTGTATTGGCTATGTTGATGACATACAAAGTTTTCCTATAGTTCAATAACAATATACTTATATTTAGTCTTCATATCTTAATTATTTGTTCAGAAAGATACTTGTCCAGTTATTATTTGTTCAGATGGATTAAGAGCTAGTTTAGTCTAGGGCCATTTTATATCATGGTTTAGGAATGAAGATTTAGGTAGTACTACATTCTATGCTTCTATGTGAAAACAGCTTTATAGGCAAAGAAAGTAATAAATTAATTTAAAATATGTTAGTACACACATCAGACAGGCAGTTACAGTGCGATGTGTGAAACTTTCTTCTTTTCATTTTTAATTTCATTTTACATTCTAATCACCATTCTCCCTCCCACTCCTCCTCCTCACTCCCACCACCACCCAAGCCCATCCACATCTACTCCTTCAAAGAGTAAGAATTCCCATGGGGAGTCAACAAAGCCTGGCCCATTAAGTTGAGGCAGGGCCAAGCCTCTCCCAGTGCATTAAGGCCAAGCATGGCATAACACCATAGTGAATGGCTCTTACTAGCTAGTTCATGCACCAAGAATAGATCCTGGTCCTATTGTGAGTGGCCCCTTAGATAGACCAAACTATACAACTGGCTCCCACATGCAGAGAACCTAGAGTTCATGAGTTCCCAAGGGCTTGCTTGGTTCAGCACTCTCTGTAGATTTCCTCTTAATGGTCTTTTCCTCCCTTCCTCATAAAGTCTCTCTTTATAGACCCACATTCTTAGTTTCGGAGTGAAATAGAGCATTGCTAAGTCAATAGAGTCTAAATGTTTTTTATCTATTAATCTGAAGATATGAGTTCCAACATAGAGATGGACAAGGAATGACTATCCAGGGTTTCTAGAAGTAGCTCAAGATAAGGTAATTATCTCGACCTGCAACATTCTGTCTCTACACTGTTCTAACCACCCATGTGTTTGCGTTCAGGGTTTCTATCCAGCAGCTCTCATTCACAGTGCCCACTGCTGGTCAAGCATCACATTTTGTGTGCTCCATGGCCATATATTATTTATTAAGTATTATAGTTTCCTTTGTAGCTAGAAAAACCATTTCTAGGATATGATGCAGATGGAGCTGAAGTAACGGGAAAAAAATTAAATTATTTATAATAATTTAGTTAGACAGATCTAATTCTTTATTCATGGAAACAATAGGAAGGAAAAACTATTAATTGGGTCATGGGTGGGATAAAAGGAATGACTATCAAATACAGAAATTCTTGCTTTCTTCTGTATAAGAATATTACTTGGATATTTGAGGGAACAATTTAGTAAGAGTTTTACTGGTTTTCTATTAGGAAAGCAGAGTCACTGTTTATTCAGTAGCTTCTTATGCTGCTGACCCACTTTTCTCATACAAATGGAATCAGGTCTTTGGTTCCTTCTGACCCTCACACAGTAGTAGCAGATTTGAGCTGTAGGCAGTTTATAGGTTAATGTTTCCCCTCAGCTGCTTTCACATGTGTAGAATTCATCCATTTACCCCCATATGTTTGCCACTAGGCTGTCCACTCTTCTGGACTGAGAATCATTTTAGTCACTTTGAGAGATGAGTATGTGGCAAAAAGAAGCAATAGCAAGTAAAAGACAAAAAAAAAAAAAGAAAAAAGAAGCAAAAATAAAACTTGGAAAACTAGCATAAAATGTCAGTTTTTAAACTCTCCTTATTATTCTTATTGATTTCAAAATGCATTCCCTTCCACTTAAAATATAATATATACCTGTTGTTTTATTACATATGACAAGTGATTGTATGAGAAAAGAGGGTTTCTTTGTAAATTCTGTTTATTGTCATGTGCCTAATGCCCAGAATGGTTCCTGAGACAGTTCAAAAGACATTAAAGTAAGAAATACAGAGCATGAAAAACATCTTCCTCAGGGAAGAGCATACTAAGTCATTATCTGAAAACAAATGATCTGCCAAAAAAACATACAAATGAGTAACATTATTCATATTGAGGTTATTATTAGGAATATATAATTATATAATTATATGCACTATCAACAATTAATGAAAGAGTCCATAAATCTGAAAAAGAGCTAGTAGGTGTATGTTTGAGTTCTGAAGAAAGGAAAAAGAAAAAATTTGTGTAATTATATTCTTAACTCAAAAATTTAAAAATAATTAAAAAAAGGAATGATTCACAAAAGAACACAGTGAATGGATCCAGTGATTTGTGTTTAAAATATTTTAGGAAAAAATCCCTCCCTCTAACATAAACAAGATT
The DNA here is from genome assembly GCF_943737965.1 of Phodopus roborovskii. Lineage (NCBI taxonomy): Eukaryota > Metazoa > Chordata > Mammalia > Rodentia > Cricetidae > Phodopus > Phodopus roborovskii. The sequence continues at coordinate 205,491 of NW_026126437.1, forward strand.
CAACTCAATTTTTGTTTATTTTTCAGGAAATGTTACAATTAAGAGATTATTAATATATACTCACAAGAATATTCCAAAAGCATGTCTTCCTAATTACTATTAAAATATTATATTTTGATGTTTACACAGGTAGAAATTGATATCTAGTATTTGCATCTAGTAAAATCCATCTGGAGCTAAGTTAAAGGCCCCTTTTTTACTCTTAATCCTTTCAATTTATCCCTAAAACAGTAAAGGCCTAAAAATATTAATTTTGGTAATATTTTCCAAACTTTAACAAGTAATGAAAATACAATTAAGTTTTAAAATTATTTCTCTTGGATTTTAAGATTAAAATGTAAGTAATTCATTTGTCCCCTTTCTATCATGGCTACATTTTAAGGATAGGTGTAATGAACAGGAGGCCTCAATGATGTACAAAGGACTACGGGTAGTCAGGGAATGCTGGTAATGGGGAAAAAGTCTCATTGGGGAAGAGAACCCCAACTGGTTACCAACAAATGATATTTTAAATTATACCTTTAGATGCATTTTCCATCTTAAATATTTTCAACATGATTTTTTTTTTGCAGTGACAAAATTAAAAGAAATTTTATTATACATAACAATTTTCAAAATATATTCTGTTCTTCAAGACAGGAAATTTTTTTTTATAATTTTAAGAAGTAACTTTTCTTAGCTAAAAGTCACAGAAAAAGAAGTACACTATTTTAGATGTAATAAAATTGAGGAAAATAATTTAGCAGTTCAGCTTGCTAACTCTGCTGAGAGTACAAGTCTTTTCCCAAATCAGATATTTCTGAAGAATTGTTTTGAAAACCTGAATTAAGTGGGAAGTTTCATTCTTTTCTCCCTAAGTTAGAACTATGTGTATCATGTCTGTGGCATAAGAGGTTATGGATGTCTTCAGGTTCAAAGTGTAGACTTTAAGAAAATTTATTCAAGGTCCTCTTCTGCCAGCTATTGGCCAGAGGTGAGTCTGGGCGGAATAGGGGCTGCCGGTCCCCTACAACCACAACCTCCCTAGCCCAAACTCCCTGGGTTGGCACCTGATCCTGCTGCTCCTGTCTCCTGTCCCCATCCAGAGCACCCTTGGAGCTCTGATACACCCCCACCAATCCACACCACAAGCCTGCACCCCCTACCCTGTGCCCTACCCTACCAATGGACCTGCCGCTCTGGTTGAGCACTGGGACAGAGAGTGGAGCCAACAGTCCACCCAACTTTGGAGACTTCTCTGAGCAACTCTGAACAAAGGCGACCTGACTATCCACGAGGCACCACCCATAATTTCCACCTACTTGGTCTCTGACCCCACCTCCAGTCCTCTGCTGGAGCCTCGGGCCCCTCCCAGAGATCTGCCTATGTCTGTGGGTACACTCTGAGTTCATGTAGGCAAGATCCTTGATCCCCAAATCCGGCCCTCTGCTAAAGAAAGAGGCCTCAGCTGGAAAGTTCCAGTTTCCAGTGAGATCTGACTATCCTGCAAAACCTTCCCACATTTCAGCTCAGCCCTTGTCCTCTTCCACCAGCTATGGGCACAATCAGGGCTGCCTGTCCCCTACAAACACTCCCCTCCCCCGGCCCAAACTCCCTGGGTTGACCCCTGATCCTGCTGCTCCTTTCTCCTGTCCCCATAGAGATCTGCCTATCACTGCAGAACACTGTGAGTACATGCTGGCATCTTCTACTGGATCCTCATCCTTGACCCCATCCTGGGTCCCTGTCTGCGGAGAAATCTCCTAGAGAGCTTGGACCACACAGAGCTACAGAATCTCTGACCTGGGAAATACCATAGAGAGAGGGGGAGACCCCACCAACACCTACTGGAAGAAGCTATGGGAGGAAGGCAATACAAGAAAACACCTAACAACTGAAAGACAAGCATGACACCACCAGAATCTAGGGAATCTACACGAACTAGAATGGAACACAACAACAAAGCAGAGGAAGCAGAAGGGAACAACTTAAAAATTACTGTCACAAAAATGATAGAGGCCCTCAAAGAAGATGTGAGAAAATCCCTTAAAGAAATGGAGGAAAAAACAAACAAAAAAAGTGTAAGAAATGAACAAATTCCTTAAGGAAAGTACAAAAAAAGCCAAGAAAAAACAATTAAGCAGGTGAAGGAAAGACTTGAAAACTGAAATAGAGAAAATAAAGGTAACACAAACCGAAGGAATGCTGGAAATAGAAAAACTGGGCAAAAAATCGGGAACTACAGAAACAAGCATAACCAACAAAATTCAAGAGATCGAAGAGAGAATCTCAGGCACAGAAGATAAACTAGAAGAAATAGATTAATCGACCAAAGAAAATCATAAATCCAACAAATCCTTAACACAAAACATCCAGGAAATGTGGGACACCATGAAAAGGCCAAAGCTAAGAATAATAGGCATAGAGGAAGGTGAGGAAGTCCAGCTGAAAGGTGCCAAAAACATATTCAACAAAATCATGGAGGAAAACTTTCCCAATCTGAAGAAGGACATGCCCATGAAAGTACAAGAAGCATACTGAACCCCAAATAGGCTGGACCAAAGAAAAAAGACCCCTGGACATATAATAATCAAAATACCTAGCATACAGAATAAAGAAAGAATATTAAGAGCAGCAAAGGAAAAAAGACAGGTAACATATAAAGGCAGACTTATCAAAATTACACCTGACTTCTCCATGGAAACCCTCAAGGCCAGAAGGTCCTGGATAGATGTTCTAAAAGTATTAAGAGAATATGGATGCCAGCCTAGGCTACTATATCCAGCAAAACTTTCAATCACTATAGACAGAGAAAACAAGATATTTAATGACAAAACCAGATTTTCCCAATACCTATCTACAAATCCGGCCCTACAGATATTATTGGAAGGAAAACTCCAACCCAAGGAACATAACTACACCCACAAAAAATGTAGGCAACAGATAATCCAACTACACTAGAAACCAAGGGTAATGCAGAACTAATATATTCACAATACCACTGCCAACAACAAACCTAAATCAAACAAGCAACAACCATCAATGGTCCTTACTCACCCTCAACATTAATGGTCTTAACTCACCTATAAAAAGAAACAGGCTAACAGAATGGATACGAAGACAGAATCCATCCTTATGCTGCATACAAGAAACATATCTAAGCTTCAAAGCTAGACATTACCTCAGAGTAAAGGGTTGGGAAAAGATTTTCCAATCAAATGGAAATAAGAAGCAAGTAGGCATAGCTATCCTAATATCTAACAAGTTAGACTTCAAACCAAAATTCATCAAAAGAGGCAAGGACGGTCATTTCATATTCATCGCAGGAGAAATCCATCAACAAATACTCTCAGTTCTGAACATCTATGTCCCTAATACAAGCAAAGCTACATTAGTATAGGGAACACTACTAAAATTCAAAGCTCATATAAAACCTTACACACTTATAGTGGGAGACTTCAATACTCCACTCTCAACACTAGACAGTACCACAAATCAGAAAATCAACAAAGAAACAAAAGAACTAAAAGAAGTTATGTCTCAACTGAGGTTAACAGACATCTATAGAACATTCCATCAAAAGACAAAAGAATATACCTTCTTCTGCTCCACATGGAACCTTCCCTAAAATCGACCACATACTAGGTGGTATAACAAACCTCAACAAATACAAAAGAATAGGAATAATCCCCTGTATCTTATCAGACTACCATGCTTTAAAATTGGAATTCAACAACAACAGAAATACCAGAAACCGACAAAATCATGGAAAATGAACACTGTGCAATTGCAACACACCTGGGGCAAAGAAGAAATAAAGAAAGAAATTAAGGACTTTCTATTATTCAACGAGAATGAGGACACAACATACCCAAACATATGGTATACCTTGAAAGCAGTGCTACGAGGGAAGTTCATTGCACTAAGTGCCCATATGAAGAAAACAGAGGATAGTCACATAAGAGAATTAACAGCACAACTGAAAGCCTTAGAAAAGAGAGAACGAATTCACCTCCTAGGAGTAGACGCCAGGAAACAATCAACTTGAGGGCTGAAAACAACAAAATAGAAACCAGGAAACCAATACAGAAAATCAATGCAATGAAGAGTTGATTTTTAGAGAAAATCAAGAAGATAGACAAACCTTTATCCAAATTAACGAAAAAGCAGAGAGAGAACATGCAAATTGACAAAATCAGAAACGAAAAGGGGAACATAACAATGGACACAGAGGAAATCCAGACAATTTGAGGTCATATTATGAAAATATGTATTCCACAAAAATTGAAAATTCAAAGGAAATGGACAAATTTCTAGATAACTACCACTTACCAAAATTAAATCAAGAACAGACAAACAACTTAAATAGACCTATACCCCACAATGAAATAGAAGCAGTAATCGAAAGCCTGCCAACTAAAAAAAAGTCCAGGGCCACATGGATTCAATGCAGAATTCTACCAGACATTCAAGGAAGACCTAATACCAATACTCCTCAAACCGTTCCACAAGATAGAAACAGATGGTTCATTGCCAAACTCTTTTTTTGAGGCCACAATAACCTTGGTACCCAAGCCTCACAAGGACACAACTAAGAAAGAAAACTACAGACCAATATCCCTGATGAACATCAATGCAAAAATACTCAATAAAATACTGGCAAACCGAATTCAAGAATACATCAGAGAGAAATCATCCACCATGACCAAGTAGGCTTCATCCCTGGAATTCAGAGATTGTTTAACATACGAAAATCTATCAACGTGATCCACCATATAAAAAAACTGAAAAAGAAAAACCATATGATTATCTCCCTAGATGCAGAAAAAGCCTTCAACAAAATTCAACACCCTTTCATGATAAAGGTCTTGGAGAGGTCAGGGATAACAGGAACACACCTAAACATAATAGGAGCAATATACAGCAAACCAACTGCCAACATCAAACTGAATGGAGAGAAACTTAAGCCAATTCCTCTAAAATCTGGAATAAGACAAGGCTGCCCTCTCTCTCCATATCTCTTCAATATTGTACTAGAAATCCTATCTAATGCTATAAGACAACAAAAGGAGATCAAGTGGATCCAAATTGGAAAGGAAGAAGTCAAACTTTCCCTATTTGCAGATGATATTATAGTTTACATAAGCGACCCAATAAACTCTACCACAGAACTCCTACAGCTGATACACACCTTCAGCAATCTAACAGGATACAAACAAACTCAAAAAAATCAGTATCCCTAATTTTTTTCAGATGACAAAGAGACAGAGAAAGAAATCAGAGAAACATCACCATTTACAATAGCCGCAAGCACGTAAAGTATCTTGGTGTAACACTTACCAAACAGGTAAAAAAACCTATATAATAAGAACTTTGTGGCTCTAAAGAAAGAAATTAAAGAAGATACCAGAAAATGGAAAGATCTCCCATGTACTTGGATAGGTAGGATAAATATAGTAAAAATGGCAATCTTGCCAAAAGCAGTCTACAGATTCAATGCAATCCCCATTAAAATCCCAGCACAATTCTTCACTGACCTTGAAAGGATAATAATCAACTGTTTATGGAAAAACAAAGACCCAGGATAGGCAAAACAACCCTATACAATAAAAGAACGTCAGGAGGCATCACCATTCATGACTTTAAGCTCTACTACAGAGGTAGAGTTCTGAAAACAGCCTGGTATTGGCATAAAAATAGACAGGGAGACCAATGGAATAGAATTGAAAATCCTGATATTAACCCACACACCTATGAACACCTGATTTTCGACAAAACAGCTAAAATTATACAATCGGTCAAGGACAGCATCTTCAACAAGTGGTGCTGGCAAAATGAGGGTGTGTAGAAGATTGCAGATAGACCCATGTCTGTCGCCATGCACAAAACTCAAGTCCAAATGGATCAAGACCTCAACATCAATCCAGCCACATTGAACCTCTTAGAAGAGAAAGTAGGAGGTACCCTTGAACAAATTGGTATAGGAGACTGCTTCCTGAACCTAACTCCAGGGGCACAGACACTGGAGAAACAATTAATAAATGGGACATCTTCAAAGTTAGAATCTTCTGTAAGGCAAAGGACAGTCGACAATACCATACTGTAGTCCACAGACTGGGAAAAGATTTTCACCAATCCTATATCCGACAAAGGGCTGATCTCCAAAATATACAAAGAACTCAAGAATCTAGTCATCACAACTTCAAACAACCCAATTAAAAAATGGGGTACAGAACTGAAGAAAGAAATCTTAATAGAGGAAATCAAAAAGGCTGAAAGGCACTTAAGAAAAATGCTCCACATCCCTAGCTATCAGGGAATTGCAAATCAAAACAACTTTGAGATACCATCTTATTCTTGACAAAATGGCTAAAATTTGAAACACCAATGATGACTCATGTTGGAGAGGATGTGGAGAAAGGGGAACACTCCTCAACTGCTGGTGGGAGTGCAAACTCATACTGCCACTTTGGAGATCAGTATAGTGGTTCCTCATGAAAATGGGAATTAGTTTACCACAGGACCTGGCAAACACCCCCTTAGGCATATATCCAAAGGATTCACATCCATGCAACAATGATATCTGTTCTACTATGTTTATAGCAGCACTATTTGTAATAGCAAGAACCTGGAAGCAACCTAGATGCCCCTCAATTGAAGAATGGTTAATGAAGATGTGGCACATCTACAAAATGGAATACTACTCTGCAGAAAAAAATAATGGTATCTTGAAATTCTCAGGCAAATGGATGGCACTTGAGGAAACCATCCTGAATGAGCTAACCCAGTCACAAAAAGAGAAACACAGTATGTACTCACTCATATATGGATATTAGACCTAGATCAAAGGATCACCAGCCTATAATTCATACCACCAGAGGAACTAGGATACAAGGTGTATTCTAAGAGATTCATATAAATTCCCTCACAAAACTGGTAATGGACAAGTCCCCCAGAGCTCTGGCGAAGTGGGGGGGGGCAGCAAATGGAGAGAGAAGTAGGAGAAAACGAGGGGGAGGAAAGGAAATCATGTGTGACCAGGAAGATTTAGCCTGGTTAGGAATAGAAGACAGGAAAGAGAGAGAGGGAGAGAGACATAGAGACAGAGAGAGAGAGAGAACATAAAAGAGGGAGCCAATATTGGTTGGACTATAAAACTGAACACAAAGAAAGTCTAGAGAACACAAAGACTGCTGCCAACTAACAATTTGAGCTTTTGTGGAAAGGCTATCATAAATTCCCTTACTGGAGAGTGAGATCAACAACTAACTTATCCATGGAGCCCTCAACTAATGACTGTTGGAAACAGGAGTAAACACCCATATAATAAACACTGAGTAGAGGTAGAACTCAGATGCTGATGGAGAGGACAAGACCAGGCTGCAGAAACACATAGAGACAGCTTACCTGAACAAGGAGGAGCTAACAGGCCACCAGACTGATAGCCAGCATGGGACTGACTCAGTCCCCCCTGAATATGGGTCTCAGCCAGAAGGACTGAGAAGTCTAAGGGACCTCAGACAGTGGAGACAGGAGGTATGTTCACTTTGTGAACACATACCCCATGGAGGGATAACTGCCTTAATCTAAAGACAGGAGAGAAGCCCTAGTCCCTACTTCACATGACCTGTCAGACATACATGACCCTACTGGATGTCATTCCCCTACATATGGAGTTGGGGTGGGGGGATGTGAGTGTGGTTAGAGTGTATGTGAGAGGGCAGAGAGGTTAAAAGGGAGGGAAGGAGGAAGAGAGGAAGGTAGGAAGTGAGGGAGGTTGGAAGGGAGGGAAGGAGGGAGAGGGAACTGGGATCGACCTGTTAAATAATAAATTAAATTCAAAAAAATGCTTTGACTCCAAAATTTAGGTTCAAGGACAAGTTACTGGGGAAAAGGATTTCTATTTTTGTTTCCACAGAAAATGAAAAGATGTTGATTCCTTCCAGACTAATGTGGTTTCATCAAGCCATACCACCTGAAACAGAGTACCAGGTGATCCTATATTCAAAACAGCTGGACAAAGCAGCCTGACAGATTACAGCCAGGATTTCTGAATCTTCTTTGAATCCCCCATGAAAGTGCCCCTTACCAGCAGGAAGTAGTTTGGAAAGAAGAACGCCCAAATTCCCAAATATTGTCCATAAATATTTGTTTTCATTTAAATGAAGTTGGTTATATAAGATAAAAAAACTTTATTCAAATTTTATCATGAAATTGAATATAAATTGAGGTTCTTGTCATATTTATTTTACCTCTATTTCTTGCATTTCAAACTTTGTGTTGCACTCGGGAGGCAAATCTCCGTAGACCACCCTGGTCTTCAAAACAGGTTACACAAAGAAAACCTATTTTGAAAACAAAAGCAAAAACAAGCAAACAGAAAAAATAAGATTTAAATAAATATGAAAAAGTATCTTTGAAAATAGATTTATTCTGCCAATATGCATGACTGTTTCCACAGGAGCAGCTTTCCCTGGATAAATGACATGGTCAATCATTGCAAATTTTATCGTTTCTCTTTATGGAAAAATGTCATTGAACATTTTTGATCTAGAAAATTAAAAGTTTATATTTTATTCAATAACATATTTGGTAGTGTTTACTTAAATTTACCACATCATTTATTTCATCTTCTCAAGGAAAATGTGACAGTATTCAACTGGTTTTACTATTTCCTGAACATATATTCCTAACATGGTACCAGACTGGGACTATTGTCTTAGAGTGACTATCTTAGGTAACAATGTAGACAAAGACAAAGAAGCTGGGGATGAAAATTCCTGGAACAAATATATACATAACCCTTGATGATATTATTGATGATTTACAAGTGACATAATGACAAATAGAAACAAAATGAGTTATTGTAGTAAATGATTTCATAACCACATTGTGGGTGAAAACAAGATAAAGTTTAGACCTTCCCAGCTTTCCAAAACATACAATACATGGAAAAGCAGAAAGCAGTTCTGAAATAGTATTTGCAGTCCTTATAACACAACTGCATGCTACCAAAATCCGTTGGCTTCCTACATAAAGAGTAAACTCAAGTTTCTCCCCGTTGGTCATGGGCCATACATGTCAGTGGTTTGCAAGCCCATCCACAGTGAATCATACTTCAAGTATCATTACCTTGGATTTGATTCACTAACTATTATTCCTTCTCCAGTTAAACTACTAGAAAATGTAGTTGTGTAAAAAACTCTCTGTATGGTTGGTCATCTTATTTAGAATATGGTAACTATTTAACCCAATTTTAAACTAATGTATTATCTATCATGAGTACTATATCACCTTGCCTGATTCAGATAACTTTCTCCATGTAGTTATTACTGACATAGCTAGATATTAGTTTAGGCAAAATTTTAGGGTTTTTTTTTTTTTTGTATAGTCTACCCTGGTAAGCATATATACCAATCAATAGGACAGAAAAAAATTTTTAATTATTTACAATTGAGTTTTATTTACTTCTGAGAAATAACAAAATTATATCATTTCTAGAAAGAAACTATATAGAATTGGAAACACTGGGTTAAACAAAATATACAGACTTTTTCTGATATAATAATTTTGCTTTCCAATCAATGTCCCCTAATATAAACTTTTGAAGAATCTCCTACCTTACTATGATAACTCCTTTCATCCTGGTTATGAGTTTCAATTGTTACTCAAATTTTTATTTAGTGGTTTGTTAGGAGTAGTTTTCCCACCAGCCTGGGCCTGGTTCCTTTGCTTTACTAGTCCCAAATAACACACTGAGACCATGTATTTGATATAAAGCTGTTAGCCTGTTACTAGTTTCTTATCTGCTAGTTCTGTCTTAAATATTAACCCATTTCTATGAATCTAAGTATTTCCACGTGGTCTCATTTTACCAGAGAGAGGGGCTGGCGTTCCATTCTCTCGGGTCTCCATCTTGAATCTACTTCCTCTCTTCTGCTTGTCTCCTAGTCCCGCCTATCTTGCTTTCCTAGTGGCCAACAGTGCTTTATTCATTAACCAGTATGAGAAACATACTTGCAGAATGGCATCTCCCATCAGTGGTGCTGCATTTTAAAGTGTCTGGATAATGTCTTCATAATCTAGACAGTTGACCAAGACATACTTTTGTCTTCGTAGATAGCTTTAATTCTTGCTTATAGAAATGGTGCCATTGTTTAGGACACCTTTATTGGAAGTGGCTGTTACTTTCAATTTTGCTCCATACTGTTAGACTTGCCTATATCTGGATGTTTAATTTGATGTTCTGATAGTTCAGTAAGGACTGTCACTTCTGCTAAACTAGTACCAGAGACTTCATAATACATCAATCATTTCATAGCTCATCAGGATAAGATGCATGCTACATCTTAAAATCTTTTCCTATACACAGACAACATAGCCTTCAATATATTAACTATGGTGACTTCCCATGTGATTTCTAAACATTATCCTGTATTTCTCCACCTTGACTCTCCCAAAATTCTTTCACTTCAGTCTGCCATTTTATCTCCCTACCACAGAAATTCAAGCCCATGAAGATGTTAAGATAATTCTCATGGGTCATAAATTCTGACTTTTATATTAAAAATAATTGTAATTTTTGCCTAAGTCTCATTTCCTAAACAGAGTTGTCCCATGTATTTGGTTGAGCATTTTATTTTTTGACACTTTTGAAAAATCACATCTACCTCTTCTCACTACATCATTCCTAGAAGCAGAAAATTTGTTTGCTGCTCTGAAATGTATCAGTTGCACAAACATTTTGTATAACTTTTCAGAAGAAAAGATTTGCTCCACCAGAATACCTTAGTAAACAACCTTAGTTCATAAGCAACTGATTTGTATGTTTTGCATTAAACGAACTATGCATAATTTTTTATTACTGCATTTTCCAAACTTTTTCAACATTACATTCTTTATCTAGTTGAGTATGAAAGGCATAGGCTAAAGGACAAGAACAGTAATTTGTTTACATTGGATGACCTAAAAGAGAATTACTTCTCTAAAAGTAATTCATTAAAAATTGAACAGGGATGCTGGAGTGAAGGTTCTGCAAACAGGAACACTGGCTGCTCTGCCAGAGGACCAGATTCCCAGAACCCACAGGGCTGCTTAAAACTGTTGAAAATCTAGTTGTAGGGGATCCATTTTTCCTTCTGGCTTCCCCAGGCAACAGGCATGCATGTGATACACAGCTACCCATGAGGCTAAATACTAATATATTATTAAAAAATAGTAGAAATTAAGCATAATTAAGGATAATGAGAAAAGAAGTGGTAACTGGAGAGTTGGCTTAGCAGTTAATAATACATACTGCTCTTTCAGAGATTGAACTTTCACAACAGCCTTTATTTCCAGTTCTGGGGTTTCAATGCCTTGAGCCCCTATAGGCACCTACTTTCATATACATTTGCCCACCAACTGAAAAATGTAGATAAGCAAATGTTAACAAAATTAAAATAAGTTTAAAACCAGAAAGGAAAAAAACTGTTCTTTATTTCTGTTTTATATCTAGGTGTTTTTTGAAAAATACTAGTGGGAGAAACACTGTTTGATTGTCTTCATTTAAATTGTGATAAAATTGAAGGTAACTTTCCTGACTTAAAAAAAAAAAAAATCAATCTATCACGATCTTTAAAACCATTGAGAAGAATATCCAATTTTGTTCTTAAGTCCTTCATACTCATCAAGTCAGGACCTCTAGATTATTTCAGATGAGTTTCCTCATGCAAATGACCCTGGCAATACACTTTATATCTATGCATGTGTTTACACCAATGCTTTGAGATATGTCTGTACTGTGGGAATCCAGCTTTGGTGTTCTGCCTGGATCCATTTGAGTGTACTGCCTTAGGACTTTACTGCTCAAGGTGCCTCATGATGAGCTCAAGGTTCCTCATGATGAAGATTTCCTCACAGTAAATCTCCTAACACACCACCAAAATTCCACTACCTGACTGAATTACTGATACATGAAAGTGAATTTTTTATATGACAACTTCTAAAAATATTTAAGTGGATCAGGCTAAAAAGTTTAAAAAACTGGATGTGCATATGTGTTTCTTGTGCTTTTACCTTGGCTGTTATTCTTCTGTTTGTTTGCTTTTTTATTTATTTATTCTTGTTAGGTTGCTTTTCTTTTGTTTTATTTTGACTTTAGACATTTAGATGGACAGTTTCTTTTCTAAGGAAAAAGAGGGAAAAAATGGGGTGTGTAATTGAATGTGATGGGAGGTTGAAAGGATCTTGGAAGAACTGAGGGAGCAGAAATTAATCAGAATATAATGTATGAAAAAAAATCTATTTTCAATAAAAGAAAACTTGCACTCCACAAAACTAAAAAAAAAAAGTGTTTGTTATAACAGAAACAAATAGCAAATAAAACCTTTTTGAATGCAAAAGGAAGAAAAAAAAGAAAACAATAGTAACATGATATAAAAATAAATAAAATGGGTGTAATGAACGAACTGATTTAGAACAATGTTGCTCAAAGCATTGCCATCGATGGTAGGAAGGAACTGAGAATTATGTGCCTGGAAACTACAAGAGAGGGGTCCTTCCCATTTAGGAAAAAAGCTCATTTAAAAAGTTAAACTAAGACAAGCATGAAATAAATCCCATTCTTATACTTCTAATTTGTGTTGCTGTGATGGCTTTGCCAGAATTTCCTAAAGGATCATCTGCTGCCCTGAAATAGACTGTTATCATGTGATGTTCATCAGCTTTTAACTTTAGAATAGTCATAGATCTAGTACAAAAGAGAAGCTTTATATTTTATGTCTAGGAGATTCTGAAGAATTTTGAAGAGATGTATTTAATTTACTGCCAGCTTAATTTATTAAGTCATTAGATTATTTCTTCCTTTTCAGTATGTTTGTGTAGCTAGTACCTTTTAAAATAAAAATTTCCCAGTGTATTTTATAGGTGTTGAAAACTCATGCAACCATTTCTAGAATTTCTTCTTAAGTTTAATTTCTTCCTAAATTTATTTTATGTCAGCAGTAAAGAATTCATAATACTTATGATTTAAATTCCACCCACTTCTCGATCTACCTCCCCCTTATTCCTTCATCTTTCTTCCTTTTACTCCTCCATTCCTCTATCCCATTCATTCATCCTGTGTACAATTTGGAAAAGGGACTATTGATCTTAAAAATTTGTTTTTAAGTATCATTCGCTTTCTTTATTTTTCTCTTTTGTCACTTAAAGAACGATTTATCTATTATTTTTATTTATATGCATACCTGAATAAGTATAGAATCACAATGTGTGTATAATACATTAGGAGGATATAGGATATTTAGTTCCCTAGATACAGATGGTTGTGAAGCACCCACCTCATGGTGCTATTAACTGAACCTGAGTCCTTTGCAAGAATTGTTAGCTGCCTTAACTACTGAGTCAACATGATAGTCCTTTTGACTTTTACTAAAATCTAATTCCCATGAGCTTTCTTCAATCTATAATTCTCCATTCTGGAATACACTTAAAAGGATTTGAATTAATATTCAACATTTCTCAATGGATGCAAATTATACAGTTGTCAAATTATACAGTTAAAATGTTTATAATTTTATTTGTTTCATTTGATTATTAGGTATTTTAACTTTTATTTAATTAAAAATCCCTGATTGAGCAGTGAGGGAATGAAGGAAAGGAAAAAAGCCAGGATCTTGTAGTCTAGGCTCTCAGCTAAAGGAACGTCAGCACCCTGGATGGTCAGTGTGTTTATTATATAAGTCAGACAGAAAGGCAGGATTGTTGCATAGAGCTGAACAGAATGTGGGCAAAGATAAAAAGAAGGTGGGGCTTATCATATGCAGCTGGCCAAAGAGGAAATTTTAACTAATGTAGGTAGTGTCATAGTAGGGGAGCAGTCTTTGGGCTTTAAATTTCCATAAGGATGTTAAGAGTAATTTTTCTCTACATGCCCACCTGGTCCCAGAGCTGTGGTAGCCACAAATAACACACAGAGATACTGTATTAGATATAATGCTGTTGACCTGTTACTAGTTTCTTATCGGCTACCTCTGTCTTAACTATTACCCAATTTCTATTAATCTAATTACTTCCATGTGGTCTTATCTGACCAAAGAGGGGCTGGAGTTCTTCTCTCAGTCTGCCATCTTGAATCTCCTCTCTCCTCCTAGTCTCCTAGTCCAGCCTATCTTGCCTTCCTATTGGCCAACAGTGCTTTATTCATTAACCAATAAGAGAAACATATTTACAGAATGACATCTCCATTTATAAGAGATAGTTCTTTATCTATCTATGATGGCTTCACATACATGGGTGGATGATTCCAATCAGAAAATGGTTGGTTGCTCACATAATATTCATGGCACTACTGTATTGTAGGTATATCTTATCTAGGTATTCATTATTGTAGCTTGTCAACTTCACAGATAGTTATGATTGTTGACTAATTTTCTTCTCCAGTAGCATGAATAACACCTTCAAACATGAGAAAAGTTATGGTTAAAGTTTCTAGGTCAGCATCAGCTTGACATCTTCATATCTCACCACACAAGAATGCAGTTATGTAGTGTCTTCAACATGAGAGTCTGACCAACAAATTATAGTAACTAACAAAAAAGGCAGTAATGGTTAAAGGTTGGGGGAGTCAGTGGTATCTCAATGACCAGGAACTTGAAACGAGTTAATGCATGCCAGGCACTGGGCTTTTATTTAATAGCCTGGGAAGACCAGAGTAGGCATAGTCACCTCCTTCATTTAAACACCTTTTATATGTGTATATGGATACAATTTGGAAATGTAGATTTCCATTTTCAAAGGCTATTGGTATTTGCTTCTCTCGCTCTCTTTCTCTCTCTCTCCCTCTCTCTCACACAAGTTTCCTTCATGTTTCTCTCTTAACCATCTCATATTTCACTATTTTCCTTTGCCTGATTTTATATTGCCTGGAGAAATGAAGGAAAATTCAAGGTGCTTGTCTTTAACTTCCATTTTTCAAATAATATTATAAATCTAATTCTAAAACTACTTGCCTAGCTTGGTAACATAATTTTAGACAATTGTCCAGGGAATACTTATAAGTCATTATTTTTTGATCCAGAGCTCATTTTTCCAACTTGAAGATAAATTTCTCCATTATCTGTTTGGCTGGTTTCATTTCTTTATTGACATTTATATTCATATTAAGCTATTTAGTAAGACCAACACTGTATTAAAAGAAAATGAAAAAGAATGAATGACTCTAATTAAATTTACTGAACTTTTTTTCTTTTTCCAATCACATGAACCACTTGAGCTTTGCACTCCTTTTGCTTGAAGTGGGAAATAACTCATTATATCATTACATTTACTCAAATTCATTCTTAAGAATAAATTTCATAATGAAAAGCCTATTATTCTGGTGACTTATTAGGTCAGAAATAAGTCAAGTATTCCTTACTTTTTAAGAGAGGTAAAATAGGTCCATATTTGAAGTGTGCTAAAAAAATACCAAATTCTTGCAATCTTATGATTTAGTAACTATGGATTCTGAACAAATAAGTTCTATTTTAAAAATCTGCCTTAGCACAATTTTTTTGATCAACTAGCATAGGTCAGAACTTTGTCTACAGCATTACTTTTTTTTTTTCTATCGAAGCTCAAAAATAATCCCACGTCTCTTTAAGATAATAAAACTAATTGTCTCTACCAAATTAGTAGTATTCCTAATATACCCATTTTAGGATGAATGCATTTAAAGAAGCTCAAATTACTGAAGCTTCATTGAGATAAGGAATGTTTAAAAACAGAAGAATTAATATTAATTGATATTAATGCTAATACAGCAAAAATTAATATTTACAGCACTAAAAATATTTGCCCAAATACATTTTATAGTTTATAGTGTTTTACAAAGTTGGCGTATAGAAATTGACTTGTTAATTTAATATTTAACAAAATGAAATGATTTTCTCTTTCTAATAATTTATTTCTTAAACATTTCCTTAAGAAGTAATTGTATAAAAGATTGAGTAAATAGATCAGTTAAAACATCCAGCCACCATATGTGACTTCACCATTTGCTTCAATATCTTCACAGAACATACGCAAAATATACAAGAAAATGTTCATTATCATTAATATTATTACTCTTAGTATTGAGTTGATACATTTATCTTCCTCACATATTATTTGTTTAGTAGATTGTCTTATGAATTGGAATAACTTCTATCTAATAATTTTAAATATACAATTTATCTAATCATTTTAAATCAAGCTTTCTCTTTGTTTCTCTGAATAACTATGACTGTTTTTTCCACTGAAAAATCTCTCTGTTTGTTTATTTGTTTTAAAAAAACCTTATTACTGGTCTTCTTTTGCATTTAAATTTCTTCTTGATAATTTTAGAGCTTCCTACATAGTAAATACTAAATAAACATTTTTTATCTAATTGTTTGTTATTAAACTCTGATTATTGAGATAAGGAAATCCCTACATCTTTTGCATATAGTTACACGTCTACACACACTGCACTATAATTTATTTGATGTGATTATAGCAACATTGAAGTAAATAGGCTTTAAACCAAGAAACAACAGCATTTGTTTGTTCTCTCTCTATATATATGTATATATACATACACACACACACACACACACACAGACACACACACACACACACACACACACACATATATATATTCTGCTCCATAACTGTAAAATTCATTTTTTCCTCAACAGCACATCAACATTTTCTAAGGTAGATCAAAAAAGTTTCAAATATTGTAAAAATTGAAATCATATTGAGAGTCTTGTATAACTACATACAATAAGATTGGAAATTGTGAAAGATACTTTGCAAATTACACACATCTTTGGGAATGAAACAACTTTCCTCTGGACAATCACTGTAATAATGGACTTAATGATATAAAAGAAAAGAAAATATACCAGTTTAGTATAAAGTGACAAAATGAATAAAATAAAACATATAGTAATTAAGTGATAAATTAATAAATACAATTATCGAAAACCTACAAAATAATCTTGTACGTAAGCAACAATAATTAATAGAATAGCACATTCAAAACTGGTAGAAAAACTAATGAAAATTTAGCAGAAATTAATATAACAGATACTAACAACAACAAAAATAATGATTTAAACTAAAAACACTTCAGACGAAGGAATAATGAAGTTGGCAAAACCTCAAGTAGACAAGCAAGAAAGTAAGAGAGAAGATATAAATAAGTAAAATCTGAAATCAAAAGCAGATGTCATTGACGACAACACAGAAACAGAAGATTAGAGATTATTACGGAGGGGAAATGGATTAAATCCTAGACATGTATTTGTTCTCATGATAGGATCTAGAAAGGAGTATTTAACAATCAAAAGAAGGCAACATACATATATACATTCTGACAAACACATATAATCACACACACATACATGTATACATTAACACACATAAACACGCAATTACATATACATATACCAACAATAACCACACATACAAACTTACACACAAACACACGCACATACAGACACACACATTCACACATATACAAGTTCACACATTCATCCAAATATGAATACACATATAAGCATACATATACCTATGTATATGCACACATACACAACACACATATATGTACATATACACACAATATAAAGAAGTCACATACATACACACATACACATACATACAGTCAAAACACAATACATTATGTTAACTTGTTTTGTGTATAGAAAGAGTCATTATATTGAAAGATGATTTTTATTATGTATACAGAATAAAGATAATTAAAAGAATGAAAAAAATACAGGGATTTATATCTTTATAAGAGCACATTTCAAGACTTAAAAGAAGACATACAAATCAAAGATTACACCACTAAATATAACATGCTTAAATTTTCCTAAAAATACCAGGTTTATTTTTAAGTAATACTCTATCACGTCATTACATTTTTCCCTACCTCTATCTCTATCTCTTTCAACTCCTCTCTCTTCATGGGTGTAAATGTGGCCACACAATATATTCCTGAAAAAGTCAATGAGAATCTTACCATCCAACATTTCATTCCCTTCTATTTTTTCCTTTTTATTGAAAATAAACTTTTTTAAAATCACATAATATATCCTGATTACAATTTTCCCTCCCTCTACTCCTCACAGTTCCTCACAACTTCAGTTCTCATCCAGTTCCACTCCCTAACATTAAAAAACAAACATGCTTTTGAGGGATGAAAATAAAATAAAATATAATATAAAACAAAATGTAATAAGTTAAATAAACAACTAACCAATTGGAATTAGATGAAACAAACCGAAAGAAAGTCATAAAGGGGACAAGGAAGCAGAGAAGCATTCTTTTGTATACCTAAGAATTCCATAAAAGCACCAAACTGGACGCCATAATACATACTCAGATGATCTAGTGCAGATTCGTGCAGAGCTTGTGCATGCTGATTCCATCTCTATGAATCTATAGAAGTTTTTGGTCATGTTGATTCAGAGGACTTTTTATTCCCAGTATCTTTCATCCCCCAGCTCTTACACTCTTTCTGCCTGCACTTATGCAGGGCTCTCTGAGCACTGATAGGCATTTGATGGAGACATTCCCTTTCAGGCTAAGTATTCTAAGTTATGCTTGGCTTGATGTCTGGCTGTGGGACTCTGTGTTAGTTCCTTTCTGCTTCAAGTGGAAGCCTATGTAATGATGGCTGAACATGGCTCTGATCTATAAGTTTAACAGAGTACCATTAGGAATCAGATATTTATGTTGATAGTGGTGGTAGTATTTTGTTTGTTTTTGTTGTTGCTTTTGATCATAGATTCTTGGCCACTGAAGCAGTGTCTGGTATGAGTTCTATCTCATGAAGTAGGCTTTAAGTCAAATCAGATATTGATGGTAAACTTACAAAATTTCTGCTACCAAAGCCCTCAAATATCTTGCAGGCAGGATATCATTGTCCACTCATGGCTTGTGAATGAAGTGGTGTTATTGTTCACTTTCAGCAGTATTCATGGTACCTTCCTGAGTCAAAGACACTAAACCCTCAGTGTGAAAGCTCTGTGTCAGCACCAGTTTACCTTATTCATATTTAATGGTTGTGGAGGTATTGTCTTTAGTGAAAAGGCCTTGCTGTCACTTTATGAATAGAAACCTTTAGGCTTGGCATCACCCTGGTATTTTTGGGGATTCAAATTATTCTCCTTTGGCCAAGAACTGAAATAGTTATGACCAAATCCTTGTACTAGAATCTTTACCTGGTGAGAAGAAATGGCCATTTGGAAGTCTGTCTCCCTCATTATTTGTAAATTTCATTTTAGATTGCCTTTACATACTCAAACACACATACCCACCTTTAAGTTTATACTGTTTTAAGTTTCCATACTTTAAATGAAATGGCCCTTAATTCTAGTTGTCTCTCCCCATATTCCCTAGCTTGCCCCCTTTTTCTTGTCTCCCCAACTTGGTACTCCCATTCAAGCATTCCCCATGCATAACTACCTATTCCTTTTCTCTTTCCTAATAAGTTTATCTGTATTCTTAAGTTACTTAGTCTATATTTCACTCCTTGGTTCTACAGAATATAGCTTGGTTATCAATTATTTGAAAGTGAATATATATATATATATATATATATATATATATGCAAAAACATATAAGCAAAAGCATATCATAATTCTCTTTCTGAGTCTGGGAAACCTCTCTCAAGCTGACTTTTCTAGGCATATCCATTTATCTGTAGAATTAAAAGTTTCATTTTTTTAATGGCCAAGTAATAGTCAACTAAATAGATAGACCACATTTTCATTATTCATTTTTCTGCTGACATACATTTAAGCTGTTTCATTTTCTAGCTGATATGAATAGAACAGCAATTATCATGGTTGAACAAGTGTATCTGTGGTAAGAAAAAGTTGATATGCCTAAGAGTATTTTAGCTGTACATTAATGTAGATCAATTCCTATCTTCATGGGGGAAACCCCACACTTACTTCCACAGTGATTGTATGTACAAGACTGTACTACCATCAGAAATGGTTGTATGTTCCCCTTACTCCACATCCTTTCCAGCATGAGCTTTTACTTGTTTTATTTTCACAGGAGTTTTAATGGGTATAAAATAAATATCCTAAAATAATTTGATTTGCATTTCTCTGCTCACTAAGGATAGTGAACATTTCTTTAACTCTTTCTCAGCCATTCGAGTTTTTTCTTTTGATACAACTGTTTAGATCCTTACTCCATTTTTGATTAGATTATTTGGTTTCTTGGTATCTAGTTACTTGAGTTCTTCATATATTTTGGATATTATTTGGAGATATAGTTGATAAAAAAATCTTTTCTGGTTTTATTGGCTGCCACTTTGAAAGAATGATGATGTCATTTTTCATGCAGAAGCTTCTTAGGTTATGAGTTCCATTTATTAGTGTTAATCTTAGTGCCTGAACTAACAATGTTCTCTACATAAAGTCTTTTCCACCCTCAGTCTAAGTAAGACTCTCCCAACTGTGGTCATGTATGTGTCTAGGTTTCATGCACATGTGTGTGACCTGTGTTGCCACCTGAGGCCATGGTGACTTGACATATAAGGTACTACGGACCATGTCTGGTTTGTGGTCCTACCACAGATAGGATTTTTGTTGATACATGTGGCTCATGGAAACACCACAGGCCACATAGATGCTCAGGGTCTAAGAAGAAATCATGGTTATGTTGATATCTGAAGGTCATACCATGACTGGGGCCATGCTGATCTGGGTGGCCTGAACTACCACTCAGGGCAATGGTGTCATCTATGATGCTGCCTAAGGCCATGTCTGGGTCCATGGCCCAGCAGAATGGAGGGCCTCAGTTGATGTCTGTGGCTTCTGTTACCACAGAGTGCTGAACGGTTGCCAGTGATAACTACAGCCACCAAAGACCCTGTTGGTGTCCAACAGCCTTGCTGCTTTTGAGTCATACAGATACAGGTGGGCTTTGCTGCCAAAGGGGCCATGGCAATATCCAGTATTATCTGCCTCCACGGGTCATGTCAGTGTCTGTGGTGCTACGGCAGTTGGGTTATGTGATAATGTTCATGGTCACAGTGAGTTCTAGGAACCATGTAAACAAGCTTGGGCCCTCATTGGCCCTGAAATACCTGCCCTGTGCCTAGCTGGAAACTGTAGAAGCAGAGTTGGCCCCACATTTGGGAGAAGAGGCCCCACCCCTCACCATAAGCATGAAAGAGCTGGCTCCAATGGCATGTATAGTAAAATATTCACCCGCCTGCATGTGTTGCACTGAATACACACATTGGGGCATGTGAACAGGTGACCTGTGGGGACAAAGTCTGGACTCCCAGACCCCAGCTCACTCTCTCTTACTTCTTGGTCAGAGACAGAGGCATCCTTGGATGGGAACCTTCGCGGTTCCTCTGTTTCTGGTGTAAGAGAATTCTGCCTGAATTAACATCCATCAGCCTATCATTTCCCAGATTCTTATTTACCAGGCTTTATGAATTTATAGCAAAAAAATATCACTAAAGAGCAATCACTAAAGAAATATAATAAACTGATGGTTATTAACATGAAACAAAGACTCATAAGCAAACAAATAAGGAGGGTGAAAAGAGGAAAGTAGAGGGGAAGTGAACAGAGGAGATAATGGGAAATGGGAGGGGAAGAGAAGGGAGTGAGAAGTGTTGAAGAGGAGAGTCTGCAGTAATATAAAATACAACTTCCTAAAAACCACTTTTCAGAAGATCTAGGAATTCTACTTTTAATGTATATAATCAAGAGAAATGAAAATTGTGTGTTCCAACAAAGACTTTCAAATCTATTATCTCTGGAAACAAACAACAAACCCCTAAGATTACCAAAATTATCCTATACAAATGAATTAATAAATAAATAATGATAATTTCAAAATGAAAAATAGTGATGAAAATAAAGGAAGAATCTACCAGTATGTGTTGGCAATGGATGAAAGTTGTAAAAGTACACAAGCAAATGGAACGGGCATATACTATTTTATTTGTATGGAACAATCTATTGTTATGATAGCAAGTAAAAGAACAGAGTGCACAGTAGGTATAACATAAGGTCAGAAAGTATGATTATGATCTACATAAATATGAGTGAACTTGGCATAACAACATATTGAGTGTAAAATAATGTCATGTGTTTATACTTTGTCCAGGCAGAAAATGCAGTTTCATGCATTGCACATAAAGGATACTTTGATTGAGAACATGATCAGACAACAAAGCTCAATACTTTCCTTCATCAGAAATGAAGGAGGTCACAAATCCTCACTCATCTCTTCCTCATCCTCTGAAGCTGGTACTATTCATTGTGGAAGTGTTTACAACATGGAGATAATGCTTGGTGAAAGCCTAATCTGTGAGATACTGTCTGACACATTACTGATGTAAATTTTCCATTTTGTCTCATAGTTAATTGCCACTTCTTAATACAAATAGAATTTCAAGTATAAATATGGAATTAATTATGAGAATTTGAAAAGGATGTCTAAAGACATGGATTTCCAAGTTGGGTGGGAGACACATTACAAAATCAATGATATTGCCACTGGCTCAAAGTTCTTATGAATCACTGTGTTCTTAAGAGCTGTGCAGCTCTATTGGATCCCATCATTCAAGAAGTTCTGCATCCTTCACATGAACCAGCTGAACCTTGATAATATAGAAATCCGCTAAAATTAGAAAAGGATTGATGTCACTGGAACTATTAATTTTGACTGATATACCTTTTTAAAAACATGCATTTATTTAACTTTTATGCATATGTATGAATACATGAATTTATATGCACTACCTGTGTGCAAAGCCCCACAGAAACCAGAAAAGTGTATAAGAGGGTGGAGTTATAGTTGATTATGAACTACTATGTGCAACTCTTAACTTCTAAGTTTTCTTTCTACACCATGATTTGTCCCTTTTAATCCTTGGATAATAATGAGACTTATATCATGAAAATCTATTAACTGTAATACAGGAATTTCTTCAAAAAATTTCTTTCCATGTTCTTCATTTATGCAACAGCCAAAAATACATCTAACAGAAGTATTTTCTGGATTCCTATAGTGAATTTAACAGCAAAATACAACTCAATTATTATACTATCTTTTATTCCTTCTACTATGCACTGTGCATCTCTGATTTTGCCTAATACATACTAAAAAAAAAAAAAAAAAAGATACACAGAAGAAGAGTAATTCATGTTTTGTTGTATCTTCTGTTTAATAAACTATTAAACAAGTTACAAGGGCATAGTTCATTTTAATGTTCCTGTAAATATGTATTGTCTTTTTAATATTTAAAGGAACATGTACCTTTGCAAAAGCTCATTTCCATTCAAAGTAAAAAATAACCAAAAAAGAAAAGGAAGCACATGTATTAATTAAATATAAAGTTTTTACAATGTTGAATTTGTTACATGGTTCTTTCCACTCTATTTAAATTCTAGTGAAAACTTAAATTTTGTAAATTTATAAAAGTTTTATTATGCTTGAACTAAAGTTTTTGAAGTACTAAAAGTTGCAGATTAATTCTTGATGAAATGAATAACATAACAAAAGAATGCCAACCCTGCCATAGAAATTTCAAACTGCCAAATGATACTTAAAATGAAAAGCAATCTACTTAATTTTAGTGATTTCCATACATGACTGTAATATTCAGGATATAAATGATGTCTTATGTTAAATCTTTTTAAGATAAAGGAAAAGACACCTGTCTTGTAGGTCTGAGATTTAATGAAAGCTAAAATATGAGGGTAACAAAACCCCCATCTCTTGCAAGAAAATAATACTTCTAGTGCCAGAAATTACAATTGAGTTATTGGCCAAAGGGTTCCCATGGAAAACCCCAAACAACTCAGGCTATTGCCAAAGGATATTCTTCTTCTATTCAAACTGATGAAAGTACTATGTTGTTGAAGACAACACCAATACAATTCATTGATCATGGAGAAGTTGAGCTGGTGTCTAACTATAGCCTTTACCTTTACTGATCAGAGATCCAGATACTAGAACATACTAAGGATGCTACTGGGAGGGGGGGGGGAAAGCAAACACCAGTGCAACTACAGAGCTTTTTATCTACAATCTGTTTTCATGAAACACTAATGAAATGATGACACAAATGCTGTATGTATAACTGACCACTGTCTGATTTGATTTAAGGCTGTACCATGACACAGATCCCATGCCTTATATTATGTGGGTGGCCAAGAACCTGAGACTACTCAAGACAGAAATCTAGAGGAAAACCAAATACTGCTGTTCTGCTAAAGAACATAATAAAATGGTTCCTAACAATCTATATTCATTGAACAGTTTCTCTCAACCTGTGTATTGTGACACTGTCAAGGTTGAAAGACCTTTTCATATAGGTCACCCAAGACCTTTGGAAAAACAGGTATTTATAGTATGAATCATAACAGTAGCAAAATTCCAGTTATGAAGTAGCAAAAGAAATAATTTCATGGTTGGGGTCACCACAACATTATGAACTATATTAAAATAGTTCAGCACAGGGATGTTGAGAAACTTTGTCATAGACCCATTGTTTGCTCAGCCATCATTAGACAAGCTTCCTCTTCAATAGATGGTAACAGAGAATTAGAGTGGGAAAAGGTACAGGCAGTGAGAGACTTTTAAATAGTCTTAAGTGTGCTGTGGCCATCAATTCCCTCCCCTCAGAACTCAGGAAACACTAAAGAAGATGAAAGGGAATGATCTAAGAGACAGAAGGGCTGGAGAATACCAAAAAACCAAGACTTCTAAATAGAAGAGTGTTTTTGCAAAATGAACTCAAAGGAACTGATAGAATATGTACATGGCCTGTACAGGTTATAGCACAGGAGTCCCAGTGATGAAAAGTGAGGAAAAACATACATTCATAACTGAGAGGCTACCTCAAATTGGCATTTGCTCACAAAAGAAAAATTAGTTATCTCCAATGGAGTCTATTGTAGAATATTAAAGATGTGTTATAATCATCTATGCTGTGGAACATTTATTTAATGATGCAAAGATATGTTGCATTCTTTGTGAATCTGTATTATTTTTGCTGTATAAAACACACAGAAAGTAAAGGTGGGATTGGAAGACAGAGAGAATAAATAGGAAGAAAAATTTGGGAGGAAGAGATTGATGAGTGAAAAATGGAGGAGAGAAAGATTACAGGGGCCAGCAACCTAGGTACACAGCAAGCCACAGGGTAAAAAATAAAGAAAGGTACACATAATAGACAAAGATAAGGTCAGAGCAAAAGGTAGCTGGGATAATTTATATTAACAAAAGGTAAGTAGCAATAAGACAAGCTAAGGCCAGACATTAATAAGTAATATAAAACTTCCATGTGATTATTTGGGAAAAGAATGTTGTACCACCAAAGAATCAAAAATTCAAAACAAAAATGGAGTCTTATTGGTTATAGAACCCACACTTAAGGACAGGCCCCAATGTCAGCAGTAGATGAGAAATTCAAACTAATTCAAATAAGGTTACTCCCTTAGCCTAGAGGCAGGAGGGAGGGCCCAATTCCAAATGACTTGACAAATTTTGTTGATCCTTCCTGGAAGTCATCACTCTCCCTGTGGACTAGGGGGGATGGGATGGGAGGGGCTTCAGTGGACATGGAAGGGAGTGAGGAAGGGAGAGGGAACTGGGATTGATATGTAAAATAAGAAAGAAATTTAAAAAAAAAGGAAAAAGAAAAACAATGAAAAACAAACTCAAATGCATCTTTGAAGGGTTTTTGTCTGTTAGCTCCTTTGCTTGTATAATATAGACTTTGTTTTTTTTTTTTTGTTGTTGTTGTTGTTGTTGTTGTTGTTTTATGGAATGGAATTTCTTTATGCTTAAATGCATATATCTCAGCATCTGTATGCTTCTTGTGCTTTTTCATTGGCTCATTTTTTTCTTTTTCCATTTTCCATTTAGTTGTTTTACTCTGTTATAGTATATTACCTTCTTTTTTTTTTTTTTTTTTTTTTTTTTTTTTTTTGGTGTGTGTGTGTGTTTCTAACAGAATAGAGAAAGTGTTGATTTTGGTGTGAGTGGGGAAGTAGAAATGATTTAGGCGTTTAAGAGCAGACACCATGTTAAGAATATACTTTATGGGAAAAATACATTTTCAATAAAGGGAACAAGTGCATTGTTTAGAAATTTCTGAAGTATTTTCTCTTTTCTCTTTTTAGCTAAACAAATGTTGGGAGAACTGATATTATAGACAAGCATGAAAACTACCAGAAGTCCTATAGCTAAAGTGCATCCAAAGGCCAATATTTCTCTTAAAATGTTTCTTCTTTATTAGAAAGTTCTACAAAAGAATACATCCCACAAACAAGACCTGACTTTCCCTATGGACATATTTACAATCCCATTAACTTTAATTCTAATAAATTTGAATCTTTAAAATGTGACATGATTACTTATGATACGTTATCAGTATGTTTTAGTTAGGATGGCATCACAGACTCCTTTCATACAGAATAATGTTTAATTTTTTATTTGTACCCAGTTTTTTCCTCAGTAATACATAAAGATAAACCCTTAAGTTTTCTCTGAACTGGCCAAGTAGGTTGTGAGTAGCTGCTAGTCTTCTCTTCATCCTAATCTGTTCCTTATCTATCCTTGCCTGTTTGTTGCACCCTGACAAATGTGAGCTCTCTATGGAAGGAGGTTCTGAAGTCAGGGTCTTCTCTACAATGCTGTTTCTCTGATACTGATACTTGTTTCTTTCAAAAAAAATTAAAAAAAAAATCAAAGATGTTCCCCTCCCACAACCCCTCTTAAGATTTCTACTTTTTTGAGCACAGATATTGCCTCAGAAACTCTACAATTTGATTCTACTGATTATAGCAACATTGTGTAATTATGGTGGTAACAAGTTTAAGTTCATAAAGATAAAACTTCTGAATTGACATAATAGATGGTGCAGCTGGGATTAAAAAGAGGCAAATTGAGATATCGTGTGTACTTAAAAGCTGTGCTGTCAGCTCCATGGATCATCACTTGTCCACTGCCGAGAACTACTCAGAAATATCAGAAATAGGAGTGGGGATTTCAGACAATTAAGCTTTAAATTGTCATACTGCAAGTTTGAAGAACTTTAGATATGATAACTGACTAGATAAAATGTGAAATTTTTGAGAGAAATAATGTATATAACAATCAAATGTAGGTTTAGTCTGTTTTTCACACAACAGAGAAGAAAGCAGTGTGAAGAAAATGATGGTGGCCTGTCTGCCTGATCTCTGACCCCCACTGCCATTCCTGTGCCTGAGCTTTGGTCCCCAGCCAGAAATCCTGCTATCCACAAGGGATCACCCTGAGTCCCTGCCTGCTTCATCTTTGACCCCCATCCCCAGGCCTTTACTGGAAGTGAGTCCGGGACCAGTTTGGGTTGAATCTCACCCATAACCTTCCCTGGGAACTCCCTGGATCAGCCTTGAATATTTTCCCCGTGTCCTGTCCCCTGCAAGAGTGCTCCTGGTACTCTGATAACCAACCCCCACCCACTCAGAGCCTGTCCTCCCCCCCCCACCCAGTGCCCTACCTAGCCCACTGTCCCACTGCTCTGGTTAATCACTGGAACATAGGGCACATCCAATAATTCTGCCACCTTCAGGGAACTTCCTGGAGCTGCTCTGAGCACACTAGACCCATCTATCCACCCCGAGCCACCCTGAGTCCCTCCTTGCTTGATCTTTGACCCCGATTGCCTGGCCTCTGCCAGAGATTCCCATTTCCAGGCCTCTAACAGAGCATTGGGCCTCCACTGAAGAACCTCCTATCCATGCAGGACCACCTTGAGTCTCTGCCTGCCTGATCTCTGACCCCATTGCCAGGCCTCTGCTGGAGGGAACTTCCTAGATCTGCTCTCAGCACACTAGACCTGCCAATCCACACAGGACCACCCTGAGTCCCTGCCTGCCTGATATTTGAGCCCCATGGTAATTTACACAATGGAATACTACTCTGCAGAAAAAAAAAAACAGTGGAATCTTGAAATTTGCAGGGAAGTGGATGAAACTTGAAGAAACCATCCTGAATGAGGTAACACAGTCACAAAAAGAAGAACATGGTATGTACTCATTCATGTATGGATTTTAGACATAGAGCAAAGGATCACCAGCCTATACTTAACACAGACAGAGAAACTATGATACAAGGAGGATTCTAAGAGATTCATGTATGGTCCCTTACAGAAGAGCAAAGAGAAGATTGAGTCAGGGGAGGAATAGATGAGAGGAAAGGGAGAGGGACAGGGACAGGGAGAAGGACAGGGAGAGGGAGAGGGAGAAACCATAAAAGAGGGAGCCATCATAGGTTTGAAGAGAAAACTGGCTCTAGAGAAATATTCAGAGTCCTACAAGACTGACCCCAACTAACAATTTGAGCAACACTGGAAAGGCTAACTTAAATGCCCTTCCCTGATAATGAGATTGATGACTAACTTATCTGCCATCATAGAGCCCTCATATAGTAATTGATGGAAACAGAAGCAGACCCACAACTAAACACTGAGCCGAACTGGAATCTAGATACAGAGACGGAGGACAAGAACAGGCTACAGAAACCCATTGAGACAGCTGACCTGAACAAGGAGGAGTTGATAGGCCCCCAGACTGATCGCTAGGAATTCAGCATTGAACCGACTCAGACCCCATGAACATGGGTCTCAGTTAGAAGCTCTGGGAAGTATAAGGAACCTCGGACAGTGGAACCTGGATGTATCCCTGGTGCAAAAAGGACTTTGGGAGCACATTCCCCATGGAGGGATACTCCCTTAACCCTGAGGCAAGAAGGAAGACCTAGTCCCTACTCCAAATGACTTGACAGATTTAGATGACCACTCCTGGAAGGCATCACAATACAGGTGGAGTGTGTGGGGGTGATCGGAGGGGAGGGTGGTCGGGGAGCATAGGAGGGTGGATAGAGGGAAAGTGGGAGTGAAGGAGGGAGGGAGGAAAAGGGTTTTTCCTAAATTAATGGAATGTCATTACTGTACTAAAATTAAAATAAAAAGTAAGTGTATCATATATGGTTCCCTTCTATAAGATTCATAATAACAGGTTCTATGTTGAGGTCCTTAGTCTATTTGGAACTAATATTCATGCAGGAGAACAAATATGGATTTATTTTTTTTTATTCTTTTAAATGCTGCTATACATTTTGTGCAGCACCATTTGTTTAAGATGCTCTCTTTTCTCCAGTAGGTATTTTGGTCAAAAATCAGCTATGTAGGTAATTGGAATTATTTATTCATTGCTCTTCGATTCCATTGTTCAATTTGTCAGTTTTGATCAATATAATGCTATTTTTATTAATATGGCTTTGTAGTAGTAGTACAACTTGAGACATTTCCAACAATCTTATTTTTTTCAGGATTTTTCTAAAAACTACTGTGTGTATGTGTGTGTGTGTGTGTGTGTGTGTGTGTGTGTGTGTGTGTGTGTGTGTTTCCATATGAAGCTTCTAACTACAGTTGAAGTAATTGGCATAGCAAAGGACTTTCTCACTCGGACCCTGATAGTTTAAACAATAAGACAGACAAGTATCTTAGTGCCTCATCCACCCTTCTCTGCGGCACTTTGACTACTGTACCTTCATTATCAACCCATTTTGTCAGCTGGAAGAAGCTAATATGGTATTCACTTCCAATCCCCTCCTAGCAGTCAAGTTTACATTTGAGAGTTTGGGGGTAGGGGAGAGAATGTGAAAGTAGACATTAGATAGAGGTAGGGAGATAGACAGGAACAGGGGCTATGGCTAGGTGAGGAGGGTGGTGAATTTACAAAACAGGCAGCTTCTTTTTCACACTGCAGACTTGAGACAAAAGTGTACAGCATAAAAGGAAAGCTCTCTAGGCACTCTGCTGATGGGCTGCCTGAACAATTTCAAGGCATGCTCAGGACATGCCACATCATACAGTTCTGGGACAACCAGACACCCTTGCTTTCTTCAAACTGGTCAGCCTTAATTTGGAAGGAAAACTGTGCAAAGGCTTTAAACTTACAGCCTTCAAGAGAAGACTGGATTGTTTCACCCATCTACTTTGCAGAGGGTAGTTTTATCTGTGTGTCTGCTACAGGTGTTTGAATCTTCATCCCCAATAAACAGCATTCTTCAGCTGTTAAAATAAGAAAACCAATTAGCAAATAGGACACCCAAAAAACTAAAACTTCAAAGAGGCAACCTTCGGAGTGGGAAAAAAGGAAAAATTATCAGTTACACATCTAGCTGAGTGCTGATATCTAAAATATAAAGAACTCAAATAAACTGTGATGGGAGATGTCATTCTGTATGTTTCACATACCGGTTAATGAATAAAGCACTCTTGGCCAATAGGAAAGCAAGATAGGCGAGATTAGGAGACAAGGAGGATTTGAGGAGTTAGTACGGAGGAGTCAGCATATAGAGACTGGGGAGAGCAGACTATCTTGTAAGATGAGACCACATGGAAATACTTAGATTAATAGAAATGGGATAATAATTAAGACAGAGCTAGCCGATTAGAAACTAGTACTTGTCCAACAGCATTATATCTAATACAGAGTTTCCTGGTGCCAGGGTGGGTTTAGGCCAGCAGGAAAAACCTTACTCCTAATATTATGGCACCTCAACATAGCTAATAAGAACTTCCACTTAAAATTTAACAAAAGCTTAAAAAAGGGTTTTAGAAACAAAAGAACAGAGACAATTAAAGTTTCTTGGTAGCAGTATTTTTTGAATTGGACTCTGTTTTGGTAGATTCAAGCAAAGATTTGTGTGGCTCCTTTAAGGAAGGTTTCCTGACAGCATAAGCAGCAAAAATCTGCAGGGCTTTTAAGAAACTATGCTAACAATTCTTTGGTGTGTACAAGAGCTGGCAATGGCAGTGACCACATCCCAAGCTGACAACATGCTGCTGGGTGCAGCATATATCAAGGCGGTGAGCACAGCTCTCACTGCTGGCGTTAAAGGTACCCACCACCATCTTTGATAAACCGTGGCAGAAACAACTATGACTTTCATTTTAGCAATGTTGTTGATTACCAGATAAAGACACGTGGTCTGAAAAAGATAAAGATTTACAGGAAATACAGATTCACATTAATAAAAAGCACTAAAGTTTTACAGTGTGTTTTAAAATATATGTAGGCATGGGAGAGAAAAAGTATAAAATGGTCTTAAAAACAATGCAAGAAGCTGGGTGTGGTGGCACACACCTTTTATCCCAGCAATTGGAAGACAGAGGCAAGCAGATCTCTGTGATTACAAAGTAAACATGGTATGCAGAGTGAATTCCAGGACATATAAAAATTACACAGAGAAACCCTATCTCAAGAAATAAAAAAAAAAAATAAAAGTAAAAGAAACAAAGTAATATAAAAGCCAAATAAAAATGAACAAAATCTGGATACTGTATGGTATATTGACTTTGTATCGTTTGACTGCTGAGGAATCAACAACTGTTAAATGAAGTGCTGCTGGATTAATTCAATTTATATATTTTAAAAATGCTTTGACTCCAAAATTTAAATTCAAGGACAAATTACTGGGGAAAAGGATTTCTAATTTTGTTTCCACAGAAAATGAAAAGCTGTGGATTCCTTCCAGACTAATGTGGTTTGAGCAAGCCAAACCGCCTGAAACAGAGTACCAGGTGATCCTACATTCAAAACAGCTGGACAAAGCAGCCTTACAGACTACAGCCATGATTTCTGCATCTTCTTAGAATCCCCCATGACAATGCCCCTTACCAGCAGGAAGTAATTTGGAAAGAACCGCCCCCAATTTCCCAAATATTGTCTATAAATGTTTGTTTTAATTTAAATGGACTTGGTTATATAAAATAAATTAATTAATTAAAAAATAATAATAATTAAGGCAGAGTGAGCCTATAAGAAGCCCTAGCCACTGGCAAACAAATTCCTAATTAAAAAAAAAAAAAAAGAGGTATGAAGGGTTAATGGGAAGATTCAATGAAAAGGGAATGAATGAAGCAGAATCATTGAAACCTACTGCTCCCTTTTTTGTAATAGCTTGCTAATTTGAGAGTATTTGGGAGACTTAGGATTAAGCATTTTTGAGTTCAAAATTCAGTAAAATGTTTTTGTAAGTCTCCCATGAATTTATCTTTGATCTTTGATCATTTAGAACAGTTTGACAAAATACTAGTATTCTGGTTTTTCCTGAGTTGTTTCTTTTATCTACTAAAATTGTTCTGTCCTTGATTACATTTTGAGCACTGTGGTTTTTAACAACAGGCATTAAATCATTTAATTGTTCTGTGTATAGTTTTCCATTCCAGCCAGGGCATGTTTGAATCAAATTTGGTATTGAGATCTTTGGGAGGCCCCTTAGTGTGTTTTCTAACTACAAAGGGTTACCTTTCCTGCCCCTTGTTCATCTGCATTCATTAGTCCAATGATAGCCTTTGCCATAGATTTTGCATACTCCAGAAGATGGTGATTTCTGTTTGGGTTATCTCTAGAAAACACATTGTTTCTAGAAAATCCTTGCCTATAATCCATTTTCAAATGACCTTATTTACCACAATTTAAAGATCTGAAATTTTTCTTTTTCTTTCCTTATTTTATATTTTTTCTTATTTTACAATTTTAATATAGATCGCAGTTCCTCATCCCTCCTATCCTCCCATGTCCCTCACTCCTCCTGTCCCATTCCTCATCTATTCCCCAGAGAGAGAGTGAGGCCTTCCAGGAGAAATCATTAAAATCTATCAAGTCATTTGGGGTAGGACCTAGGCACTCCCTCCCTTGTGTCTCCGCGATAATGGAGTATCCCTCCATGGGGGATGCACTCACAAGTCCTTTCGTGCACTAGCTGTACATCCTAGTTCCACTGTCAGAGGCCACGTGGATTGCCTCGGGCTTTCAACTGAGACCAATATTCAGCGAGTTTGGGTCAGCCCTATGATAGTATCCTAGCTATCAGTCTGGGGTCCATGAGGTCCCCCTTCTTAAGGTCAACAGTTTTGTGTATATCTGCAGCCTCTTCTTGACCCCGTTGCTGATCACTTCTTTCTCTCTGCAACTGGATCCCAGGAGTTTGATTCAGTGTTTACCTATGGGTATCTGCTTCTGTTTCCATCAGCTACTGTATGAAGGACCTGTGGGATTGGCAAAAATGTAGTTATCAATCTCATTATCAGAGAAGAGCATTTAAGGTAGCCTCTCCACTATTGCTCAGATTGTTAGTTGGGGTCAGCCTCATAGGCCTCTGGACATTTCTCTAAAAATTGCTCATAAAGCCTACAATGGTTCCCTCTATTATGATATGTCTTTTCTTTCTCTCCTCTATACCCCCCCCAAATCAGTCTACCTGCTCTCTCATGTTCTCTTCTTCCCTCCTCTTTTCCCGCTCTATTAATCCCAACCCCCTCACCACTCCGTGTTCCCCATGCTTCCAATATGCTCAGGAGATCTTGTCCCTTTTCTCCTTCTTCAGGGGAACATGTATATTACTCTTAGTATCCTCCTTGTTTCCAAATTTTTTCTGGTGGTATGGATTGTTGGCTAGTAGTCCTTTGCTCTATATCTAATATCCATACATATAGAGTACATACCCCATTTTTCTTACTGTGTCTGAATTACCTCACTCAGGATGGTTCCTTCTAGTTCAGACCATTTGCCTACAAATTTCAAGATTTCATTGTTTTTTTTTTTTTCATTTGAGTAATACTCCATTATGTAAATGTACCACATTTTCTCTAAACATTCTTCAGCTGAGGGGCATCTAGATTGCTTCCAGGTTATGGATATTGCAAACAATGCTGATGTGATCATAGTTGAACATATGTTCTTGTTGTATGAGTGTACATCATTTGGGTATATGCCCCAGAGTAAAATTTCAGGATCAAAAAGTACAGTAAAACTTCATTGTCAGCCTTGTGTAATTTTAGTAAACGACTCAGACCTCTTACCTGATTCTTTTACCTTGCTCAAACACTTAAAGCAGCTAAAAATCTTTATCACCAAGGTGTAATCATCAAATTCAAGCTGCCTTTGTAATTCAGCATATCGAGCTTCACCTGGAAACTAATCTTTGAAAATATTGATACCTATAGCCCTATATCATTGTTCTATGGCCCTATCTTCCTCTTTCCATCATGTTCTCCATTGTAACTGTGGACAAGCTTCCAATATTGCTCCTGACAAACTTTTCAAGTTTTGGAGGATAATTTTTTTTCTGAGTCATCCATGAATTTAATATCTGCTTTATGTAGGGTGAATACATACATTTAGAAGCATATCTACTCAAATATAATGTTTTATAGGATTCCATTTAACCTTTGATAGCCATGGAGGTGTCTAACACCTTCTGGTTGTTCTTATTTAGTACCTGGATAAATAAAGGTTGGTTTTCTTCCATTTATTTATTTTTCTTATTTTACATATCGATCCATATGCTCCCCCCCCCCAGAACACCTTCCCATCCCATCTCCACCTTACTCCACAGGGAGGGTGATGCCTTCCAGGAGGGATCAACAAAACCTGTCAAGTCATTTGGAGTAGGGACTAGGCCTTCCCTCCTGCCTCTAGGTTAAGGGAGTATCCCTCCATGGAGAAAGTACTCCCAAAGTCTTTTGTGCACCAAGGATACATCCTGGTTCCACTGTCAGAGGTCCCTTACTGCCCAGGCTTTCTAACTGACACAAATGTTCGGGGTGGGGGGGTCTGATTCAGTCCCATTCTGGATTCCCAGCTATCAGTCTGGGGGCCCATTAGCTCCTCCTTGTTCAGATCAGCTGTCTCTGTGCTTTTCTGTAGCCAGGTTTTGTCTGCATCTGGATTCCAGTTTGGCTCAGTGTTTAGCTGTGGGCATCTGCATCTGTTTCCATCAGCTACTAGATGAGGGTTCTATGATGGTGGATAAGTTAGTCATCAGTCTCATTATTAGGGAAGGGAAATTATGGCAGCCTTTCCACTTTTGCTCATATTGTTAGTTTTGGTCAGTCTTGTAGGTCTCAGGTCATTTCCATTTTCTCTTCAAACCTACAATGGCTCCCTCTTTTTATGGTATCTCTCTTTCTTATTTTTCTCTCTCGTCTATTCTTCCCTTGACTCACTCTTCCTAGTTCCATGTGCTTGACTCTCCTTCCCTTCTCTTTCTCCTAGCTCCCTCTCACTCACTGCCCCCCATTTCCAATATGCTCAGGAGATCTTGTTTCTTTCCCCTTCTGTGAAGGACCTTGTATACATCTCTTAGATGTCTCCTACTATCCTAGTTTCTCTGGCAGTGTCAATTATAGGCTTGTGATGCTTTGCTCTATGTCTAAAATCCATATATGAGTGAGTACATATCATATTCCTCTTTTTGTGACTGGGTTACCTCATTCAGGATGGTTTCTTCAAGTTTCATCCATTTGCCTGCGAATTTCAAGATTCCATTGTTTTTTTTCTCCATGGAGTAATATTCCATTGTGTAAATTTGTCACATCCTCTTTATCCAGTATTCAATTATTTATCCATTCTAGGTTGCTATGGAATCTGGTACTGTCACCACTACAATTATTTCTATTGTTCCCAATAAAACTTTGGCATTATTGTGCATAGGTCAAGGGGAGTATTATGCATTTTATTGTCACTATAGGACACACAGTCCCTTGTGTAAACTCTTGGTCCTGTATATAAAATCGTGTTAAGAAATACAGAAGAGAAACTGAGGATGTTTTATTGAAGATTGGGAGAGAAAACACAAGGTCAGGCAATCTAAAAAGCTCTTAGAAGCTGGCTGGAAGAAGACCAAAGAAAAAGGAACGTGGAAGGAAGTTATTTTCAGAGTAGAAAATAGATGGGTTAAGTACTGGAAAGGCGTTAGCAATATACAGGTGCACTCTGTTAAAAGGATAGTCATTCCTCTCATCTTTTATTGTGTCCTTTGGTGTGTCACATTCCCCTACCCCTTTCAATGGTAAGGTGCTTTAGGCGTAAAGCACTCCTTACCAGGGAAGTTCTAAGGCCTTGCCTGGATAAGACAATTGAATGCTTCCCACATCAAAAGTGTGTTATTGACTGCAGACTGGGATTCTAAAATGGGTTCCAAGCATCAATCACTCCATTTGTGCCAGAGGGCATACATACATACATTGTGAGTAAAATTTTGCAAGGGGTATACCTCACATGGGGAAATCCCCTTTTCTGTACCAGGAAAAACAAGAGATAACCCATCACCAGTCAATACCTCTGTGTTATGGGAAAGAATGACTTTGATGGTCACATGCTAATGTTGCCTAGGAAGGAGATGACTGCAAATGTTACTTTTTGTCATCATACTCCTACCTAGCATTTTTCTCTCATTGTCAAATGAAAAAACTTAAGTTTTTTCTTTAAAAGTAATATCTTGATCCATTCTTTGAGAATTTTATTCATGCATGCAATGAATTTTCATCATGCTCAGAATATAATTTGTTGAATTCAGAATGTGTATTGTTTCAAGATATGTGTAAAGTCCTTTGATACATATGAAAATTTCAAGGCAAGGAATGTTGAGTGAAGAATGATATTAGTAATTACTCTAGAAAATGATGATATATTAGAAAATAAACAAAAGGTCAACTCATGCCTCATAGGAAATAAAATACCTCTTAGAAACACTTCTTCAGTGCTACAATAATACTTCCAGAGGTAATACCTAAGATGATTCCTGAAGTATACTGAAATTTACTCTTATGTAATTGATTCTGCCTAACAGAAGTGTTTCTATTTTGTTGTTGGACAAGAACTTGCTATGTAGTTCTGCCTGTCCTGGAATTCACTACATAAAACAGGCCTTGAACTTACATAAATCCCTAAGCCTCTGTCTGCCAAGTGCTGGGATTAAAGGAATATGCTACAATACCTGCCTAACAGAAGTACTTCTTGACCATAGAAATAAAGTAGAAGTGTCGTTAATGAAAAAAAGAAATAGTGTAACTTCCAAGATAGGGTTGTAGAGACCAACTTCTTTCTTATTGCTCTGCTCTTGGTGTCTGCATGTTGGAGCATGTGGAAGATATGGCATACTGCAAGATGCCTTATACAGAAACTCAACAACAAAGACAGTAAAAACCCCACAATAGTAGTCCACAAGAATATGAGTCCAGCCAACAACTACAAGATGAACATTGTTTCAGCTAGTTCTTGATTTGAAACTTGAAATAATAATACCTGCAGGATACATATGAATTACTACCTCAAAGAAATTTCTGTGAACTAAAATATTTAGCTAGATGAGGCATATGTCTGGAATACTGATGTTCATCAGTATTAATTTAATTCACTTGGGGGAATCAATTTGGCTTCCCCTTGTGAGGTACAGCTCTTGTAACATTTGAATAGAAATATGTCTATGAACATAAAGTCTCTGACATAATAGAGTGATTGATGCTTAGAATATCACAGTTTATAGTCAATAACACAATATTGATGCAGACATATCTGTTACCTGTTATTTACAAAGTAAGAGACAATAATAAACAATACACTTAGAAAAAAACTAAGCTTTTGAGTTGTCTCTTTAAATAATCCTACCTGTATTTTCCTTCACAAGAATTCATGATTCTAATAAATTTATCTGCCTAATTCACTGGGCCCTGAAGAGGCCTGCCTGTTGCTTATCACTGCCTCCACAGCCATAGCAGCAGGCAATACTATATGTTTTCCTCAAAATTACATGCAGTTTAGACAAACCACATTCTGGATCATGGAGATATCATAAACAGAATAAAATTTCTTAACATATTTACTCTGGAAATGGAATGCTTAACCATAATGGAGCATCAGTATCATATCTCTTCCCTCAAAGGATTAAGGACCATTTTGGAAGAGGCAGAAGGAAGAAAAAAATGAAGAGAATACTTTCTGCATATGAGCAAAATCTTCAGTAAGACAAATGGATGAGAATGGGGAATATATAGCTCAGAAATACTGAAGTGAAAAGAGTGGAAAAGGAAAGCTTAATCAGACAAACTTTTCTTCTATATTTCTTCTATATTGTCTTGTGTAAGATAATGCTTTTATTCTAAGGCTGAAGCTTGAGTTAGGAACTTGTCAAGTTTTCCCTCCTACATTCCAAGTATCCTGATTCCCCAGACACCTCCTATATTCACCCTCTTTAACCTAGTCTCATCTTGTCATTTGAAATTGATTTGAAGGACAAGGAAATTGATATGAAGAATTGATATGATTTTCCTAGGCTGCTGTCCCACTTTTCATAGCACTGACCTGCAGAGAATTGTAGGAAAGTTGGCTTCTCTGTCTTAAACTCTGCATCAAAGGTTTATTGCTCAAGCCAGCAGTGACAAGCAGTTTCTCACCAAGAGTTTGATGTCTTGCTTATTTCCTGTATGCTTTAACATCTGATTCTTCTCATGCAGCATTTAAAGTGATAAAGAGAATACAGTGATCTCTGCGTCATTCTATGATAAGAATCACATTGGACATGTCTAAACCTATAAAGTGCAAACCTTCGGAGACAACTGTTTAACAAGTGACCAAGGTGGTTCTCATCTATGGGAAGATTTAAAAACCATACATCTTGTGGTAAATTGATAGCTATGAATAATTATTTATTATAAGCTATCTTAATTTGAACCTCTTCAAATGTATCCATTTTCATAAATGTAAGAACACATTGACATTATGAAAACATGTTAATGCTTGCATATATACAATTGAAGACAGTTGTTCTGAAGTTACTATTACACTTTTGTAAGTAAAAACCAAGTAACTTCATCCCACAGGAGCTCATGATTTAACAATATGGGGATCAAAACATTTCAGTCAAAAAGAAGATGATGGCAGAGCAAGTACCATGCCACCTGTAAGAATTGCAATTATATCACTCTTAACATATCAGATTAAAATGTCCCATATTAATTTAAATATTTCACTAAGTATGGTATGGGAGAAACTAAAAAATAAGGAGAAAATTCTGCATTTCAACTGAATCACTGGAGAATTCCAAAATGCATTTCATATACCAGGAATATGAAATTGTTAGTTTTATTTAACAATATAATGAATAGGTTCATTACTGAAGATTGAAGACTTTCATTCTCACACATAACAAGACAATGAAACAAGGGAGAAGATAGTGGTCTGGGACAATGGGATAATAAGGAAATGTACATATTTTATCAGAGGATCTCTTTAAGAATTGCTAACAAGACTAGTGTCTGTTACTCATCAGCAAGTATGTTTATTATTATTTAATACTTTTGAATAATGAAAGTCACTGTGAGAGGAGATCAGAGGATTTATTTTGTTTTGTGTGATGCTGAATAAGGAAAAGCAACCTTGAGACTATTAATAACCATACAAGTGGACACATGATATATAATTACAGTCATTATAATATTAAATCATGTTACTGTTGTCACTCAAAATTAAGGGTGTGTGGGTTACCCTGTGCTAGTTATTTTTAGAACATATTAGGAAAATTCATACTGGCTTCCTGGCATCAGCTTAGCAATTCCTAAGATGTTATTATCACAAAGCTTTCTTTCAGTGCCTAATGAAGATTCAGTGTTGAATCTCTTTCAACCGTTTATGAAATCTAAATCTTAGAGTTGCAGAGGTTCAGTGTTACCACCGGGTACTCTGTATAAAATGGATTGGGCTCTGTGATGGTCTTACATCTCCTTGACAGTCAATTTTGTGCCTGATTCGAAAATGTAGCACTTCATGTGAAGTAGTTTTCTATCGACATTACAAATCCTAATGAAGTGCTTTGCCTCCCTTCAGGTTTCGGTGGGGAAGGCTTTCAAATGTATTTCCATTTATATGTGCCTGTTTTTTTGCCCTCAGTGCACAATGAAATCCTATTGAATAATGTGCTATGTTTCTTTTTCCTTTCTCTGGGACACAGGTTGAAAGACAGGGAGTAGATTGGTGATATAAATGCAAGAGAGGAAGGCAATTAAGTCATAAAAATTATGTAGGCTTTGTACAGTGTGGTGTATTGTTAATAAATAAGAGATGTGTTCAAGTCTGTAGACTTTAGGATTTCCTTTTACATTGCCACTGGCTTCAGCTTTCTATCAAGGCTGAAACAGCTAATTTGGTAATGTCTTTCCTCACAGCACCTGCTGTGAACTACAAAACAAAAGATTTAATCTCTGCTTAAATGTTTTGCAGAACTAGTTCTATATTAAATTTAATAGTATATCATCAAAGAGCATCAACATTTATACTCAAAGAGAAAATGCCAAATGTGATCAAATTGAATAGAGATAAATATATGCCAAGTAAATTAAAAGAAGAAAAACCACAGAGATTTTTAAACAAAGTTGCAACATTTACTTTTAGATTCTCAGAATCAGCTTATTCCAATCTTTATCAGTTCATCTCTGACTATGTAGGATATGAGCTTAGGTAATTGGACAACAAGGGGACCAGTATAAACTGTCTGACATCTTCCATTATTTCCAAATTAAAACACATGACATTTGGATAAACCATTAATGAAATTTTTATTTGAACATCTATGTTGAATAACCATATTTATAATTTTTTCTTACCCATTGATAATAATGTTTTAAAAAGCATGCTATTCTAATATGATATATTACTTTTGGTCTATTTTTTTTTTAGAATTACCAATATAATTTTCAAATATAATGTAAGAGTCATTCATGTCTCTCCTACAAGTGTGATCAAAGTGAAATTTTGGAACATCAAATGTATATTACAAAGCAACTGGTATAAGAATATAGTCATGATATTACTCTTTGGTATTTCTAGGGGATGAGTTCTCTCGTGAAATTATATTCTATATTATTATATTTTCTATTATGAAAAAAAGTTTTACATAAAAGTTTTAGAATGCTGAAAAATACAAGATTCAGAGACTGTAAAAGAATGTTAGAATCCCTTATGAACCATGGAGACATTGAATCTACAATCAGGTTTTAGTTGAATCAATATACTATCATTATAGCTTAATTCCATTTCTGTTTTATGATTCTATAGCTAAAGTAAGAAGAATAGCAATGCTAAAATCTGGCAACTCTTGTGAACTATTAGTTTAGCCTATTAGCTATACACAGGCACAAATAATATGAAATCACACACAAAAAAAGTCTAAAAGCACAATATGGAAGCATTTGTTGCAGTATCAGACAAACTTTGTAAATATTTCTTCTATATTGTCTTGTGTAAGATAATGCTTGTATTCTAAGGCTGAAGCTTGAGTTAGGAACTTGTCAAGTTTTCCCTCTGACAGTGGAACAAGTATTTATCCCTAGTGCACGAATGGGCTTTGGGAGCACATTCCCTATGGAGGGATACTCTCAGCCTAGATACATGGGAAGGTGCTTAGCTTCTGACCCAAATGATGTGACAGATTTGTGATGATTCCACATGGGAGGCCTCACCCTCCCTGGGGAAAGGATGGGGTGGGATAGGGAATTGGTGGGGTACATGGGATGACAGGAGGGAGAGGGAACTGGGATTGGTATGTAAAATGAGATTCTTTTTCATATAAATATTTATTTAAAAAAACACAGCTGAATATGTATTCATGTCATTTGTATCACACTCACAAACAAGTAGCTCAGGAATATTTATCTAATAACTAGAATTAAATCTACAGAGGCCTCACACAACCCTGCCAAATATTTTTGCATTGAACTAGTCTTTCTCCAGAAGCATAGCTACTGAAATATTAACTATGTGCCTCTTACCAACACACCAAGTTCTTCACACTCAATTCTTCTGATCTTTTCTAAAAGCTAAGCATCATTCCATTTCTGAAGTCAAACAGGATTCACAAAAATCAGGGGAAAAAAATGACAGCATCAGTTAACACAAAGTATAAACAAGCATTCTGCTAGGGTTTGAATGTGGTATAGCATCCAAGCAATTCTGAATTCTTAGACCATTTCTCTTATAAAGATTGTCTATTTTGATTTTTGTTTACATCCCTATGTTTAGTAACTGGACTAGGATTTCAGCATCAGCTGTGTGTGGAATTTTTCTTTTGATAACTACCCACTAGTCACAAATATGCTCTGAAAATCTGTGATCTATTTAGTACCAGTTCCCATTAAGCCTTAGTGTTTTCCCTGATGTCTTTGCTATTAATGTCCACAAGTGTGCCTAATATTTCGCTGTTATTTCTGGACTCTCTAGAGATTTCTAGACTTCTAGTTCACGATATTTGTTGGAGATAGTTTTCTGTGTTCAGATGAATAATATCTAGTCAAATGATCCCATATACTCTCCTGTCATAACACTGGGTCCTCATGTTTTCATATTTTACCTGATTTATAATAAATACAAAGCAAATTCTTTTTCAAAAATATTCTATTTTATTTTTTATAAAATTTTCCAATAAAATAAAATATAGAAAGTTCAAACAAAAACCATCATACAGAATTTGGACAACTCAAACCATCAGAAGCAAACTTCTCTGATTATGGCTGACTATTGTTATTTATTTATATGTTTACTTTAAACCAGTAGATTTGGCTTTATCATAGACTGCTAAATAGTCTACAGAAATGGTAGTACAAATCTAATGGGTTAACTAGTTAATATCTGATTACATGAATGACTCTATGAGATGGAACTCATATCTGACACGGTTTAGATGACCAAAAACCAGAGACCAACAAAGCAATTTCAATTCCTTTCTCAGGGTTACATACAATGATCTCTCTACTTTATCTATCATTTGTTGACCCATTCTCATTTTATCCCTTTTGAGATCAGGTTGGAATTGAAACATTTACTCCATGGTACCTAGAAAGATGCATAGGCAGCAGCAATCACGATGTGACATGGTGACTACTACAGCCATTGAGGAGGGCAATCTCCCTAAAGATGTGCACTGTGAAATTTTGTGAACAATGAGCCCTGCTGCTTGCCCTTGTCTCTCTTCCTCCTGCTCTAGCTCAGACACATCACTACATCTCTGAACTAACCTCTGACATAAGCTGTGTTGCAAGGTGTGGCTTTGTGGTGCCCTTTGCCTCCAGTACACCAGGGTTAATTTCCACCTATAAAATATTATAGGACATATCATTAATTTTGCTTCACTGTGGGAGAAGTGTATTATTCTGAGACAGGAGATGAGTAGAAATTAAAATTTACATCAGGTAATTTAAATTCATTAAAGTTTATAGGCTTTAAATTCTAAGACCGTTTCTTTGATCATTGGCTATTGATTAAAGGTAACTGTGGTGTTTTATATTTTTTGTTTACATGTTTGTTCATTTTTTGTGACAGAATTTCTCTGTGTAACAACATTGGTCTTCCTGGAATTCATTTTGTAGATCAGGTTGTCCATGAACTCAAAGAAATCTGCTTGGCTCCACCTCCTGAGTGATGGGATTAAATGCATGGGCCAGGACATATAGCTTAAATATGTTAATATGTTCTTTTAAACTGTCTTTCTCTCTTTCTCTCTCTGTGTATATATATATATATTATATTTTTTAATTTTTAAAATTCATTTTTATATTGTTCACAGTTCCCCCAACCTCCCTTCCTCCCTACAACTCACATCCATCAACTCCTCAGAAAAGGCAAGGTTTGCCATGGGGAGTCAGCAAATCCTTGCTTTGTTTTAAACTTTAGGAACTCACATCTGCATTACTAAGACAGGAAAGAATATAAATAGTTTTGGTAAAGACATTGTCAGAAAAGTCAGACTCACTAGCTATGTGTGTAATACTTTAAACATTTAACACCTAAAGATAATAAGGCCTAAATGACACAAACTGCTGAGGTTTGGAAAGCTTAATAAAATAACTGGAAGTTATAATCATCTAGAAATTTATACATAATTCCCGTGTATCACTATAATTTTAATATCTAAATGACATGATTGAAATTTTTCAGATTCAAAGCTAGTTATACTGTATTCAGTATTTGCTTAGTATATTGTATATGACCAAATATATATTTCACCCCAGAAATGCAATTACAGGCACCTATACCAGAGATTCTAGAATACAATCTACTACACAGACAACAGAGATCATATAACATGTATGGTTCAGCAACTGTAGTAAATTTAGCATAATTTACAGGAATTTTTTAAAGATAAGTAAGCAGAAAAACTAAAACCCTATGACTGTATTACAAGAGCAGACAACCCCTATGTTTCACATAAGAATAAATAGGTGTCACTGAAAAAGTATTTGCAATCAAAGTCATGAAATTGATAAGGTATACTCTTGTTTTTAGGAAACGGTTTTATGATCAGATTATGGTAAGGTATGTCAAGTGGATATAAAATGTCAATTAATTTTTATTGGAAAGTAATGAATTATTCAACACTGTTCTTAAATGTAAGTTAGAAAACATAATAAATAAATCACTTTCATAAATACACAAAATTCCTTACATAACTGAAGAAATCTAACAGAAGATGTTTAATACTGTTGCTTCTCTTTCTCTAAGTACTTAACAGATGATCCTATTAAATGATAGGAAATACTGGATTTGTGGATTTGAAGATTCTCAGCAAATACAATAATTTTTATAAATAAGGCAATCATAAAATAAAGCAATTTTATTAGCATCTCCAAAATTTAGAGATTTTTAAAAGCTTTTCTAAAATATCTAATACATTTGTGGAAAATAAAAAAAGAATGGTACAAATTTTACCTCATCAGGTGTTAAGTATTCACACTGATGTTATTGAAAACATCACTATATATTTAAATATGTTTCTGGTTATAAGTCAAAGGATTATATTAGAGGAGACAGACAAAGGAGAAAACAGAAACAGCTTTTGGCATGAAAAGGACAAACATCTATTGTAGGATATATGATAACACTGTGAACCCTGTATTTGAGTTTGTGTTAATTAAATTAAATCAACCTTGAGACAGGAGGCAAAGCTAGGAACTAATTGACAGAAGGTAATCATATAGACTCAGGATATCTGTAAGGTGGT
Source organism: Phodopus roborovskii (assembly GCF_943737965.1). Taxonomy (NCBI): domain Eukaryota; kingdom Metazoa; phylum Chordata; class Mammalia; order Rodentia; family Cricetidae; genus Phodopus; species Phodopus roborovskii. The sequence goes on from NW_026126437.1 coordinate 250,335, forward strand.
TAGAGGGACATGCAGGAAGTAGTAGGAGAAACTTTGAGTGTGGTGGCTTTTTGGTTTTGTGAGTGAAAGGAAGCTTTGCTTTGGAGACACAGAAGAGGGAAGTCAGCTAGTTGCTTCTTAACCACACTGAGTTAGTAAGTTTTCACCAAAATTTCTGACTCCATATTCTTAATGCTAACTAGAATGATATTTAGTTAAAACAACATTTGATGGCAGGGGAAATAGGTGGAATCTGCGGGACTTAAAGGTCCCATTGTGCTGGTTCCAGAGAGCAGGCTGGTAACTTTGGAGTTGGAGTTATTGACTGGAATAGCAGAAGATACAGATGTTCCTTATCAACATGACCTTGGGAAGGGTGATTAAAATACACCAGATTCAACTTAACTTGCATATGCAAAATTAGAGATTGATCAATTATCATTTAAATATTGGAACCCAAATCTGAGAGTTTGGATCATGTACATTGTCATAATCATGTTTATGAACTGATGGACTATGGGTAATATATATTCTGCTCTATGACTCTGTTTTGCCCCCAAATGATTACCATAGGGATGCCTCTCATCTAACTCCAGTTTTGCCTCTTGACCCAAAAATTATTAAAAAAGAAAAAAAACTGGTCCTATAAAAATGTTTACCATACCACAGATTACAGAAAGATACAGTACAAACAAATTTGTTCAAATTAAATTTTAAAAATTCCACCAGGTTCTTGTGTAGTTAGATTTTAAACTGTTTTTCGCAGCCACAAATCACAGAGTTGATCTGAAAGCTCCAAATAAGAAGACCCTAAGACTCACATCTACATTCATGAACTAAGGAATTCTGCAGGCTTAACTGCCATTTTTTAAAATTTTGGACCATTTTTCATGTGGGACAGTATCACAAATTACTAGAGAACAAGTTAGGCAATTGTTACTTCCCTGTTATGCCATACCCCATAGGTTGTGATTACATTTGCATGCTTGTGTGTTGTTTGACTTGACATATGATAGGTCCTAGATTTATCAATTGTGTCCCTGCATAATCAGTTAATCTTCAATTATATTTGAGAAAACTTGACAATATAAGACATTGGCTTGGATAAAGTAATAACAATTATTTCTAAATAAATCCCAATCGTGTGGCATAATAGAGGACTCTGTATGAAATACACTTTGATTCATATACAAATTAAACCAAAGGAACATGGTGTGGAGACACACTTCAACCAGCAAATAAACATATATGGTTATTTAAGGTAGGTTTAAATCAAACTTAAAAGTTTGTTCATTGAATGGCATGGTGATAAATACCAATTAATCCAGGGACTGGTGATGTGGAACCAACCTTGAAAGGATAATAATCAACTTTATATGGAAAAACAAAAGACCCAGGATAGCCAAAACAACCCTATACAAGAAAAGAACATCAGGAGGCATCACCATTCCTGACTTTAAGCTCTACTACAGAGCTATAGTTCTGAAAACAGCCTGGTATTGGCATAAAAATAGACAGGTAGACCAATGGAATTAAATTGAAAATCCTGATATTAATCCACGCACCTATGAACACCTGATTTTCGACAAAACAGCTAAAATTATACAATGGGGCAAAGACAGCATCTTCAACAAATGGTGCTGGCAGAATTGGATGAGGGTGTGTAGAAGACTGCAGATAGACCCATGTCTGTCGCCATGCACAAAACTCAAGTCCAAATGGATCAAAGACCTCAACATCAATCCAGCCACATTGAACCTCTTAGAAGAGAAAGTAGGAGGTACCCTTGAACAAATTGGTATAGGAGACCGCTTCTTGAACATAACTCCAGGGGCACAGACACTGAAAGAAACAATTAATAAATGGGACCTCTTCAAACTTAGAAGCTTCTGTAAGGCAAAGGACACAGTTGACAAGACCAAACGGCAGCCCACTGACTGGGAAAAGATTTTCACTAATCCTATATCCGACAAAGGGCTGATCTCCAAAATATACAAAGAACTCAAGAAACTAGTCAACAAAACACCAAATAACCCTATTAAAAAATGGGGTACAGAACTGAAGAAAGAATTCTCAATGGAGGAAATCAAAAAGGCTGAAAGACACTTAAGAAAATGCTCCACATCCTTAGCTATCAGGGAAATGCAAATCAAAACAACTTTGAGATACCATCTTACCCCTGCCAGAATGGCTAAAATTAGAAACACCAGTGATGACTTATGTTGGAGAGGATGTGGAGAAAGTGGAACACTCCTCCACTGCTGGTGGGAGTGCAAACTCATACAGCCACTTTGGAGATTAGTATGGCGGTTCCTCAGGAAAATGGGAATTAGTTTACCACAGGACCCGGCAATCCCCCTCTTAGGCATATACCCAAAGGATTCACATCAATGCAACAAAGACATCTGTTCAACTATGTTCATAGCAGCACTATTTGTAATAGCAAGAACCTGGAAGCAACCTAGATGCCCTTCAATTGAAGAATTGTTAAAGAAGATGTGGCACATCTACACAATGGAATACTACTCTGCAGAAAAAAATAATGGTATCTTGAAATTCGCAGGCAAGTGGATGGCACTTGAAGAAACCATCCTGAATGAGGTAACCCAGTCACAAAAAGAGGAACACAGTATGTACTCACTCATATATGGATTTTAGACCTAGATCAAATGATCACCAGCCTATAATTCACATCACCAGAGGAACTAGGATACAAGTTGTATTCTAAGAGATTCATATAAAGTCCCTCACAGAACTGGGAAGGGACAAGTCCCCCAGACCTCAGGTATAGTGGGGGAGGACAGCTAATGGAGAGAGAAGTAGGAGAAAATGAGAGGGAGGAGAGGAATGCATGTGCGACCAGGAGGATTGAGCCTGGTTAGGAATGGAAAATAGGAAAGAGAGAGAGAGACAGAGACAGAGAGAGAGAACATAAAAGAGGGAGCCAATATTGGTTTGAAGATAAAGTTGAACACAAAGAAAGGTCGAGGGAACTACAAGACTGCTCCCAACTAACAATCTCAGCTTCCGTGGAAAGGCTATCATAAATGCCCTTCCCGGACAGTGAGATCAACAACTAACTTCTCCATGGAGTCCTCAACTAATGCCTGTTGAAAACAGGAGCAAACACCCATACATAAACACTGAGTCAAACTAGAACCCAGAAGCAGATGAAGAGGACAAGACCATGCGGTAGAAGTACATAGAGACAGCTTACCTGAACAAGGAGGAGCTAAGGGCCACTAGACTGATAGCTGGGAAGCCAACAGGGGTCTGACTCGGACCCCCCCTGAATATGGGTCTCAGCCAGAAGGTCTGAGCAGTCTAAGAGACCTCAGACAGTGGAGCCAGGATGTATCCCTGGTGCACAAAAGGACTTTGCAAACATATCCCCCATGGAGGGATAACTGCCTTATTCTAGAGATAGGAGAGAAGCCCTAGTCCCTACTTCACAGGACCTGTCAGATCTACATGACCCCAACTGGATGGCATTCCCCTACATATTGTATTGTGGTGGGGGGTTGGGAGGGGAGGGTGTTTAGAGTGCATGGGAGAGGGTAGAGAGGGCAAAAGGGAGGGAAGGAAGAGGGAGGGCTTGGGGGGAGGGAGGGAGGGAGGGAGAGGGAATTGGGATCGACATGTAAAATAATAAAAAAAAAAAAAAAAAAAAAAAAAAAAAAAAAAAAAAACGCTTTGACTCCAAAATTTAAGTTGAAGAACAAGTTACTGGGGAAAAGTATTTCTATTTTTGTTTCCACAGAAAATGAAAAGATGTGGATTCCTTCCAGACTAATGTGGTTTGATCACACCAGACCGCCTGAAACAGAGTACAAGCTGATCCTACATTCCAAACAGCTGGACAAAACAGCCCTACAGACTACAGCTAGGATATCTGAATCTTCTTCGAATCCCCCAAGACAGCGCCCCTTACCAGCAGGAAGTAGTTTGGAAAGAACGACGCCCAAATTCCCAAATATTGTGTATAAATGTTTGTTTTCATTTAATTGGACTTTGTTATATAAAATTAAATAAAAAATACTCTATATGCATAAAAAAAATAAAATCAAGAATCAACAGTTAGGTGATACATTGTTTAGGGTAATTAAAAGAAATAAGTTTTATTCATTGTCTACCGTATGAAAGACATATGGCAGATTATATTTCCTGTGCTTTGTTGAGTTCTCTGTCTTTAAATCTTTAAAATTGGTGTGCCATCATTCTGTCTTCATAGATATTTTATATTGAGCTATATTTTACTCTTTTGAAAAAAAAATAAATTAGAAATAACTAAGAATTTTTATATACTTCTTATATAAACTTACACTTTTCTGCTTGAGTACAAAATCAAAACAGTGAAGGGGGAAATTTTAATTAGGGAATGATACATTCTTTAGATTGAGGCACAAAGCTGTTACTAACTACAAATAAAAACCTAGAATTTCCTAAGCTAAAGTTTTTAATTTTAAATATTGCTTTTGTCATTTGCTACCCAAATGTAATTCTCTTGCAAAAAGCAATTCCAACTTTCTGAAATAATTTTTCAGTCATGTTTCAACAATGACCTCACATTTCTACCTGTTGTCTGAGCTCTTAAATCATAGAAGCAAGTTATAAGGAAAAGAAGGTTTGCAAAGGAATCAGTTGTGCAGACTTCTAACCAAGGAGATGGGAACTGAAAATTGTGGTTTGTGATACCTTGTTGTGTAGAGAAAAATGATGATTCCTAGAGATTTCAACATTCATTACCAATAATATTGAAAGGAAATGTTTCTAAGAACTATGATGTACCATAGGAGATGGGAAGTAGACTTGGTACTTACCTTCTAATATATGTCATCAGTTTTTAGAGTAATCACTCAAAGTTTCCTGTCTTGAAATTTTATTTTATTATCATACGAATAGTTTATATTTAGAAAACATATATCTTGAAAAAGATACATATATTGAATTTGACATAATTCAACAATTATCTACTGTTTCTTTTACACTCATAGCATTTAAAGTGCAAGAGAGGATTAATGTAAGAGTCTAAAATACTATTTCTTGGTCAAGGTTTTATGAAACATTATTGGAGCTGAAATATATCTGTTTATATTTTTATGTGGTTCTTGAAGAAAGTTGTTAATAATATAGTTTAGGGAGCTTAACATGACCTTTGCTATCTTATTCTAAATTGCTTGCAATTTTTTGTACATTTGTTATTTCAACAAAATATTTTCAAAATACAATAAGCACTCCTATTGCTTTCATAAGTTTGGCCTTCATGTCCTCTGAAATGTGTGAATGGCACATATATGTTTATATGACCAGGAAGAAATAAAAGAATCCAAATCTGTTATATTACATGCAGTAAGGGCATCAGAGATATTATAGTATCAAATTACATATCATGATCTATTAAATAGTATAAAATGAAGGACTTTTAAAAACATTAAAGTATTAATATTAATATCACTTTAAATTGTAGTAATGTAATGGTTTCTACCTGGTAATTTCATATCATTTTATATCACATTAATATTTCTAAAGCACCATGTTGTGTACAGAACTAGATCACAGACTATGTGATAATTATTCTTTTTTATAATTACTTATATTTCTGATGATAATGCAGAAATGAGAATAGCTCTATTCTTGGCAGCAATCAGCTGCCATTTGCTGCAGCTTCTGAAGTTAAAACATTCTATAGAACCATTTAATGAATTCTTCATTTTAAAATAAGGATACTTTAATTGACCCATTCCATTTAACAGAGTACCTAAAATCAATGACAACATATTATTAGATATCAATAAATCCATACTGGCTAAAAAAAATCAAAGAAGAAAGATAATGCACTGGATTTATAACATTCATGCACTTATACTCCCATTTAAGAAAAAAAATGGCACTTTAGGTCTAATACTATTTCACGTTTTGTCCACCTTTCAAATATGAACACTTTTGAGGGGATAACAAATTCACTTTATAAAGTACTCTCTCGCTGCACAGTCACTCCACAGGGTCCATGACAGGAAAAATTATGTTGTTTTTCAGTTTTGTTTGTGATACTTCTTGCCTACAAAAAAATACCAAAAACAAACAACCAAACACACACACACAGAGAGAGAGAGAGAGAGAGAGAGAGAGAGAGAGAGAGAGAGAGAGAGATACATAGAGTATAAAAAATATACTGTCCTGTACTATGTTTACTGATGAAGGGAGTAATATTATATATGAATATCATTTTTTTAGAATTGTGCATTTGGGCCCAGTTCTAGTTTGTTTTTTATTTATTTGATAAAATACTGATCAAAAAACTTGAGTATGAAGGGTTCATTTCCAGTTACAATTTGTACTTCATCATCAAGGGAAGCCAGGAAAGGAGTTCAAAGTGGGAACATGTAGGTCAGCATGGAAGCAGAGACTAGAGACCATGGAGGTATATGTATGTGTGTGTATATGTGTGTGTGTGTGTGTGTGTGTGTGTGTGTGTGTGTGTGATAGGCTATATATATATATATATATATATATATATATATATATATATATATCTGTGTGTATATTTTAAGGGCATGGTATTCAATACTGTGTTCATCTATTATGTCTGTAGTAACAGGAGATACATTTTCAAGGATTTGAATTATTTTTCTTTGATGTAAAATGTCTCAACTTGTCTCAATATCTAATGTAATAGAATCTTTTTTTTTTATGTCTTAGTGGAAAGTGGATTTAAAATAGTAAAGATGAGGTTTATTTTAGGTTAATTCTTGAACTTAAGAAAATAATTCTGGCTATCAAATAGATGACATATAGAAAACAGTTCAGAAATCAGCATATCACTCACAGCAATGTCTTAAACTAAGGGACGTTGAAAATATATCTATCTCACACAGTTGTTTATTAAATAGTCACAGTAGTCCAGCAGCCTATCAGGAAATATTCTCTGGAAGTAGAATACAAATGAGATGCCTTTTCTATCAATTTTAGTATGTTACTCTTCAACTGTTGAGAAAGACACTTTGCAAGGCTCCATCTGTGCTGCCGACACTTCAGGGACCCATTGCACTTGTCTGGGAATTATTGTCTTCAAATGAACTGCAAGGCATTGTCTAGCATTGCTTACATGTGGTCTGGGACTCATTCAAACTTCATGGCCCTTTAATCTACTTGGTAAATGTGCATTGTAAGAGAAGCTTAAGGATATATAAATCTAAGGATTTTTCCAAACATCAAGTTGTGGCAGAACAAAATTGACCAGCTTTTCACTCTCCATGTGCATCCAGGCACAGAAACTCAGTCACTCCCCTGAAGTGTAATGTTGGTCAACTTCTGCTTTACTGTATTATCTTTTCCCTTATGAAATCCTTGTTTATACATGTGTACACAGTCAAATACACTTATACATTCAATAAACATAACAATTTTGTGGTGGATACCGATAAACAGCAACTACTTTACCGTGTTTCTTCAATAGAAGTACTGCTTATTGAATTTCAAAAATTCCACCATTTTTGTGGAGACATAATGATGTTACCAGTCAAATTAAATGTTTAAATAGAAATGATCTAGAAATATATCACCTTGAACTTGGATTTTTCTTTTCAGGAAGAGGTTATTGAAGTACTATTGTTCTTTTTTTAATTTCACAAAGATATATCATTGTTTAATATGGAAAATATCATGAGTAAGTTGCACTTGACTCTTCCTTCAATACTATTCTTCAGAATGTGGTGAGTAATTCTATTTCCTAAGAATTCTGTTCAGGTTATTTGTCTCAGGAATTTAGGAATGTAAGAAAACTACACAAAATACAGGGTAGATTTCAGTTCTCAAACAGACATCCTGTCACCTGTGGATTATATTTTTTTTACCCTTTGCTTTATGTCTAATATCCACTTATGAGTTCATACCTCATTTGTCTTTCAGGGTCTGGGTTACCTCAATCAGAATGTTTTATTTTTATTTATTCTATTTTCATCTATTTGCCAGCAACTTTCATGGTGTCAAGGCTTTCTACTGTTGAATAGTACTCCATTGTATAAATGTAGCACATTTTCTTTCTTTTTCTTTGTTTTAATTCTGTATTTGTTTTCATGTTTTAATTCTGTATTTGTTTTCATACACACACACACACACACACACACACACACACACACACACACAATTTTTTTACTTATTTTACATAGCGATGCCATTTCCTTTTCCCTCCCTCCTATGCCCCCTACCTCACTTCCATACTATCCCACTCTCTCCACAGGAAGGGTGATGCCCTCCAAGAGGGATCATCAAAATCTGTCAAGTCATTTGGAGTAGGGTCCAGGCCCTCTCTCCTGCCTCTAGGCTAAGCGAGTTTCTCTCCAAGGGGAATGTGCTCCCAAAGTCCTTTCGTGAACCAGGATACATCCTGGTTCCACTGTCAGTGGTCTCCTAGACTGCCCATGCCTTCCAATTGACACCCACTTTCAGAGGAGTCAGTATAAAGCTGGTTTCCCAGCTATCAGTCTGGGGGTTCATGAGCTCCCCCCATGGTCAGGTCAGCTGTGTCTGTGGGTTTCTATAGCCTGGTCTTGAACCCTTATCCTATCACTCCTCCCTCTCAGCAACTGGATTCCAGGAGTTTGGCTCAGTGTTTAGCTGGTAGCACATTTTCTTTATCCATTCTTCAGTTAAGGGACAACTAAGTTGTTTCCAGGTTCTGGCTATTAGGAAAAATGCTGCTTTGAACACAGTTGACCTAATATCCTTGTGATATAATGAATACCTGAATTAGCTTCATAGAACCTTTATCTAGCAATGATGAAAGCAGAGGCAGATATCCACAGCTAAGAATTGGGCTGGAACCCAAGTCTAGTCAAAGAGTAGTAGGAGCAACAATATGAGAAAAGGGGTCAAAACCATTTGGGGGATACCTGAGTTAATGCTCACTGGCTCTGGATTGGCAGCATGGAGGAACCTGCATAGGACCAAACTAGGTCCTCTGAGTCTGGATGACAGTGGCTTGGACAGTCTGTGGGGACACTGGCAGTTGGACCAATTGCTTTAACTGGCTTTTTGCAGCCATTTATTTTGGAGGGATACCTTGCTCAGCATAGATATAGGTCTTAGTCCTACCTCAAAGTGATGTGCCTGACTTCATTGACTCCCCATGGGAAGGCTTACCCTCTCTGAAGAGTGGATGGTGGGTGGAGAGAGCAAATTGAGAAGAGGGAGTGAGAACTGGGATTGGTATGTAAAATGAGAAAAGATTGTTTTAAAAATATATTTAAAAAAAGAATATTATGTAAGTATTTCTAGTCATATGACTTATAATTAACTTACGGAGATTTTAAAGTAGAAAGAAAGCAAGGCAAGAAGGCGGGAGGACTAGGGAGATGAAGGTGAAATGGGTCATTATTCCTATGAGGATTACTAAGCAGTTAGAAATAATTACATTTAAATAAGAATTAATTTAATTATCATATCTTTTATAACTGAGAGATTTTACTTGTGCATTAGACCTAGACATATACAGAATTTAAATGGTAGGTTCATTATTCCACTACCCGGGCACCTGTGCACCAATCTAATAGATTGCCAGATCTCAAAATTTAATATGTGTCAAATCTTTCCTCTGGTTTGTTGCAGAAAAGGGTCAGTGCATATTATTTTACTATTAATTCTTGATTTTGCCATTAAATGATAACTTGTCCAATTTAGATAGACATTGATGAAGTTCAAAAATATGTTTAAATTTTCCTAATGACCTAGCTCTAGGAATTCTCTATATCAAAATGGCCAGTCAGCTCTTCTTCTTCCATCTTTTAAGGTTGTGATATCAAATTAATAACAATTTTCTGATTACACAGTATGATTGAACTCCATTAATATAAATTACTTGACTACAGAAGACATGATTTAGTATGGAATCCTGTCACAATGCTCCAATATTCTCATACATTTTTACTATTGAACTCTTTTCAGTTGTTCTCATAGAAAGTGAAGCTGAGATAATTGTTTTACTATTCCTAATGGATAACTGTTGTAAGTGTAGGAGTAAAACCTTTTACAAATGAAACAAAATCTTAAACCATTATTACTTAGGTTGATAACAGTGTCTTCAAAGTGCTAACATAATTATAGGCTAGTAGCTACATTGTATGTGAATGGAATATATTAACTGGGCTAGGGATGAATTCAAAAAAGAAAATGGGAATAATATTATGGATGAAAATTGTATAATCGATTGACTGTTAATTTATCAAAACTCATTGCTGAAAAAAGAAAAAAATACTGAAACCATATCAAATAGTGTTCCTCAATATTTGTTCCCTTATGAGGAAAAACAGGTATTTTTACATGAGGATGTAGAATAACATTAACAAGTTATGAGAGTGAAGTCAAAATTATCTTCAAATCCTGGCAGAACACTCAACTAAACATCAGGGAAAGATCTTTTCATTTTAAGATTAGAATTCTGTTATATTTGTATGTAGTAATGAGACAGCTCAAAAATTCGTATAACTGAACAATTCACTCAATTAAAAGTGTGGTTCCTAGGAAATAGATGAGGCTATTTATAAAGTGATCCTTACACCAAAGACAGAAACTTATAAACAATTTCTATATGTTCTACTGTTATTAAGAAGAAAACATACTGAAAGCCTCATACCTACGTGATAATGATACATACAAAATTCATAATGTATTAAATTCATCATTTTATAATTTTAAATTACATGTAGGTGGGTGTGTATCTTCATGTGGCTATGTGCACATGTGTGAAGAAGTCTCTGGTGGCCAGAGGCATGGGATCCTCTGGAGCTGGAGTCACAGATATCTATGACCATCCTGACATGGATGCTGGTTCCAAAGTCAGAGACTTAGGAACAAAAACAAGTACTCTTAACAACTAAGCCATCATTCCTGCCATTATAGTTATTATATAAATTGCTATAATGACAGAAACTGAAGGTAAGGTAATCATTTTTATTTCTACATACCTTTAAACTAATGTAGAGTTAGTAAACATTGTCATTTATGGAAGCTACATTAAGTTCAGTAGATTAATATCCTTTCCTGTTAAATAATGGGATAAATACAATATGAACATTATAGAAAAATATTAATACATGTTTTATTTGGGGCATATATACTATAAGTAAAATAAAAAGTAATAAAACATTTATTATTTTTCCATCTCAAGAAGAAAATTCTATGCTCTCTCATTCTCTCTATCTGGTACTGTATTAATTTCCATGTACTTCAGGATGAAACTTCTCTGATGATGGCTGCACAAGTAGAGATCTATGTGTATAGCAGAATGTGTTAGTACTTTTAGTAGAGCAGTACCATTTGACTTTCCCCTAGGTCCTTAGCTCATCTAGCTTCAGGTTGTTGGCCACCTGAGTAGTGTTAGGCAGGTTTCATCTCACAGACTGGGACTTAGATCTAACCAGATATTGGTTGTTCACCCTGGCAAGCATTGTGTCTTTATAGCAAAATTGAATCTTTTACACAGGTCAGCATTAATGATTGAAGGACTTGTAAATTGGCTGTTTATCTTTTGCCATTGGTAACATGTGTAGTACCTTACAATATCATGAACACTATTCAGTAGGAAAGAAGACTGCAGGTAGGCACCAGCTAGACTTTTCCATGTTCATGAGTTCGAAAGGTGTCTTCAACAATAGGGCCTTGCTTTCAGCTTGTGAGAAGCAGCGCATAGTGAATAGCCTTTAAAGTAGCATGGATAATTTGAGGATTTCCACTGAGCCTCTTTGGCCAACAGATGGAATATGTGTAACTAATTCTCAGAACAACAGGTTTAATTGGATTACAAAAGGTGTCCACTTAGTGTGCCATCTCCTGGTTATTTGCTGATACAATATATATATATATATATGTATATATATATATATATATACATATATATATATATATTGTATGTGCACATACTTTAAGAAGTTTCTGCTACATTATATTTCCATATACTATCTCAAATGGTCTATAGTTTTAGCAGTCCTTCCCCATGTTATCTTCTTTGCCAGCATTTTCCTGTTTTAATTTCTCACTCCAGTTAGCCCCAACCATCTATGATGATATATTACAATCCTCCCTCCAGTACCAGAATCTATGCATAACTTCTATGGCTATATGGATTGTAGCTTTATTATCTAACATGAAACTGCTAACATCCATATATAAATTAATACATGCCAACTTTGCCTTTTTGGGACTGGGTTACCCAACTCAAGAGTATTATTTTCACATAACTCCATTTGTTTGCATGTGGTTTTAATGATTCCTTAACAGTGGGGTAATATGCCATTGTTTAAATTTATCATATTCTCTTTATCTCTTCCTCCATTGACTGGCATTTAAGATTTTTCAAATTTCTGAATATGATAAAAAAGAGCACTAATTAGCATGGTGTGATTATGTTGTGTAATGCATAGTCCTTTAGTGATATGACCAAGAACGATAGAAGTAGATGGTCAGTTAGATCCATTACCAACTTCCTGAAAAACCACCACACTGATTTCCATAGTGGCTGCACAATTTTCATTCACACCAGGAATTGAAGAGGGTTTCTTTCTGCTTCACACCCTTGCCAGCATGAGCTGTCACTTTTTGTTTGTTTGTTTTGTTCTTTGTTGTTGTTGTTGTTTTGGATAACATTTTATTTAAATTTTAAAGAAGCTTATTTTACATGTCAATCTCAGTTCCCTCACCCTCATGTCCTCCTCTGTCCCCACCACCAACCTCCATCAGATTCCCTTTCTGCTCCCTATGGAGGTTGAGGACTTCCATGGGGGATCTTCAAAGCCTACCATCATTTAGAGTAGGCCCTCCCCCTGTGTCTAGACTGAGAGAGTATCCTTCTATGTGGAATGGGCCCCCAAAGTCCATTTGTGTACTAGGTATAAATACAGATCCATTATCAGAGGTCCCATGGAATGCTGTCACTTGTTTTATTTATCTTGGAAATTCTGAGGGATGTAAGATGAAATCTCAAAGAAATTTTAATTAATCTTTTCCTGATGCCTAAAAATAGCTATATGTATCCTTGGAGATTTTTATTTCTTTTTATATTTTATATTAGATACATACTTGGTAATTTTTTTCCAATACATAGGCTGCTACCTTAAATAAGCTTTTCAGTTTCACAAGGTCCTGTTTATCATTTTTAGTGCCTATATTAACAGTACTGTATTCAAAAAGTCCTTTTCTTTGCCACTGAGTCCAAGGCATTTCCCCAGTTGCTCTTCTATAAGGTTCAGTGTATCTGATCATATTTTGATATTGTTATTCCATTTGGGGATGAGGTTTCATTTGGGGATGGAATTTATTTGCATTTTTTTCTATAGGCAGCAGGCCAGTATGAATAGCAGAATTTGTGGAAAACACTGTCTTTTTTAGTGTGAAGTTCTGGTTACTATAACAGATATCAGGCATGAATAGGTGTGTGCACTTATGTCTGGTTCTTCAATTTGATTCTGTTGTCCAACCAGTCTATTTCTGTGCCAATAACATACTGTTTTTGTAACTATATCTCTGTAGTACAACTTGAAATTGGGGTTGGTGATACCTATAAGGTATATTTGTTTACTTATTTAAGATTGTCTGAGCTATCCTGGGACTTTTGTGTTTCCATGTGAAGGCAGAAATTATATTTTAAGATTTGAGTTTTGTTGGGATTTTGATTAACTTGCATTTATCCTCTAAATTAATTTTGGTAGGATGACCATTTTTGATATATTAATTCCACATATCCATGTGCATGGAAAACTTTCCATCATATGAAATCTTCTATTTCTTAACATATTTTTTTATACAAGGCTTTTAATTGATTTGTGATCATTACTCCAAGATATTTTATATTTTCTGAATTTATTATGAAAGATGATTGCTTGATTTCTTAGTGCATTTATGTCATTTGTATATAGGAGGACTACTGATATTTTGGTACTGATTTTTTTTTTATCCTGCTATTTTGTTGTGTTTAATCAGCTGTAGAAACTTCCTGTTAGAATATTTTTGGGTCATATATGGATCTAATCATATCATCTTCAACTAAAGATACTATGAAGTTTTCCTTTCTAATTTGTATTCCTTTTATCTCTTTCAGTTGTCTTGCTCTAACTAGCATTTCAAATATGATATGGAATAAACATGGAAATAGTGAACATCTTTGTCCTGTCCCTTATTTCAAAGAAAATTTTCTGAGTTTCTCTCCATTTAGTTTGATAATGGCTGTGAAATTGTTGTAAATCACCTTTATTATGGTGAGGTATGCCCATTGTGTCTCTAGCTTCTTGTAGACTTTTATTTTCAAGGGATCTTTTATCTTGCCAGACGCCTTTCTGCCTTTAATATGGTGATCATGTGGGTTTTGTCTTCCAGTTTGCTTAAACAGTGGATTTCATTGATCTATTTAGTGACTAGCTTTTTGAGTTCTTTGTATATTTTGGGGATCAGCCCTCTTTCAGATGTGGGGTTGGTGAATATTGTTTCCCATTCTGTGGGCTGACATTTTGTCCTATTGACTGTGTCCTTTGCCTTAAAGAAGCTTCTCAGTTTCAGGAGGTCCCTTTTATCAATTGTCAATCTCAGTGTCTGTGCTACTGATGTTAGGTTCAGGAAGCATTTTCCTGTACCCATTCATTCAAGGGTACCTCCTACTTTCTCTTCTAAGAGGCTCAGTGTGTCTGGATTTATGTTGAAGTTTTTGATCCATTTGGACTCATTTATTTATTAATGTATGTTGAATTATCCCTGCCTTTCTGGGATAAAACTTACTTGGTTTTGATATGTTCTTTGATGATTTGCAAATACTTCTGTTGAGATTTGTTTTTTGTATCTGTGTTCATTAGGGAAATTGTTTTGTAGTATGACTGGGTTTTTATATTGTTTAGGTATTAGGGTAATTTTAACCTTTTATAAAGAATTGGAAAATGTTCCTTTTTTATGTGAGTCTGGATGAAAAATTTGAGGAGTTCTGGCATTTTCTATGCTAAAATCATCTGGGCTTATTTATGTATTTGACTAGCTCTTTATTTATTTACCTTTTAGTTGGGAAACTTTTCCTTACTTCTATACTATTGTAGGATGCAGGTCTGGTTAAATTGTTTATATAATCTGGACTTACCTTGGTAGATATTATATATCAAAAATGTCTATATTTGGATTTCTATTTTTGTTTCCACAGAAAATGAAAAGATGTGGATTCCTTCCAGACTAATGTGGTTTGATCACGCCAGACCACCTGAAACAGAGTACAAGCTGATTCTACATTCAAAACAGCTGGACAAAACAGCCCTACAGACTACAGCCAGGATATCTGAATCTTCTTCGAATCCCCCAAGACAGCGCCCCTTACCAGCAGGAAGTAGTTTGGAAAGAACGGCACCCAAATTCCCAAATATTGTGTATAAATGTTTGTTTTAATTTAATTGGACATTGTTATATAAATTAAATAAAAAAAATATATTAATGATATAAGGTAGTCATCAATATCATTAGTAGGGAAGGGCATTAAAGATAGCCTCTCCTCTTTTGCTGAGATTGTTGATTATGCTCCTCCTTTTAGATATCTGGACATTTCCCTAGTGCCAGATTTCTCTTTAAAACTATAATGTCTCCCTCTCTTATCATATGTATTTTCCAGGTCTCCTCTAATCTTCATTTGACTCAATCTTCCTGATCCCTCATGTCTTCCTCTCTCCTCTTCTCCACTTTTCTTTCTATTAATTCCAGCTCCCCATGCTCTCAATTTAATATGGAAATTTTGTTCCTTACCCCTTCTCAGGAAGACCATCTATATCTCTCTTAGTGTCATTCTTGTTTTCTGGATTCTCTGGCAGTGTGGAATGTAGGCTTGTAACTCTTTGCTGTATGTCTGAAATCCATATATGTTACTTCAATATTTTAATTACCATTAACGACCACTTTCTCCTGGCGTAGATTTCAGTTAATTCTGGGCGTATAAAATTTGTTTGGAAATTAAGACAATAATAAAGTATTTCAATACCTGACAATAAAGGTACTTTTAGAAGAACAGGACCAAAAGTATTGTCATAACTCATAAGCACATTTAAAATGTGAAGAAAAAATTAAAGCAGAAATATAAACATTTCAAAGAACCAATTGGGAATTATGGAAATCAAAACATTAATCAACAAAATACTGCAATAATAAGTATTGACATCAGATAAAATTACTCAGAGAAAATCACAAATACAGGAAAATCTCAATATGACAATACACAAAGATGTGTATAAAAAGAAATAATACAAGAATGTATCAAAAATCTTAGGAAAAATTCATAAGGATAAACCTACAAATTTAGTGATCAGAAGAATAAAATCAAGTATTGAAACAAACTTTCCAAAGAGATTATTGTCAGCAATTTCTCATACCTAAAAGTCTTAATAGACATCAAAAACAGGAAATACTCAGATTTTCAAATAAATAATATTAGAAAAAAATCTCTCCAAGTGCCATCCATTTGCCTGTGAATTTCAAGATTCCACTATTTTGTTCTGCAAAGTAGTATTCCATTGTGTAGATGTGCCACATCTTCTTTATCCATTCTTCAGTTGAGGGAAATCTAGGTTGTTTCCAGGTTCTTGCTATTACTAATAATGCTTCTATGAACATAGTTGAGCACATGCCTTTCTTGCATGGATGTTGATCATTTGGCTATATGCCTAAGAGGAGGATTCCTGGGTCCTGTGGGAAACTAATTCCCATGATCTCCAAAATGGCTGTACATGTTTGCACTCCCACCAGCAATGAAAGAGTGTTCCCCTTTCTCCACATCCTCTCGAGTATGAGTTGTCATTGGTGTTTCTAATTTTAGCCATTCTGGCAGGAATAAGATGGTATTTCAAAGATGTTTTGATTTGCATTTCCCTGATAACTAAGGATGTGAAGTACTTTCTTAAGTGTCTTTCAGCCTTTTTGATTTCCTCTATTGAGAATTCTTTCTTCAGTTCTATACCACACTTTTAATAGAAGTATTTGGTGTTTTGTTGACTAATTACTTGAGTTCTTTGTATATTTTGGAGATCAGCCCTTTCTCAAATGTAGGGAAAATCTTTTCCCAGTGATCTTGTCCACTGTGTCTTTTGCCTTGCAGAAGCTTCTAAATTTGAGGAGGTCACATTTATTAATTGTTTCTCTCAGTGTCTGTGCCCTCAGAGTTATGTTCAGCAAGCAGTCTCCTATATCAATTTGTTCAAGGGTACCTTCTACTTTCTCTTCTAAGAGGTTCTGTGTGGCTGGATTTATGTTGAGGTCTTTTATTCATCTGTACTTGAGTTTTGTGCATGTTGATAGACATGTGTCTATGTGCAGTTTCTACACACCATCATTCAATTGTACTAGCACCATTTGTTGAAGATGCTTTCTTCCCTCCATTGTATTCTTATAGCTGTTTTGTCGAAAATCAGGTGTTCATAGGTGTGTGGGTTAACATCAGGAATTTTCATTCAATTAAATTGTTCTACCTGTCTATTTTTCTGCCAATATCAGGCTGTATTCAGGACTATAGCTCTGTAGTATAGCTGAAAGTCAGGAATGGTGATGCCTCCTGAAGTTCTTTTATTGTACAGGGTTGTTTTGGCTCTCCTGGGTCTTTTGGTTTTCCATATGAAGTTGACTATTATCCTGTAAAGATCAGTGAAGAATCATCGAGTAACATTTCTACACACAAGAGAATCCTGTGGAAGACTATTAAAAAACAGAATTTAAGTGAACTCATGAGAACAAACCCAGCAATTCAGAAATTCTTCAAGGAATAACATAAACTGAAGAATAACAAAGACATATTAACTAATATGAATCCAGAAGGGGCTATAGTCCATTAAAATGACAGATGAGTAGCAGATAAGGAAAAGGAAACTGTCATATGTAAAATATTCTTCCAGAAGACACTGAAAAGTGTCAGGGGAAAAGAAGAAAAGTAACAGTACAAATAAATAAATAAATAAATACCTAACAAGAATAAATGCAACAAATTTATAAATAACTGCAAACTATTCTCAATTGTAAATTGAATGTTGGTGATTTTTGCTCTATTGGAATACATATACAAATTGACTGAAGTTTTAAATTGACAGATTAACCAGCTCTGTGCTGTCTTCAAGAAACTCACATTAATATATTTGATAAAGTAGATTATTATATATAGTATTTATTAGTTTTCATTTAGTTAATATATATTTCAAATCAAAATTAAACAGAAGAGATTAAAAGGACACGAAATATTGGAAAAAAACTAACTATTTATTGTGAGATTATAAATATTATATATCTCACATGATGAAAATCATGAAAAAAATTCCCAAAGTTATATAACATCCCATGGATCTATAGACAATGATAATGGGAATCTTTCATATCCCTTCTTATGTCTGGATATATCCATCCTATCAATGAAAACTGAGCCCAGAAACCTTGTAACTAAATTACCCAATCTGTCAATTGGTTACATCAGTTATCTGTAGAATGTTTTTTTTTTTCATTTTTTTTAACAGATAGGGAATACCCATTGTTCTTATCTATGTTTGCAGACTTCCTTAAAACAGATCACATGTTAGACCATAATAAAGCCTTAGTAAATAACAAAATATTGGATGTGATTCTGTATTATCCCTTACTATGCTGTAATAAAAGTAGACATCAACAATATTAACTACATAAAGTAAAACAAATAGTTGAGACTGAAAAAAGCACAAGTTACTCTGAATGGATTGGTGGAGAAACCGTGATATTTTTACATGAAGTAAAAGCAATGCTAAGCTCTGAAAACATACACATAGTAATAACACTATGTAAATGAGCAGGTTGCATTTATAAATACACATGTATGCATGTAGCAGCAATTAATAAAAACAAGAGTCCAGAATTTGAAATAGAACAAAAAAATGTGTGAAGGAAAATTTCAGAGGGTGGAAACAAATATATAATTATATTATAACTTCAGAACATAAAAATAGATAAGGAAAACTATGAAAGAATGAGAAGTCATCTTATTTTTGAGATACAGTTATCCCTGTCATAAGAAAATAGTAAATATATATATCCACATGTATAGTCTCATTTTTAAAAATCTGAGATGAAATACCCCAATTATGTATCTCAAAGCTATAGAAAAACAAGAAGAAATCAAACTGAAGTGGAACAAATTACAAGAATCAATAAATATAAAGAGAAATTAATTAAATATAAATGCTCTGTGTGATAAATCTATAGGCAATGCTAAAATAACATATTAAGGGAAATGTGTGCTATTAATCAAAAAGTTGTTTTTTTTTTTTGAAAAGATTAACATGGTAGAACATTTCCTAGATACACTAACCAACATAAATTGAGAAGACTCAAGCTAGTAAAATTAAAAGTACCTAAAGCACATAAACACAGCAATAAAACAGCAGATCAACCTCCTTTATTCATCAAAATGCAAAAATCTCCACATAATACTAAAAAGCCAAAAAAGTGGTCTTGTTAGAGGAAGCCCATACATGGCTAATTTATTTCTTCTTAAGAATGCATCATAGTTCAACATATGCAAATCAATTAAGCATATATCATATAAATAGACTAAAAGATAGAAATAATATGGCTGTCTCACTAGATTCAAAAGAGCATTTGTCAATGATAAAATTGTTAATGAGAGTTGAAGTAGCTGAAATTCACCTCAACACGCAGACAAAAAAAGGTTTTATGTAACAATCCAGTAGCCAAGATTATACTAAAACAAGTTAAATCAGAAAATATTTCCTTGTAAATATGACACAAGACAAGAGGGCTTACTCTCTAGATTCATTCAAGAAATAGATTGAAGCCTTTACTAGAGCACCAGGAGAAAAGAAAGATAAAAGGATTGGTATGAAAGTAGTGAAAATTTTCATATTGGCAAACAGTAAAGTTCTTTCCTTAAACGTTCTCAATTGGTTTTGCCAAAACTCTTCTGGATCAGATAAACACAAATATGGTGGGAAATAAGAATAGATACTCCATTAATCAAGGCCTCATTAAAAAAATCTAAAAATTAGTCTAAGTAAAGACATAAAAAAACCTTTATAATGAAAATTGTAAGATACCATAAATGTGCAATTGAAGAAATTACTTGATCACAGAAAGAGCTTCCATGGTTTTTGATTGTCAGAATTAATATTGGGAAATTAGCAACTATAAAAATTAATCTACAGATCCAAACAATCTCCATCAAAATTCTAATGACAGACTTTATAGAAATAGAAATGGCAGTTGTAAAATTAGTTTTGAAAGACCAGATAGCTTCAGTGCAGAATTCTACCAGAAATTCAAGGTACTAATCCCAATACTCTACAAAATGTTCCACACAATAGAAGCAGAGGGTTCATTACCAAACTCTTTTTATGAGGCAACAATTACCTTGGTGCACAAGCCATACTAAGACATAACTACAGACCACTATTTCTTATGAACATTGATTCAAAATATTCAATAAAATACTGGCAAATCAAATCCAACACACATTAGAGAAATCATCCACTATGACCAAGTAGGCTTCATCCCAGGGATGCAAGGGTATAGTTAACCATAAGAAAATCTATAAGTGTGATCCACCATATAAACAAACTGAAACAGAAAACCATAGGATCATCTCACTAGATGCTGAAAACGGCTTTGACCAAATCCAACACCCTTAGAGAGCTCAGGGATAACAGAAACATACTTAAACATAATAAAAGCAGTATACAGTAAACCAGCAGCCAACATCAAACTGATTGGAGAGAAGCTTAAGGAGATTTCTTTAAAATCAGGAACAAAACAAGGCTGCCCAATCTCTCCATATCTTTGCTATATTGTACTTGAAGTTCTACATAAGCAATAACAAAATAAAAGAAGATCAAGGGGATACAAATTGGAAAGGAAGAAGTCAAACTCTCACTATTTGCTGGTGGTATGATAATTTACATATGTGACCCAAAAAACTCTACCAGGTAACTCCTATAGCTGATAAACACCATCAGCAAATTAGCAGGATACAAGATTAACCCCCCAAAAAAAAATCAGTAGCTCTACTATATACAGATAATTAAGGGACTGAGAAGGAAATTAGAGAACCATCACTTAGGGTAACACTTCCAAAACAAATGAAAGACCAATATAGCAAGAACTTTGTGTCTTGAAAGAAAGAAATTAAAGAAGATACAAGAAAATGGAAAGATCTCTCATGCTCTTGGATAGGTAGGATAAACATAGTAAAAATGGAATTCTTGCCAAAAGTAATCTCCAGATTCAATGCAATCCCCATCAAAATCCCAGAACAATTCATCATTAACCTTGCAAGGACAATACTCAACATTATATGCAAAAACAAAAGACCCTGGAAGCCAAAATAACCCTGTATAATAAAGTAACTTCAGGAGGTATCACCATACCCAACTTCAAGCACTACTATAGAACTACAGTCCTGAAAACAGCTTGGTATTTACACAAAAATAGACAGGTAGACAGATGGAATCGCATCAAAAAATCCTGACATTAACCTACACAACTAGGAACGCCTGATTTTTCACAAAACCCCTAAAAGTATATGATGGAAGGAGAAAAGCATCTTTAAGAAATGGTGCTGGCATAACTGGATGAGTTCGTGAAGAAGACTGCAGACAGAGCAACGTCTATCACCATGCACAAATCTCAAATCCAAATGGATCAAAGACCTCAACATAAATCCAGCAAAACTGAACTTCTTAGAAGAGAAAGTAGGAGGTACCCTTGAACAAATTGGTACAGGAGACTACATCCTGAACATAACACCAGTAACACAGGCACCGAGAGCCACAATTAATAAAAGAACCTCCTCAAACTGAGAAGCTACTGTAAGCAAAGAACACTGTCAACAAACCAAACAGCAGCCCACAGACTGGGAAAAGATCTTCACCAACCCCACATCTTACAGAGGGCTGATCTACAAAATAGACAAAGAACTCAAGAAACTAGTCAACAAAACACCAAATAACCATATAAAAATTGGAGTACAAAACTGAAGAGAGAATTCTCAATAGAGGAATCCAAAATGGCGGAAAGACACTTAAGAAATTGTGCAACATTCTTAGCCATCAGAGAAATACAAATCAAAACAACTTTGAGATACCATCTTCCTCTTTTCAGAACGGATAAAATTATAAACACCAGTGACAACTTACGCTTGAGAGGATGTAGAGAAAGGGGAACACTCCTCCACTGCTGCTGGGAGTGCAAACATGCACAGTCATTTTAGGGATTAATATGGCTGTTCCTCAGGAAAAGGGAAATCTGTCTAACACAGGACCTGTTATTCCCCTTGTATGTATAGACCCAAATGATCCACATCCATGCAACAAAGGCATCTGTTCAACTATGTTCATAGGAGCATTATTTGTAATGGCAAGAAACTGGAAGCAACCTAGGGGCTCCTCAACTGAAGAGTGGATAGAGAAGATGTGGCACATTTACACAATGGAATATTATGCACTAGATATAAAAAATGGATTCTTGAAATTCATACACAAATGTATGGAATTTGAAGAAACTATTCTGAGTGAGGAAACCCATGGTATGCACTCACTCATATATGGATTTTAGACATAGAGCAAAGGATCACCAGCATATAATTCACATTGCCAGAGAAACTAGCATATGAGGAGGAATCTAAGAGATTCATAAAATGTCCCTTCCAGAAGGGGAAAAGAAAAAGGTCTCCTCAGCATATTAGGAGTGGGTGGATGGGGGAGCAATGAGTGGAGTGTGAGTTAGGAGAAAGAAAAGGGGAAAAATAGGAAATCCTGTGGGACTAGGAAGATTGAGTCAGGGGACAAACGGACTAGAGAGTGAGGGAAAAAGGGAGAGAGAGAGAGAGAGAGAGAATAATGGAGGGAGTCATTATAGTTTTGAAGAGAGAGAATTCTAGAGAATTGTTCAGAGACCTACAAGGTTGACCCCAAATAACAATCTGAGCAACATTGGAAAGGCTTTGTTAAATGCCTTTTCCTGCTAAGGAGATTGACAACTAATTTATATGCCTTCATCGAGCCCTCATCTAGTAACATATGGAAATAGAAGCAGACTTCCACAGCTAAACATGGAGCCAAACTCATGGTATCCAGTTACAGATAGAGAGGAGTGATAAGAAAATGGGGTCAAGACTGGGCTAGAGAAACCCACAAAGACAGCTACCTGAATAAGAGGGAGCTCATGGAACCCAAACTGATAGCTAGGAAACCAGCATTAGACCTACTCACACTCCCTGAACTTGGGTCTCATTTAGAATGCCTGGGCGGTCTAGGGGACCTCTGACAGTGAAACCAGGATGTGTATCTGCTGCAGGAAAGGACTTTGGGAACTCATTCCCTATGGAGGGCTCCTTTAGCATAGAGGTAGTTGGAAGGGCCCTGTTCCTACTCTGAATGACTTGCCAGATTTTAATGATCCATCCTAGAAGGTGTCACCCTCCTTGTGGAGTGGGGGGGTGGGGTGGGGCAATGGAATGGGAGGATGGTTGTGGGGAATGGAAAGGGGGGATGGTGAGGGAACTGGGATCAATATGTAAAATAAGATTTTATATATATATATATATATATATATATATATATATATATGTGTGTGTGTGTGTGTGTGAAATAAGATATATATATATATACATATATATGTATGCATATATATATATATATGTAAAATATATATATAAAGTCCATTGATTGCCCAAGTAACCCCAAGCATAATAAGGCAGCAGAGGCATTAAATTATTGACATCAAACTCTACTACAAAGCCATAAAGATAAAGACAGCATGGGGCCCAAGCAAAAGAAGACCTGTTGTGCAGAGCATAAAAGATTGTAAGATATACCCACATATCTCTGGATACCTAATGTTTGACAAAGGTTAAAAAGACATTGACTGGAAACAGTCAGCATTTTCAATAAATGCTGCTGGGGAACCCACCTACAAAAGAATGGAATTAGATGAATATTTCTCTCCTTAAATAAAAATAGTTCAAACTAGATCAAACACCTTCACTTAAAACCAGATATATTCTAGTTGCTAAAGGCAGACAAAGACAATCTTTATCATAGCACCCAATACAGGCAATTTCAAGTTGGACCAGAACACAAATATTAACTATTGCAGAACTCAAAATGCATGTAAATTATTAGAAAAAACTAGAACTACATTTTGTAATTTTATATAATTATCTTTACAGATTTAATATTCAGAAAATCTTTATCAACTTCATAGTATATGTGAGAGTTCCCTACTTAAGTATCATGTTGTCTCCATGCAAGCTTTTTTCCATTTAAGAAACAGCATTGAGGACCCCTTCTGCTAGTCAAACAGTCTGCTTCCTCTGAAGCAAGTGTACAAAGACATGGGTTGGTCCTTTGTCAACTGCACTAGATGAACTCCCATGAAATAGCCAGGCTTCCTCATCATGTAAAGGAGTCATCTTGAAGATCCCATACAGAGGATACTTCAATTGTCTGAATGAAGCAATAGGAGGGGCCCAACCTGTCAGAAAGAGCTGCCTCACAAAGGTGTGACAGCAGTTACTGCTTTAGGACTGTATATTTGAGGACAACATTTTATGTATCAAGTGGTATACACAACTTCACACCAGAATTGGAGACAATCACACTAGGATGTCTACCCAACTCATTTTCTTACATGTCTGTCCCAGGAAGATTTAAGCAATGTTTTATAGTTTTCTTTTGTTACCTGCTTGTTCAATTACTTCTATTACTGTTTTTAGATATCTTAGAAAGTGATATGTCCAAGTTAACTTCTGGTTTCCACCTGTAGTTTTCCTCTGTTTTTTCTTTTTTATAGTTCCTCTTTTCCCGCTTTTTAAACTTTATCCCTCAGGAAGCCTGTGTTGATAAGAGCTGCTCTGTGAAACTAGAAGCAATGTTTGTAGATAATACTTGAAATGAAGATGGAGGTTTATTATCTCCAATTAATATCTATAATTAAATTTAAAGCTTAATTTTAATAATATAGAATATATTTTCCTCATGATCAGTTCCCTCCTAGTGTATTGGTAGGTTTTGAGAGATTATTTTAATAAAATCCTCTTTACAAATAATTTTCAGAACATTAATTAAATGATAATAATTATAATTGTATTTTAAATCACTTATGATCAGTTTCATGTTATCTATTGAATATAGAAAAATTAAAATTCTTTAAAGTGTTATTTTACTTTAATAGGCATGGGATTTCAATACTTCGGTGGTATCCTTTCATTAGTTTTCCTTATAAGAAATTATATTTTAAAATAAAATATAAAATATCAATGATTAGAACTGAATACAATACATAAAAGTAAAGAAAAATCATACTTTTTTGAAGCAACTGCTCATTGTTAATCACAGAAGTGAGTGTACTAAAATATTTATAAGGGAAATTAAAATTAACCTATTTCCTATGAGAGTGTTTCTTTGCCTTTTATGGTAAAAATGAAACTCTCAATAGGAAAATTTTTGTTTCTACTTTGCTTGCAAATCAATAGAACAGAAGGTATTAATCCTAAACTTAAATATTGAAGACTACCACTATGCTCCTTCTCTTCCAAACTAATAAAATCTTTGCATAAACTGAACATACTCTGGTAAGTCAATATGACAGATAAATTGAATTCATGCCCAAACTAATAAATTGCTCACATTTACCCAGCATGCATGTACTTTTCCATTTCTCTTGATACATAATCACTATAAATACAGGATGTTTACAATATAAAGCATAAGTTATCTAGAAAACCATTACTTATTTATACCAGTATCATTTATATAAAAAATATTCTGTGCAGATGGAACACACAAATATAATTTTATACATGGAAAAGTCAGTTATAAACCTATTTGTTTTGCTTTTCATGTTGAATCTTATATTTCCTATACTCTCCAATCAAGTTTCAGTTTCATATACTATTATGTTATTTACTACTCTGGTCAAATAATATGAAATAATAACTTCCCATATTGGCAAAAATTACATAGTTTCAAGGAAACAACAATGTGAAAAATAACCACCAACAATATTTCCCTATTAATATATTCTCATAGCCTCTGTACAGTTATTTGTATAGCTATATGTTAATTTTTATATAAAATTTGGTGCCCATAGTTAAGTATATGTGTAGTGTTAATTTACTTTGATGTAAAGATTAGCTAGATAAAATTGTGTTTTTCATAAGCAAATGTGGTTTCTAATTAACTTTTTATTACAAGTTTTCAAAATTATATATAACTAATGCATATTTCTCAATCTTTATATATACAGTTTGGTGACATGCAATATTATTTTCAACACATTTGTAAGGGATAACATATATTTGTAAAACATTTAAACCTGGGAAAGAACAAAATTAATCATTTAGTTGTAGTATGGTAAATTCACTTTATGAAATTTGCATCTAAAATAAAGATGTACGATAATAAATACAATGAACTTAAGGATTGTTCTAGGCTATCTAATAATGACATGGAAATAAGACAAGGAACATGCCTTTTTTCTTCTATTAGATTGATGAAGAGAGATAGACACATGACATTCTGTCTTGTACTCAGCTCTTGCTTTTAAACCTGAAATGATCTGTTTTTGTTGTAGTAAACTAAATTCATGAAATGAAAGTCATTCATTCTTTCATGAAAATCAAAGAGTAATTTGTTCATACTATGCCTGATCTGGAAGCCGAGCATGTGACCAGACACAGGATATCTGGGCTATAGAGGTCCTTAAAGGCTTGCTTGATGTCCCACTTGTAGCTATCCCAGGGGCCTCATAAGCTTCTGTAGCAGCTCTACAAGCATGAAACCAAGTGTATAAGTAAATGAGCCTATGAGAGACATTTGCATTTGTATGATAACAACATAAATGTAGATTATACCATTTGGTATTACAATGTCACTGCCAATAGAACTAGAATCCTATATATTTTGTAACAAAACATATAGGATAAAAGCTATATTGTGCAAGAGAATAGTTTAACATTCAGAGATTATAAGTTGAACAAAATTTTGGTACCTGAAAGAACACAAAGATAGCCAATCTTAAACAGTAAAGGTAACAATCAAAAGCAGAAAGTTGGTAAAAATATAATTGAACAAAAGGGTATTGTTCCAGGCTCATATAGCAAGCAGCATAACTTGACAGCTTTGATCATATGATTCTGGCTTTACAGTTAAGGATAGGAGAAACAGGTGATGGAATTTGTCCATATCTAAAGAACACCACTGAGTCCAGGAAACTTTTAATGCAGGCCTAGCATAGATGCCATCATGTGAAGCTGTGAAGTTGAAGCCTGCATTGCCTTTGAGATCCCAAGATGTTAGAGATACCAGAGTTGTGAGATACTTGTCAGGGAGAGCTCCTGAAAGGGTGAGGAATCAGTCCAAGAGAATGAAATGTGTTGCAGTCAATAAAGTTGCATGAAGTTGGATATCTGAAGAATGTTTTGACATTAGACATAACGATATATATTTTTTTTTGAGTTTGCCCAGCTGTTTTTCACTCTTGCTTTTGTTTAGTATCTCCTCATTTTGGACTGGTATGGTATATCATGTGTCATTATATGTGTGGAAGGATGTGATATATTTATATTTTGATTTTATAGGAGATTACAGTAAAGAGATTGCATCAATCTCAGAAAAGACTTTGAAATTTGGACTTTAAAAGAAGTTTGAGACTGTTATAAACTATGGTTACTCTTGAAGTAAGACACAGTACATTTTAGATTATGATATTGTTACAAGCTTATGGGTGACAGGAAGTAGAATGTGGTAGTTTGAATATAATTTACATCTATAATTTCAAAGGGAGTAGCATTCTTAGAAGGTATGGATTTTGGGAGTGGGTATGGCTTTGTTAGAAGAAGTGTGTCACTGTGTGGTTGGGCTTTGAGGTTTCTTATGCTCAGGATGCCAATGACTATGTCAGTTGACTTTCTGTTGCTGGCAAGATGTAGCACTGTAAGCTGCAGACCACTATCTTCCTAATACTGTCATGCTTCTCCGACCATGATGATAATAGACTGTACCTATGGAACTATAAGTGATTCACTCCAAGTAAATGTGTTTCCTCATAGGAATAAGAACCCTAAGTGAGACAGAAGGTTAATTGGATTTACTCTATTGCAGGTGAGGATAATACTCTATCTAGGCAGTGAATATTACTAGTATAATTATGGGAGTTGTGTTAGCAAGGCTACAGCCAGAACCAGCTGACTTGCCCACCAGATGGGGGAGTATGCATAGGAAAAAGGGTAGCTAAAGACAATAAAGAGAGAGACACAGAAATCAGAAGGGCAGATTTAATACTCAAGGTGCCTTAATATATTCTTCAACCTTCCTAAGTGCCCAACCAAAAGCGGAGAGAATGATAGAAGACTTTGGTTATCATGTATAAAGGGTAATCAGACTTACTACTTACTTCCCTAATCCTCTAGGTATTTCATAGCCACACCTGTCATCTGGTCTTCAGGGTCAAGAGAAAACACACCTGAACCCAAGTCTGCTGTTACTTGGATAAAGAAATTTGCAACCAAGGCCTAAACATCCTACACCAGCCAAGCTACAGACTTATAGGTGTAATGACAGTTTTAAACTCTCTGACCTTTAGTCAAGATGAAGTGGAGCTATTTTTATGGGCCCTGGCAATCTTTAGTATCAATAATGGGTTACAATTTTTAAATTATTGACCAATGGAGTTCAATAAACCCCCGCATAACACAGAATAATGGTGTTGATTATTCTCTACAACTGAAACAGAAAACCATATTTATATCATAAAACATGGAAAAATCAAGTTATCACTCATTTGGAAACTTTGCCCCTACTATTAGTATTCATTGTTTTAAAAGATGATATGCACTCTAAGGTAAAAGTAATTACCCAGTATTATACAGCTATGAACATTTTGAGGTATAATAATGACCAACCTAGCAAGATATCCCCTTGTTCAATAATAGTACAAATCTTATGGGAGTAAACACTTTTAGAAATTACATCTAAGTCCTGCTCAGTGAGACAAAATTCATACTTGACATTATCAATGAGTCCAAAAACTTGAAAATACATACGTCATTGACCTACAAGTAACCTATTACTATTATTCTGATAAATAAATATAGAAGTAAGAAAACTAATGACCTATTTTTATAACCAAAGATGAATGTATTACTCAATACTCAACATACATGCTTCCTCTCTCATTAGACAGTGATTAACACAAAAATTTATACTTGGTCAATATATGGGGAATATATATGGGCTTTCAACTGTTCATCCTGATATGGGCCATGTGCATAAAATCGCTGTTCTCAAAGCACAATGATCTATGCAACAAGGGAGATGACAAACTTTATAAAATGGAGAGATTGTAGATGACTTGAAGGAAATAGCACTTTTAAGACACAACAGTACAGAAGCAGATATGAATTTGCAGGGATAGTGACTATACATACACAGATTACAATAATCCAACCCCAATAAAATACATACATAAAGGAGGTGAAATGGACACAAAGTCCCATCTGTACTTAAAGAGCTATTAACAACGGATAGTTGCTGAGAAAGGAATATCATGTTTTCTTAGTGGCATGACAAGGGATATATCAACCACATTCTAGTCAGGCTTCAACCTCAAATGTAACTGATCAACATATTAGAATACATGTTTTTGCATTGTTTTTAAGAGTGAGGGGATATGAAAATTAGTTGTATTAGTAGGTAGGGAATCTGGAAGGTGTTGAGTGAAGTGAATGGATATGATCAAAGTAAATCCACAAAAAACAAATTACAACATTTTAATGTAAAAATAAGTACATTGCTACACAAATTTTAAGAAAATATAAAAAAAGTTGGTTGTAGAATAAAGGAATGTAAATAAAAATCCCAAACATATAATTAATAAAAAGAAATAATTGACAAAATTGTAAGTAAAACATAAATAAAATTCATGAGGATGTTGGATTTCTACATTTCTTTCCATAATCAACTCTACTGAAAAGATGGTCAGTGCACCTAAAATCTGAAGGACTTTCAGTAAGAAATGTGGCAAGTATTAGTCTCTCAATGTGAATCAATATAAGAAGAGCAATGATTCCTTGTATGTCAAATGAGAGAGGCATTGCAATCAGAAGCAGAGTGGCTCTGGTGGACAGACAAAACCAATTGTCACAAAGAATGCCAAAACTGCAAAGAATAATTTGCTTAAGCTGAGTGTGCTGAACCTAACTGAAGATACAAGAGGATGCTTGTCTTTAAGAAATACAGGCACTTTGAAATGGGTGAAGCCAAGGAGAGAAAGGGCCGGTGAGCAAGTACTAAAACTTGTGTTGTCTGAAAGGAAAATATTGAAGCCATTGAAAGATTACCTATTAGAAAATATATTTTGGTAATGAAACCAAAGAGGGAAAAAAGGAAGATCCACAAAAAGAAGGAAGGAAAAAAAAACATATACATATATATAGAGAGAAAATAGATAACACAGAGAGAGAAAGGAAAGGGAAAAAGGCAGGAAGAAAGAAAAAAGAAATTGAGTCAACTGAGCCATATTCTTAAAAATAATCATGCTACTTTAAGTAGCAGCAGTTGAGTAAATGGGAGGCAGAATTGCACGATTATGGCAAAATTCTTCCAAGAGGTAGGCACCATCATGAAAATTGCATTGTCAGACATATATTCATTTAGAAAGTACAGACAGCTATGGAGTAAATTAAATATGAACACATAGAGTAAATGACCATCTGTGGTTTTGGTTTTGAGCCTAGCCTTTAAAAAATGATCATATCCCTAGATGCTGAAAAAGCCTTCGACAAAATTCAACACTCTTTCATGATAAAGGCCTTGGAGAGATTAGGGATAACAGGAACATACCTAAACAGAATAAGAGCGATAAACAGCAAACCAACATCAAACATCAAAGTAAATGGAGAGAAGCTTAAGGAGATTCCACTGAAATCAGGAAAAAGACAAGGCTGCCCTCTCTCTCCATATCTCTTCAATATAGTACTTCAAGTTCTAGCTAAAGCTACAAGACAACAAAAGGAGCTCAAGGGGATCCAAATTGGAAAGGAAGAAGTCAAACTGTCTCTATTTGCAGATGATATGGTAGTTTATATAAGCAATACAATAAATTCTACCAGGGAAATCCTAAAGCTGATAAACACCTTCAGCAAACTAGCAGGATACAAGATAAACTCAAAAAAGTCAGATGCCTACTTTATTCAGACAACAAAGGGGCTTAGAAAGAAATCACAGAAACATTACTCTTTACAATAGCCACAAGCAACATATAGTATCTTGGGGTAACACTTATCAAACAAGTGAAAGACCTATATAAGAAGAACTTTGTGGCTCTAAAGAATGAAATTAAAGAAGATACCAGAAAATGGAAAGATCTCCCATGCTCTTGGATAGGTAGGATAAACATAGTAAAAATGGAAATCTTGCCAAGAGCATTCTACAGATTCATAACAATCCCAATTAAAATCCCAGCACAATTCTTCACTGACCTTGAAAGGATAATAGTCAACTTTATATGGAAAAACACAAGACCCAGATTAGCAAAAACAAACCTGTACAATAAAAGAAATTCAGGAGGCATCACCATCCCTGACTTTAAGCTCTACTACAGAGCTATAGTTCTGAAAATAGTCTGGTATTGGCATAAATACTCAGGTTGGACAATGGAATTGAATTGAAAATCCTGATATTAACCCACACATCTATGAACACATGATTTACGACAAAACAGCTAAAAGAATAAAATGGGTGAGGATAGTATCTTCAACATATGGTGCTGGCACAACTGGATGATGCTGTGTAGAAGACTGTAGATAGAAACACGTCTGTCCCATGCACAAAACTCAACTACAAATGGATCAAAACCTCAACATTAATCCAGCCACACTGAACATCTTAGAAGAGAAAGTAGGAGGTACTGCTTCCTGAACATAACTCCAGGGGCACAGACACTGACAGCAATAATTAATAAATGGGACCTCCTCAAACTTAGAAGCTTCTGTAACTCAAAGACACAGATGACAAGACCAAACAGCAGCCCGCAGATTGGGAAAACATTTTCACCAATCCTACATCCATCAAAATGCTGATCTCCAAAATATACAAAGAACTCAAGAAATTATTCAACAAAACAGCAAATACACCTATTAAAAAATGGAGTATACAACTGAAGAAAGAATTCTCAATAGAGGAAATCAAGAAGGCTGAAAGACACTTAAGAAAGTGCTCAACATCCTTAGCTATCAGGGATGTGCAAATCAAAATACCTTTGAGATACCATCTTATTCCTGCAAGAATGGCTACAATTCGAAACACCAATGACAACTCATGCTCGAGAGGATGTGGAGAAAGGGGAATACTCCTTCATTGCTGGTGAGAGTGCAAATTCGTACAGCTATTTTGGAGATCAGTATGGCATTTCCTAAGGAAAATGGGAATTAGTTTCCCACAGGACCAATAAATCCCCCTCTTAGGCATATACCCAAATGATCCACATCCATGCAACAATTACATGTGCTCAACTATGTTCATTAGCAGCATTATTTGCAATAGCAAGAACCTGGAAGCAACCTAGATGTCCCTCAACTGAAGAATGGATAAAGAAGATGTGGCACATCTACACAAAGGAAAAAAGTAGTGGAATCTTGAAATTCTGAGGCAAGTGAATGGCTCCTAAAGAAACCATCCATAATGAGGTAACCCAGTCATAAAAAGAGGAACAGAGAAATATGATATGTACTCACTTATATATGGATTTTAGAACCAGAGCAAAGGATCACCAGTCTATAATTCATACCACCAGAGGAACTAGGATAGAAGGTGCCTACTAAAAGTTTCATATGGCATCCTTCAGAGAAGGGGGAAGGCACAAGTCCCCCAGAGCACAGGTGAAGTAGTGGGCAGCAGTGAATCAAGAGAGAAGTAGGAGA
Organism: Phodopus roborovskii; assembly: GCF_943737965.1. Classification (NCBI taxonomy): domain Eukaryota; kingdom Metazoa; phylum Chordata; class Mammalia; order Rodentia; family Cricetidae; genus Phodopus; species Phodopus roborovskii. The sequence continues at coordinate 283,261 of NW_026126437.1, forward strand.
AAGAGAGAGGGAGGAGAACAAAGCACATGTGACTAGGAAAATTGATTCAGGGTAAGAATAGAAGAGAGAGAGAGAGAGAGAGAGAGAGAGAGAGAGAGAGAGAGAGAGAGAGCACAAAAGAGGGAGCCATTAATGGTTTGAGGAGGAAACTGAACCTACAGAAAGGTCTAGAGACCTACAAGACCGACTCCAACTAACAATGTGGGCAACCATGGAAAGTCAATCATAAATGCCCTTCCTGGATAGTGAGATCCTCAACCAACTTATCCATGGAGCCCTCATCTAATACCTGTTGGAAACAGAAGCAAACACCCATACCTAATCACTGAGTAGAACTACAATCCATATGCAGAGCGAGAGGACGATTGCAGAAACACATAGAGACATGTGACCTGAAACAGGAAGAGCTAATAGGCCCCCAGACTGAAAGCTGAGAAGCCAGCATGGGACAGAATCAGGCCACCCCTGGATATGTGTCTCAGCATATAGGAATGAGCAGTCTAAGGGCCTCAGGCAGTAGAACCAGGATGTATCCCTGGTGCACAAAAGGACCTTGCAAACACACCCCCATGGAGGGATACTGCATTAACCTAAAGACAGGAGAGAAGTCCTAGTCCCAACTTCAAATGAATTGCCTGATTTACATGACTCCACCTGGAATGCATTGCCCTATATATGGAATTTGGGTGGAGGAAAGGGTGGGGAGGGTGCTCAGGGTGCATGTGAGGGGGCAGAGAGGGTAAAAGTGATGTAGGGAGGGAATGAGGGAGAGGGAATTGGGATCGACATGTAAAATAATAAATTAAAAAAATAAAAAGTGATAGAAACAGTAATACAAAAGCCATGTAATAATGAAAAGCACAGAAAAACTGTGGCTACTGTAGGGCATTATATTGTCTTTGCATCATTGACAGCTGAGCAAACAACTGTTAATGGAAGTACTACTGGATTAATTCAATTTATATATTTTTTTTCTAAAAAATACAACTTCGACATTGGTTTTAATATTTTGTTTTGTTTTGTTTTGTTTCCACCATTCATGACTTCTGTGGTTTTATTCATTTTTTTTTAATTTTTTAAAATTTATTTTATATAACAAAGTCCAATTAAATGAAAACAAACATTTATACAAAATATTTGGGAATTTGGGCTTTGTTCTTTCCAAACAACTTCCTGCTGGTAAGGTGCCCTGTCATCGAGGATTCGAAGAAGATGCAGAAATCCTGGCTGTAGTCTGTAAGGCTGCTTTGTCCAGCTGTTTTGATTGTAGGATCACCTCGTACTCTGTTTCAGGTGGTCTGGCTTGATCAAACCACATTAGTCTGGAAGGAATCCACATCTTTCCATTTTCTGGGTAAACAAAAATAGAAATCCTTTTCCCCAGTAACTTGTCCTTCAACTTAAATTTTGGAGTCAAAGCACTCTTTTTTTAATTTAATTTATAATTTTACATGTAGATCCCAGTTCCCTCTTCCTCCCTCCCTCCTTCACTCCCTCCCTCCCTCCTTCCCTCCCTCCCTCCTTCCCTCACTCCCTCCTTTCCTCCCTCCATCCTTCCCTCCAATTTACCCTCTCTGCCCTCTCACATGCACTCTAAACACCCTCCCCACCCATCCCACCACCCCAATTCCATATGTAGGGAAATGCCATCCAGTTGGGGTCATGTAGATCTGACAGGTCATGTGAAGAAGGGACTAGGGCTTCTCTCCTGTCTCTGGATTAAGGCAGTTATCCCTCCATGGGGGATGTGTTCGCAAAATCCTTTTGTGCACCAGGATACATACTGGCTCCACTGTTTGAGGTCCTTTAGACTGCTCAGTCCTTCTGGCTGAGACCCATATTCAGGGGGGCCTGAGTCAGTTCCATGCTGGCTTCCCAGCTGTCAGTCTGGTGGCTGTTAGCTCCTCCTAGTTCAGGTAAGCTGTCTCTATGTATTTCTGGCACACGGTCTTGTCCTCTCCATCTGCATCTGGGTTCTAGTTCGACTCGGTGTTTATGTATGGGTGTTTGATCCTGTTTCCAACAGGCATTAGTTGAGGGCTCCATGGATAAGTTAGTTGTTGATCTCACTCTCTGGGAAGGGCATTTATGAAAGCCTTTGCACAGAAGTTCAAAGTGTTAGTTGGGAGCAGTAATGTAGTTCTGTAGACCTTTCTTTGTGTTCAATTTTATCTTCAAATCAATATTGGCTCCCTCTTTTATGTTCTCTCTCTCTCTCTCTCTCTCTCTCTCTCTCTTTCCTGTCTTCTATTCCTAACAAGGCTCAATCTTCCTGGTTGCATATGTTTTCTTTCCTCCCCCTCTTTTCTCCTACTTCTCTCTCCATTCGCTGCCCCCCCACTTCCCCTGAGTTGTTGGGGACTTGTCCCTTACCAGTTCTGTGAGGGACTTCATATGAATCTCTTAGAATACCCCTTGTATCATAGTTCCTCTGGTCGTTTGAATTATAGCCTGGTGATTCTTTGATCTAAGTCTAAAGTCCAAATATGAGTGAGTACATACTGTCTTCCTCTTTTTGTAACTGGGTTACCTCATTCAGGATGGTTTCTTCAAGTGCCATCCAGTTGCCTGCGAATTTCAAGATACCATTATTTTTTTCTGCAGAGTAGTATTCCATTTTGTGGATGTGCCACATCTTCATTTACCATTCTTCAATTGAGGGGCATCTAGGTTGCTTCCAGGTTCTTGCTATCACAAATAGTGCTGCTATGAACATAGTTGAACAGATGTCTTTTTTGCGTGGATGTGAATCCTTTGGGTATATGCCCAAGAGGGGGATTGCCGGGTCCTGTGGTAAACTAATTCCCATTTTCCTGAGGAACAGCCATACTGATCTCCAAAATGGTTGTATGAGTTTGCACTCCCACCAGCAGTGGAGGAGTGTTCCACATTCTCCACATCCTCTAGAACATAAGTCATCATTGGTGTTTCTAATTTTAGCCATTCTGGCAGGGGTAAGATGGTATCTCAAAGTTGTTTTGATTTGCATTTCCCTGATAGCTAAGGATGTGGAGCATTTTCTTAAGTGTCTTTCAGCCTTTTTGAGTTCTTCTATTGAGAATTCTTTCTTCAGTTCTGTACCCCGTTTTTAATAGGGTTATTTGGTGTTTTGTTGACTAGTATCTTGAGTTCTTTTATATTTTGGGGATCAGCCCTTTGTAGGATATAGGATTGGTGAAAATCTTTCCTAGTCTGTGGGCTGCTGTTTGGTCTTGTCCACTGTGTCCACTGTTTTTTGTTTTTCAATTAAATGGGGTTGGTTATAATGGTTAATTATGGCAATAAAATATTTTAAAGGTAAAAAGGGGATTATGTTATAGATATGAAATATTTGTTTTGAAATGGATTTTCATTTATTGATAAAATTTAAGGTTAATTTTGTGATATGTGTATTTCTTCTCTTGTTTAGGTATTGTGTAGAAATGTAATGTATAATTCAATGCAGATTTTAAATAATACCTATATTAATCAGATTTTTTTATATATAACCAAGTACATTTAAATGAAAACAAATATTTATAGACAATATTTGGGAATTTGGGCATCCTTCTTTCCAAACTACTTCTTGCTGGTAAGGTGCGGTGTCATAGGGGATTCGAAGAAGATTCAGATATCCTGGTTATAGTCTGTAAGGCTGCTTTGTCCAGCTGTTTTGAATGTAGGATCACCTGGTACTCTGTTTCAGGTGGTCTGGCTTGATCAAACCACTTTAGTCTGGAAGGAATCCACATCTTTTCATTTTTTGTGGAAACAAAAATAGAAATTATTTTCCCCAGTAACTTGTCCTTGAACTTAAATTTTGGAGTCAAAGCATTTTTTTTTTAATTTAATTTATTATTTTACATGTTGATCCCAGTTCCCTCTCCCTCACTCTCTCAATTCTTCCTCCCTCCCTCATTCCCTCCCTTTTGTCCTCTCTGCAGGGCTGAGGAATGAATCAAGTCTCTGTGTTTTATAAATGTTCTGGAAATATTAATGGGAAGTATAATTTATAAATGTGTATGTATATATATTTATAAATATATAATAGTCCCTAATTTACATACTGTATACATATGTATACACACATACACACACAATATATCCCATATTTCTATTGATGAACATCATTCTTTTTTAAAAAGTACATAAAACATTTATTTATTTATTTATTTTTGACAGAATCTCATTTTTTAGCTCTAGCTGGTATTAATTTTGCGTGTTCGTCCTCCATCAGAAATGAAGTGCTTAGACTACAACCATGGGACACATCATTTTGGCTACAGTATTCCAGTGATTGTCTTGGCTAGTGTTACTATTCCTATGATGAAACACCACGATAAAAGCAATGTTGGGAGGAAAATATTTATTATCACTATTCACTTTGAAGAAAATCAGAATAAGAACTCAAACAAGGGAGTAAACTAGAAGAGTTGATGCAGAGGCCATTTGGGAATCCTGATTAGTGGGTTGCTCACCATTGTTTGCTCAGTCTCCAGGTCTACCACCCTACATGTAACACCACCCAAAATGGTTTGGGAGTTGCCTCATGAGTCAATAATATAGAAAACACCATAAAGAAAATGAGATATTTTCTCAGTTAAGGACCCTTCCTTGAAGATGACTTTAGCTTATGTCAAGTTGCCATATAACTAGCCAGCATAGCAACTGACTCCCAAATGAAGTAATTCAGAGTAAGAAACTTATCACCTAAATTCTCTACACATGCTTGAAATGTCCTGCAAGTTCCAATTCCCAGATCCTGATAACATCTTCCATATGATAACATGAAAAATGAAAACATATTATATATATATATATACATATATATATGTATATATATATGTATATATATATAATGTTTTCTTATTTTACATATTGATCCCAGTTTCCTCTCCCTCCTTCCCATGGCCCCCAAACCTCCTCCATCCCATTCCCCCCCCACACTCTCCACAGGGAGGGTAATGCCTTATAGGAGGAATTATCAATATCTGTCAAGACATTTGGAGTAGTCTATGCCCTCCCTCCTGTCTCTAGGTTAAGGGAGTATCCTTCCATGTGGAATGTGTTCCCAAAGTCCTTTTGTGCACCAGGGATACATCCTGGTTACAATGTCAGAGGTCCCTTAGACTGCCCAGGCCTTCTTACTGAGACCCACTTTCAGTTGGTCCGAGTCAGTATAATGCTGGTTTCCCAGCTATCAGTCTGGGCATTATACATTTTACAGTTCTCTCTCTCTCTCTCTCTCTCTCTCTCTCTCTCTCTCTCTCTCTCTCTCTCTCTGTCTTTGTGTGTGTGCTATATGCCATTTGTTTGGTTCTCACAATGTCAAAATATCACTGCATTTATTTGGGGTTAAAGAAAATTTTCAGAATCAGTTCCCATCCCTCTTTTTACACCTGTGCAGAAAATTTCTTTTATTCGAGAAGCATTTTGCCAGATCATGTATCAATTTTTAGCAGGTGGGACAATAAATTTTTATATGGATTATAGAAGCATTTACAATGATGTTAGCTGAAAACTGTGTCAGTAATATACACGGTTTATATTGTCCTATCAGATATCAGTTCACTGATTATGGTATATCAAGTAGGCCTGTGTTGCCCTTATTTCAGCACTCCAAGCCCTTATGTAATAATCATAATTAAAAATCCAAGGCAATGAGAGTAATTGTTCAAAGTTACACAGCCTGATGCAGGAGCTTAGCATTTGGGAAAAGCCATATTGCTGATTATGTGGATATGAGATATTTTTTTGGTTATTGTGGGTTTTTATATAGTATTTCAAATGACTCAAATCATTTCCTTTTATTTTCTACGAGAAAAATAAAATCACTAAATATTATCCATATATATTATGTGCATATATGTATATATATGCACATAATATATATATTTCTCAGAAAATGTTTTTTAATATTGGTGTTTTAACAATTAAAATGTAGGAAAAAATTCAAAACATTTCAAACATTGTGAACTTATATATTTTAATGTATCTGGTCTTTCTGCATTCTCTTTTATTTTTTCATTATATTCACGGAGAAATGTAGAAAAGGAATCATGATAAACACAATGATATTGCTGTCAAGAAATAGCTTAAGTCCTGACTTAAACACATACTCACTGTTTTGAGAATTAGCTGTGATGTTTATGATTTTCAAACAATTAGTAAGTGTGAAATGGCTACTAAATTATAGTTATTTATAGATTTTTATGCCTCAGCACATTATACAACATAGCGGCACTGACATAGACACTATGCATCTGGGATTCCATCTGCTTAGTGAATGAATTCTGTCAGGCTTGTGAACAAAGACTAGGCATCAACCTTTAGAAATGCTGCTTGCTTTAAAGCTCTCTGCATCTCTGTAGTGCAGGCTGTGAATGTATTCTCTTCCTTGAGTCCTGTTTCTTTTCCTTGAAAAAGAAATGTCTCACAGGAAGAGTTTCCTCCAAACAATGTATGTAAATGTGTATTATGGTTATGTCTTGTACGTAAATTATAATTTTAAATTTATTTATGAAGTAATTATTGTTGCACTACTTTTAAAACTGATTTTACTTTTGTTTTGTGTGTATTTCTTCTTTCCTTGCATGCATGTCAATATACTTCATGTATAAAATTTTCCAATAATCCAGATGAGGATGTCATATCTCCTGGGACTGAGCTACAGATAGTTATGAGTCACCATTTGGGTCCTGGGGATGAAAATGTGGTCCTCTAATGTGCCAAGTCACCATAAATTCTGGATAGATGGCTTTTTCTTTTTATAGTCCATCAGAGGTGTTAATTAAAATTAAAATAGCCCTAAATGTGTGCCCATAAACTCAAAACTTTAAGGCTAACTGACCAGGGATGGAAAAAGGGAGGAAAGGAATTTAATTTATTGAATTCCTTTAAAAGTGGGCAGTATAAAATAATTAAGAAAACTGTGAGTGTGTGTGTGTGGGGGGGTGTAGACAGAGAGAAGAGAGAGGGGGGTGAGGGAGAGAGATGAGAAAAATCTGTTTTGATTGGAATTGATATAATACTTCTTTTGAATCCATTTGTGCTACCAATAAAAAAAATTATTTAATTATTTCATATTTCTGACAGCACTAAGAGTCTTTCTATCTCTTTCTAATTCTCACTGCCCCCTCCCACTGTCAGTTGCCCCCTCTACCATTAGGCATGTCTGGTGCTAAGCTTTAGGAAAATAACTTCAAGGTGGACTAGGTCATTTGTCCAACACCAGATTGTAAAATATTCTACATACAATTTCAGTCAAAGGAAATCGGAAATAGAAAAGAAGACAGGCAGAAATCACTGAATCTTGCTTTGGGTCCTGGTTTTGTCAAGTATATGCTATTATCTTAACTGCCATGCATTATGTCTGGTAATTACTTTCTCTAATTTTTTCCCATTGTACTTGTAATTTTATTTTTATCCCCTTAACTTATATTTATTTTCTCTCTTAGTCACCATTCCACTGTTGTGAAGAGACCCCATGACCCAGGCAATTCTTACAATTGTGGGCTTGCTTGCAGTTTCAGAGGTTAGTCCATTATCATCATGTTAGGGAGCATGGAAGCATTCAGGCAAATGTAGTGCTGGAGAGGTAGTTGAGATATCTACATCCTGATTCATAAGCAGGTCTGGCACGGACTTTTGAAACCTCAAAACGTGCCTCAGTGATACACTGCCTTCACAGAGGCCACAACTCATAATCCTTCTAATCATTTCAAATAATATCACTTCCTAGAGACTAAGCATGATAGTTAATGGGTACCATTCACATTCAAACCATCATACTCCTACTGTATCTTTTTAAAATAATTCCAATAAAGATGGCTTTCCATAGCTGTCAGTTCTACATCTGAGTATTCAACCAAGTGTGCTTCAAAGTACTTGGAAAAATGAATTTTACCTGCACCAAATATTTATAGACATTTTTGTTGTCACTGTATTCCATAAAATATACAAAAATCTCCGTAGAATTGCATTGTATTATGTACTTATTATAAGCAATCTAATATTTTTAATATCTTTTTAAAATTATTATTTATTTATTTATTTTCTTATTTTACATATCTAGTGATATCTTGATTTAAAGAACACAGGAGACTTACTGCCATCCTATAAACAATGAGCATCTTTAGATTTCTATATTTATAATGATTACAGAATCAGATTACATTTATACTGAGGACTCATTATATACACATAAGCACAGGAGATTTTAGGTCATAAGCTAAACAAAGTTATTATGTATGGATTTTGGCACATATTTGTACTGCTACAAATCTCCTTGATTTTGTGCATAATGTCAAAGGCTTCCCTTTCTATGTGCTATGATGGCATGTTTCTAATATTTTATTCTTTAGTGATAATGGAAAATATAATATGCTGTGAAGCATATTGAAATTTTCACTGTAACAAACATATATTTAAATTATAAATATATTAATTTGATTGATAATCACATAAAATTATGAATATGCACACTGAATGAAAAAAATCATAGTGTAAAACCAAATATACTTATAGAGAAACTTTGATATATGCCACAAAAAATTACTTAAATAAGCTCACTTCAACTTTGAATACTATAGGGGACAAAACATATTTTTTTTCTGCATTTGACTATGTGTCACACACCTGCTATAATGAGGGTTTCTAGAACTCAAAAAGGGAGGGGATATTTGAAGAATCTGAGTGATTAGGATGTGGCTGTGCATCTCTGTATGTGTATGTGCATATATGTATCTAGTTATATATGTGTATATATCTAACAATAAGAGTAAATGGCAATAAATTTTAGAGGCCCTAGTGATGGAGTATTTGTGAAGAGTTGACATGGGGAATATAATGATGTAAATGATGTAAAGACAAAGTATACATTTTTTAAAAATGGCAAAATAAATGTTAAAAATCTCAAAATTCTAAAAAGATAAACAAGCAAAAGAATAGTTTAAATGTATAAGCCCTCTATGAATTTGTACCAATGTTAGTGAATCAATATCTTAGAAATGATCCATTTCAATGAGAGACAGAACTGCCACAACTTTTGCTATCACAGGAATGCACATATAAAGAGAGAGAAAGAGAAAATTGGTGCTAAATCATCACTGACTTCCTAGAGACTTTTCAACTCATAGAAGCAAAGATGTTTTATCAGGACTTAAAAGGAAGTTATCTGAGTTCCATAGGTCATGAAGTGATAGCAGGGGTCTACCTTTGCCTAGCAGACAAATTACTGGGTAACACTGACACTCATATGTAGATATAAACATACTTTCGAGGATGTATAGAAAAGGAGAAATTACTGATTTTAATAACAAATAACCCAACTACTTATAACAAAATATGATGAGTCCTATAGAAAAATGTTTTATTTTTAATAATAAAATTTAATTACAGTGGTATTCTGGTAGCAAGATTTTAAACGAATTAATCAAAATAGTCCAATACAGAAGCAATTTCAACAGTTATTCTTGTTTTTTGAAATTGGTAACAAAAAAATGGAGAAGGATATTTTGAAGTTGCCAATAACTACTAAATTATATAATTAGTATAAACATATTCAAATTACCTTCTTTAAGTTAAAATGTACATTAAAATAATTGCAGACACCAAAGTAAGTTTCTGTATTCAACATTGTAAGTTTTCTCAGTGTTTTAACAGTAGGATTTTGTCAGTTATAATTCTAAAGTATTTTATTAATGCTAATGAACTTCTAAATGATTAACAATGCAGTGTGACTTACTGGGTAATGAGATACTCTTAATAAAATAAATAGTTCTAAAATTTCTACATCATCTTTTAAATTATTTTTTGAAATTGTAACAATGTTATTACATGCATGTTTTGAAGGGTGACCATGGATAACAAACTGGTGTGCTTTGTCTGAATGAGATTATTCTCCTGCTTTTAACATAATTAGTTGCCTGTAATTTAAAGCTTCTTGATCTTTACCCTGTTCCCTTCTGCCTGACTATGGTTTGAGTCCTTGTTTAGCACAAGTTTGTGAAGTCACAAAAATAACATTATAAAGACTGTTTAGACAGTGTGTATGCTAAAAATGGTTAAAGAGGTCATGAACATAAAAGAGAGCAAGACAGAATGGGATAGGAATATTGGAGAATTTAGGGGAAGGAAAGTGAAGGGAAAAATTATGCAATTATAATCTAATAAAAGACATAAGTAAAAACATGAACAATGTGTGTTTGACTTTCTACAGAATGAGTTAAGTGTAAGGACCTGCATGCTGTAAATAATGCCACACTGATGAATAATTTTATATGCAAATTTACTAGGCCACAATATTCAGATCCTTATACAAATCCATCTGGACTTTGCTGAGGAGGTCTTTCTAAATAGTTCACATTTAAATTAATAGATATTGAATAAGATACTTATCGCCCATAATGTAAGAATTTCTCAACCAAGCAATTCCAACTTTATTATAAAAGGCAAACTTAGTCAAAGGAAGGAACACTGATAAGAAGAGACATCTTGTATCTGGTGAATCTACCCTGAAACTTTTTATTTTTCCATCCTCCATAGTTACTTATGCCTTAAAATAGGCCCATCATCATTTGATCTTTTTTCCTATCATCTAACATCTGTGTATCATCTATCATTTGTTTATTTTTTCTTTCTTTCATTCATCTGCACATTCATCTATCTAATCTAAAGTGTATTCGCTCTGTTTCTATAGAGAATATATTCTGTACAAATTCACCACATCATTACATCTAGAGAATGTCATATACTTTTGAATTCATTACATAAATAAATGCTATTCATCACTCTCTGAAGTCACCTAATTCAACTGCTTTGAAATCCAAGATGATGTACTTCTGTGGAACTAGTGAAAAAAATAGGAGAGTTACCTTAAATGATTTCTCTAAATATGACCATTCATAAAACTTTCCAATCTGTTAACACATAATAGATATTTCATCAAGCATCCCAATTTCGAATTCATCTGACTTAGAGTACGGTTTACTGATTGACATAAAAGAGAGTATCACAGAACATTTTAAAGTTTTTCTTTCTTCCCTTCCCTTCTCCTTTCCTCTTCTCCCTCCCTCATTCCTCCCCTTCCTCCCTTTTCCCCTCCCTCCCTCCCTTCCTCCCTCTCTCCTGCCTTTCTTTCTTTCTTTCTTTCTTTCTTTCTTTCTTTCTTTCTTTCTTTCTTTCTTTCTCAAGCAAGATAAAAGACTCAGCAGCTTGCAGCTTTTGAGTAAATGAATTTCATGGTTGAGCTTAAGTATTTAACAGTTTGTTGTATTCTCTAGGCATTATGTCAACCCCTTTTTAATGCTGTTTTACTCCTTACAGTAGGTTAAAAGCCAATGCTTTTAATTTACAATATAATTTATAATATAATATAATATAAATTTTAATTCTAATTTACAGTGATTCAGATGAAAGAATACCTGCCTAAATTTGGTTGATATTTTTCTGTCCTAACTTTATGAGTGTAAATATTCCATTATCACTCTAAAAAGTATGATTGTTTTTCATTTGCAAATTTTAAAAGTTGTGTAATGAATTAATTTTGTCACCAATAGTGAAATTAAACTGATATAAGAAAATGATTCCCAGCCAGTGGGATGTCCTAGATGCTAAAATTTTAAATAGTTCATGTATTACAGTATTTATTTCTCAAACATTTTCTTTAAAAATGGTATTTGCTAGATAGGACTGTTGACTCAACTTTGATCCTTAGAATACACATAAAGGTAGGAAAAAGCCCTACTTCACAAAGTTGTCCTCTATCCAGAGTGTGATATGCACTACCTCTCAAATTCACACACATAGAGAATAATATTTTTAAAAGAATAAACCCCCCCATTTTTTCTTAAGGTTTGTAACCTCTTTAGGTAGGTGAAGAAATAATTACAGATATGGGAACTAAAGTACTCATGACTTTTGTCACCATTAACTGAGAAAAAAAATGAAGTAGAACTATTTACATTACATATGTGCATTTTTCTTTACAATATCTTAAAGGAAAGATGCAAGGAATTATCCGTAAATATTAAAATAAAGAACATTTGCAACCTCAAAGCTCATGCCCGTTGACACAGCTCCTTCAACAAGGCCACACTTCCTTATCTTTTTAAAACATTTCTAACAATTGAGGACCAAACATTCAAATATATGAGCCTTTGCAATCATCCTCATTAAAAACACCATATTCATGATGTGCTAATTTTATTTCTTGAATATCTGATTGAAAAGCCAAATAAAATCACTCTTCTTTGACAAATTTTGAGCAGAATCCCTAAAATGAAACATCAAATGACTCTGGAAATTAAATTAAAAAACATATTTCTCTGCAATTCATCTGTGAAATATAAGCTATGGAGAATCAGGAGGACAATAGTTCTGAGAAGCTTAGACTTGGCATGAATACCATACCTTTTTTTCTCTAGTTCAGTTGTGTCACAAACCACATCACACTGAGAAGTAGTGTTATGAAAATTTCCCAGGGTTAATATTTTTCTATCCAAACTTGTTCAATATTAGGAGTCATGTGAGATACTGCAATTGATAACTAGTGTTCAACAGACAGACCTACCAGATGAGTGATTCTTTGACAGGGAGCCGTATGTGACAAGGCAACAGAGTTACTGGCTGTGGAAACAAATAGTTCCTGTCTGTACTTTCTCTCAGGTGTCATTCATTCCTTCCCTAAGAATAACTCTGTGTTTTCGCACTACTTGTGTGTTTATGTCATGAAAATATTCCATCTACTGCGTACATATATCTGGGGATGTTCAGAAAGATGACTGTTCATTTAATTTTTAATTTTGATATATAGAAAATATACTGAGACATGTTTCATCACCAGATCTATTTGTTCCACAAGAACCTTGGACACTTAAAAGCCTGCCTTGTTACTTGCTCAGACTAACTGCACATAATTAACTCACTTTCACCCCAAAGAAAGTTCGAACTACACCAAAAGGACTTTTGTAAGTAGATAATAAGTTTAAAAATTTGTCTTTTGAAGCCAGGTGGTGGTGGTGCAAGCAAGCGATTAATTAATCTTAGCACTCAGGATGCAGAGACAGGAGAATCTATGTGAGTTCAAGGCCAGACTGCTCTACAAAGCTACGGAGAAATCTTATCTCAAAACAGCCCTCTCCCCCCCAAAAAAGTAACACTGAGAAAACAGAGGCTAATTGCTAATTTAAAACAAAACAACAAGAACAACAAAAAAATTGCACAAGGTCAGGCAGAAATCTCATCAGGTTCCTGCACAGAGCACATTAGGAAGGGCATGCTGTTTTTTTGCTTGCTGAGTCTGCTAATAATGGATCTGTATCTCACATTTGTCACTATGCACTATGCCTTCCCCCTAAATGATTTTCAGCTTTGCTTCTATGGCCTCAGAAACTTATGTTGCAATGGCAATGGCTCAGCTTCCTATCACTTATCCTAGGTATGTGCTTTTGACCAATGAGAGGCAACTCTTGTTTGTAATTTCTTTATTACTTCAAGGCTCCTGAAGGAGAAGAGTATTAGAATAGAAGAACAAGCTAGGAGAACAAGCTAGGAGGAATTAGAAATAGGACAGGATAATTATAGTGTTAGCTGTAAAATAAAGAAACTGATTTGGAAAAACATTTGTGAAGAATTCACTTGACCTCAGAATTTCTAAGTTCCTTACTTTATGAACTGTCTGCTATGAACTCTGTGTAGGCAATGAGGATGATCCTCTAAGGTCCCTGATATTTCAAATCTTAAAGTTCACTGTAGGCATCGGTATCTGTTTGGATTCATGCTTAACAAAAGAATTTAGTCAATTCCCAGGCCCTATTTGAAAAAAAAAAAGAAGACAATGTTCATTCAGGTAAAAAAGATTTTGTCAATAGTTTGATTCCATATAAGGAAAATTAAACCATAACGTAGAGAACTAGACAACTCTAACTAGGAAACAAGGAGGACCCTAACAGAGAGCTACATGGTCCCAAGGAGAAGCAGAAAGGGACAGGATCTGTTGAGCAAATTGGAAGCATGGGGGGGTGGAAGGAAAGAGAGAGGGGAGGAGAATATGAGGGATCAGGAAGATCCAATACAGGGAAGAATAGAGAAGGAGAGCAAGAAACAAGATACCACAATAGTGGAAGCCATTATAGATTTCAAGCATAATTTAGCATTAAGGAAATGTCCCACGATCCACAAGGATGACCCAAACTAATAATCTAAGTAATAGTTGAGAAGCTACCTTAAATGCTCTTGCCCTATAATGAGACTGATGAGTACCTTAGATGCCATCCTAGAGCTTTCACCCAGTAGCTGATGGAAGCAGAAGCAGAGATTCACAACTAAGCACTGAGCCAAACTCCTGGAATCGAGTTGTAGAGAGGGAGGAGTGAGGAGCAAAGGGATTAAGACCATGCTGAGGAAATCCAGAGAAAGAGTTACTCTGAGCAGTTGTTAGCTCACAGACCCCAGTCTGATAGCTGGGGAACCAGCATAATACTGAACTAGGGTCCCAGAATGTGGGATTAGTTGTGAGGCCTGGCTATCTATGGGGCCTCTGGCAGTGGGACCAGTGTTTATCCCTAGTGTGTAAAAGGGCTTTGGGAGCTCATTCCCTATGGAGGAATATACTTTCAGCCTAGATATGCAGGGTATGGTCTCAGGTCTGCCCCAAATGATGTGATAGACTTTGATGATGCAAGGACTCACCCTTCCTCGGGAGTGGATAGCAGGTGGGATCGGGCTTGGCAGGGGGGTTGGGTGGATGGGAAGGAGAGGTGGTATGTAAAATAAGATTGGTTTTAATTCTAACAAAAACTTATTTAAAATTTTTGAAAAAAAAATTCCTCTGATCTCTCTCTCTCTGGCCATGTGCGAAAATATCACCAACAAAGAGGAATTTGGAATAGGGAAAGACCTGAGAATGGAAAGTCAAGGCTAAGGCTGTCTTATAAACCTGTTAAAGTTGGAGCATAGGGTATCTCATAAACCACAGACATATGATGGTTTGAAGGGATATCATATATCTCTAGCTAATCAATATATATCTTCAGGAGACTATAATGCAGCAAAGTTAAAATAAAACACATTGATTTTAAAAGATAATAGATAACCCAAAGTCATGCTATACTAGAATAGTCAATCTAGAAAGCTAGTCCAGAAAAAATGATGAATCAATCAGAAACAGAAAAAGCCTATAGGGAATTCACAATCAATCAATCAATCAATCAATCAATAAATGATATCCTTATCATTCAGTTGAAATAAAACATATGTTGACTGTCTTCATGAGGTTAAAATTATAGCACTGACATAAACGATATGGTGATTTAAAAGAAATAGGAAAACCTTGAAGAAGAGAAGGATTGGTTGTATTTTATGAGGTATATATTTTATATTTAATGTGGAAAGATTACAGATGAGTTATTTAAATATGTTCAAATTATTAAGAATATCATACCCAAACAACAACTAAAATATATTAATACTGTCTCATATAATAACAACTGTCTATAAAATGGTAGAAAAATTGAAGAGTAAAATAGAATTTATGGTGAATAAAACATAAATGGAAGTGAAAACTGATTAAAGCAATTTGTCAATGAATTTGAGTAGGCATGAATCAAATAATTTTGAAGTGGCATAAATAGAGACTATCCTATTTTGATTACAAATAAACCTACAGAAATCTCCCCAGAGAACCTTGCCTGTGCATCAGTTTTAATTTAGAAACATAAAGTGTTAGAGCAGACAGAAAATTATCTGAAGAAATATTCACTATGCACTAAAACTCTTCCAACTACAATGAAGCTCAACAGTTGTAAAGTGTACTCTTACAGAACTAGTCAAAACCTGTTCCATAAAAAATAGTATTGCAACTGGTGAAAATAAAAGGAATAGGCAAGAAAATCTCTAGAAAAGTAGTTCTCTACCTTCCTAATGTTGTGACCCTTAATACATTTCCTCATGTTTTGGTGACCCCCAATAAAATTATTTTGTTTACACTTCATTACTGTAATTTTTGCTACTGTTATAATGGAAGTATAAATGATGGGCAAACAGTCTTAGATAAACCCTGTGAAAATATCACTTGACTCCCCCCAAAGTTGATGCAACCCCAGGTTGAGAAAAAAAAAAGCTCTAGAAAGAGGTTTATCAAAAATGAGCACTGTATCGTAGATATTAGAAAACAATAGGTGATGCATTCCATGTATTGAAAGATTAAGTAAGAATCCTATATCTAGGTGATTTCTCTAAATACAAGGAAGAAATTAAGCCATAACCACTTAAACAATAGCTGAATGAATTCCTTGCTTTCTGTATTGCCATGGAATTTAGATATAATTCTGTTTTCAAAATAAATTAAATTCACTCAATTATGTAAACTCATTTACAATTAAAGTAATTACATAGGTGAATATCAAAACCAATATGAACAAATTTTCATTGGATTCTAGTTTTTATTCAGTTTTACAAGACAACCATAGAAACAATAATTATAAAACAATATTGGAATGATTGTAATATATAAACAAGAAATTTGTACATTAATATTGCAAAATTGAACAGATGGATAACTTCATATATTTTCATACACTTTCTACTGTGTAGATGCTATTTTTTTTATCTCCATAGTATGAAAATGATTTTTAAAAATGTAATATATTACTTAAGTTGTAATATTTGAAAATACCTTTTAAAAGATTAAATGCATAAAACATGATGCATGTATGAAATAATTGCACGATAAATATAAGCCAAGTATGTCCAATCCAGAGCAGAGAATGAATAATACTATGACCCAAATACAGATCAGGAAGATGAAAACTGTAAATAAACAAGTATGTAAAACTCTGTTAGTGAAAAAACAAATGAACAAATAGATTTGGAGACTACAAGAGTGATTAGTCAATGCTAGAAGATTTAAATAGAAAAGTGATGAACACATACTCATTACACTGTGGTATGTCCTCTGGCAGCACAATAGACTCACAGATACTCGAATTGGGGAGTGGCATATTCTCAAGATTGGAATATGGAAGGGATACTTGCTACATGTAAATTTTAAATTGTGTTTACTTTATAAAAGTTACTTTATTCCTATTGTTTTTAAATTTATAATTAATTTCATCCAATTCTCTTTAAGTTGAAGATATCAAAAAATAGAAAGATCTCCGATGCTCATGGATTGGTAGGATTAACAGTAAAAATAGCAATTTTACCAAAAGCAATCTACAGATTCAATGAAGTCCCAAGAACAGACAAGAATAAACCAAGCTAACAGCCCTAACAATAATGGAGAGGGTGCCTGAAGAGGCCATTTTCTACAATCATATTAGTGTCTTCCATAATTGTTATCAGAGAGCCTTCATTCAGTAACTACTGGAAGCAGGTACAAAAATCCACAGCCAACCACTGAGCAGAGCTCCAGTAGTCCTATTGAAAAGAGTGAGGTGGGATTGATTTTTCAAGCAGGGGATGGGGGCATGCTCATGAAAGTGGAACCCATAGAGATAGCTGATCTGAGTTCCTAAGAGGTCACGGACACTTAACCAACATCTAGAGAATGTGCAAAAGACCCACCTATACTCTCTGAATATGTGTGACTGTTGTGAAGCTTGTTCTTTTTGTCGGGCTTCGAGCAGTGGAATAAGGACCAGTCCCTGGGTCTTGATGTGGCTTTTGGTAACCTATTCCCCATGTAGCATTGACTAGCCCAGCCTTGAAGCAAGATAGGAGCTCCTACTTCTCCTTGATGTACCGTGTTTTGTTGACTCCCATGTGAGGCCTACCCCTTTCTGAATGGAGATGGAAAAGGAGTGGATGGGTGCTATAGATGGAAGGTGGTGGAAAGGAATGGGAGGAATGGAGGAAGGGGAAACTGTGATCAGAATGTAAAATAAACGGGGGAAAATGAAAAAATAACCTCTCCCCAAAATAAATCAAAATTAATTTCATATAGTTCCTGTTAGTCAACATTCCTGACTTCTTGAGATTCTCCTTTCATTTTGAAACACTCCTCCATTTTCACTAAACTATGATATTCAGTTAACTATAATGATTTGGTTTACCCGAACTAAAGTTATTTCTTCCTCTAATTCCTGCCTCTTACCCTGTCAACTCCAGTGAAATCTTTAACTATTTTCTACTACTCTATACATGAACATTCCCTGGCTAACATCAATGAAAGACAACCTGGGACTAAGCAAGGAAGTTTTATATTTTCTTTCCACCCATGCTTTACAGTCCCCTGATTGTGCCAGGATGTGAACTGACTGTAGGCCCCTCTAAAAACCAGAGACCTCTCTCTATGTTTTCTTCTACCCTTACCCAGAACAAAAGCCTACAATGCCTCTCATAACTATGTTAGTGACTTCTTCTCTCTGGCTTAACAATATTTTATAAAATGAAGGAAAGTAAAATTTGGTAATTTTTGTTGCAAATCTCTCTTCTTCATTTTCTTCTTCCTTTTCTCCTTTTACTCCCTCTCTTCTTTCCCCTCTCTTTCCCTCCATCCTTCCTTCCCTCTTATCTCTATCCAACCTGTGTAATAACTAAAAAAATACATTGCTTGTATTTCAGGATACAAGCTTTGTTGCTATGAGATTTATACTCCCAGGCTTAAATTTATCTATTTACCCAATATTCCAAAGTTCATATATTTAACAATCATATTGGCATATATAGTTGGATATCACACAAATTCTCATAGTTTTACCTATCAACCATATCCATATCAAGAACTATAGCTCATTATTTCTCTATTTTCATTTTGTTAAACATGTAAGCTTCACATTAATTTTGACAGTGACTACAGTAATATTTGGCCTTATGTAAGTTTGGGTCTTAGGCTACATTTTATTTCCCACAACAAGGCCTTCTAGGCATTTAATATTAATGCCCATAAATTAAAGTATGAAGATAGATGAGTTATATTATACTTGTGATGAATCTGTAGTGGGAGACCCAAAAATAATTCTATTCACTTCTTCCTTCTAGACTACATCTCTATGTTGCTCTATTGATGGACTCTTGGAAATTCTCTGGGTCAGAACTGTTGGTATTGCATGACCCAAGTAGTGGCCAACTAACGTATGTACCAGAAAATTATTTTTATTTTTTTACCTCTTTCTTCCTTTAAATTTCTCCCATAATTACTATAATACCTAAAAATACACAATTTTGGTTCACATTTTATTTGTGTGAATTATGCTAAAATAGTTATCTAATAAAAAAATAAGTGAAAGAATGCTCTCAATTATCCTGAATTCTTTAGACTTTCAAATCTATTTTTCCTAAGTATAGTACAATGAATTTCTTTTATCCAGGGCTTAATGCTTATAATTTTAAGATAACATCTGCCTACTCTGTTAGCAATTACTCTTGTTTGACTCTTTAAAATTCCATTAGAAAAAAATTGCTTTATTTATTTCTTGGTTTGCCATGTACAGATGACTGTGGATGTTCATGGAGATTTTTCCAGAATCATAACTGATCCACAATTTGATGGTATTTACATCTTCTTTCAAAACAGCAGAATGTACACACTTCATAAAACTTTTGACTTTCTTGAAAATTAAGCTTTCACTTTACAATATCTTATTATAGATTCTGCTTATTTGCAGTCCTTCTTTTTCCTTGTTCCTATACCTGCTAAACACTCATCCTTCATTCCTAGACACACATACAGTTCCTTGCTGTGTCATGTTTTATGAGCTTATTGAATAAATAATTTGATAAACTTTTGATCATATGCTTAGACACAAATACCGTTTGATATAAGCATATAATAAAAACATCTATGATAATCCCTGTATTGTTCTTTTCATCATCAGTAATATACATTTCTTTTTTTCTTTTTGTATGATGATAATATGATATATTAGCATAAAAATGTTATACAAATTGTGATAATTATGCAAATACTTAATACTTAATTGCTGTAATTATAATTTTTCAAATTTTAAATGTTTATCATCATTTCATCATTTGTTAGGATAAG
This sequence comes from Phodopus roborovskii, assembly GCF_943737965.1. Lineage (NCBI taxonomy): Eukaryota > Metazoa > Chordata > Mammalia > Rodentia > Cricetidae > Phodopus > Phodopus roborovskii. The sequence goes on from NW_026126437.1 coordinate 303,224, forward strand.
AAAATATTTTAGTTACTATTTTTTCTATTATTGTGAAAAGACACCATGGTTAAATCAGCTGCAATAAAAGAAAGGATGAAATTGGATTCTTGGCTAAAATTTTAGAGGGTTAGCCCATTATTATTCTTATACTGGCAGGGATTGTGTCAGCAAACAGACATGATCCTGGACAGTAGTTAAAGCTTGCAAACACACACACACACACACACACACACACAGAGAGAGAGAGAGAGAGAGAGAGAGAGAGAGAGAGAGAGAGACTCTGGACCTAGTATGTACTTTGAAACCTCAAAGCCCACCCCCAACAACACACATTCTCCAACAAAGCCACAGATGGCTTTTAATCATTCCCAGATATTTCCACTTATTAAGGACCAAGTATTAAAACACCTGAGCTTATGAGGATCATTCAAATCAAACCATTACAGTGAATGACCATCATTATCAACTTTAGAACATTGATTATATTAATGTTACTCTTATTTTTCTTTCCTCTCTATTCTTTCCATGATCTTGTAGCTTTTTATATGGTTGGTTCTTTATGTTTCTTCCATTCTTCTTGCAATCATGTTTTGGATTTTTTTTTTGTTTTGTTTTTGTTTTCCTGCTAGGACCTCTTTCGTTTTTTATTGTTCTCTTATATAATCTTGGGATTTCCAGGTCAATGTTTGAAATCATGATGTGGAGTTCTCTGTTGCCATGGAGACTGTTTCATCTACTTGCCCACAGGAGGGAGCCCTCTACCTGTTAAAAGGTAAGCCCATAACAGTACTGGTGTTGTACTGGGAACAGACAATGGAGATTGAACCATTAAGAAAAGATATAGGAGACCTTTCGTTTTCTCACAGATTTTTGAGTATGTCATTTGGTATACTCTTTAGTCTTAACTAAGAAGAACACTATGAATTGTGGTCTGAAGATCATTGACTAATGTTTCTTCTCACTTTGTTGTAAGCCTATTTTACAATGTAATCTATACACAAAATAATCTAACAGGACTGATGAACACAGACATCAGCAAAAGTAGAATGGTCATATAGAGGAGAATAAGAATCGAAATGAATGTATCTGAAAGTAGCATATATGAAAAATATGATATTTGTTAGATAATTCTAAGGTTTGCTCAATTTTTTAATTATATATGTAATTTTTTTCTCATTTTCCATTTTGATCCCATTTCCCTCTCTCTCCCTCCTTCCCATGACCCCTGACCCTCCTTATCATTCCAACCCCCTCACTCCACAGGGGTGCCTTCCAGAAGGAATCATTAAAATCTGTCAAGTCATTTGGAGTAGGGTCTAAGTCCTCCCTAATGCCTCTAGGCAGAGGAAGTATACCTCCATGGAAAATGTGCTCCCAAAATCCTTTTGTGCACAAGGGATACATCCTGGTTCCAATGTCAGAAGTCCCTTAGACTCTCAGGCCTTCTAGCTAAGACCCACATTCAGGGGGATCTGAGTCTGTCTAATATTGGTTTCCCAGAAATCAGTATGGGGTTCCATGGGCTCCCACTTGTACAGGTCAGCTGTCTCTGTGGATTTCTATAACCTGGTCTTGACCTGTTTTCTTATCATTTCTCCATATCTGCAACTGGATTCTAGGAATTTGGCTCAGTGTTTAGCTGTGGGTGTCTGCTTCCATTTCCATCAGCTACAAGAAGAGGGGTCTATGATAGCATATAAGTTAGTTATCAATCTCATTATCAGGGAAGGGAATTTAAGGCAGCCTTTGAACTATTTGTCAGATTGTTAGTTGAGGCCATCCTTGTAAGTCCCTGGATATTTCTGTAGAGTTAGTTTTCTCTTAAATTTATAATGGCTCCCTATATTATAGTAACTCTTTTTTGCCCTCAAGTATTCATCCCCAGACTTAATCTTCCTGGTTCTACATGTTGTGTCCTTCCCTTCTCTTTTTTCTAATTCCCTCTCCAATCACTGCCCCCCACTCCCAATATGCTCAGGAGCTCTTGTTACTTTCTCCATTCTGTGAGGGACCTTGTATGAATCTCTGGGAAGCAAGTTTCTCTGGAAGTGTGAATAATAGGCTGGTGATCCTTGCTCTGTGTCTAAAATCCATATGAGTACAATTCATGTTCCTCTTTTTATGACTCTTTTTGTTACCTCATTCAGGATGGTTTCTTCAAGTTTCATCTATATTTTTGCAAATTCCAAGTTTCCATTGCCCACCCCTCTTGCTGCTGAATAGTATTCCATTGTGTAAATGTACCACATCTTCTTTATCCATTCTTCAGTAGAGGGACACCTAGGTTGCTTCCAGGTTCTTGCTATTACACATAATGCTGCTATGAACATAGTTGAACAGATGTCTTTGCTGCATGGATGTGAATCCTTTGGGTATATACCTAAGATTGGAATTCCCAGGTCCTGTGGTAGACTGATTTCCATTTTCCTGAAGAACCACATTACTGATCTCCAAAATGGCTGTACAAGTTTTCACACCCACCTCAGTGGAAGCATGTTCCCCTTTCTCCACATCCTCTCCAGCATAAGCTGACAATGGTGTCTCTAATTTTAGCCACCCTGACAGGAATAATATGGTATCTCAGAGTTCTTTTGATTTGCATGTCCTTGATATCTAAGGATGTTGAGCACTTTCTTAAGTGTCTTTTAGCCATTTTGGAATCCTCTATTGAGAATTCTCCCTTCATTTATGTACCCCACTTTTTAATAGGGTTATTTGACGATTTCCTGAATGTTTTTTTGAGTTCTTTGTATATTTTGGAGATCAGCCATCTGTCAGATGAGGGTTTGATGAACATCTTTTTCCAGTCTGTGGGCTGCCATTTGGTCTTGTCAACTGTATCATTTTCCTTACAGTCGCTTCTCAGTTTGAGGAGGTCCATTTATTAATTATTGATATCTGTCTGTGCTACTGTTGTTATGTTCAGGATGCATTCTCATGTACCAATTCCTTTAAAAGGTATCTCCCAGTATCTCTTCTAAAAGGTTCAGTGTGGCTGGATTTATGTTGAGGTCTTTGATCCATTTGGAGTTAAGTTTTGTGCATGGTGATAGACATGGGTCTATTTGCAGTCTTGTACAATCCACCATCTAGTTGTCCAAGCACCATTTGTTGAAGATGCTTTCCTCTTTCCATTGTATAATTTTAGCTGTTTTGTCAAAACTCAGGTGTTCCTTGGTGTGTAGGTTTATATCAGGTTACATTTTGTTTTCATTGGTCTATCTGTCCATTTTTATGCCAATACCTACTGTTTTCAGGACTCTAGCTCTATAGTAGAGCTTGAAGTCAGGGATGGTAATATCTCCTGAAGTTCTTTATTGTACAAGGTTGTTTTAGCTATCCTCTGTCTTCTGTTTTTCCATATAAAGTTGGGTATTATCCTTTCAAGGTCAGTGGAGAATTGTGCTGGGATTTTAATGGGGATGCATTGAATCTGTACATGGCATTTCCTAAGATTGCAATTTTTATTATGTTTATCCTACCTATCCAAGAGCATGGGATATCTTTCCATTTTTTGGTATCTTCTTTAATTTCTTTCATCAAAGATACAAAGTTCACACTGTATAGGTCTTTCACCTGTTTGGTAGTAGTTACCCCAAGATACTTTATATTGTTTATGGCTATTGGAAAGGGTAATGTTGCTTTGATTTCTTTCTCAGCCCCTTTGTCACCTGAATAAATTAGGGCTACTGAATTTTTTACATTAATCTTGTTTCCTGATAATTTGTTGAATGTGTTTATCAGCAGTAGGCTTCCCTGGTAGAGTTTTTCAGATCACATATGTAAAGTATCATATCATCTGCAAATAGTGATGTTTTGACTTCTTCTTTGCAATTCATATCCACTTGTTTTCCTTTTGTCTTATTGTTTTAGCTAGAACATCAAGTACAATATTGAAGAGATATGGAGAGAGTGGACAGCCTTGTCTTGTTCCTGATTTTAGAGGAGCCTTAAGCTTCTCTCTATTCAGTTTGATGTTGGCTGTTGGTTTACAGTATATTGCTTTTATTATGTTATATATATTCCTGTTATCCCTGATTTCTCCAAGAACTTTATCATGAAAATGTGTTGGACTTTGTCAAATGATTTTTCTGCATTTACTGAGATAATCATGCCTTTTTCCTTTTCATTTCATTTATATTGAGGATCACATTGATAGGTTTTCTTATGTTGAAACATCCCTGCATCCCTGTGATGAAGCCTATCTCTGATTTGTTTTTGGATTCATTTTGTGAGTGTTTTATTAAGTAGTTTTGCATCAATGTTCATAAGGCATAGTTCATAAGTCTGTAGTCAATTAAAAAGTGTGGTACAGAACTAAATAGAGAATTCTCCATAGGGTGATATAAAATGGCCGAAAGACACTTAAGAAAATGCTCAGCATCCTTAGCCATTAAGGAAATGCAAATGAAAACCACTCTGAGATACCATCTTACTCATGTCAGAATGGCTAAAATAAAAAACACCAAAGATAGTTAATGCTGGAGAAGATGTTGAGCAAGGGGTATACTCTTCCAGTCTTGGTGGAAGTACAAACTCTTCCAACTACTTTGGAAGTAAGTTGGTGGTTTGTCAGGAAAATGAGAATCAGTCCACCTCAAGATCCTATAATTCTACAATTAGGCATATGCCCAAATCTTGCACAGTCTTACAACAAGAACATCTGAGTTCAACTGAGTTCATAGCAGCATTATTTGTAATAGCCAGAACCAGGAAGCAACCTAAATTCCCTTCAACTGAAGAATGGATAGAGAAAATGTGGTGCATTTACACAATGGAGTACTCCTCAGCGGGGAGGAGAAGGGGGAAATGGATTTTTGAAATTTTCAAGAAAATGGATGGAATTAGAAGCAACCCTCCTGAGTGAGGTAACATAGTCACAAAAAGAGAAACACAACATGCACTCATTCATATATGGCTTTTATACATAAAGCAAAGGATTATCATCCTACAATCCATATTGCCAGAAAAGCTAGGAAACAGGGAGTACTCTAAGAGAGATATGCATGGTTCCTTGGAGAAGGGGAAAAGGACAAGATCTCCCAGCAAATTGGGACCATGGAGGGGAGGGCAGAGAGAGTTAGGGAGATGAGGAAGGCAGAGGTGGGTATGACAGAGCAGGAAGATTGAGCCTGGGAAAGAAGAGAGGAGTGCAAGAAAAGAGGTACGATAATAGAAGGAGCCATTATAGTTTTAAAGAGAAATCTGGCACCAGGGAAATGTCCTGAGATCTATATGGATGACCTCAACAAACAATCAAAGCAATAGTGGAGACGCCACCTTAAATGCCCTTCCCCAATAAAGAGATTGATGTTACCTTATATGCCATCCTAGAGCCTTCTTCTAGTAGCTGAGGAAAGCAGAAGCAGACACTCACAGCTAAACACTGAGCCAAAGTCTTAGAATCCTGTTGTAGACAAGGAGGAGAGATGAGCGCAGGGGTGAAGACCAGGCTGGTGAAAATAATAGAAACTGCTGAACTGAACAATATGGTAGCTCTTGAACTTCAATCTGATAGCTGAGAAACCAGCATATGACCGAACTAGATTCCCTGAATATGGTGTTAGTTGGGAAACCTGGGCAGTCTTTAGGGCCTCTGGTAGAGGATCAATATTTATCCCTAGTATACAAATGGACTGTCAGAGTCCATTCTATGTAGAGCAAAACACCCTCAGCCAAGACCCATAAGGTAGGGCCTGGGCCCTGCACCAAATAATATGACAGACATTAAATACTCTCAGTGGAAGGCATCACCATACCTGTGGAGCAGAATGGGTTTTGGAGGGGGGTTTGGGGAAGGAACAGGAGAGGATGAAGAGTATGGGAACAGTAACTGGTACGTAAAAAAGCTTGAATCTAATTTAAATAAAAATTATATTTATTTATATATATATATATATATATATATAAAAGAATAGATCTAATGAAAGGAAAATAATCATATTCTATAAAATATTTTATTATAAAATACAAATAATATCTTATCAAAATTTAGAAATTATGGACAATATATCCTATTAAGAACAATAGTTGTTAATCATGAGATAATAATTTCAGCTGTTAATGAAGGATATTGAATCATAATGACTCATTCATTTTTATTTTTACACACCTTCCATTTAGAGGTATTCTCAGAATCACACATCATATATAGATTTTTCTTGTAATGGTTTTTTTCACTATTGATTCAAAAATTTATTTTATTTGTATGTCTGAATTTATGTCCCATAAATTATTAATGCAAGCCAAATTGTTACAAATATAAAGAAAGGCAATTTGTCTTTTTCAAAGTAACATTTTATTATAGCAGTGACTAAAAAATAGCTTCCATAAAGATTTTTTATTGCTTGTGCATTAAAATTCATGTTATATGAAATTTTAATTTATATGTAAAAGTAATTTCTGAAAATTTCATATATCAGTATTGTATTTACATCATTTATACCTTACCCCCACAAATTCTTTTATGTCCTCCACTCATCCTAATATTAATGAATCTTTTATAATTTTTATTACGGTTATACACACATATACAAACACACATATGTATTATTTACATATACAAATACATATATACATAAACACATTTTTATACAAATAAGACCTGCTTAATCTATTTAGTGTTGTTAATGTTTATGGTGTGCTTGGCATGGAATGGTTTTCAAAATTTTTAATACTGCAACATTTTAATAGAGTTCCTTATGTTGTGATGATCCCAAACCATAAAATTATTTATATTTCTACTTCATAACTCTAATTTTGCTACTCTTATGAATCCTAATGCAAATATATGTGCTTTCTGATGCTCTTAGGAAATTCTTGTGAAAAAAATCATTTGACTCCTTAAGGTTTTGTGACCATCAGGTTGAGAGCCACAGGATTGACCTATCAAGGAGCTCATGCCTGGAGAAGACTGAACCTTCCTCTGTCAGCAATCATTGCTCACCCATAGCTCTGCATCTGTATTGGCAAGCCAACTGGTTTTATCACTGTGCAGATTTTGTTTGGGTAATCATAGATTTTATGACTATAAATTTCCTTTCATTTCTAGAAGACACCATCTCAAAACAGAATACTCGCCATCTAGCTTTTGTTCTCTCTTCTGTGATTGTTCCCTGGGTTTTAGGTGTACTGAGTTTGTTACAGATGAAATAATTTGGGTTGGCTATCACATAATCAGTTTCTCTCTGAAATATTTACCAATTGTAGATTTCAATAATTGTCTCTGTTACAAAAGCTACTTACATCATGTCTATATCCAGAGTTATAAGGATAAATATTTATAAGTACTGATTGTACTGATGTAGGAAAGTAAATGTAGCAAGTTTTCTTTTAGAGTCTATAACCTTCCTAACCACTGATTGTTGGCTAGGCTTATAATACCAGGCACACATTCATGCGTATAAGTGTGCCTTAACCAACTAGACAGCCTTTGTTACTCCAATGTACATCTCAGAGTATTCTGTGTTCCTCATTATGATTGTAGTTCACAGACAGGTGGGGCTCTTTATTGTGCTTTTGCCATGGCAGTTTAATAGCTCTTTCTGAAACTAGAAGTAGTTTTCTGGGATCAGTCTTCCACATTGGTCCAGATCAGTTCCTCCAAGTTCTTTTGTTTTCCTCAGTAGCTCTTAATTTCAAGTTCCAGGAAGTAATCAAATGTAACAGAAATGGCCTATGTTGCCTTGACAACCTCTTGGATGCCCCCAACCAATAATTCTTAGGTTTCCAGGGCTTTTACTAATTTTGTTCTTAAGAAAAGCTTTATCACCAGAGTGATATAAGTTCATTTCACCTGTACATATGCACATATCATGAATTTTAAGTAAACAAAAATGATGTATACCCCATGTTGTTTTTTTAAGAATCCATTTAAACTGTGCATATGTGTGTGTACTTATACATCATGTATTTTAAGTAACATTAAAACAAAATTTCTATGTGGTTTTTAAACATTCTCAGCATCATTAACCCCTCTCTTTGTCCTTTTTATTGTTTTTCTTGTTTTGTTTTGTTTTTATTTTTGATGTTGATAGTCAAAGAAATGCATGCCATCATTTTTCAAGCAATAAAATAAATGATATGTTAAACTAAAACAATAAAAATTTCTATAATTCAATAAAATATCCATGCAGCTGTGGTCCACAAATAGTTATCTAATGAAGAGTTTTGGCTCTGTTTGTGGCTTTTCGATTGAGCACTGAGAGAACTACACTCTGAAGACCTATTATAAATGGTAATATAATCATATTCATACACATAGGATAGAGTCCAAGGCATTCTAAGTTAATGCTGTGCATGAGTTACTCTAGAATGAAAACATCAAAATGCAAAGATTAACAAATTGGTTAATGTCTGTAATTGCCATGATACAACTTTCTGTATTTCCATAAGTGAAGACATGTGTCACCAATGTCCCTGAATTTCTAACTCATAGCATGTGGAGAATTGTGGAGTAAAAATGAGGTTTAAAAATTCTCTGGCAAACAAGAAATCTCAGATGTGAATCTACTTAATTACAAGATTACTAACACAAGTGAATCTCCCGAACCCAAATGGGGGAAAAGAACTAACACGTGTAATTTGTCTGCCCTTTCCATGTGTGTGATTACCAGTGCTCCCAATTTGCATCCACGCTAACTCTTGCTGGCAATATCTCACTGTCTTGCACTGAAAAATAAATAACAAATTATTTTGTAAATTTTAAAAAGTTAAAAATTTTACCTAAAAGTTTAGTTTAGTTTAAATAAAGTATCAATCCTTTGTTGTTTGTTGAGTTGGTTATGCTTCTAAATTAAATTTTAAACTTAATCCTTATGTGGAAAACATAAAAAAGTTATTATTTATTCAACAGTAGCAATTTGATTCATTTGTATTAGAGGAAATTTAAATAATTTATATTTACTAGATAAAAGTGGTTTAATGAGAATTATTGTTATTATTATTTATTTTTGGTTTCCTGTAAAAGGTTTTCTTTGATAGGCTTGGCTGTTCTATCACTAGTTGTGTTGACCAGATTGCCTGCAAGCTAACAGGGAGCCACCTGTCCCTTATTTTATTCTAAGTTTGATTTACTTATTGAACATAAGAATAAATATAACTTAATAAACTCATTGTGTGATAGTGGGCCTAAGCTGACAAATAAAATTTTCTTAAGCCATGAAATTATTAAATGAACATTAAAAATGTCAGTGCTATAAAAAATTGAGTAATCAGCTTAATCTTTTTGTCTTGTTCTACAAAAATCATCAGTTATGTATTTGGCTTTTGAAAACTAAGATGAGAATATACATTCCATCAGGTTTTCTCACTTAACCTCTATTACTTTGCTTTCAGAATCTACACTAGTTACTACTTGACATCAAAGTTATTTACAAACAAGATAGTTTACAATGCAACATGATCCAGAGTTCTTGGCCTGGAATATAAGAGTCCAACATGACAAAAGTTTCTAAAAATCCTCTAGACTCTATTGTATACTATAGAACTCAAAGAACTACCTCATATTTTAAATTATGATGTTTTAGTATATGGAAATTCAGTTTTCATTTATTAAAATTATAGCTCAAGATTGTCCTCCTTAAAGGTTATTTTGACATTCTACATGACAGATTTCTGGTTGGTATACTCATTGATATAGTATATATCTGCTATATATCATACATAGTAATATAATACCTAGTATGATATACAAAATAATATTATATATATATATGTTATATTGTATAATAATTTCAATGTTGGCTGGCCTTCCATAATAATGCAAATTTCTACCTCCTTCTCCTTCTTCTTCTTTTTGCGGGGCAGTTGTTAAAGACTATATTTCTCTGTGTTGCCATGAGTTTCTTGGAACTTGCTCTGTAGTTCAGGCTGGCTTCAAACTCATAGAAATCCACCTGCCTCTGATCCTGAAGTCCTGAGACTGAAGGCATATATGACTACACCCAGCCTCTTTCTACCTTCTAATGCTGTGTTCTGAACAGAAAGGTCAGTCATTGGCTATGGAAGTGTAAGTCTTCCTCCATACCTAGACCCTTGTTATAGTATCATCTTGCCAACCCTCCGTGTGTGTCTGTTTGTCAAACAACATTGATTTAGAACACATCTAAGCTTCAAAGATAGACATTACCTTAGGGTAAAAGGTTGGGAAAAGATCTTCCAATCAAATGGACCAAAGAAGCAAGCAAAAATTAATCAAAACAGATGAAGACAGTCATTTCGTATTCATCACAGTAGAAATCCATCAATATAAAGTATCAATTCTGAACATCTATGCCCCAAATACAAAGGCACCCACATTCATAAAAGAAATGCTACTAAAACTCAAACCTCACATAAAACCTAACACACTTACAGTGGGAGACTTCAACACACCACTCTCAACACTACACAAGACCACCAATCAGAAACTCAACAACAAACAAACAACAAACAAACAAAAAAAACAACAAAACAAAAACGAAAGAACTAACAAATTATGCCTCAACTGGGTTTAACAGACATCAATAGAATATTCCATCCAAACATAAAAGAATATACCTTCTTCTCTGTTCCACATGGAACTTTCTCTAAAACCGACCACATAGTAGGTGGCATAACAAACCTCAACAGATACAAGATAATTGTAATAGTCCCCTGTATCTTATCAGACCACCATACTTTAAAATTGGAATTGAACAACAACACAAACACCAAAAAATGTACAAATTCATGGAAACTCAACAATGTGCAGTTGCACCACACCAGGGTCAAAGAAGAATAAAGAAAGAATTAAGGACTTTCTAACATTCAACAAGAATGAGGACACAACATACCTGAACTTTTGGGAAACCTTGAAAACAGTGTTATCAGGGAAGTTCATTGCACTAAGTGGCCATATGAAGAAAACAGAGGATAATCACATTAGAGATTTAACATCACAACTGAAAGCATTGAACAAAAAGAAGCAAACTCACCCCAGAGGAATAGACTCCAGGACATAATAAATTTGAGGGCAAAAATCAACAAAATACAAACCAGGAAAAAAAATATAAAAAATCAATGCAGTGAAGAGTTGGTTTTTTTAGAAAATCAACAAGATAGACAAACCTCTATCCAAACTAATGGAAATGCAAATTAACAAAATCAGAAACAAAAAGGGGAACACAACAACAGACACAGAGGAAATCCAGACAGTTTTCAGGTCATACTTTGAAAACCTGTATTCCACAAAAATTGAAAATTCAAAGGACATGAACAAATGTCTGGATAACTCTCACTTACCAAAATTAAATCAAGAAGAGACAGACAACATAAATAGACCTATAACTCACAATGAAATAGAAGCTATCATCAAAAGCCTTCCGACAACAACAATAACAAAAAAGTCCAGGGCCAGATCGCTTCAGTGCAGAATTCTACCAGAAATTCAAGGAAGAATTATTAACAATACTCCTCAAATTGTTCAACACTATAGAAACAGAAAGGTCATTACCAAACTCTTTCTACAAGGCTACAATAACCTTGGTACCCAAGCCTCAAAAACACACAACTAAGAAAGAAAACTACAGACCAATATCCCTAATAAACATCGATGCAAAGATACCCAATAAAATACTGGAAACCAGAATCAAAGAATACATCAGAGAAATCATCAACCATGACCAAGTAGGGTTGAACCCTGGGTTGGAGGGATGGTTTAACATACGAGAATCTATCAACATAATCCACCATATAAACAAACTGAAAAAGAAAAACCATATGATGATCTCCCTACATGCTGAAAAAGCCTTCCACAAAATTCAACACCCTTTCATGATAAAGGACTTGGAGAGATCAGGGATAACAGGAACATACATAAACATAATAAGAGCACTATATTGCAAACCAACAGCAAACATAAAACTGAATTGAGAGAAGCTTAGGGCAATTCCGCTAAAATCAGGAACAAGACAAGGCTGCCCTCTCTCTCCATATCTCTTCAATATTGTACTTGAAGTTATAGCTAAACATATAAGACAACAAAAGGAGATCAAGGGGATCCCAATTTTAAAGGAAGAAGTCAAACTGTCTCTATTTGCATATGACATGATTGTTTACCACAATAAACTCTACCAGGTAACACTTACTGCTGATAAACACCTTCAGAAAACTATCAGAAAAGAAGATAAACTCAAAAAAAAAAAAGAAAAAAAAGAAAAAATCAGTAGCTCTACTTTATTTGGACGAGAAAGAGGTTGAGAAAGAAAATTAAGAAACATCACCCTTTACAATAGCCACAAACAACATAAAGTATCTTGCAGTAATGCTTACCAAACAAGCGAAAGACCTGTATAATAAGAACTTTGTAATTTAAAGAAAGAGATTAAAGAAGATACCACAGAATGGAAAGATCTCCCATGTTCTTGGATAGGTATGATAAATATAGTAAAAATGGAAATCTTGCCAAAAGCACTCTGAAGATTCAATGCAATCCCCATTGAAATCCCACCACAACTCTTCACTGACCTTGAAAGGATAATAATCAACTTTATATGGAAATACAAAGACTCAGGATAGCCACAACAATCCTGTACCATAAAAGAACCTCAGGAGGCATCACTATCCCTGCCTAAAAGCTCTACTACATAGCTATAGTTCTGAAAACAGCCTGGTATTGGCACAAAAATACACAGGTAGAGTAATGGAATCTAATCAAAAATACTGATATAAACCCACACACCTATGAACTCCTGATTTTTGACAAAAAAGCTAAAAGAATTCAATCAGGGGAGGAAAGCATCTTCAACAAATGGGGCTGGCACAGTTAGATGATGGTGTGTAGCAGATTGAACATAGACCCATGTTTATTGCCATTCACAAAATTCAAGTCCAAATGGATCAAAAACCATCAACATAAATCCAGCCACAATGGATCTCTTAGAAGAGAAAGTAGGAGGTACCCTTGAACAAATTGGTATAGGAGACCACTTCCTGAACATATGTCTAGGAGCACAGACACTGATATCAAAAATTGTATTAGCAAGAACCTGGAAGCAACCTAGATGTTCATTCTCTCTCTCTCTCTCTCTCTCTCTCTCTCTCTCTCTCTCTCTCTCTCTCTCTCTCTCCAACTCAGGAATGGATAAAGAAGATGTGGCACATCTACACAATGGAATACTACTCTGCAGAAAAAAATAATGGAATCTTGAAATTTGCCGGCAAGTGGATGCCTCTAGAAGAAACCATCCTGAATGAGGTAACCCAGTCACAAAAAGAGGAACATGGTTTTTACTCACTCATATATGGATTTTAGATCTACAATTCACACTACCAGAGTAACTAGGATACCAGGTATATTCTAAGAGATTCATATAAATTCCCTCATAGAAAGGAGAAGGGACAAGTTCCTCAGAGCAAATGGGAAGTGGAGGGAGTAGTGAATGGAGAGAGATGTAGCAAGAGTAGAAGGGGAAGAGAGGAAAGCACATGTGACTAGGAAGCTTGAGTCAGGGTAGGAATAGAAGACAGGAGAGAGAGAAAGACAGAGACAGAGACAGAGGGAGAGAGAATGAACATAAAATAGGGAGCCTTATTGCTTTGAAGAGAAAACTGAAACTACAGAAAGGTCTAGAGACCTACAAGACTGGCGCCAACTAACAATTTGAGCAATCATGGAAAGCCTATCATAAATGCCCTTCCTGGATAGTGAGATCAACAACTAACTTATCCACCATCATGGAGCCCTCATCTAGTACTTCTTGGAAACAGAAGCAAACACCCTTACCTAAAACCTGAGTCAAACTTGAATCCAGATGCAGAAGGAGAGGACAAGACGAGATTGCAGAAACACGTAGATACAGCTGACCTGAACATGGAGGAGCTACCATGCCCCCAGACATAGCTGGCTATCCAGTATGGGACTGACTCAGGACCCTCCTGAATATGGGTCTCAGTTAGAATGGCTGAGTAGTCTAAGGGACCTCAGACAGTGGAACCAGGATGTATTCCTGGGGCACAAAAGGACCTTGTGAACACATCCCCCATGGAGGGATATTCTCTTAACCTAGAGACAGGAGAGAGAAGTCCTAGTCCCTACTTCCAATGACTTGACAGATTTAAATAACCCCACTTGGATGGCATTGCCCTACATGTGAAATTCTTACGGGGGATGGGAGGGGAGGGAGTTCATGGTGCATATAAGGGGGGGTGAGAGGGTAAGAGAGAGGGAGGGAGGGAGAGGGAGAAAATAAAGAAGAAAAAAGAAAAATGTAAAAAAAAATAGAATATCACAGAAGCTTCTGCTTATCTCTGTCTTCATGATTACTCTTTATGAGTGTTTCTATCAAGACCTCTTTGTTCCACATCACACTGAGTATATGATTTGACTTGACTCCCAATATTATAATATGGTATCACCCCACTCTTTTGCCAAATACAAATTCTATTTGTGGACTATTAACCACATCCCTATTAATTCTCATCTTTTCTATACAATAATTTTTTTAGTTTACTGAAATCAAATATGACTGAACATTTTCAAATAAACTTGTTGATTATTAGTCTGTAGACTTTAAATATTTTTCTTTTTGCACTCTCTGAAAGTAATACATATTTTCATTTTTCTATCAGCCTATGTTTATTATATATAATAACATTCTTCACTATATTTTCATATATATGCATGTATTCATTATATTTACCCCATTCCCTTTTCTTCCCTTCACTCGCCCAAGTTTCTGTGTTCACCTCCAAACCTCTTCTGAACTAGCCTAACTTCTGCATTTATATCCATAATGTGTGTGTGTGTATGTGTATGAGCATGAGAGAGAGAGACAGATAGAGATATAGAGTGAGAGAGATGTTTTGTGTGCCAGTGCAGTCCATTATATTTACTTACATGAACAGGTACAAGGTTATGAATAAGTTGCTAGACAGAAGATTTTTCCATAGAATAACAGAGTTTTAAACTTAAAATATCTACAGGTTAGTATTTTGCATTTCCAGGGACATAATACAATTTACCTCAAAGAGCCATCCTTTACCAACCTCTGTGTCAGATTAATTACTCTAATAAACAAAAAAATCTTTTTGAATTTATTAATAGAACTCTACACTCTATAAACACAAGGGTTCAGAATGCTATAAGAGGACTTCTGAGGCACACAGTTTTAACACTACAACTTCCTATACACAACCTCTCTGATGTTACTACCAAATGTGTACTTTAGAATTACTATACTGTAAATTTTAATGTTTCTAGAAAACATCATGGAACTACTCACACATTTGAAATTATGGAACTAATAAACCAAGTCTATTTTGTCCTAGGCAATGACTCTTCATATTTTAGCTTCAGAATAAACTATCTCTTATACCCTGTGAGTTGCAAGGTGTGTTTGGCTCTGACAATGTGTTATTTACAGAAACATGTTCAACTTACCTGTGGCTACAAGATTGGAGAAAGTTTACCTACTCCTACAGTAGCCTATAAATGCTTATGAATCCTTATAGAATGAGGAAGATGAATTACGACCCACCTGATCCATGTTAGATTAGTAAATGTCTTAAAATTGTGCAGATCTTGCTCAGGAAATCAGATCTTCAGTAAGCAAGCAGGTTCAACAGCCATGTGAGGCCTAGCTGTAATCCAAAAACCGCATTTCCCTCTTTCAGCTCTTATGTTCCTTCTTTTCTTCTTTTGAAATGTTATATGAGCCTTAGAAGGGGTGATGTTTCATTTAAAGATGAGATGTCAAGAGTCACTAGTCTTAGAACCTTGACCAGTTATGAGTCTCTGCATTTATACCTGGTAAAGAGAAGACTCTCTGACTAAAGCTTAAAGCAGCTATAAATGATGGGCATAGCTGTGGCTATTTATAAGACAGTCTGATGGATAAAACATATCCAGTTAGGACAACAGAATGTGTTTGCTTGGTGACATTAAGTAACTAACCCACCCAATCTGACATTTTTGAAAAGTATTAATAATGTGTGAGTGTCAAAGTTCAAGCATGTCTGACCATGCTTATACTTTTCATTTGTGCTAAACTCTGCATGACCCCAAAACTGTTTCCATAGATCCAGTGTATATTGTTGGTGCTTTAGTTGTTTTAATTTTCTATTTTTTAATCATGCACAGACTCTCAAATTAGAAAACGGTGATTTTTAAAACTAAGTAGGAAACTGTAATTGAATGAGAATGTTTTGCTCTAGATATTCTAAAAGGGATATTATCTTTTGGATGAGATCAAATTAGACAAGTGGTGATAAATATTGAGACTGATAAATGAGACCTGAGATAGACAAAACAATTCTTAAACCATAGAGCATGCTCCGAATCATATAATTATTGCAAATCAGAGAAAAGCAATGTTGAAATTAGCCTCATCGCCAAGATTTTTCTTCCTGTGAAAATCCTCCTGAGGCGCTGCCTCTGACACCCGATCTGGGCTCCACACTTTGTTTTTATTGCTGCTCCTTTCCAAGCCACTCAAAATGTGCCTGTAGGGAAATGACATTACAGCTGGTTCAGTTTCAGTTGGCCTTCATTAAAATCCAACAGTCTTACATAATCTAGTTTATATATTGCTGTACTATTCGCCAAACAGCATATTCTCAAAATAACATTTTAATAATAAACATAAGTAAACTTGTGAACTTAATAAAAATGTAATGTCCATGTCCCCAAGCAGTGACAAAAATATGGGAAATCAAGTTTCCAGTGTTACCTACAGAAAGGAATGTTTTAAATGTATTCTATGGGCAGAGGAAAGAAATAGCAAGCTAGCATGACATAGGAGGTGGAGACAAGGCCATTTATTTCTGAAAATGAGTCTTGCATTGAGTATTCCTATCAACATCACATGGTGCTTATTTCACAAAATGTAAATTCACTTCCAAATTTATGTTTTCCTTAGTGCAATATTATTATTGTTTAAAATATAATACCAGGTGCTGATTTGTGAAGATTCTTTTAAAAGTCTTTCACAAACAGTTATTTAGAAATAAATTAAATCATAATTTTTCATTAAATTACAAAAATTCAAATGTCCACTTCTCTTAAATGATATATAGGTAATAATAATAAATACAATGAAATGAATATATAAACTAGGTATATTTCTAATACCATTAAATAAATTAAATAAAATGTATTCACTAGATGTGTGCCTGGAAAGTAAAAGGAAAATAACAGGGGAAAATGGAGGAGATAAAATAAATTGTTCCATTACGTCATAAACAAAACTAAACCTATAGTAGATGTTTATTGAAATTTGAATTTCATTAAATAATAATTTTCTTGCTAATTTAATTAGTTGTAAACATTTTAATTAATGTACATCATAGATATTGGTGCTATATAAATACATTTAGACATTTATTTATAGTTTCACCAACACTTAGACACCGTCAGAGCCAGCTCTACTATCTTGTTTAAGTGAGGTATAGGGGCCACCCTCATGAGTGCTACAACTGATGAGGGTCAGGGACAGCTTTCCATCTCATAACCTCATGTTTTGATGGGTTGGTGGTATCTCTCCCCTGCCCATGCAAAAACATGACAAATGAATAAAGCGGATAGCACTTCTCTGGCTCTCCTAAGCTCACAATATTAAGATTACTCACATTTCCACCAACAGTGTCAGCACTACTGTGCTGCCCAGACAAGGTGCAGGGTCCAATTTCTGGAGTGCTGATGCAGGTAAAGGTAGCTCCATCACCCACCACATGTGGCAGGGGCCAGGCAAGGAGGTCATTTTTTTTTTTTTGCTGGCCTTCACCACCACATGGCAGAGGAGGGGAGGCAGCTATACCACCCTCACATACTCAGGGCTATCTCACCTACTCTCTACCAATAGAGAGCTGCCCAAGTGAGGAACAGGGTCTACTTTCCTGAGTGCTGTAGACGGTAAAATAGGGCCAGCTCCCTTGTCTGTCAGCAGGTGGTGAGGGGAAAAGGAAAGGGGTCATCTCTCCCCAAGCCACAACGCCACATGACAGATGGATGAGTAGTGGAGATAGCTCTCCCACATGCACAGCTTCCAGATTGTCTCACCTACTCTGTTGCCAATGGGGGCAGCTCCATTTGGCTTATCAGTCAAGACTCACAACCCACTTTCCCAAGTGTTGTAGCAGGTAAAAAGGTCAGCTCCTTCATCAGCTGGAGTTGGTAGGGGCCAGGGGAGAAAGCATCTTTCCCTCACTCCTACCACCACACCGCAGATGAGGGATGCAGTACCAGCTATGACCCTCTCAACCCTTAGTGCTGGCTCACTGGCACCCCTGTCTGTCTGTTTGTAGGGTCACCTCTACTATCCTGCTCCAGGGAGCTCAGAGCCTATTCTCCAGAGTTTTTCAGCTGGTGAGGAGTGGGTCAGGTCTTCTACCTACTTGAGGTATTGAGGGGTAAGGGAAAGAGGATATCTTTCCCTCAACCATGCTACCACTTGGCATATAAGAGGATGTGACCTGCTCTCCCATTCTAATGTCCTCTGAGCCAAATGGCTCATAAGCCTGAGAACAGAGTTAGTTCTGTTGTGCCCAGGTGAGTGGTAGGATCCTCTCTCCTGAGTGATGCAGCCAACAAGGAACAGGGCAAGTTCTCCCTACTGTTGCAGCCAGTGAGAGGCTGGGCCAACACTATACAGCATAGAGTGCTGTCCTCTCTGTTTGAGAGCCATGAACATCAACAGAGACGGTGGCAGCATTAGAGCCATAAACCCAGACATGTGTCCCAAGAAAAGTCCAGGCCCAGACATAGAAATAGCCCTAAGCTACAATGAAACCAACAACCTCAGCTCATTCCTTATTTCTTCTGTTTTTCTTTTTTCTTCTTCTTCTTTAGATATGTTTCTGCCCACAGGACATGAACCATTCTATGTATTTCTTTCTCCCATAACATACAATTGCTCATTACATTAACACTTGTGTGTCTGGCACAGAGAAGTTCCAGATGGGCCAGTGTTTTCTCCTTGTAACCTGAGGAATACTACCCCAGGCCTGTATGTGAGTTTCCTTGTCCCTCATGGGGTTAGGTAGGACCATGCTTTCTCATCACAAAAATTAACAAAATCTAGGACAGTTCCTGAGAAATGATTATATATATATATATATATATATATATATATATATATATATATATTCTTGTGAATTTTGTAATAACATCACAATTATCAATGACAGAGCTTCTCAACCATGATACCACTGATATTTCAAGGCAGTTGATTTTTCGAAGGATGAATGAATTTTCCTTTCTGCTTGACTGGCATGAATCTAAAAACAAATCTGCATTTGTATATCTATGTAGTTACAATAACTACAGTGCATTTATTTACACTATCAAGCTTTCATGATTGTTATGACTTTCAGTAGTGAAAAAGTTCTAATTTAGCCTTCATAATAAATTTAATTAATTTAAAACCTAATTTAAAAATAGTATTTAGAGACTTATATAAGCTATTTTTGTTGTTTAAGAATATTACACATGCACATGAACTTTTATTTAATTTAGCCTATTATCTCTTCCCAACCAATTCCTTTCCTATCCTTTTCCTCCCAATTTCATGTTTTTAAATTAATTTTTTAACTAATGAAACCACTTAGTACTACCTCTATGTGCTGGGATATGAAGCTATCTACTGAAGCATGGGTAGTTTCTGAGAGGTCACATCCATGAAGAAAATTGATCATACCCACCCAGGAACCTCCAGCTACCAAGAGTGCTTCAGGTATGAGTAGGACTTCATAGTCATCCTTTCAAGGATCTTCATTAGCTTTATCTGTTGCAGGTTTTAGTGAATGTGCTCATGGCTACTGTGAGTTCATGAGTGTGATGAACCTGCTATTACTGTTACAATGTAGTCATCCATTAACTCTGGGTTTTATGATGTCCAGACCCTGCTTCCTGTGAAAAGCCCTAAACATCAGGGAAAGAAAGTACAGCATAGATGTGCCATTCAAAGTTAAGCACTTAAAATACAGAATTTCTAGCAGACTTATGTGATATCCTAACATATAAATTACTACATTTCAGAAATAATTTTTGATAAGTTCCTGGGTATGGATGGGGGTAAAGAATTCAAACTTTCCACACATAAATCTTTATGTGTTTGCAAAAATATAAATTAGCACATAGAGTGTGGGAAACAGAATGAAAAGAGATTCAACAATTCCTCAGAATCTTTAGCATGAAAGTGACATATTATTTCTCATTTCGCCTCTGCTTGTCTATCCAAGCAATTAGAGATCACAATGGATGAGATGCCTACAATCTTGTGTTAACTGTTCTTTTATTCTCAGGAGATAAAATATGATAGATGTGCAACATCCACAGACAGATGAGAATGGTGTCAAGAGTACATATATTTATAATTTATAGGATAATATTCTGTCTTACAAAAATGGTATTATTTCTGTCACTTTGAACAAAATAAACCTGGAAAATATTTGTTTTAGAGAAATACACCTGTACTATCATAGAAAATGCTACAGTATTTCACTTCTGTTGGAATCTAACATTATTAGGCTCATTGAAATAGACAGTGCAAATTTCGAATAAAGGAACTAGAGTGAAGGGAGATTTTTATCAAAACACATAGTTAACTTCAATTAGACAATAGATTACATTTTGGTGTCTTGTTGTATAAAAATGTGCCTGTAATGCATGGTAATGCTGTGACTATTTCAAAATTGCTGGAGCAGACCTGAATATTTTATTGTGAATTAATAGGCATGTAAATAATTGATTAATTAATTTGATTTGAAAATTCTACAATGTAAATTTATATAAAAATATTAAATTGTAGTCCATAAATATTCAATCTGAATATCCTAATTTTAATATTTTTATTTGTTTTTTGATAACTCCACACAAGGTATTTTGATTACATGCACACTCATCCATGAATGAGATGTCTCCAATATTCTAAACATTTGAATATTTGGTCCCACATTTGGTGGTACTCTTCGGTAGGTTTAAGAGAAGTGCTATTGCTGGAGAAAGTATGTCACTAGATGTTAGCTTTGATGCTTCAAAAGGCATGTGCCATTTTCATGTGGCAGAAACACATACAGACAGCTTACCTGAACATGGAGGAGCTAATGGCCATTAGACTGATAGCTGGGAAGCCAGCATGGGACTGACTCAGGCCCCCCCGAATATGGGTCTCAGCCAGAAGGACTGAGCAGTCTAAGAGACCTCAGACAGTGGAGCCAGGATGTATCCCTGGTGCACAAAAGGACTTTGCGAACACACCCCCCATGGAGGGATAACTGCCTTAATCTAGAGACAGGAGAGAAACCCTAGTCCCTACTTCACATGACCTGTCAGATCTATATGACCCCAACTGGATGGCATTCTCCTACATCTGGAATTGGGGTGGGGATATGTGAGGGGAGGGTGTTTAGAGTGCATGTGAGAGGGCAGAGAGGATAAAAGAGAGGGAAGGAGGGAGGGAGGGAGGGAGAGGGAACTGGGATAGACATGTAAAATAATAAATTAAATTAAAAAAAAATGCTTTGACTCCAAAATTTAAGTTGAAGGACAATTTACTGGGGAAAAGGATTTCTATTTTTGTTTCAACAGAAAATGAAAAGCTGTGGATTCCTTCCAGACTAATGTGGTTTGATCACGCCAGACAGCCTGAAACAGAGTACAAGGTGATCCTACATTCAAAACAGCTGGACAAAGCAGCCTTACAGACTACAGCCAGGATTTCTGAATCTTCTTCGAATCCCACATGACAGCGCCCCTTACCAGCAGGAAGTAGTTTGGAAAGAAAGATGCCCAAATTCCCAAATATTGTGTATAAATGTTTGTTTTCATTTAATTGGACTTTGTTATATAAAATAAAATTATAAAAAAAACAGGTATAAGAGTACACTGGGTTATATGGAAATAAAATAATAATACAATTTTGGTAGCAGACCATATGTTTAAATGTATACTGTTAAAAAGACATTTGAAAGTTAGATAGCCATTGTAAAGTATTTAGATGCAGTAGAGCATGTGTTTTGTGAAATGTTTTTGTTTTGTTCAAGAGGAGAAAGTATATTCTCTACTGGGAAGAGAGAAGATCCAGGATCACTCAAAGCCATGCATTCTGAGTTGAGCTTGTCAGTTTAATATGATATCTTAAAACTCAAGTATTATTTTAATTTTACTGAAGTAACAGGCTAAAGTTCACACTGTCATGAAATCTAATCAAGGTAAACTGAAGAATCAAGCATATTTTATTTTGGAGGCTCATCCTGACCCATGATGAAATAGGGGATCAGGTTAAATACACAGTAGAAACTGGTTTTAGCATAGCAAGCTAGGTAGAAATTCTTGCATTTAATGAACTAGAGAAAGTAAGATCATCAGTGGTTTTAGTAGCAGACACATCACACATGAGTAGCCTTTTAAAGTTTAGTTTCCCAGGTTTCTAGAGAAGGAGAAAAAAAATCACTCAAATTGAATTTTAGGAGTTACCTAAATCAAGTCATGGAGAATTATTGGAAGTGGGATTCTAATAGAATTTTGGTTGTGGACATGTAAATAATTCAAGATGCCATATTTATATCTATCCTAATTCCTACCATATTAATATAAAACAAATGTTGAACAAGTGAATGAATGCAATCTATTTTATGACTAAATTTTCTATTTAATAAAAATAAAAAATTACACAATAAAAAAAAAAAGAAAATCAGACTAATGACCTTTCTTCCAGAGATCACATTGCCACTCTCCTCCACTTCTCAGAATCCTTCACCTCTACTAGTCTAATTTATCTTGCTTTTCTATAGGCCAGCAGGGCTTTATTCATTTACCAATAAGAGGAACATACTCACAGAATGACAACTGCCATCATCTACTCTTTTCTGTCTAAAATAAAAAAGAAGGGCTTTAACTTTAATGTAGTAAATTTACAAATGACAAAACAGTTATCAAATGAGAACTATAGTTATCCATAATTAGTTCATATATATTTGGCAAGATTTAAAGAAAATATTCAATCATCTATCCTATCTTTGTGAGTCTAAAGTCTTATGAGTAACTTATCTTTAATCCTAACTTAGGAAAACTATAGCCATAACTATTTATCTTCAATTCCATCAAAGTAAACAGAAGTATAATATATAAACTCTAGAAATAACAGAGACACCCTGTTACTTGGTCAGTTGCCCGAAGTTTTTCTGTAATGTTTCATCTTCAGCCTATAGGCCATAATGTGTCTGGAATACTTCTGAGTAAATCAGAAAACTTTAAATTATCCAACTCTATTGGCAGTTTCTTAGTCACTTTTCTCTTGCCCCGCAGGATGTCTAGCAGATGCTTCATGAAGCAGGAACCCTGTAGCAATGACCATCTTGCTACAACAGTCACTTCTGTGAATCCAGTATGGGTTTATACAGCATAAAGTCAAACAAATCAGACAAGAGCAGTTTCTTGCCAAAATGGCTAGTCTTGACATATTGGGAGTAAACTCCATAACAAAGTTCGCCAATGTCCATCTTCCTTTTGTGACACAGGTAGTGTTTTCAGGAGCAGTTATGTCTCACTCTCAAGGAAAACCTTAAACCATTTAAAATGCCATATTATGTATGTCTTTGAAAAGTTTGAAATATTTCTCTGTATATCTAGAAGACCTAACTTAAGTATAAGTTTTGACTATTATAGGTAACTATTTATAATCTGTACTAAATTATATATTACATTTTAAAATGAGCTATATAAAGCTAATACCTAAATAAGAGGAGAAATATATGTATCACAAAATTGACCTTAAATTTTTACCAATAAATTAAAATCCATTCCAAAACATGTATTCCTTTTTTGTTACATAATCCCATTTTTACCTCTAAAAGAGAATGGTTGTGATCATTAGCCATTTATAACCAACCCCTTTTACATGAAAACAAACAATTTATAAACAGAATTTCAGAATTTGGGTGTCATTCTTTCCAAACTGCTACCTGCTGGTTGGGGACACTGTAATAACATGGGGATCATAAGAAGACAAAGAAATTATGGCTTTAGTATGCAATGCTGCCTTGCCCAGATGTTTTGAGTGTTGTATTGCCTGGAACACTGTTTCAGGAGGGCTTGCTTGATCAAACCATGTTATCCTAGAAGGAATCCACAGATTTTCCTTTTCTGTAGAAACAAAATAGAAATTATTTTCCCCAGTAACAAAAAGTACATCTGTTTAACTGTTTTACAGTAGCATTATTTGTAATAGCCAGAACCTGGAAGCAACCTAAATGCCCCTCAGTGGAAGAATGGATGGAGAAAATATGGTATGTTTAGACAATTTAGTTCTATTCAGATGAAAAAACAAAAGAAAATAAACAAAAAAATCCTCAATAGAATCTTGAAATTTGAAGTCAAATGGATTGAACTAGAAGAAACCATCCTGAGTGATGTAACCCAGTCACAAAAGGACAAACATGGTATGTACTCACTCATATATAGATTTTAGACATAGAACAAAGGATTTTCACTCCTCAAACCACACTGCCAAAAAAGCTTGGAAACAAGGATGACCATAAGAGAGACATATGTGGCCCTCCAGAGAAGGGGAAAGGGACAAGATCCCCTGAGAAAATTGGGAGCATGGGGTGAGGGGATAGGGAGTTAAGAGACAGAGAAGGGAACAAGAGGAGGGGAGAGGAGGGCATGAGAGAGCAGGAATGTTGATTCAGAGGAAGTTTAAAGTAGAGGAAGTAAAAGGTGCCAATAATATAGGGAACCATTATAGTTTTAAATAGAAATTTGGCACTAGTGAAATGTCCAGAGGTCTACAAGGATGAACTCCAACTAACAGTCTATGCAATAGTGGAGAGGCTACTTTAAATGCCCTTCCCAGATTATAAGAATGCCAACTATTTTATATGCCATCTAAAGCATTCATCCGGTAGCTGACATTAGCAGAAGCAGGGACCACAGCTAAACACTGAGCAGGACTTCTGGAATCCAGTTGCAGAAAGGGAGGAGTGATGAGCAAAGTGGTCAAGACCATGCATGCTGGAGAATTCCGCAGAAAGGGGTGACCTGAACAAGGTGGAGCTCATTGACCCCAGTCTGATAGCTGGGAAACAAGAATAGGACCAATCCAGATC
Source organism: Phodopus roborovskii (assembly GCF_943737965.1). Taxonomy (NCBI): domain Eukaryota; kingdom Metazoa; phylum Chordata; class Mammalia; order Rodentia; family Cricetidae; genus Phodopus; species Phodopus roborovskii. The sequence goes on from NW_026126437.1 coordinate 328,271, forward strand.
CCATGAATGTGGGTGTTAGTTAGGAGGACTGGGCAGTCTGTGGGTCCTCTGCTACTGGATCAGTATTTATTTGTAGTTTAGGAATGAACTTTGGCAACCCATTACCCATAGACTGATACTCTCTCAGCCTAGATACATGGGAGAGGGCCTAGGTCCTCCTCCAAATCATGTGACAGACTTTGAAGATCCCCCTTGGAAGACATCACGCTTTCAGTGGGGCAGAAAATGGGATGGAATGGGTTTGGCAGGGGGACAGTTGAGAAAGGGAATGTGAGGAAATTGACATGTAAAACAAGGTTGTTTCAAATTTAAATAAAAATTATTATCAAAAGAAAGAAACACACACTCAGAGAGAGAGAGAGAGACAGAGAGAGAGAGAGAGAGAGAGAGAGAGAGAGAGAGAGAGAGAGAGAGAGAGAGAGAGAGAGAGAGAGAGAGAGAGAGAAGTTCCATGCTAATATTGGCCACCAGATTTCTAGGCTTGAGACTCAGGTGTCATCACTAATATTGTATGTTTGACTTGTAAATATTCAGAGTGCCAAATGTTCCTCCCAAACGAGCTGTAGATCTGCTCCCCTGTTCCTGTATGACGTAACAGTTACTAAGTTTTGAGTTACCAAACAAGGATGAGATAAATGTGTTCAGGAAATTTTTAAAGAATGTAGCATCTTATTGACTATTTTCAGTATTGATACTTAATTAGATTTTTGCACAAGGCTGAATTTCCTATACTAGAAGAGAAAGTACCTTGGCTGGATTTCCGTGAAATTGATTCAAAAAATTACTTAAATGCCTGCACAATGTTGCATGACACATGAAGGAAAGGAAATAATTCAATGAGTGTGAATTACCACGAATATTACCAAGGTTGCTACAAATCCCTCCTGCACATTGGGAGAGATCCTAACAGAATGGTCCCTTTTATATCAGATGCTGGAGTTTTCAACCAAGATTGTTCAATGACTCACACCCGAAGATTTGGTCCTTGAGATGTTAATGACACAAAACGTCTGTGCTTCCCTCTGATCATATTAAACTAGATCTTATAAAAATACAATTTACGAAAATGCTAGGAGCACTGATTTCAAAAATAGACGTTAAAGCCACATTGACTGACATGAAACCATCAAGTAAAATTAGAGTAAAAGAAGTGTATGAGGTGTTACAGAGTGATGTGATGTAGAAAATACTGGTATGATATAAAGTGAGTTTCTAAGAGTGGAAGGGGGGTTCAATGGAACAATTCTTGCCCAATATGGAATGGTTCCTTCTCTAGTAATAAAAAAAGTAAACTAAATATAAACAGTACAACAAATATATAACATGAGTTTTAAAATAGTCTATATAAATGTAGATTTTTGCCTGTTGCAAACAAAGTCAGTGTTCTATGATTTAAGGCAGGATTTTTCCCTTTCAAACATTATAGTGTTTTTTAAAGGCATTCCAAGTATATAACACTTTAGTCATGTCACCAGCAAATACTGTCATTTTGTTCTAGGTTTTTCCATTCTAGATGATACTTTTTGACTCATTGTCCACTTTAAAATTGTCTCAGTATTTATGTTTAACTTTAAAACTCAAACTTGGAGCTGAGAATGGAGGAACATGTTTTTATCCCAGCATTCATCAGGAAAAGGCAGGTGGATCCAAAAGTTTGAGAACAATATGGTCTACAGAGCAAGTTCCAGGGCACTCAGGGATACACAGATAAACTGTCTCAAACACACCCACCCCCAAATGCACTCAAAATTGGAAAGAAGCAATTGTTTGATTAAATAAAATGTTTGTTAAGGCATCAAATTAAGGAATCAAAATATAGAGTTTTGAAAAATAACAAACAAATAAAACACAAAAATCAGGCAATTTAAATGCATTTTAGCTTTGCTTTATTGTTCTTTTTATTTTAAAAGTAATATTTACTCTGTGCCATTGAAATTAGAAGTTTGTAGCTTGTTTTCAGATTTTACAGGAGTGCATAGCTCAGCTTGTTCTGAAGCCTAGAGGAAACTTTACCCTTGAACATGTAAATAATGCTGTGGGTGATGAAACTATTTGTTATTTTAAAGCTGTAATGAATCCATTTTGCATTTTGAGATGGTCATGAGCCTATGGAGACCAGTAGCAGAAAGTTATGTGACTTTCTTGCAAAATATGGCCCCAAAACACGTGTTTGAATATTTGGTTCCCTGCTAGTAGAAATATAGTGGTAATTGTACTGCTTTTGGAATAGAAGTTCTAGATTATGATACCAGGATACTGTGCATGGACCTTGACAGTATACTTACCTCTGGATCTACTTTATAGCTCTCTAATTCCCAGAGTACATAACATAGTAGTGTTTCTGCTGCTACATGTTCCACCACTGCTGAGAAAGTTATCCCAACTGCCATTCCTTGCCTGCCATCCATGATGGACTCTACTCTCCAAAACAAATCATCTATGACACTTAAGGTATTTCTGCCATTTTGTCACAGTGATGGGAAGAGTGATTAGTACAATTATAGGTGAAGGAAGTTACATAGTGGTTTCGTTTATTTACTCATTCTAACCAGAAATATTAAGTGACCTTTTCTTTTTGAAATGTTATATAATTATTTCTTTTCTTCTTCTGGTTCTGTAGTCATTTAAACCCAAAATGAACATACAGACTTATATTAATTATAAACTCTCTGGCTTATAGCTCAGGCTTTTTATAAACTGGCTCTCTCTTAATTATTAACCCATTTCTATTAATCTACAGATCTCCCCATTGTCTTTTCTTACTGGAGAACTCCTTGCTCCTTAACTTCCTCGCAGCTACATGGTGTCTTCCTACAGAATCACTTTCTGCATTTCTCTCCCAGAATTCTCCTAGTCTGGTTGCCCTGCCTACATTTCCCTCCTGTCTTTTGGCAGAAACAGCTTTATTCATCAACCAATAATAGAAACATATATTCACGTCACACAGAAAAGACATCTATCAAAACTGTATACTTTTAGTCCTATTAGGTTAATTTGGGGGATAAGTATGATTCAGCTAAATTATTAAAGTAAACATAATGAAATTGATTAAATTGACCCATCACTCTTTAGTATACAAATAGGTCTTATTCAATTTTAGGACCAGTAACTAGGAAGATATATCATGTAAGGATTATTCCCCAGCATATATTTCTTTTTAATTTGGTCATTTTATTTTATTACAGAAACAAAACAAAATAAGACTAAAATGTGGGCATATATAAGAGAAGTATCAGGGTTATGGACAGGAAAGTACTCTGGGATCTCTATAAGATACTCACATTGTGTGTGCAATGCTTTCCTGCATGAGGGAGGTAATGCTGGAACAATAAATTGTAACAAACATTTTAAAAGTTTATGGAACACCTCATTTTCTACACTAGAAAAGTTAATCCAGAGTGTTGATATACATCAAGATTAAAATGGAGCCAGTGAGGTGGTAAAATTTTCTGCTGACAAGCCTAGATATCTTAGTTCAATCCCTGGTATACATCTAGAGGAAGCAGGGAGCAAAATACAACAAGTTGTACTCTGATCTGCATGTGACTGCCATGGCTCATGTACACATGTGTGATTATGTACATGAACACACACGAAATAAATGTAAAAATGTCATTTATTTTAAAAGTTAAATGTTGATTTACTCTGACAGATATACACATATATGAGTATGATTATGTGTATATAAAATGTATATGCATATTTTGACAATTTACACTAAAATTTTTTTCAAGTAAACTGACATTTGAATTAAGCAACGAATTCTCCCATAAAATAAAAAATTAGATATTTACTTATGTGATTTATCGTAGAGACTGAGAATGGCATTAAATTCATTAGCTATAGTTCAGGGTCAGTTTTTCATAGCTACTCACTAAATAGTGACCCAAAGACAAAAAACTGACTTCAGGGAACAATGACTAAACTATGATTTTCCACTGACTGAGTAGTAATTGCCAATGAAGGATTTAGGTACTGGACTTCACTGCTGGAAATGAACTCTTTGAACACACTTTTATTTCCATAGAAAAGGCAATCTGTGGCCTTCTTCCATACTACAGCTCTTCACTGAATCTTGGCTCTAGGCCCAACAGTGTAGTGGAATTCATTAATTTAACATTCATAGGGTCATCTAATACTGAAATTGTAAGGAACTTTAGAGGTCAGGTCATCTAATCTTTGCATTATATATTTTTAAATACTTATTGATTAATTGTCTTCAAGGTGGTATTCCAAAAATGACTCTTTTAGCCCTCCTTCTGAAATCTGAAATGCACTTACACTATAAATGTAATAATAAAGTTATATGGAAAGTTAATCTTGATAGACAGATGGCTGATGTTTCAAAACTGGCCTAGACTTGAACCATGTGTGATTAAATGTTCTCTGCCTCAATTTTATGTTAAGATTTATCTAAGCTTTTATTTATAAGTCTGGCCATATGTGTGTATGCATGTACTAGCACATGTGTATGGGGGAGTCTGAGAAGGCTAAAAGAAGACTTTGAATACCTTGGAACTAGAGTTACATGTATATAGAAGCCATCCAATGTGCTATGGGTTGGTTCCTCTGCAAGACCAAATATGATTCTTAACTGTTAATCCATCTTTTCAGCCTTAGAATTTTTTTTTTTTACTTTTAAGTGGAAGAATGTTGTGATGATACCAAATCAGAGAGGATCTTGACATTTTAAAATGTGTAAATTTCAAAGAATATTTTTTGTCTATCTTCAAAACTTGATGAGTGTTAGTATGATCAATCTCACTCATTACTATCTATTTTTTATATTTCTTTCTTCCAAAAAACTGTTGGTATCCAGTTTACTTTTTTGAACCATGTCAAAGCCGACATTTGGAAATCTTTTCTTTCTTTGGTTTATTGTTTACAAGTAATATAACAGGTATTGTTCATTTGGATTGACTGCTTAGAAGATATATTAAATACTAAAATAAACCTCAATGTATCACAAAATATGATATCTTTTACCATAATATGACCAGAAACATATTGATTAAGCCATAGTACTGTTAAGATATGTAGCATTTCTACGTTATATCATGAAAGAATTGTAATGAGTTATAACTTAAAATTAACATATATAATATTATTACTTATTGACCATTTGTAAATGAAGTTAGACTTGAATGAATATCAATTTAATGCAGAAAACAGTGGAGTCAAGAACATTTAGAATTCATTCATGAATGTGTTAAATTTATAGTTACCTGTTTGATGTATTAAAGGTTCTGAATAAATGTTGTCAATTCCTCACTTGTTAAAAATCAAATATGAAAATTTAACAATTGAACATTAACAGGATAAGTGGTGAACAACAGGAAGAGAATTGACTAAAGCATGATGCATTTCTGTTATTACCAAAATGTGAATATAACAACAATGACTTCATAAAAGCAAACATGAAAGATTATATGGAAGATACACTTAATATTTTCTGAATATTTCTATTCTAAAAAAATGTGTACATTTAAGAATCCCGGTTGTTTTGTTTTGATCACTGATCATGTATCTTGAATTGCTCATGTTTCTTTGAGAAATATTCTTAACAGTGGAAATATTAACACTAACAATAAATGGAATATATCTCTTCCATAGTGACAGATTTAAAGTAACAATCCTTCAAAATATAAATATTTTAAACAAAAAATGATTTTGAGTTGGAAAGGGACTTGGCTTTGTTTGTAATTGAACTATCACTATGTTAATATAAGTGCTATACTTCAAAACCACACCCTCCTTGTTATACTGGGCCTTTTTATTATATTATTCTTGATAATTCCATATATGTATCCAATTAAATAACCCCCTTTCCTTCAGAAACTTTCACCAAATTTATGTTTTTTTTAAAAATTATTCTATAACCCCACTAATTTCAATTCTATGCATACAGGTATTATGTCCTCCACTGGAGCATGAAAAGTATCTATGGTAAAATCCTCTTAAAATGAGTTTACACTCCAAGATCTCCTCCATTAATTTTGGAATGCTAGCTAACTTGATCTTATGTTTGTTTTCTATAAGGCGATACAGATTCTGTAAATGCAAGAGACCAATAAATATATGGCATCCATTTCATAACATTTCCAATCATCTGGCCCATGTATATTTTCCACCTCTTCATTTATGATGGTACCAGGGCTCTGGTAGTGAAGAAGGCATACACATAAAATGTTAATGATGCCCTTTTGGATACTGAGCACTTGATCTCTTATTCTCAGTACTTTGACCAATTATTCCTCTTTGCACTGCTGTTGCATATTGTAGGAAAAAAAAAACACTCTCTTTGACATTGATAATATTTAGAAGAAAATTTGACAACAGGAACATTGAACATAATAAAGATAGCAGATACTACCTTAGATCCTGTGACCACCACTGTACATAAGGAATATGATTTTGACCAGGATTACATACCAGCAAGAAATTTCCTCCTATGGAGCAGGTCTCCAACTCAATCAGAAAGAGATTGTCTATTTTCGTAAGAATTGTTCACTGCTGACACACCATACACATTTTACCTGGGAGGTCACCCATGCAGGGCTGAAAGCCAAACAGGAACCTTGATAGCTTTCCTTACATTTCTGCACTATGAATACTGAAGTTTAGGCTAACCATATTTAAGATGGGTTTCTTTTTCAATCATGCACTGCCTTGATTTTCAGTAAGTGATGATGAACTGATGGTGGTGATGATTTCATTATGCTTCATTTGACTGTTTTATTTTTCACACTTTAATACTTTAGTAAAGTCTGTGCATATATATTAAAGTTTCATCATAAGTTATATAATAAAAATCATAAACCACTCTGTGTTTTGATTGTACACTGGATAAGTTTCAGGCTTTGTACTTTCTCATATTTACACATTGAGTATTCTATTTAACAATGTGTCATAAAATACATAGTAATAAATCATTACCATATACTAACATACATGCATACATGCACACATAATAACAAATATTTTTCTTATAGTCAATAGAATTCTGGAAACAAAAATTACCTTAATTACCTTCACATTTCAGATTTATATTTTTTAATTAAAAGAGAATCAAATTTTTGCTGTTTCTATTTTCCTGTTGATGTATAAGTAGAATTCACTCCCATGGACTTTTTTATATAACTCTTAGAGATTCTAATAATTCTGCCAGCACATGTTGTCTTTACACACAAGTTTCTATCTTCTTATATGTTACAATTTGATGTTTAATATTTTAATACTATACTGAGTAGTCTTATATGATTTCTTGGAAGCACAAGAAAATGATATTTAATATTTTTGTAGTTTATTTACTACATTGATGTGGTGGTATTGGAAATTGAGTTCAATGCTTTGCACAATGGATATAAATGTTCTACATTGAAATAAACCTTTATCTCTGAGAAAATACTAAGGGTCTTCTGTATTTTTCAAATATTTCAATAGCAGAGTCTTTGCTAACATTGTCTATATATAGGCTTGTGACTTTTCATGTTAGAAAGACTTAGTAACATCAACACACCCAATTTCTACTTTCATTATTATTTGAAGTCTCACACAGAGCTTTGGCTTTGAATTATATATATATATTCATATATATATTCTTTCCATATATTATATATATGCTACAGACAATGTTACTTCAAGTAACATAATGATATTCACAATATGTTTTTAGTTCCCATTTAAAAACAAAAGTCAGTGTGTGTACGTGTGTGTGGCTGAATTTGTATATGTCAATCATATGTGTGCAGATGCCCACACAAGTTAGGAAAGGGCATTAAATCCCCTCAGGAACTGGAGTTACAGGTGGTTGTGATCGCCCGTACGGTGCTCAAACAATATACTGAAGAGTAAAAGCACAAACACCGGCCCCAAGGTCCCGAAGAACCTCATTTCAGTGGAAAATCCTGTGTTTATTTGATTTAACAAACAAAAGAAAGATATAGGGAAGGGAAAAAAAAACCAAAAAAAATTTTTTTTTTTAACGTAGGCACGCGCCACAGCAGCCCTTTGGTTGTCCACTGCCCAGTACTCTCCAAAGGTGTTATCTCAAACAAAAGGGAGGAGGAAAATTACTTCTTGTGGTTAAATAAACAGGGGTCCGGGGGGTTGGGGTAAAAATTTAAAAAAAAAAGTTTGAAAAGAAAAAAACCAAAAAAAACAAAGAGAGATTATTTGAAGGAATAAATAAGAGAAGAATATAAGGGAATAGTTTGGCTTGAAGTTTTGGAGAAATTCACTGAGCCACCTGCTGTCATGATGAGATCTGAAACAACAAAGCAATATAAAAAGTGTTAGAGCACAGGGACCTGGTCTGCCTCCAAATCTGTGTTGTACCATGGCTGGAAGGCAACCCTCTAGTTGACTTGGAGCCCAGTCAATAAAGTTCTCAAGTAATCTCCCTTTTGAGGGAAACATGCTAGGGTATCATCAATGTTATTGGATTTAATTGTTGGGCAAAAGTGTTTATCAAGATGAAAGCACTTTGAGGTAAAATTACAAAAGAATAACATTAGATTGGCTGTTTCCAACTGTTCTACTAAGGCTAAGGCTTAATTGTTTGAGATTAGAAATCTTTTAGGCTTGAAGCAGCAGAGTACTGTTTGTGTATGGGTTTGAAAGATTCTAGGGATGTTTTCTGGTAGCTCATAGAAGATACAGCACAGCTTAGGCATTTTTATATACTTAATGATTTTTTTTTCCTTATTCCCCAGGGAGCAGGGTAACAGGACACATCACGCATTACCAAACTGATTGCTTTTGCTGTTATAGTTGTATCTCATTTTTGGTAAAACATCATCTACCTCTGTTAGCACCTAATTGCTCTTGAAAAGGATAGCATAAATCTACTGGAGAGTGAGAAGCTATCCATAGAAGAAAAAAATTTTCTTGAATCCATAACTTATTTCTCCCAAGAGAAATGTTTGACCTTGAAAGAGAGATATCAGGTCAATGTACTTCCTCATTTAAATTGTTTTAAAGTGTAGTGAGGTAGTCCTTCTGTAGCACTGACCACGCCCATTGGGGGGGTGGAGCGATGGGCGGAGGTGACCTGAGGAAGGAGGTCGGGGCGAGGAGAGGCGCTCTCTTTCTGGCGTGAATCGGACAGGAGAGGATCGGGTTGAATTTCCTGGTGTTCATCTGTCTAGGTTGTAAGTTATTTCTCCCTGAATAAACATCTATTCGGCCTATTTGTTTATCCTGATCCTTATTTACCGCAATATTAAAGCAATCTAGTTCTTTCCGTCTCAACACAATTATATGTACTTTTACTACAGTGTTTCGTATTTTAAAACTCTGGGGTTATGTCATCCCAATGGAGAACTTTAGAAGAATGAAGACTTTTGGATCTCTTCTTCCTCTAGAGAAAGCTATTTTTCGGTATTAGAATTTGTTTTTTTTTTTTTTTTTTTTTTTTTTTTTTTTGACAACAATTTATTTTATTTAAATTTGAAACAAGCTTGTTTTACATGTCAATCCCAGTTCCCTTACCCTCACTTTCTTCCCTGCCCATCCCCTCCAAGTGATCCCATCTCCTTTCTGCTCCCCAGGAAGGGTGATGTCCTCCATGGGGAGTCTCCAAAGTCTGTCATATCATTTGGAGCAGAGCCTAGGCCCTCCCAAATGTGACTAGGCTGAAAGAGTATCCCCCCATTTGGGATGGCCTTTTAAAGTCCATTCATATACAAGGGATAAATAATGATTCACTACCAGAGGTCCCATAGACTGCCCAGTCTTCCTAACTAACACCCATATTCAGGGGGTCTGTGTCAGTCCTTTGATATTTTCCCAGTTATCAGACTTGGGTCCATGAGTGCTACTTGTTCAGGCGAGTAGTTTCTGTGGGTTTCTCCTGCTTGATCTTGAACCCTTTGCTCCTCTCTCTCTGCAACTGGATATTAGGAGTTCAACTCAGTGTCTAGTTTTGAGTGTGTGCTTCTGCTTCCATCAGCTACTGGATTGTGGGAAGCCACAGCCCCAAGATGGCTCCTGGGTGGATGCCAGGTAGTCTGAGCTTAGCTGTAAACAAGCCTTATTTGGAAGTGCTTGATGGATCTGGTATGCTTTCTCCTTTTGTGGCCTATCTGGGATCACCAGGTGGCATGAGCTGATTGGGCAGTGAGAACATATTTAAGTACTTGCTGGGGCTGAGGGAGGCAGAAGCTGATGTACAAGGTTCCTTCCTGAATAAACTGCTTGAAGAAGAGTTGTGGTCATGTTTCATTGCTAGCCGAGGTAGACCATTACTATGGGCTAGAGAGATGGCTCAGCTGTTAATGATTAGGCTCACAACCAAAAATATAGAATTATTACTTGTAAAAAGGAGATTCTCTTCCTGAAGGCAAATTAAATTGTGTTGATATATGAATCAACTATAATATTTTATTTCATAAAGTTTAACATTATACACCTTGCATTTTGATACTTCATGTAGAATGAAACAAGAATGCATGAATAGAAATCCTTGTCAAATTTTTAGTATGTTAACTTTGTTTCAAAACCAACTAATGGGTTTATTAAAGGGATTTTAGCTAATTATTCAGCAAGCATGCTATTAATTTAAAAATTCATTATACTTCAAATATTAGCAATCATTAATTACTTTGCACATAATAGCTATCCAATTTATTTCATTTATATGTCTATTGAGACACTAATATACTTGACATATTGAAATTGATTTTTATATGAAATCAAAATTATAGCCAGTTGAATTAAACAATGTTTTAATATTTGAAAGAAATGTTTATTAAAAATCGTAGGAATGAATCAATAAGAGAAAAATTATTCCATACTTTGAATTTTTAAATTATGAAACTTTTGACCTGAATACTGAATATAATAGCAATTTTCTGAATACATGATGAAATATTTTACATTTGTATACTTTTCTCTGAGATATATATATATATATATATATATATATAGATAGATAGATAGATATAGATATAGATATAGATATGGATATTTAGGATATTTTTTTATTTATTTATTTTTGTTTAATTTTATATAACAAAGTCCAATTAAATGAAAACAAACATTTATACACAATATTTGGGAATTTGGGCGTCGTTCTTTCCAAACTACTTCCTGCTGGTAAGGGGCGCTGTCTTGGGGGATTCGAAGAAGATTCAGATATCCTAGCTGTAGTCTGCAGGGATGTTTTGTCCAGCTGTTTGGAATGTAGGATCAGCTTGTACTCTGTTTCAGGCGGTCTGGCGTGATCAAACCACATTAGTCTGGAAGGAATCCACATCTTTTCATTTTCTGTGGAAACAAAAATAGAAATACTTTTCCCCAGTAACTTGTTCTTCAACTTAAATTTTGGAGTCAAAGCTTTTTTTTTTTTTTTTTTTTTTTTTAATTTATTATTTTACATGTCGATCCCAGTTCCCTCTCCCTCCCTCCCCTCCAGCCCTCCCTCCCCTCCAGCCCTCCCTCCCTCCTTCCCTCCCTTTTGCCCTCTTTGCCCTCTCCCATGCACTCTAAACACCCTCCCCTCCCAACCCCCCACCACCATACATACCATATGTAGGGGAATGCCATCCAGTTGGGGTCATGTAGATCTGACAGGTCCTATGAAGTAGGGACTAGGGCTTCTCTCCTATCTCTAGAATAAGGCAGTTATCCCTCCATGGGGGATATGTTTGCAAAGTCCTTTTGTGCACCAGGGATACATCCTGGCTCCCTTGTCTGAGGTCTCTTAGACTGCTCAGACCTTCTGGCTGAGACCCATATTCAGGGGGGTCCGAGTCAGTCCCCTGTTGGCTTCCCAGCTATCAGTCTAGTGGCCCTTAGCTCCTCCTTGTTCAGGTAAGCTGTCTCTATGTACTTCTACTACATGGTCTTGTCCTCTCCATCTGCTTCTGGGTTCTAGTTCGACTCAGTGTTTATGTATGGGTGTTTGCTCCTGTTTTCAACAGGCATTAGTTGAGGACTCCATGGAGAAGTTAGTTGTTGATCTCACTCTCCGGGAAGGGCATTTATGATAGCCTTTCCACGGGAGCTGAGATTGTTAGTTGGGAGCAGTCTTGTAGTTCCCTCGACCTTTCTTTGTGTTCAACTTTATCTTCAAACCAATATTGGCTCCCTCTTTTATGTTCTCTCTCTCTGTCTCTGTCTCTGTCTCTGTCTCTCTCTCTCTCTCTCTCTCTCTCTCTCTCTCTCTCTCTCTCTTTCCTATTTTCCATTCCTAACCAGGCTCAATCCTCCTGGTCGCACATGCCTTCCTCTCCCCCCTCTCATTTTCTCCTACTTCTCTCTCCATTAGCTGTCCTCCCCCACTTTACCTGAGGTCTGGGGGACTTGTCCCTTCCCAGTTCTGTGAGGGACTTTATATGAATCTCTTAGAATACAACTTGTATCCTAGTTCCTCTGGTGATGTGAATTATAGGCTGGTGATCATTTGATCTAGTTCTAAAATCCATATATGAGTGAGTACATACTGTGTTTCTCTTTTTGTGACTGGGTTACCTCATTCAGGATGGTTTACCACAGGACCCGGCAATCCCCCTCTTAGGCATATACCCAAAGGATTCACATCAATGCAACAAAGCCATCTGTTCAACTATGTTCATAGCAGCACTATTTGTAATAGCAAGAACCTGGAAGCAACCTAGATGCCCCTCAATTGAAGAATGGTTAATGAAGATGTGGCACATCTACACAATGGAATACTATTCTGCAGAAAAAAATAATGGTATCTTGAAATTCGCAGGCAAGTGGATGGTATTTAGGATATTTTTTATGCATTATAACACTGGATACTTTATATATCTTTGTATATGATTAATATTTGAAACAAATATATGCAAAGAATGAGAAAAATATTCAGGATAATTCATGAAGAGGAAATAGTACCTTTTTTGAAGGAAATGTTCTAGTTGCATTAATGTCATTTCCCTTAAACTCTCATGTTCCTAAAAAAAAGTTGTGCCAGGTGTGTAATATTTTATTAATTAAAAGTTAAATTATAATAAACTTACATATATATGTAAGAAGAAAATATTGTAAACATATAATATAAATGTATTTGAATATTCATATATTAAAATATCTATATTAGAGAAAGACCTCTTTTTCAATAAAATACTAATTATTAAGGAGACTTGATTTTGAGGGATCCAAAATGTCTTGGCCTTATGTATATGTACACAGAACCACAGACCCATACTCATGCACACACACACACACACACACACATACAAACACATTCATGGAATATATATATATATATATATATATATTCCATCTTCTAGCAGTCACTAATTGCCTAATATCACCTTGTTAGACCAACATAATTCCTCACTAGTATCTAAAACTTACTCTTATTCTTACAGATAATTATAGCTACCACCCTTTATCAAAGAAACTTCCCCTTTCAGCAAATGGAGACCATCATCTAAAACCACAATTCGACACAATGAAAAGTTTAACAAACTAGAATGAGCTCATCCAAAGCAATATTTCTATGTTAGTCCTCCTGAATGTATGGCTCATGAAACATGAAAGAAAGGGTAGAAAGATCTAATATTTCCACCTGCTTTCATCTTACCGGGGAGCCGGCCGGAATTCTGCTCTCTCCAGACTCTCCATCTTGACTCATCCTTACTACTTCCTCTTCCCTCCTTGTCTCCTAGTCCTATTGGTGCTTTATTCATTAACCAGTATGATAAACATATACACACAATGGCATCTCCCATCATCTCCTCTTTTCTGTCTAAATAAAAAGAATGGATTTAACCTTAACATAGCAGTATATATAACACAACAGTTATCCAATAAGAATCACAGTTAACAATATTTAGTCCATTAACATTTAGTAAGATTTAAGAAAATATTCCATCATCTATTCTATCTTAGTGAGTCTAAAGTCCTATATGTAGCTTATCTTTAATCCTAACTAAGGAAAACTAACCATAACTATCTGTCTTCAACTCCTTCAAAGACTGCAGAAGGATAGTATATAAACTTTAAAAATGACAGAGACAACTCACTGCCTGGGAAGTCAATGAAAGTTCTGTAATCTTCCATCTTCAGCCCATAGGCCATAGTATGTCTGGCAGACTCTTCAGCAAAGCAGGAAAGCTTAAACTGTCTTCTTGTATTGGCAGTTTGTCAATCACTTTTCTCTTTGTCCTGCAGACTGTCTGGCAGATTCTTCCATGAAGCAGGAACTCTGTTGTAATATCCATCTTGAATCAGCAGTCACTTTTTTGTGGGTCCTGCATGTCCAGTTTATACAGCATGAAGTCTAACAGTCCAGACAAGAGCAGTATCTTGTCCCAATGGCTAGTCTTGCCATATTGGAAGTAAACTCCATAATGTGTTTCTTTCACAGGGCAGGCAAGAGCAGTATCTTGTCTTAATGGCTAATCTTTCCATATTGAAGGAACTTCGTAACACATTACTTTGATGGCAATCTTCCATCTTCCTTTCTGGTGTAGGTGGTGTTGCCAGGAGCATTTATGTCTGACTTTCAAGAAAAACCTAAACCATTTTAAATGCCATATTCTGTAGGTCTTTGAAAGGTTTGAAGAATGCCTATCTATCTCAAATACATCTCTGCATATCTAGAAAACCTAACTCACCTAGGTATAAGTTTTGACTATTATAGGTAACTATCTAAAATGTATATTAAATTATATATTACATTTCTAAATGAGCTATGCAAACACAATATCTAAACAAAAGGAGAAATATACACATTACAAAATTGACCTTAAATTGTATCAATAAATGAAAATCTATTCCACAACAAAGTATATCTATATCATAACTCTCTTTTTACCTTTAAAAATATATTGGTTGTGATCATTAACCATTTATAACCAAGCCCATTTAAAAGAAAACACACATTGACAAACAATATTTGGGAATTTGTGCATAGTTCTTTCCAAACTACTTCCTGCTGGTAAAGGGTGCTGTCATGGGGGATTTTAAGAAGATGCAGAAATCCTGGCTGTAGTATGCAAAGCTGCTTTGTCCAGCAGTTTTGAATGTAGGATCATCTGGTACTCTGTTTCCGGGGGTCTGGCTTGCTCAAACCACATTAGTCTGGAAGGAATCCACAGCTTTTCATTTTCTGTGGACACAAAAATAGAAATCCTTTTCCCCAGTAACTTGTCCTTAGACTTAATTTTTGGAGTCAATGCATTTTTAAAATATAAAAATTGAATTAATCCAGCAGCATTTCTTTTAACAGTTGTTGTTATTTCCTCAGACTTCAAACAATTTAAAGACAAAAAAAAAAAAAAAAAAAAAAAAAGCGTATAGTATCCACAGTTTTTCTGTGCTTTCCGTCTTTATGTGGTCTTTTTTTTTTTTTTTTTCTGTTTTTTTCTACTTCTGTTTTTCTTATTTTTTGAGATAGGGTTTCTTTGTGTAACTCTTATCTGTCCTAGAATTTACTCTGCCTACCAGGTTAACTTTGAAATCACAGAGATCTGCTTGTTTCTGTCTTCCGAGTGCTGGAATTAAAGGCATGTGCCACCACACTCAGCTCCTTGCTGTCTTTTTAAAACCATTTTACTTCTTTTCTTTCCCAAGCCTACATATATTTTAGAACACACTGTAAACCTTTAGTGGTTTTTCTTAATGTGAACCTGTCTTTATTGTAAATCTTTATCTTTGTTTGGCCATGAGTCTTTATCTGTTAAACAACAACATTGCTAAAATGAAAGTCATACTTGTTTCTGCTGCGGTTTATCAAAGATGGCAGTGGGTATTTTTACGGCCAGCACTGAGAGCTGTGGTCACTGCCTTGGTCTCGCTGCCATCCAGCAAGCATGCTGCCGGCTTGGAGATGTGGTCACTGCCATTGCCAGCTCTCATACACACCAATAAATTGTTAGTGCTTTTTTAAAGCTGTGCGTTTTTTTTTTTTGTTTTGTTTTTTTTTTTTTTTTTTTTTTTTTTTTTTTGCCACTTATGCTAAGTCAGGAACCTCCCTTAAAGGAGCCGCACAATCTGCTTGTCTCTCTCAAGTCAGAGTTCAACCAAGAAAAATGCTGTTACTAAGAAACCTTGTTTGTCACTGTTCTTTTGTTTCTAAAACCCTTTTTTAAGCTTTTGTTAAATTTTAAGCGGGAGTGCTTATTAGCCACATGGGCCCCATATGTAAGGAGTTAGGTTTTTTCATCTGCCACAGGTCTTGTCCCGCTGCTGCGCCAGCCCCAATTAATACACAAGAGTCTCTGTATTTGATATAATGCTGTTGGCCAGGTACTAGTTTCTTATTGGCTAGCTCTGTCTTAACTATTAACCCATTTCTGTTAATATAATATTTCCAAGTGCTTTCATCTTACCGGGAGGCGGCCGGCATTCTGCTCTCTCCAGACTCTTCCATCTTGACTCCTCCTTACTACTTCCTCTTTCCTCCTTGTCTCCTCGTCCTATTGGTGCTTTATTCATTAACCACTATGAGAAACATATATACATAGTGGAATTTTCCATCACATGTATGTATGCATGTATCTGTGTGTGTGTATGTATGTAGTATTATGTATGTGTGTATATATGTATGTATGTATGTTAAGCTGACAATGCTCCCAAACAAAACACAGACTAACAAAAACCAAACAAAAAAGCTACAACTACAACAACAACAATAAAACAAAACAGTACCAGGTATGAGAAACTTATCAAAAGTTACTCCCTAAGCAATATAGATTTTCTTGGGTAGCTTCTTGAATACTCTGGAGTGTTTGACTTGTAAATGGCTTCTAAACCACCTCAAAAGCAATATTTACTCACAGCAAAACCTACTTTGAGTTCACTCTGAAAGTCTCTATGAAGGTGACCCTAGTAATTATTCCTAGCAATGGAGGATAGTCAGAACTGGCCATCTTTTGTTGTCAGGCATGGCTTCCATTGGTGGGAGTGTGTTACATTTGGTTGGATTGTTGACTGAAAGTGTCCTGTAGAGATCCCTAAACAACCCAAGTTGATGCAAATACAAGAGGTTACTCTCTAAAAACTAACTACAGGGCCATGTTGCCAAGGAGAGCATCCACTCAGACCATTAAATGCCGAGGTATAAAGCTGCCTGTATAAAGCCTTTATCCCTACATTCTATTTTCTTTATAATAAGAAGGGACTCTGCAGGCTAAGAAAGAGAAAACTGGACAACAACCCAGCAACAAAGGCCTAAATTTGTAATCTGTCCTGCCTACAAGTTATGCTCTAGCAATGGTGGCACAGAACTTGTGGGAGTGGCAGCAATATTTGGTTTAATTTAAGGCCCAATTTAGGATAAGAATCTTATGTCCTACATTGCCTCGGTGGCCAGAGACTGGAGACTGGATAGCACACAGAAATAAGGCTGAATTAAATATGAATGGTAAAAGAAGATGAAAAAGGAAAAGAGAAGAAGAGGAGGAGGAGGTGAAGGAGGAGAAAGAGGAGGAGGAACAGTACATGTAGGAGCCTGAGCAGAAGCAGGAGAAGCAGGAGGAGCAGGAGAAGCAGGAGGAGCAGGAGGAGAACAGAAAAGAAATTAATTAATTCTTCATGATATACTCAAAGATCTATGTCTCCTCTGAAAGCAGAAAGGAGAAGGTGTAGACATCCATAGTCAGACATTATGCAGAGAAAGAGTGTCTAAACTGGAGGATTCCATTACTTCCCTCGCCTCAAATCTCTGTGAACCATGCAGGAGATGGGGAGGAAAAATTCTTGGAGTCAGAGGATATGGATGACACCAGGAGAACATGCCCAATCAAATATACAGATCATGGCTCACATGATCTCACAGAGACTGCAGCAGCGGGCACAGGACCTGCATGGGTCTACATCAGGTCCGCTGCTCATATGTTATGGCTGTTAGTTTGCTGTTTTTTGTGTGACTCCTAACAGTGGAAATGGGTGTATGTCTGACTATTTTGCCTGTTCCTGGGACTCTCCTTACTTTTGTATAGTCTCATTCAGCCTTGATATGAGGGCTTTGGCATTGTCTTTTTTGTATCCTTTTCTGTAGTGTTTTGCTGTCATCTCCTGGAGGTTTGTTCTTTTCTAAAGAACAAACATAGAGTGAGTGTATTTGGGAGAAAATGGAGATGAAGAGAGCTGGGAGGAATGGAAGGAGTGGGAACTGTGGCCAGCATATATTCTATGAGAGACAAATCTATTTTCAATAAAAGAATTAACAATAAAAATAAATATTTTCCATTCTTGATAATTAGGAAAGGTGCATTAAAAGAACTAAACCTGCTTAACTCAGATATTTATGTCATATCTTTAGAGATCAACTTATCAGGGAGGGTTTAGTGTTTTCTCAAGCTTTTATCAGTGTGATGCCTAATATATTCATTGGACATTTATCAGCCTCAGAGAATTTAATTCATCATACATAGTTCCTCTATACCACTTCTTGTCAGCTAGTTGTTGACTCAGCCTTCTGACCCCAGGGTAATTTTATTTAATCAAATAAATGTAATAAGCCTTTTCACAATTAAACAAATATTCTACATCATAAATAAATGTAACACATTTAAAATTAATATTCCATAACAAATCCCTACAAAGTACCCTTCTTTTCATCTAAGTTATTTCTGTCTTCCTTTTTCTCTTCTTCTCCCTAGGAAGTAATTCAGACCACTTTCCTTGATAGATCACAAAAGATTACAGAATAATCTACTTTGTAAATAAGACAGATATTTGGAAATGTTAGTTTAATCAATATAAAAATCTCACAGCCATGACAGCAGACAATCCCTCTATAGTAATGCTATGTGCCTGAAGAAAATCAACAGACAATAACAATCTCTCAAATGATAGTACATAAACTTCTGTTCACTGTTGGCTTTGCTACTGTAGTTCTGAGTATTTATATTGTTTTGTTAGTCATAGGACCAAATCTCCAAAGTAGAGTTTTGGTTCACTCAAGCAAGCAAATGCTAAGATCAGAATTCCAGTAGCCCAACACTATCTGTGGATTGCTTATGAAACACAGTTTTGAGAATATGACTCCATGGTAATGATAGGTTACTAAATCCAATCCAAGATATATTCTGTATGATATTTTGATTATTTGCCAATCAATAAAGCTTGCTTTGAGTCATAGAGTAGATCTAGACACTAGCAGATGAAAAATTAACCATAGATGTTTAGAGGATTATAGATAGAAAAAAAGAAGTAATAAGGCAAGGGAAATAGAGGATCTCAGCCCTTTTTAGAAAGGAATAGAACAGGTAGACATTCACTAATGTTTACTTCACTGCCTCTCTGTGATCTCTGCCTAATTGGGCTATGTATCAAAAGCCTCCCTATCTTATCACTGTCATTGTCACCAGATTTGGTAAGACAATTGGGAATTCTTTTTTTTTTAATTTAAATTTATTTTATTTTTTTATTTTACATGTCAATCCCAGGTCCTGCTCCCTCCCTCCTTCCCTCACTACCTCTTGCCCTCTGTCCCCCCTCACATGCACTCTGACCACCCTCCCCTCCCTTCCCCCATGCCCATTCCACATGTAGGGCTATGCCATCCAGGTGGGGTCATGTAAATCTTCCAAGTCATTTGAAGTAGGGACTAGGACTTCTCTCCTGTCTCTAAGTTAAGGGAGTGTCCCTCCATGGGGGATGTGTACACAAGGTCCTTTTTTTTGCACTAGGAATACACCCTGGTTCCACTTTCTGAGATCCTTCAGACTGTTCAGTCTTTTAGTTGAGAACCATATTTAGGGAGTCCAAGTCAATCCCATGCTGGATACTCAGTTATAAGTCTGGGGAGGGGTCATTAGCCCCTCCTTGTTCAGGTCAGCTGTCTCTATGTGTTTCTGCAACCTGGTCTTGTCCTCTCTCTCTGCATCTGTACTCCAGTTCAACTCTTTGTTTAGTTATGCATGTTTGCTTCTGTTTCTAGAAGTTACTAGATGAGGGCTCCATGATGGTGGGTAAGTTAGTTGTTGCTTTCAAATTCAGAGAAAGGCTTTTATGTTAGCCTTTACACAGAGGTTAAAATTGTTAGTTGGAGTCAGCATTGTAGGTTGCTAGACATTTCTTTAGCTTTAGCTTTAGCTTCAAACCAATAATGGCTCCTATTTTATGTTACCTCTCTCTCTCTCTTTCTCTCTCTCTCTTTCCTGTCTTCTATTCCTAACCAGGCTCAATATTTCTGGTCAGACAAGGTTTCTTTTCCTCCTGCTCGTTTTCTCCTACTTCTCTAACCATTCGCTGCCCCCCCCACTTCTCTTGAGCTCTGGGGGACTTGTCCCTTCCCATTTCTGTGAGGGACTTTATATAAATCTCTTAAAATACACCTTGTATCCTAGTTCCCCTGGTGGTGTAAATTATAGGCTGGTGATCCTTTGCTCTAGGTCTAAAATACATATATGAGTGAGTACATACCATGTTCCTATTTTTGTGACTGGATTACCTCATTCAGGATGATTTCTTCAAGTTACATCCACTTGCCTATGAATTTCAACATTACATTATTTTTTTTCTACAGAGTAGTATTCCATTGTGTAGATGTGCCACATCTTATTTAACCATTCTTCAGTTGAGGTACATCTAGGTTGCTTCCAGGTTCTTGCTGTTACAAATAATGCTGCTATGAACATAGTTAAGCACATGCCTTTTGTGCATGGATGTGGATCATTTAGGTATATGTCTAAGAAAGGGTTTGCCAGGTCCTGTGGTAAACTAATTCCCTTTTTCCTGAGGAACCACCATACTGATTTCCAAAAGGCTGTATGAGTTTGTACTCCCACCAGCAGAGCATTCCCCTTTCTCCACATCCTTTCCAGCATGAGTTGTTATTGGTGTTTCTCATTTTAGACATTCTGGCCGGAATAAGATGATATCTCAAATTATTTTGATTTGCATTTCCCTGACAGCTAAGGATGTTGAGCACTTTCTTTTTTCTTTTTTTTTTTTTTAATTTATTTCTTTTGATTTATTTTATATAACCAAGTCCATTTAAATGAAAACAAACATTTATTGACAATATTAGGGAATGTGGGTGTTATTCTGCCATTCTTTCCAAACTACTTCCTGCTGGTAAGGGGCGCTGTCATGGAGGATTGGAAGAAGATGCAAAAATCCTGGCTGTAGTCTGTAAGGCTGCTTTGTCCAGCTGTTTTGAATGTAGGATCACCTGGTACTCTGTTTCAGGTGGTCTAGCTTGATCAAACCACATTAGTCTGGAAGGAATCCACAGCTTTTCATTTTCAGTGGAAACAAAAATAGAAATCCTTTACCCCAGTAACTTGTCCTTGAACTTAAAATTTGGAGTCATAGCATTTTTTTTATTTAATTTATTATTTTACAAGTCAATCCCAATTTCCTCTCCCTCCCTCCCTCTCTCCTTTACTCCCTCGCTCCCTCCCTTTTACCCTCCCTGCCCTCTCACAAGCACCCTAACCACCCTCCCCTCTAATCCCCCTACCCCAATTCCATATGTAGGGGAATGCCATCCAGTTGGGGTCATGTAGATCTGACAGGTCATGTGAAGTAGGGACTAGGGCTTCTCTCCTGTGTCTAGATTAAGGCAGTTATCCCTCCATGGGGGATAGGTTAGCAAGGGCCTTTTGTGCACCAGGAATACATCCTGGCTCCACTGTCTGAGGTCCCTTAGACTGCTCAGTCCTTCTGGCTAAGACCCATATTCAGTGGGGGCCTGCCTCAGTTTCATGCTGGCTTACCAGCTATCAGTTTGGTGGCCCATTAGCTCCTCCCTGTTCAGGTAAGCTGTCTCTATGTGTTTCTGCCGCCTGGTCTTGTTCTCTCCATGTGCATCTGGGTTCTAGTTTGACTCAGTGTTTATGTATGGGTGTTTGCTCCTGTTTCCAACAGGCATTAGATAAGGGCTCCATGGTTAAGTTAGTTGTTGATCTCACTATCTGGGAAGGGCATTTATGGTAACCTTTTTGTGGAAACTCAAATTGTTAGTTGGCAGCAGTCTTGTAGTTCTCTAGACCTTTGTGTTCAATTTTATCTTCAAACTAATATTGGCTCCCTATTTTATGTTCTCTCTCTCTCTCCTGCCTTCTATTCTTAACCAGGCTCAATCTTCCTGGTTGCATGTGTTTTCCTTTCCTCCTACTCGTTTTCTCCTACTTCTCTCTCCATTCGCTGCTCCTACCCCCCAACTTCCCCTGTGCTCTGGGGCAACTTTTCCTTTCCTGGTTCTGTGAGGGACTTTATATGAATCTCTTAGAATACTCTTTCAGCATTTTTGATTTCCTGTATTGAGAATTATTTCTTCAATTCTGTACCCCATTTTTTAATAGGGTTATTTGCTCTTTTGTTGGCTAGTTTCTTGAGTTCTTTATCTGTTTTGGAGATAAGACTTTTGTCTTATGTAGGTTGGTGAAAATATTTTTTCACTCTGTGGGCTGCCATTTGAGCTTGTCTACTGTGTCTTTTGCCTTACAGAAGCATCTAAGTTTGAAGAGGTCCCATTTAATAATTGTTGATCTCAGTGTCTGTGCTACTGGAGTTATGTTCAGGAAGCATTCTCCTATACCAATTTGTTCAAGGCTACCTCCTTCTTTCTCTTCTAAGTGTTTCAGTGTGGCTGGATTTAAGTTCAGTTCTTTGATCCATTTGGACATGAGCCAAATTAGCTGATTTGTCAAAAATCAGGTGTTCATAGGTGTGTGGGTTAATATCAGGATTTTCCATTCCATTCCATTGGTCTATCTGTCTTTTTTTGTGCCAATACCAGGCAGTTTTCAGAACTGTAGCTTCATAGTAGAGCTTTTTGTCAGGGATGGTGATGCCTCCTGAAGTGTTTTCATTGTATAGGGTTGTTTTGGTTATCATGGGTCTTTTTTTTTTTTTCATATAAAGTTTATTATTATCCTTTCAAGGTCAGTGAAGAATTTTGGTGGGATTTTAATGGGGATTGCATCGAATCTGTATCTTGCTTTCAGCAAGATTACCATTTTTACTATGTTTATCCTACCTATCCATGACCATGGGAGATCTTTCCATTTTCTGGACAGAGCACAAGAAATTTGAAAGAACTGAGTCATTTACTAAAGTTGTTCAGTGCCAATAGAAACCTTCATTTAATTTTTTACAAAGATTGACTTCAGCTTTAAATAAAATGACACAAAATCCAGAATCTAGACACACAAACAAACTGAAACTTCCCCTTTGAAAATGTTAATTCACAATCCAAAGGGGTAAGAAAGCTTTTAAATGTAACATCACTACACATAGAGTAATGGATCTGAGAATCTGTAAATAATGAATATCATAAAAATGATGACACTTAGACAAGAAAGTTGAGTTCTAAAAGCTTGAAAAAAATCAGGTGTTTTTATTGTGGTAAACAAGGTTAATTACAAAGTACTTCAGAGAAGAATCTTTCTTTTACAAAAAAAAGTATTTTTGGTTTGTTTGTTTGTTTTTTCAGATATAATCCTAAAAGAAGACCCCTGACTTCTGGAGTATGCACAAGTTGCAGCAAAGCCTAACATTTGACTAATGAATGCTTATCAACAAGGGACAGAGAAAGTAATCCTTTGCTATATAAAAATACCTTGAGTAGGAGCTCTCACATGTCCTATGTCAAATTTGGTTCCATCATTCCTGTGACCACTGGGGAAGCTCTACCACAGAACTTCATGCCTTTTGTAAAACATCATATTGCTTTGGATGATAAAACATCTGTAGAAAATAAAGCAAAATTTTCAGGAGAAAAAAATAACGCAGATATGTTGGCAAATTCTATAAATGATGAAATACTAAAGTTAAAAATAGGAATAAATGACATAGAATAAAATGAAACAATAATTGCATGAAAATATGGCATCCAAATTGGTTTCTTCAGGAGAGAAATGTTCAGCTTTTGGGGATAAGAATTTTATGTCAGGTTTAAAATAAGAAAGTATAAGATGGGTTGAATGTATAGGGCCAGAAGGACAGAGAGGAAAATTAAAGCCATATGTGGGTAACATAGCAATTAATTTGTGGAAACATGATTTGTTACAGCAATAGAATGACCAGGTTAATGTTCCTCCAATGTAAGAAACAAAGTTAAACAAACATGTTTCTCAGAAAAATTATTAAAAAGTATTATAAAGAATAGTAATCTGAGAATTTAGGTTGTGTATAAAAAGGGCACAAGAGCTGCTGATCTTACATTGGTACTAACATCACTACCTTTAAAATAGTTAACTGACTAAACATTCTGTGTGGGTGGAACAATCATCTTTAACATCAGAAAAACTACAGGTATTGTAAAAGCTGGTACAGGACCATATAAATGCTCAACATATTGAAGAATCACTCAATACTTGGAACTATCATATATTTTTTCAAAAAATGAAATCTTGCAAATGGAGAATATTAACAGATTTGAGAGCCATGAAAAAACTAATTCAGTTGATTGGCTCTCTACAACCAGGACTTCCCTTGCCTTCTTCATTATCTATAGGATTATCTATCATAGTTATTTATTTAAAAAACTGTTTCTTCACTATACCTTTACAAAACATGATAGAAAAAAAAATTGCCCTCATAGTCCCAATTTATAATAATTCTTGGCCTGTTAAAAGATATCAGTGAAAACTTCTTCCATAAGAAATGCTAATCAAAACTACCTTGAGTCAATACTTTGTACAACAGGCATTGGAAATAATTCTTAATCAGTTTCATCAATCTATACTTTATTATAATATGGATGATATTTTACAAGCTGGTTCATATACAGAAAACAGTGAAAAAGTTAAAGGATTAAGATATTTTCCATGGTTGAGAATTATAAGTTGCTCCTTAAAAAAAATTAAAATTACCAAGGATATAGAATAGTTTTTCAAAAAGTTCACCATCAAAATACAAATCAGGAGAGATCAATTGTAAACTTTTTTCATATATAATTTATTTATTCTTTATTTATATTTTACATTTCACCACAGTTCTCCCTCCCACCCCTCCTCACATACCCCCAATTGCCTTGCTCCCAGCCTAACCCCAGAGTCAACCAAGTCTGACACAATAAGTTGGAGCAGAGCCAACACCCTCTTCCATGCACTAAGGCAGAGCATGGCATCTCAAAATAGGGAATGGGCTCCAACAACCTATCACATGTACCAGATTTGTATCATCATCCTACTGCCAGGAAATTTTATGATTTTTCAAAATTTTATGGGAAACATTATTTGGTTACTACCCATAATTGAGTTGACAACTTAAGAACTATGGAATTTATTTTTAAATTTTACATGGTGATAAGGACTTAAATAGCCCAAGTAAATTATCAGCTGAGTCTGAGATAGAATTGGCTTCCTTAGAAGAAATATACAGGATGCACATGAGGATCATTTGGATCAGAGTTTGATTTTGTTCTCTTTAATTTAAGGTCTATAAATTACCATAAAAGAATTCTAATGCAGAAAAATATTAATGTCTTAGAATGGATATTTTTAGCATACAGAGTAAGGAATAAAGACCTTTCTAGAAATGTTTCTCAGTTGACTCTGAAAAGAAAATTAAGACTTTGTCAATTAACAGGAATATACCCAGTAGAAATTGTGGAATTTTTTTTTACTAATGAAATTTTTCCTCATTATGGACAGAAAATGAATATTGGTAAAGATCTTGCAGTAATTATTGAGAGCATATTAGCAATAATCATCCCCAAAATGAGATAATTCAGTTTGTAAAGCAAACTGAATCATTCCTCACATTGTTTGGGGACTTGAATGAAGCCCTACACTTGGTTTTACACAGAGAATGGACAATATATGATATAGATAGCTTTCCCAAGACTTGACAATTATCCCAATTTCCTCAGGGTCTCCTAAAAATGATACCATCACAGAGAACAAAAAGTGATTTTAAAAACCCAATGCCTACATTAAAACAGGTAGGGTGGGTAATATTTTTGTCTTTCAGTGAGTAATGGATATTAGTCATCATTTAAGGAGGTTGGTTACAAGTTCACATTGGTAATGGTCAGGAAAATGGTAAACAATGAGATTAGATTCATGGATCTTGTTCTGGAAAGCAAATGGCAGATATAAAAATGATAGGATAAAAGGGTAGATTATTGAATCTACTTTTAAAATAAAAACAACTAATATCTTAAATATTTTACCTTGGTATGAATTTTTTATATTATTAAAAATTGAAAGTATTTTATACTTTATACATGTTTCTACTCTTAAGATATTTTGAATATTGATAAAAGGCAGAGGTAACCAATAAATGACCAAAATTAACTCTATATATTTAAGAAAAATAGACAGATAGTAAACAGGAATTAGTAAATTGTGGCTGAGAGGAAGAAACAGAAAAACTAGGAAGTCACAACTGCTCCCTTGATTCTCTTATCTTACTGGTTCTCACCCCAATATCTGACACCCAATTTTTAGCTGGTAAATAATAATTAGATAAGGTTAAATGTATTCTAATTGGCAAATGACTAACTGAAAGTATTTCACACAACATTCTCTGAAAGCAGGAACTTATTTACAACAAGAAATTCCCTCATTATTTCTGTCGACCAAGTTTAGGGCAATGAGGAGACTTTCATCTAGATTCTCTTACTTGATTCTATAATTATGTTGGTCATTTAGTTGGGTTTAATACATTTACATAATTCACAGATATGTATAACACTTTTTATAGCTTCCTGCATTCATATACACACAGAAATATATATGTATGTATGTATAAATATATACATACATACATATATACATACAAATAAATAAATATATATATGGAGCAATGGTCCTCTGCCAGAGCTTTATCCATGCGGGACTATTCTGAGTCACTCCCTGCCAGATCTTTGACCTCCCTCATTTACAGGCCACTGCTGGAGATGAGTCTGGGACAGGTTTAGGTTTACTTTCCCCCACACACTTCCCTGGGAACTCTCTGGATCGTCCCTGAACCTCACTCTCCCCTGTTTCCTGTCCCCAGTGAGGGTGCTCATGGTGCTCTGATACACCATCCCCACCCAAGAAGAACCTGCCTCTCCCCCCACTCTGTGCCATACCCTGCCTACTGTTTACCACTCTGGTTCAGTATTGGAACAGAGGGCAAATCCCTTTGGGGGAACTTCTTGGAGATGTTCTGAGTACACTAGACATGCCTATCCAAGTGGGACCACCCTGAATCTCCACCTGCCTGATCTCTGACCCCCACCGCCAGTCCTCTACCAAAGCTCCAGCCCTGGCCAGAGATTCGCCTATCCCAACAGGACCATCCTGAGTCCCTGCCTGCTGGATTTTAGACACCCCTCACGGGCCAGTGATAGGGCCTAATCTTTGACCCCTATAGTTGGGCCCCGACCTGAGGAGAGACCTCCTAGAGAGCTTGGTCCATCCAGAACTACAGACATCTAACTTCTGACCCACCAAAGCCCAAGAGTGGAGTAGCAGAGAAAGCGGGGGGGGGGGAGGGGGGAGACCCCACCTGCACTCACCTGAACATCCCAAAGCAGATGAAGCAGAAAAAAAATTACTTCAAAATATATCTTCATAGAATTGATAGAGGCCTTCAAAGACTATGTGAGAAAATCCCTTAAAGATATGGAAAAAAACAACAAACAAAAAATTGGAAGAAATGAACAAATCTCTTGCAGAAAGTACAGAAAGCCAAGGGGGGGGGGAACAGGAGAAGGAAACAGTTCAAGACTTGAAAACTGAAATAGAAAACATAAAAAAGACATACTGAAGGAATGCTGGAAATAGAAAACTGGGCAACCAATCTTTGACTACATGTATAATAAAGGAACTTCAGGAGGCATCACCATCCCTGGCTTTAAGCTCTATCACAGAGCTACAATCCTGAAAACAGCCTGGTATTGGCACAAAATTAGACAAGGGTACCAATGGAATTGAATCGAAAATCCTGACATAAACCCACACAACAATGAACATCTTATTGTTGACTAAACTGCTACAAGTATACAATGGTTGGAGGAAAGCATCTTCAACACATGGTGCTGGCACAATTGGATGATGGTGTATAGAAGACTGCAGACAGACCCATGTCTATCCCCACGCACAAAACTCAAGTCCGATGGATCAAAGACCTCAAAATCACAGACACTAAGATATAAAGTAAATATGACCTCTTCAAACTCAGAAGCTTCTGTAGGGCAAAGGACACTGTTAACAAGACCAAACAGTATCCCACAGACTGGGAAAAGATTTTCATCAATCCTACATCTGACAGAGGGCTGATCTCCAAAATATACAAAGAACTCAAGACAGCAGTTAACTAAACACCATATAACCCTATTAAAATATGAGATACAGAACTGAATAAAGAACTCTCAGTAGTGGTAATCAAAAAGTCTGAAAGACATTTAGGAAGCATTCAACATCCTTAGCTATCAGGGAAATGCAAATCAAAACAACTTTGACATACCATCTTACTCCTGCCAGAATGGCTAAAATTAGAAATACCAATGACAACTTATTCTGGAGGGGATTTGGAGAAAGGGGAATACTCCTCCACTGTTGGTGGGAGTGCAAATTTGTACAGCCAATTTGCAGATCAGTATGGCAGTTCATCAGGAAAATGGGAATCAGTCTACCACTGGACTAGGCATTCCCACTCTTAGGCATATACACAAATGATCCACAACCATGCAAAAAAGACATGCGTTCATGTATGTTCATAGCAGCATTATTTGTAATAGCAAAAACCTGGAAGCAATCTAGATTTCCCTCAACTGAAGAATGGATAAAAAAGATGTGGTACATTTACACAATAAAATACTACTCTCTGGGGGGGTGGGGGAGAATGGCATCCTGAAATTCGCAGACAAGTGAATGAAACTTGAAGAAACAATCCTGAACGAGGTAACCCAGTCACAAAAAAGAGGAACATGATATGTACTCACTCATATATGGATGGTAAACATAGACTGAAGGATCACCAGCTTATACTTCACACCGCCAGAGAAACTAGGATGCAAAGAGGAATCTAAGACATTCATATAAGGTCCCTCAAAGGAGGGAAAGTGACAAGATCTTCTGAGCATATCGGGAGTTGGGGAGGGGGGCAGTGAGTGGAGAGGGAACTAAGAGAAAGAGAAGGGGAGGAGAGGAAACCATGTGGCATTAGAATGATTTAGTCGGGGAGGAATAGATAGATAGAGAGAAAGAGAGAGAGAGACAGACAGAGAGAGAGAAAGAGACTAAAAGAGCCATTATAGGTTTGAAGAGAAAACTGAATCTAGAGAAATGTCCAGAGAACTACATGTCTGACCCCAACTAACAATTAGAGCAACAGTGGAAAGGCTACCATAAATGCCTTTCACAAATAATGACATTAACGACCAACTTATCCACCATCAAAGAGCCCTCATCTAGTAGCAATCCCTCACTACTAAACACTGAGCTGAGCTGAAATCCAGATACAAAGAGGGAAGGCAAGACCAGATGACTGAAACACATAGAGATGGCTGACCTGAACAAGGAGGATCTATTGGGCCTTCAGACTGATAGCTGGGAATCCAGCATGGGAATGACTCTAATTCCCTGAACATGAGTCTCATCTAGAAGGCCTGGGCAGCCTAAGGGACCTCTGACAGTGGGAACAGGATGTATCCCTGGTGCATAAAAGGACTTTGGGAACACATCCCCCATGGAGGGTTACTCCCTTACCCTAGAGACAGGAGAGCAGGCCTATTCCCTACTCCGAATGACTTGACCAATTTAGATTTCTCTTCCTGGAAGGCATCGCCCTACATGTGGAGTGGTGGGTCGATGGGAAGGGAGGGTTGTCAGGGGGCAGGAGTGTGTGGGAGAGAGGAAAAGAGGGAGGATTGTAGGAAGAGAGAACTGGGAATGATATGTAAAATAAAAAGAAAACATAAATATATGTATGTATGTGTATATTATCCAAATAACAAACAAATGTAAAAGAAAATAAATAGTAAAGGTAGACAAAAGTGATGTCAACATATACACTCCTTGGCTCATAACTGCCATCAACTTCTACAAATTTTTAGACTCATTATAATTAATTTAGAATTTTGAAATAATGATATGTGTCAATTAAAGTAGGTATTCATTTATGGAAGATAATCCACCCTAATATTGCTTAATATTTCTTTTTGGTCTATATGCTCACTACTGGAGCTAGCTCTAATTTATATTACAGAGTCTTCTCTAGACACTGAGATTACCAAAGTTATACATGGATCACTTGTATACAGCTTTCATGGTTTGCTTTGCCTTTGACTGTAAGCAGTTGGATGGATATAGTTGTACTCATTCATTAATTAACCTATGAACTTAGGATACTTACTTGCCTGAAGGGAATTTGGGATATTACTTACTAAAAAAAAATAATGAAAAGGAACCTCATCCTTTTATTGGGAGGCCCTTTGCCAAGTTCCCTAGAGTGAATTTTTCAAATGTGCAGTCCTAAGAGTGTTCTAGGTGGCTGGGGCTGACTTCCTCCTCTTCCAAGCCTAGATATAACTGCTTAGCATTGTAGTTGTACTCATTCCATTCGGATCTTGTTTGTGGAAGAGATTTCTAAGGACAAGTACCACTGTCTGTTCATCAAGAAATTCACTAATTACAAGCTCAAATTCCTGTTGCCTAATGCAAGTTTCAGTGTAAGCCAT
This sequence comes from Phodopus roborovskii, assembly GCF_943737965.1. Taxonomy (NCBI): domain Eukaryota; kingdom Metazoa; phylum Chordata; class Mammalia; order Rodentia; family Cricetidae; genus Phodopus; species Phodopus roborovskii. The sequence continues at coordinate 358,824 of NW_026126437.1, forward strand.
GTTTCATCACAAAGAGGTCAGGCAACTTATGTTAGACCCAAAGAACTGCTGCATAAAATTCCAGGGAGTTCTAAAATAACAAATTAAAAAATTACTTACAACCTTCTATTGTTCCCATCATTTCAACATTACCTACATGCCGAGTCACCACATGCTATAATCACAATTGTGCCTCCCCGTTTGCTATAAAAATTTCACCTATTCCAATCCTACATATATCTTACTAAACTATCACTTTGCCTAACATTTGAGTTTCTGTACCTTGGTCATACAAATACCATACTTTGTTGTAATAAAAGAAGTTCACCTACAATTTGAATATAGTGTCAAACTTTATGAAGTTCTTGACAGTCTAAAACTTTTAAATGTTTTGCTAGATATTGCCTTATATAAGGTTAAGTGAAGATTGACAGCTTCAAAGTATCCCTTTACTCATTCCTAGTTGTTTCCTTCTTTATGTTATCATTATAAAAGTTTAGTGTGTATACTCATTGTATGAGTGTGTGTGTGTGTGTGTGTGTGTGTGTGTGAGTGTGTGTGTATTCTGATTCTTGTACACGTGTGCACATGCAGGTAATAAGATGACGATCTTGGTTATTGTCCCTTAGATACTGTCCACCTTTAGATTTTCAAGCAGTGTTTCTCCCTGGTTGGGATTCTTCAAGTAAGCTAGGCAATTTAGCAATGGTGTTCCAGGAACCTACCTTTTTCTGCCTCTTTCTCTTTTTTAGTACTGGAATTGCTAATGTGAGCTTCCATAGTTGGCATTTTTAATATGGGCTCTGGAGAGTAAATTCAGTTCCTTGTAGCTTGCAAAGGGGGTTCTTCATAAAATGAACTAGTTTCTCAACCTTCACTAGAAAATATTTCATTGTATAGAAAAAATATTTCCCACTAACAATCATTTATTAAGTTAAGGCCACTCATAGAATAAAGGAGCTAAACTTATATCAATACATGAAATGATTATAGTTTATTTGGATTTATTAATAATTTTAGTGCTATGTTGACCAACCAACTTTTAAAGATCAGTTGCCATTGAAAAGACATTCAAATTAACTTTTTCATCTAATTTAGTTAATAGGATCTCTCTGACCTATTATGACCTCTCAACCATTATGGAATAACTTTCATCCTTTTAGTGGTTCATTTCCAAAAGTCTTTATGCTGATGTGGCTAGTAGCATAGAAAAATTATTCAAGTTATTCAACTCAAAGGGAGTATGTAGAACTTAGTTTACTGAGAAAAATATATCAACAAGTCTTTATGTTCAGAACTTTATGTCTGTAATTTTGCCCATTATTGCAATGACTTGGCTGACTTCCCCTGACAGACCTTAACTTATAGAAATATGTGGCCAAATATAGTGCCTTTTATGTGTCCAAGTATTAATGTATAACAACCTATCATGAAAAAGTATTCTTTGTTTGGGGATGTGGCTTAGTGTTACTTTTCTTTCCTAGTGAATATGAGGCTTAGGGTTGATTTTTCACTATCTCAAAACCCTAAGAATTCAGGCACAACAGACTGTGATATCTGGTGGAGGGTGTCCTTCTGTATGTGTGAATATATATTTCTCTTATTAGTTGATGAATAAAAGTGTTTTGGCCAACGGAGAGGTAGGATATAGGTGGGGCTACCAGAAAAGAGTAATACTGTTAGGAGATGCCAAGTCACAGCCACAACTTACCTCCTTAGCATCTCAGCAAACCAGAGAGCAAGTTCTATTTCTCCATGTTTCTGTTCAGCTATCTCACTTCCTGTCTGTCTGTATAGACCTCCAGAACTCTATGGTTACCTAGTGGCAAACTCCAATCTCTGAAGTTCAGGTAAAGATATCACCATAGATATCATTTTGAAACTAAGTAAAAAAAAAAAAAAAAAAAAAACAATAATTCCTTATTTTTGAGTTAAAGAGTAAAAGAAAACAACATTGAATCCTGTACAAGTCTTTTTTATTCATGTCACATATCAAACCATATAAATTAATATGTCATGAGTTGTTACTCTATAACTGTCTGACACATGAGATATAACAATCAATTAGAAACAATAAATTTTCTGGTTCTTAGGGTTGAGTATAAATGTTTTTTTTTTTTTTTAACTTAACAGGGCTAATTATGAAAATTAACTCCATGATGACAATAATTTCTACTGGTTAAACAACTATATAGTTTTAAGTATATTAAACTGTAGAGAATATCAAGAAAATAAAGTTAAATTAGTAACTTTTTCTAATTTCTTCAAAAACGATATGAAACTTTCTAGTGGAGACTTTTGATGCATTTTATTTTTAACATTTATTTTGTTGTTCCAAAGGTATGTAAACATTTACTTGTGTATCAATAACAGAAGTTCATGCATTATATTTCTGTATATATTTTTGTATATGAGTATATAATAAATACAGAGATTCCCACGATACTGGGTCCTGTAATTTCTCAGAGTTGGGGCATGCGTAAATTCTGTAAATACCATGTTACAAAGTCAAGAGAGTGAGTTCAATGTTATCTTTCATACATAGACTAATTCCAACAGTTTTTAAAATACATTAGTTACTTCTTGGCTCAATTACTTTTTTGTTGTAATTTCAGTATGAAATGTCCCCATGCAGTATGAAATGTCTCATGTGTTAGAATACTTTGCTTCCAATATACAATTTTGGAAAAATGTGGAATGTTTAAGAAGTTAAGTCTTGTTGGAAGAATAAGGTTATTTGGATTGGGCCTTGAGAATATGAGAAGAATAATTAGAGGTTTATATGATTATCAAAGTTAAATTTACATAAAATATTTTTTAATTTATATTATTTTATTTATTATTTAATCTTTTCTTATTTTACATATCAATCCCAGTTCCCTATACATCCAATCCTCCAATGACCCCACCAACCCATTCATCCCATCCCCTATCGGAAGGTGAGTCCATCCATGAGGGAACATCAAAATCTGTCAAGTCATCTGGGGTAGGTCCTAGGCCTGTCCCTGAATCTCTAGTCTGAGAGAGTATCCTTCCGTGGGAAATGGGCCCTTGAAATCCTTTCTTGCACCAGGGATACATCGTGGTTCCACTGTCAGAGGTCCCATAGACTGCCCAGGCTTTCTAACTGAGAACCACGTTTGGGGGGTCTGGGTTGGTCCTATGCTGGTTTCTCAGACATCAGTCTGACATCCATAAGCTTTTCCTTGTTCAGGTAAGCTGTTTCTGTGGGTTTCTCCACTCTGGTCTTGACACCTTTGCTCATCAAGTCTTCCTCTGTGGAACTGGATTCCAAGTGTTTGTCTAAGAGTTTAGCTGCAGTTCTCTGCTTCTGCTTCCATTAGCTACTAGATGAAGGCTCTAGAATGGCATATAAGGTAGTCATCAATCTCATTATTGGGGGAGGCCATTTAAGTTACCTCTCCACTATTGCTAAGCTTGTTAGTTGGGGGTCATCCTTGTAGGTATCTGGGCATTTCCCTAGGGCCAGATGTCTCTTTAAACTTGTAATGACTCTCACTATTTTGGTATAGCTTTTCTTGCTCTCCTCTATTCTTCCCAACTGAATCTTCCTGCTCCATCATGTTCTCTCCCCATCATTTTCTCTTACATCCTCTCCTCTCCCCTAATACAGAAGGATTTTGCCAGCTAAGTGATAGCAGACTTTAATAACGAATGCTTTAATGAAATGAATTTACTTACTTTTTTAAGATTGTATTTTGTCTTTACAACTGTGGCATACTTTGTTAGTTTATGATTCTTTATTAAGATTTATAAGAAGCATTCTATGGAAAGAGAAATTGATGTGAGAATACAACACATTATATTTCTAAAATCCTGGCTGCTTCACTTCAAAACAATGCTCATGTATATTATGTGTAAATGTTTATGCTAATACGCTGAACACCGGGATAAAGATCTCTAAATTTTGTTTTAAATTTGTTCCAGTAGTTATGATTACTTACTACTTTACTTAATAGACATTCAGACTTATTCTCAAAACTTCAATTTTGAATTTTGAATGGATTCCATTTCTAGATTGGAATCCAACTTTAGTCTTGGGGCATATTAAATGGTTATATAGTCTTTCTGTAATTTAAAACTAGTTTTTATATTCTGAGGCTATTGTAGTTCCTATAAGGTATACATACAGTGCATCAACATATGTTATATAACAGATGCACAAAGTGACAATGTAAGTAAAGTTTTCGTTCTTTTGGACTGCAGTATTCCATTTTCTTAGATATGATTATATAAAACGAAACTAAAGACTACTATATTTTGTCTTTGGCCTGGTTAGTACTTGGATGGGAGATCCTTCCCTTAATAAAGTAATTATAATTCACTTTTTAAAATCTTTCTGTAAAAAAAAATTCTAGCTAATCTTGATGGAAATATTTATTTTATCTTTATTTATCTGTGTGTTTGTGTGTGTTTGTGTGTGTGTGTTTGTGTGTGTGTGTGTGTGTGTGTGTGTGTGTGTGTGTGTGGTGTGTGTCTGTGTGAGTGACACTATGGTTATATGACACTGTGGTTTCTGAAGACCAGAGATATTGAAATCCCCTCGAGCTATAGTTACAAGTGGTTTTGAGAACCTAAGTCTAATTCTTTTTAAGAGTAGTACACTCCCTTAACCACTGAGCTCTCTCTCTATTGCCTAAGATTGATACTTTATCATGAGAGAACAGTACAGAAAGGTAATTCCAATTTCTTCCATTTAAGATCCATAAATGTGCAGTCTCAGTTTGTCAGTACTTAATGAATTGCCTTTTGTCTGATGCCAAAAATTATCCAGAATCTCACCTCATTACTACTGTTAAACAGCATTTTCCTTGTTATTGTCTAAGGTTCAAGAAACACATATATGAAAATTAAGTATAATCTTGCTAAACAACCTTCCCATTTTACTTAATCCCTCACTTTCAAACCTTTGACTTGGTTTTTTTCTTTATTCCTATTTCTTTCAAATACATTTTTTTTTCTTACTGGTAGTGTGTATATTCCTCCAGCTGCTAGATCATTGATTTAAAAAAAAATAGAGACAAGGGATTTTAACTTCTAAGATTTCAAAGTTTAATAACATTTTTAATTTTTCAAGTCTTTTTAAATTTATATATCTGAGTGAATGATGCTGAGCAGACATCACCTTACAGCTCTTTCATGTACAGCCTCTAAATGTCATTTCAAGATGAGCTTCAAGTCTTTGAAGTTTTTATGAAAATTTTTGACATCCTGCTCTTTGAAAATTGCTAAAATAGAGCTAAAATGAGAAGTATATCAAAATTTTTCTATTTTGTTTTTAATATACATTAGAGTTTCTATTGGATAATTATTAGTTTCCTTTATGTATAAATTGACAGTTTGGTAAGCACAATGTGACCCCCATGTTTCCTATAATCTTACTTAATTATTTGAATTCTATTCCATAACATTTTTGACATATTTTATTTTATAACCATGCATCTATTTAAATTGTTGTTGTTTGCTTTGCCCTCCAACTCACAGATCAATGTGCCTCTTCCTAACGAGTCAATTTAGTTCAGTATTTATCTTTTTCAAATTTGTTTTTAAATTTCCAGGTTATATTTATGTTTAAATTTATTTTGTGTATTTATGTATTTATTTAATTTTTTTGTGATGATAGGGAATGATCCAGAGACTTTGGCATGCTAGCTAAGTACCTTATTACTGAGTCACATTCCTAGTTTAAACTTTAAATATACTTATTTATTTATTTGTTGGGGTATTTTAAAGTATTATATATTAATTTTATTTAGCTGTGTGTTTAGTTCATTTTTATTTATAGACAGTTTAAACAATAGTTTTCCAAGTAAGATTGTACAGATAGCAGATATATAAATATTTTTTTAACATTTTCTAAGATTTTCTATTTATCGGTTTAACTGTGAACTATTTTCAGTGCATATCAATCTCCCATGCTAGAAAATTTAAAAAATATTAACATTAGTTTTTATAGATTTTTTTATTCATTTTTTTCCATGGTATCCTATGAATTTGCATAATATTTATCACTCATTGTATATTTTTTTAGCAACACATTTCATGATACTGTTTGGAGCATGACATTTTATATTTGCTAGTATTTATTTATTTATTTATTTATTTATTTATTTATTTTGATTTTTTTGAGAAAGGGTTTCTTTTTGACTTTGGAGGTTGTCCTGGAACTAGCTCTTTTACACCAGGCTGCCCTCGAACTCACAGAGATCCATCTGCCTCTGCCTTCTGAGTGCTGGGATTATAGGTATGTGCCACCACCACCTTTCTATTTTTAATAATATTTAAAATATAAATGCTTCTATTTCCTGTAAATTTTCATTTTTAACAGTCAATACATTTTTTTAAATGAGACATCTACTGTATAACTCTGTTAATCAGGTTTTACAAAGAACTCATAAATAAGGACTTATTACTACAACTTACAGGCAGCCATTATGCTAGTCAATCAATGGCTACTCCTTGACAGAAAGGTTAAGTTTCCAGTTGCTTTGTCCACAAGGAAGGATATCTTAGTTGCTTTTCAGACAATATTGGAAAGCCCAAGAAGTAGCTTCACATATCAGTGAAAGAATGTCTGAGCAGTGGGATAGATGATAAACTTACAGGAGGAATGAGGGCAAGCCATAGGGGGAAAAAGTCTCCTACTTCCATGTTCCAAATTTAGGATGGGTTTTACCATCTCAAGTGATAATGTCAAGAAAATCACTGTTAGTATTTGTCAACTTGATGAACAGCCATATCTCATGGATGTCATGTTTAATTTATAAATGAAAACAATAATAAAACTAATCAGTATTTTCAAATGAACTACAAACTTGCCTATAGGCAAGTTTTATGAAGACATTTTCTCAATTGAGACTGATTTTTCTCAAATTACTCTAGTGTTTGTCAAGAAGGATATAACAAATCAGAGCTCATGAATATACAGGCAGCACAGCACAGGGTAGACTTGAAAGGAAAAGAAGAATCACATAGGGAACTTAAGTGTTTACTGACATGATAAAAAAAAATCTAAAGTGAGCTATAGAGAAGCTGAAGTAGTAACTAATGGCCACTATAAAACATAAGCTAGAGATTGAAGCAATAGCGATGAGTCCAGCTATAGAGTTGAAATTTCAGGGCCAGGGCCACATGAAGGATTAGGACAATGGATGAATATCAGGTCTGGAAGATGATTGGGAAGAAAAGAAAATTTTAATTAAATTAACATCAAACATGATACCAAGCTGAGGTGAAACCCCAGGGTGGTTTCTGTCTTTTTATTTTTCCTTTGAATACATATTGTAGTCAGAATGCAAGTCTGTGAAGGTCTTTAGCATCACATTTTTATATATCCACTTCTTTGTGGGGCACATGGGGGTGGAGTTATACAATTTTTGTTGTCTCGAGTGTCTGGTGTACCTTGGGCCATGTCATGTCCTTCATATGTCCTTCATACAATTTTAATACACAACAGTCTCAATTCATTCTGACAGGTTATAGGGTGGCATGCACATGCTTTTTACTGCCTAGAAGTCATTTTTCAGTCTTTTTTGTCAGACAGATGGTGCTGTTCTCATATCTACCCACTCTACAGTCATTCTGCACCCTCCAAATACAGTAAAATTGATTTTTAAGCCTCTCTCAAGGCTTGGTAGAGTTTAAAGATAAACATTGTTGTATATAACATGGAATAACTTAGAGTTTCACCTAATCACAACACTTGACTCTTTAACAGGAATATTCATAATGAATATGTAAACCTTGCTTTCTTCTGGAGAATATGCAAAAGTTTTGAGTCTAAAGTTGCCAATAATATTAAGAATACATGTGGGACATCATGACAGTCTTTTAATATACTTTTCTAAAGAATGTTTAAAAAAAAACCTGATGTCAAGATTTGAGTATTTTTAGAAAACTCTCATTTGGCCAATTATAATTGAAAATGATATTACTAGTTACTAATATTTTACCAACAAAAGAATAATTTTGATAAGCTATTTTCATATCTAGTTTTCTGAGATTCAAATGTATTCATTCATTGATTGATTGACTGAGTGGCACATTAGCTTTTCCAAAATATTTGATTTAACTCATCTTAATTTTATTCAATCTATCAATGAAAACCTATATATAAGAGTGAGCAGGTTGTATTTATTATTAGAATTGACCATTTACATTAGGATAACCAATTGGTGTGAAGGGAGTAAGCAACAGAATTATCTCTCCAATGAAAAGACAGATAGTGATAGGCAAAAAGAGATAGCTACACTTAAAAGGATTCTTTGAGTTACATCCAAAGTTGATGACAAAGTGTTCAATTTTCATAAATTTATTTTAGTTTTCATTATTTAACTCTTTTTAATCTGTGTTATGTGAGTTTTGGCTGAACAAATAGTATCTTGATTGTATCTCTAGATCTGTGGAGAAACATGGCCTTCTGAGCTTCCAGGAGCATCACTGTATGAAGAGAAGACATCAGGTAAGGAACAAGGTATGAACTTGTTCCATCTTCAAATGTTAATACAAATAGGCCTGTCAATCTTCTGAACAGAAAAAAGTCCATCAAGAAAATTTCCTGTCATATACAAATTTAAGAAATAAAATAAAATCTCTATGTATATATAGGTTGCTTCAATATTCACTTTGTTTTTTGACCATTCTTATCCATTGAAAGTATTTTCTTAAAACATAGTCTCTGAAGGTTGTTGACTCTCGTATACTGACAATGTTTGTTCTCTAATGGCCACTTTGATCATTGTGTTTCTCATGTTATTCTATAATAAACTCTGTATTTCCTATTTATCTATCTCTTCTGAATTTATTTACCAGAGTTCAAAAAGACGGGAAGCCAAGGGGAGGGCACAACAATTTTTTAAAATTTTTTGAGTAATCGGTGAACCATAAGTTGTTTCTAAGTGTATGGATTCAGCATGTTTTATTGTTAAAATTACTTTAAAAATCTTAATTACTTTTATTTCCCACTAATAAATATTGAGTAATAGATCAAGAAATATATATGAGGTATTGTTCTGTTTAACATAGTTCTATTATTGTCAAGTGTTCAAGAATGGCTTCTTTTTCTGTGTAAACATGGCTGTTGGTACCTTGGAGCAGAAATAAACTTTATCATTTACCATGAAATAAAATAAACAAAAGACTACATTGATGACTAGAACTCTCTTAATACCCACACAGATGTCAATGTTCCCCAGGAAAACAAGAAAGTGGAAGGGTAACAGTTTGTCACAGATAAATCTTCCCAATAGTCCTTCCTACCTCACAGATACATGTGGTCTTGAGAAGTTCCAGAGTATAGACAAATTGGAAGTATAAGAAGGTGAGGGGACTTTCAGTTCAACACTTTTAGTCACCTACACAGTTTAGTTCTTTTGTCAGGTACATATACATGTGTGTTTTCATGACACTTCTAGTATGTCCTTTGTGTAATCCTGGGAAAATAGGCATTTGCTCATGCCTCAGCAAGAAAATTATCATTAGGTCATACAATACATTAGCTAAAATGATTCAGTTTTTAAAATTAATACATTCTATAGTTTCTAAAACAATCATTAAATCAATTGTACCCTAATTATCTACTTAGGATTTTTAGGCATTGCATCAAATAAAAGAGCCAGTGAATCAGGAGGTAGGAAAGGCCAAGGGGAAGTTGTTAGAGAAAATCTATGATAATAATTTAGTTTTATGATTTTCTCAACATGAATAAATAATACAAACATTTAAAACATTTGAGAGAATCTCACTATATTCACAAAATTTATGCATTCATTTAAACTGCCTTGAAAGTAACACTAGAGAATAATTGTGTTGTAGTCAAATTTTAAAAATGTAAAATTATTGGATATCATTTTAAATTACAGTAAGATATCACCCAGTGATAAAATTATTTAGTAACACTTATCAAAGTGGCCTAGTACATTGAGGTGCTTGTATGAAGGGCTAATAACCTGAGCTAAAGTCCTGAACAACAACAAAAAAAAAAAAACACAGCAGGAAAAGATCAAATTATGAGCATTGTCCTCTGATCTCCACAAACGTTCCATGACATCTACAAGTCACTGGAAATAAATGCACACACAAACATAGAATTTAAAACATTAACAACAAACAAATAGTACTCATTAATTCTTCATTTGATAATTGATTTTGCTAGCTGTTAAGGAGGAGATTGTACTTATATACAAGAAATAATAACATACTGAGTAAATAAAGCAACTAGGAAGTACAATAAGACAAGTCCAACATTTGGGAACAGTAAGAGAAAACAGCAGTAATAAATTAGGCTTGGGGACATATTTAACACATGTATTAAGTATGTATTTAGTATGTGATGGTTAGTATTCACTTTTAATTTGAAGGAATTTATAATCACCATAGAGACTTACATGTGGGCATATCTGTGAGGAAGATTCTATTCTGGAGTAATTAGGTAGAATGTCCTACCATAAATATATATAGTAACATTCCATGAGGTAGGGCTTTCAATTAATATAAACAAGTGAATTGAAGGTAGAATTCATCTCTCCCTGGTTTAAAACTATGGCTGCAACATGCACTATTGCTTCATTTTCCTGTATGCATGCCTAACTACAATGGATGACAAGCTCAAACTGTGAAACAAAATATACAACTCTGTCCTTAAATTGCTTTTGTTACTTTACTTGGAAATGAAAATACTTTATAAATATTGCAGGAAGAGGTTGTACAACTGTTGTGATAAATGTGACCAGGTGATTGGCAAATGTTTGGAATAGGCTTACAGGAAGAGGATAGAAGAGGTTAGAAATTTTGGTTAAAAAAACATAGTCATTTTTAAACAATAGGCTTAACAGGTCATTCTACTGAAAATTTGGAAGACCACGTTCCAAGGGAATTATAGAGAATGGAGGCCAAATCATGAGGGCTATGAAGGGAGCAAAGACTCCATCTGGAAATGGGTTCAAAATTGTCCATGCTGTATACTAACAAAGAATATTATGATACTCTGCCTATATTCTGAAAACTTGAGTAATACTGAATGTAAAAATAATGAGGAACAATTTCAAGACAGGACATTATATAGACTATGCCATAGATACTCTTGATTAAAGATGAACATGGTTGGATAAAATGATATGCAGTGAGGTTAGAAAAAGAAAGTGAGGGTGTTTCAAGCAATATACAAAGCAAGTTACAAACACAGCTAGTTATTAAGGTGATTATTGTCATTTAAAAGATACCTGGGTCCAAACAATGGATGAAAGGTACAAAATCATAGGCCAAAATAAAACTTTCATCACCAATGGGAAGACATAAAGGAAGAAATGAAGAAAGAGAGAGAGAGAGAGAGAGAGAATAAGAAAGAAAGAAAGAGAAGGAATAGGAGGAAGAGGAGGAGGAGAAGAAGAGGAAGAAGAGGAGGAGGAGGAAGAGAAGAAGAAGAGAGGATCAAGGTCCCACTAGAAGGATCTCTGTTGTGAAAATGTAAATTCATAAAAACAATGAAGAGCTTAAAATGGCAATATCAAGGTAGGGCCTTCCTGCTTAAAGGCAACTACCTGGGATAGTGTTACTCCATTGTCAGCAAACAACCTGATATAACTATGGCCCAAGAGGATCAGGCACTAGCCTAAATGAGCTGCCAAGTCTAACAACAGCCTCCCCATGGTACTGATTTTTCATATGTAAAAGATGCATTGTCAAAAACAATACGAAGTGTTGAAATATGAGGTATGTCCAGAGTCCCTGACAAAATAAAAGACTTGGATGGCCAGTATATGAAACTATTAAAGTGAAACCAAAGTTACAATGGGAATACCAGTATGTTAGAGATGCTTGCATCATGGGATATCCCTTGAAGAAAATTGAATATGAAGTGAAGTTGCCCCACTTGAGAAGAAATGAATGTTCCAGGAGCATGGTGGATATGTTTCACTTCTTAATCCTTTTGGGAATACAGATTGGTCTCTCACAAGCTTCAGAGCATGGTCATAGAACTGTTGGATGGTGTTCATGATGCTATGGTTTAGTATTGCTTTGGTCCAATTTTTCTTTGTCATGTCCCTATTCTCCCTATTGCTATGGAATAGTTTCCAATGCCATTACAGGATATATATTTGTAAGCTGTTATTACCATTGTATAGAGCCTAACTTTAAGTAGATTACCTTGAGTCTCGGAAGAGAATTTGGACTTATAACAGTGCTGACACTGATAGGACAATGGGACTTTTGAAGTTGGACTGAATTAATTTTGCATTGTAATATCATGACCCTAGGGGGAAAGTGGAGGAGATTATGCATAAACATTCTATGCTGAGGTATCACGATTTCATGGAGTGATGTTGTAATGGCTAATCTTGTCAACATGATGGGATTTAGTCTAAAGTAACGATCACATCTTGAGTGTACTTAAGGAACTGCAGATACTCATTCTGACATGTCCTAAAATTCTCTTCTTCATATAAATAGAGTATTTCGTTTGATTTTTCTGAGTGAACATTCCTGGAATGTGGTGGTGGTCAGTAATAGGCTGACTACTTTGCCACTGGCTGGCACCTTTGGCTGTCTCTCTTTCCTTCCAATGACAATTTAATTTATATTATTATAAACCTGTATTAACTAAACTATGTTTTAACTACTTGACAGATGTACACCGCTAGATGGAGATTATGTGGGGGATAAATAATTTTGCAATATAATTAATCTTGGAAAAAACTGCAAAGAAATTCCTAGTGGCTTTACTTACTCATCAAAGAGATAGGCAGAAAATGAATATGCTGCTACTAAAGCTATTACATTGGGGATTGTGGTACCAAAATAAATTGAAAGCCCCCTTTTCAAATAATAATATTGAGCAACATAAGAAGACAATGTATTAAATCTGGGCAAAGAGTGATAAAGCACATTAAAATAAAATCAAGAAGCAATAAATAATAGATATTGAAAATACATAATGGTAAGCTGTACTCACATCCCTAAAGTGTGTTTTAAAAAAAGAAAAGAAAACTTCTCTAAATTAATAAGAAAAGAACACATTAAAACATGTGAATAGAAAGTTTATCAAAAAGATACATAAACAGGCTGGTGTTTTAGTTTAGGGATAAAGGCTTGCCTGGCATGCTTATTGTAATGGGGGGGAAGCAGAATAAAAATTCTGAAATGGCCTGTGACCACCACATTTTGCATTATTTCATGGATTTATCTCACTGGAGCAGCAAGGGACTGTATTATGCCTGACAAAGATGAAGATACACAGAAAAGCTGGGGTGGAGTGGTTGGGGCTCACTGATGGAACATCATCCAGAAGCTCACTGAGTTCCTTATATACAATATTGCACATGGCTGAACAAGGAGGCAGGGTTAGTCAATACTCCTGAACAAGCTGTAACTAATGGTATTAGAAACATTTCTTCCTATGCCAGTTTTTAGGCTGTAAAAATCACTGGAGAGAAAGCTACAGTAGACATTTTCTTCACAGTTTCACAGTTTCAATATCCAGACTGAGCCTTACTTGGGAAGTCTTTGTCATTCTCATCTTACTTGTATTAAACATTATATTTTTGCTCAGGACTTCATTGACTCCCTGTAACTACTTACATTATACATTTATGAATTGTCAACTTATAAATCTAATAGTAAATTAGAAAGTTCACATTAATATAAGAACAAGTAAATAGGGTACTGGCATGTATCTTTCAGTGAGAAAGGCAGCAGCAAGAATGATGTAACATTGTTTGTAATTACATAAACTGATTATCTGGATACAAAATGACAAACATTATTTAAGCAATTGCTCAAAAGGTTGATATTTTTAAAATCTGGACTATAACTTACTGAGACTTAGTGATTTATTTACTGTACATAAAACCAAGAGAAAATTACACATAAAAGCTTGAAATTGGAAAGGACCAGTGTCTCCAGAGCCAACTGTATGATTGTCATAGGAAGCAGTATTCAGCACTTGATTCTTAGGTGACATAATAGAAATAATTAAAAAAAGAATGGAATTCTGAACAATACTGTAGCTGGAGTTTCTGTCCCACCTGATTCCATAGGCATTTAGCCCCAAATAAACACACAGATGCTTATATTAATTATAAACTCTTTGGTTGATGTCTTAGGCTTCTTATTGGCTCACTCTCTCGATTATTAACCCATTTCTATTAATCTATTAATCTCCACTTCTTGACTTACCAAAGAATTTCTGGTACTATCTTTCAGGTAGCTACATGGTGTCTGCCTGGTGACTCACTAACTCCTTCTTTTCCCAGCGTTCTTCTAGTCTGGTAGCCCTGCCTATACTTCCTGCCTGGCTAATGGTCAATTAGCATTTTATTAAACCAGTGAGATGAACAGACATTCACAGTATACAGAAGGAAATTCCCCCATCACTATATAACTGAACAAAAGAAATAGACACAAAACACTTGAAATATGCTTCCTTTCACATAATGTTTAAGTAAGACAGATCCATTGTGTAAGGATACAGTTATGGAATCAACATTTCTAAAGAAATGGAACTAATAGAATGAATACATATTACAAATTGTAATTTAGCAGATTGGATTATAGGTTGTGGTCTATACAGTCTAACCATGGCTGGCTGTCTACATACAAAAGAGGCTGACAACTTAATAACTAATTTGTCCATAGGTTTGGATGCCTCTAAAGCTCCATATTCACATTGAAGGCCTAGAGGATAGCTAAAAACATGCTGGTCCTCAGTCCACATTAGAAGTTTGAAGAGACTGGCCTCTGATAACAGAAACAAAAAGGGATAGATGATTCACCAGCAAGATGGAAATAACACCACTTCTTTTCTTTTATTTATTTATTTTTCTTATTTTACATATTAATCCCAGTTCCCTCCCCCTCCCTTCCTCCCACTCGCTCTTCCACCTTCCCATGTCCCCTGACCACCCTCCCATCCTCCCCCCCACTCCACAGGGAGGTTGATGCCTTCTGGGAGGAGCAACAAAATCTGTCAAGTCTTTTGGAGTAGGGCCTAGGCCCTCTCTCCTGTGACTAGGTTAAGGGAGTATCCCTCCATAGGGAATGTGCTCCCCAAAGTCCTTTTGTGCACCAGGGATATACCCTGCTTCCGCTGTCAGAAGTTCCTTAGACTGCCCAGACCTTCTAACATCACTCCTTTTCTCTTTGGCTTAATTATATAAGAATTGAGTCTGAATGTCATAGACTTCTCTAGGGGATGTATTCCTTAGGTTATCCTTCCTGGAAATACCCTTACACAACCGGTGGAGGCACTTCTTTGTTAAACCCAGAGCAATAAAGAAGACTATCAAAATGAATTATCACAGTTGTCTATTAGTGAATCATAAAGGAAATGCAGAGCTATAAGAAAAGTTTCTACATTATTCTGTAAATATATGTTTATAGGATCAAGGGAGATGATGCAATAGATAAATTTTATGTCATCAAACACTGAAATCATAGTTTGAATCCTCAGCACACATGTGTAACTCCATTGTGTAGGGATACCATGAGACAGACACCCATTCATCAACTAGTCTGACTGAATCTACAAAATCCAGCTTCAATAAAAAACCTGTATCAAAAAGTAAGTTGAAGAGTAATACAGCACATCTGACATCTACATCGGGCCTGCAAAAAAGAAACACATATACGCACACACTTACCATTTACAGGAGTATATTATATATATATATATATATATATATATATATATATATATATATAATTTAAATATTCATACACATATAAAGAAGAAAATAATTTACTTTTAAGTTTAGGTTCTGAGTAGTAAGATCAGCTTTTGTTCAATCTATGTAAATGAACTGAGTAACAATTTCCAAACCACGTTAAGAAAAACTAAGCCCTGTTTTATTAAGTTGAATAACATAAAATTTCCTTGTGTGTTTTACTAAAATAACTGTTCACATGGTTATTTACTTATTTATTTGGTGCTATGGATTGAACCCAGAGCCTTGATTAGGCTGAAACATTTAATCTGACACTAAGCTATGCACTAAGACTCTTTTAGATAAATACACTGCTCAGCAAATTTATTTATCAATAGTTGGTGACTCAGATTTGTATAAACAGATCTTGCTCAATCTTAGCAGTTGCAAAGAATTCCATAACACTGCTAAATCATAATTTAAGCCAAATCTCATTCCTATATTTTTATTGTTTGAATTATGTTCATTTACAGGGTAATACACACAAAACACAGTATTTTCCTCCCTTCACCTTTTAAATCCCAAGGATAGAACTCAAGTCCTCAATGTTGGTGGCAAGTGCCTTTATCAACTGAGTTATCTTACAAGCCCAGCTCCTTAGCCACTCTCCTATTTACTGAATAACCTTAACAAGCATTACATTTTCCTTTTCTTGATTCTTATTATCCAAATACTATGTTATATATAATTATGGATCTATCGGTATCTGAAATTCTGTATGAGTCTTAAAAGTAATATTAAGATAACATAGTATTGTAGCTAGACCTATAGGCACATGCCTACAATCTCAGTATTAGGGAGAATGAGAAGAAAGATGAGTTTGATGTCAGCCTAGGCAATATACCGAGACTGTTTGAGACAGGGAAAAGAAAAAGAAGAAAAAGAAGAAGAACAAGAAAAAGAAAAACAAGAAAAAGAAGAGAAATCATAGCATAGTATTGTTTAGCAAGACCAAACTGCCATCCAATGAAACAAAGCAAATATCACAATTTTCCACATAGACAACAAAAGAGATAGTGGTCTTAGGTTTTAAGAATTAGTGAAATTCTATTCATTTAAAATAATTTTGTACATATACATAAACATACATTATATACCCAGCATAATACATACACACACACACTGTGCACACACACACACACACACACACACACACACACACACACACACACAGCACAAGTGCACTATATAAAAATAGAACTTAGATACAACTAAATGCCCACTGACAGAAAAGCAGCCAACATGTTTAGTCAAATAATAAAAATGTTCAACCAACTGAACA
Organism: Phodopus roborovskii; assembly: GCF_943737965.1. Taxonomy (NCBI): domain Eukaryota; kingdom Metazoa; phylum Chordata; class Mammalia; order Rodentia; family Cricetidae; genus Phodopus; species Phodopus roborovskii. Next base: position 375,804 of record NW_026126437.1, read on the forward strand.
TTTGTGTTTAATGTACATGTTTATGTACAAATGGGTCTGTTCCTCATCCTCTAATGTTGCCATCTAATTGACATAAAGTGACATGGCAATGTAATCATTATTTGAATTTAAAAGACCACTCTGAAAGCTAAAATTATCTTGTTTTTTTTTTCATTTGCTCACATGGGTATTTCTTTGCCCACATTACAAATACTTTGATAGATCAATGCACTTATATAAACTGAGCAAGACATGTGCTGACCACTCAGAATGCATATTTAAAATATAATTTATATATGTATGTATCTGTGTGGTATGTGCATATAGTTAAAGCAAAGTGAAAATTGTCAACAAAATATGTTCATCTCAAAAGTTAAAATACTGTAATTGAAATTAGATATTATTTTAAACTATAAATTTAATTAAAGTGTTAATTATAATTAAGAATTATAAGATTTTTACTTTTTTATTATTTCTGTTAATTGTAAAGATTAATATTGCATCATTTTCCTCCTTCTTTTCCCCCATAAACAATTCATTAAACACATCCTTGCTTTTTTTCAAATTCATGACCTCTTTATTTTATTGTAATTATATATATCCAGAAAATTCATATATATATATTTTTATATATGTGTGTACGTATGTATATATATGAATACATATATATATATAAATAAATTTAATTCCTAAGTGCTTAATTACAACCTAATCTAAACACTGTTACTTGTATTTATGTTTACAGTGTTTGCCATTTTATATTGAATGGCCAGTCAGTGTCCTCTTCATTGGGGAAGACAGAAAGTCACAATAACCTTGTAGTAGTACATATGCACTGGTATTATTCAACACTCTCTAATTGGGCTTAATAATACCCAACAACAAATAAATCATGCCTGGTACCAGAAACCTATGTAATCACCCTGAGATGGTGAAACCGTTGGCCTTGGGAGAAAATCTAAAATCCCCAATTTAATAAAGCAGCGTAATCCCTAACTACATTGTCAATATTTGTCCTTCTATGTGGAATTGAGTAGAGTCCTCAGCAAAGAAATTTCTCTTTGCAGCAGATGGAGACCATTACAAAAAAAAAAAAAAAAAAAAAAAAAAACAAAGACAAGCAAGATGCAGAGTTAGGGGCAGGAAGACTGTAAGAGTCAGTATCAGGTAATTTTCTGTGAAACTGTCTCCTAGTAATGTCAGAAACTATACTCATATAGTTTCACCTACATGCTTTTTCAAGAATGAGCTGAACAAGGACAACAACAATAGCTGTGCCCAAGAGAAGGGAAGAAATCTCAGGAGCCCTTGGCAATACAAAAAGAACTATGCACAACATAGAAAGGCTAAGAGTTGCAGAAATGCTAAGGATATTATTTTGAATTTTATAACATAAAAATGGACTCGTAGTTATACACGTTTTAAAGAGTGAGAGATATTGAAATACTCAATTATAAATGGTATTTTTCCAAATACCCCCTCTCTTAGGGATCAGGAAGCCCTGTGCAAGAGGAGGCCCAAAGAATGTAAGAGCTAGGGGATGTAGTCTATCAAGAAAACTTGGCCTTCTAATCAACATGAGCAAAGCTCTTATCAACTCACTGAAACTGAATCAACATGTATACTTGGCTGTAGATGGCCAACAATAAATGAACTAAATGGCACCTTTGAAGGTTCCTTCTCTTATAATTTCACTACAAGTCTTTCCTTTTCCCTTTTTAAAAAAATTTGCCTTTGTATTCTTACTATTTTTATTTATATATTCTTTTCTTCAGTCATTTTAGTCTACAGTATTTTGTACGTGTATTTTCTATTTTTGTGTCTTTATGGGATTCTTGAGTATGTGAACAAGTGGGCAACTCTTTCTTGTATCTACTTTTAGGACTTTTCCTCCTGTTTATTTATTTGTCCATTCCTGTTATGTTAGTTTATGTTTTATTTTATCTATTTACTTATTTTATTATTATCTATTAGAAGTCTGTTTTCTAATGAGAGACAGAGTATCTGGATATGAGGGAAGTTGGGGAAGAACAGGGAGAAGCATAGGGAGGGGAAACTGTAATCATGATATATTATGTAAAACAAGTTCTGTTTTCAATGAAATGGAAAAATTAGAATTGTCCCATATTAATAGCAGCACACCTCATAGCTCTAGAACAAAAGGAAGAAATAATACTCGAAAGGAGAATATGGCAAGTAATACTTAAACTTAGAAATGAAATTAATAAAATACAAACAAGCAAAAACACACAATATTAAGAATCAATGAAAAAAAAAGAATTCATTCTTAAAGAATATGTGTAAGATTGGCAAACCTTTAGCAAAATTAAGTCAAATACAGAGTGAGTAAAAACAAAGTTATAGATAAAAAGGGGACATGACAACAGACACTGAGGTAATCCACAGGATCCTAAATACATACTTTAAAACATGTTCTCCACCAAACTGGACAATCTGACAGAAATTGATCATTTTTATGATGTTTATCACCTACCAACATTAAATCAAGATCAAATTTGCAAATTAAACAAACTTTTAATCTCTAGTAAAATAGAAGCAGTAACTAAAAGTCTACCCCCTACTCCCTTCCCCCAAAAATGCCCAAGGCCAGAGGGTTTAGAGAAGACTTCTGCCACATTTCAAAGTCAGTACTTCTCAAATTATCCTGTAATACAGAAATAGAAGAAACATTGCTCAATTTTTTTGAGCTCACAGTTGCCCTGAAATATAAACCATATAAAACCCAACACAGAGATTTACAAGTCAATTTCCCTTATGATCATAGGGGAAATAAATTAATGCTTGCAGATCAAATACAAGAACATACCAAAAGATCAACCCAAGCTGAAGGGCTTTTCTCCTCAGGCTTCTTGAGCTCCCACATTATATTCCTCTCTCTTTCCAGCCATATCCCTTCCAGTCTTCAGCTCTCTGATGCTGGGATTAAAGGTGTGTCACTTCAAATGTTGGGATCACTTTTGTGTGAGTTCTGTTTCTTAGACTGGTCAATTTCATTTGGCACAGACAGTCATCAATCTCTGTCTACTGAATGCTGGGACAAAAGAAGTGTAGCACTACTGCTTGGCTTCTATAGATAACTAGTGTGGCTAGCTTTGCACTCTGATTCTCAGAAAATCTTTACTTGCTAGATAATGAACCAAATGTCACCACAAATAGCATATTCTATCAGAAAAACTAATGGGGAGAACAACACAGTAGTCACTGGATTAGTAAATTGCCTATAAGGTTTTAACAGTAGATTCATGCGTAGGATTCAAGGTACATCAAACCAATTTTACATACATCTGTTGAGACAGAGTTTCTCTGTGTAACTTCCCTAGCTGTCCTAGAGCTAGCTCTGTAAAGCAGGCTGGCTTCAAAATCATAGAGATATGGTTGCCTCTGCCTTCTGATTTCTGGGATTAAAGGTAAGTGCCCCACTGAACTGAACTTTAAAACTTGTGACAAGAAGTAATTTTCCTTTTTATGCATGAGGATATTGATATAAACCAGTCCAAAAGAGTTTGCAATTATGAGCCACTTAGCACATTCACACTGTTTAGATGTCAACCAATACTATACTTTCATACATGGAAGTGCTTGGAGAGGGGAGAGGGAAGGGAGAATTATTGTAATCATATAATAATATCAAAAATGAAATAAAACAAAAATAAATGAAGCCACCAAATCTCTCAATTTATCAAAAATTTTTCTTGATATCCCCTTCAGTCATTCATAGAAAATGACAATCTGTTTTTAAACTCTATTTTCAATACTTAACTTCAAAGGACATACACTTTATTGAGAAGTCATTATCCCTTTTTACTTTATGCATCTTTTACATCTACTATCCATTATTATTCTAGGTAATGACCTTTTTGTTTTAATAATGCCATTGTAACAAATGTAGGGAGAACTTATTTTGAGGTCAACCATCTACCTTATATTTAATTGCTGTCATGTTCTAGTTACTCCTTCCTGATTAAATTCACAGTGAAAATAAGATATATCTGAGAGAAATCTAGGCAAATAAACTACTCAAGGACCTACAGGAAATTTGTACTAGACTTTGTAGAAATTGTGTTTCAAAAGAATAATTTTCCTAATGCATTCTTAAGTAGATTTGTTCATTTGTCTGTCTGTAATTTGTGTGGGTGTTGGAAAGATACTAGATTCAAAGGATGAAGCAAGTGGTTCTCCAAAATATGAAAGAAGATATTGATTTTCTATTTCAAGAGACTTCAAAAGCTTACTCTCATGGGCCCACGGACTACCTAGAAAAATATAGTATCAGCTTGCTTCATTTCATAATGTCAAGTTCCCAAAGGCTTTTTATAGTTCACCCTGTTTTTTTCTTGTTGGAGCAGATACTAATAGCATATATTAACCTTTACTCTACATCTGTTCACGTGAGTCTAGAAATAACTTTATGGGTTTTGTTTCCTGTGCATAAAATAAAATGGTAAATTTAGGAGTTGGGTTTACAGATTTGTAGAAAATCCAGATTAGTCTTCAGGTCACTAGTACCATATTTATGTCTCATTCTTGAGGCGCGAAATAGGTATTCATGAGGGTCAGATATCCATGCTTGTTCATATCTTAGATAAAAGTGTGTGAAAAAAATTGCGTGTGTGCTTATGTTAGTGTGCACACATAAGTGCAGTCTTGTATGTATGCATGTTTATACACATACATGTGAAGGCAATGGTCAACATTGTATGTCTTCTTTCTCCACCTTAACTTTTGAGACACAGTCTCTCACTGAGCCTGGAGCTCACCAATTCCCTAGAATAACTTATGATATGAAAATCTTTGTCCCCACAGCACTAAAAGTGCAGAGTAGCACCAGCATTCTAAGCAGACTTTAGGGGTACTTTAATATTTCACAATAGGCATGCTAACTGAAGAGATATTGCAAAAGCCTGTGTGAATAACTATTTAGAGAAAAAGAGTGATGCCGGGTGGTGCAGCACGTCTTTAATCCTAGCACTCTGGAGGTAGAGACAGGAGATCTTTGTGAGCTCAAGGCCAGTCTTTTCTATAGAGTGAGAGTGTGTGCCAGAATAGGCTCCAAACCTACACAGGGATACATTGTCCAAAATAATCAAAAGCAAAAACAAAAACAAACAAACAAAAATGGAAAACTGTGATGGGTTTTTGTTCATGAATTTGGTGTTGGTCTCATCAAATAAAAAAGAAATAGTTCAACGGTTAAGAGCACAGGCTGCTTTTTTAGGGGATTCAAGTGCAATATCTAGAGCTAGTAACTGTTTGCAATTGCAGACATAAGGGAATGCACACCCTTTTCTTGTGTAACAGGCACACAATATTATGTCAACATAAGTGCAGAGAAGACTCATTGACATGTAAATATGTATATAAATATATGTATATGCAAATACATATGCATGTACATATATAAATTTCTCATGCCTCATGAATAGCAAAATTTTTAATGCCATTATTCAGAATTGTATATAGATTTTCCAAGTAAATTTTGTTTAGCCAGCTTTACAGTATAGTATAGGACAAGTGATAAAAGTAAACACATAGGTCACATGAGAAATAATAATGTTAAAATATTCAAAAAAATTCCATTCCCCTTCTTATTATCAAGAAGACAAATTATAGACAAATGTTTACCCCTACTTATCTATTAGTTATTAAAAGCACATTAATGTACAACAAATTACTCATTGCACATTTATAAATGACATGAGTAAGAGTCATGGATTAAAGACTTTTCATAATTTGCTTGGTCTGTACACATTTTTAAAGACATTAACAAAATTGGTAAGAATCAATCTTATGAGAATTCTGAAGTGTTTATTTCATCTAAGTGATTCTTGAAGGGGAAACAGTAATTTAACCAAAGGAGGTTTTTTGGTGCATTTTGATTTATCGTCACCCAGACTTCTACCCTTTGTAGCACAAAGGATTTGAAACAACAGAGTTTCATATTTGAGCATCTCCTTTGCAAGAAGCAGAGCAGAGCTTGTTCTCACAACATTCTTTGCTTTCGGCAGATTTCCTGAAAGATTTACTGAGGATAATTTCTTAAGTTTACCCATCCCAGAAGTCTCTAAGTGTAGAGCAGTTGGTAGAAAGGAACTGTTCCTTAAAAAACAAACTCAGAAAACAAAATGAGAAAGCTACTGTCCAACTCTTGCAGTAAAAGTAGACAGTGAACAATTAATAAAGAATGAGAATCTTTGGTTAAAAGAATGCTGAAAATTTCCATCTACAATCAAAACTCATGCATTGGAAAGTACACACACACACATTTCACATCCTTTTGTGCTTAATATATACAGTAAGAAGAGACAAGCAGAGAGCAAAAAAAAAAGGAAAGATGATTGATATGATATATTAGCTCATCACAGAGACTATTTGGAGAATGTTAGCATTAAATCAGACTCTAAAATGAGTGATATGCACTGAAAAACAATTATTATTAGTATTATTAAAGGAAATTAACTAATTTAGTGTGAAGTCATTAACATTTGTGAATTTTAAAAGTTACGAATTACAAAGCAATACTAGTCAAGTTGATATATTAATTAATACCAATTTCTATGTAATTCCAACTTATTTGTTTGAATACAAAAAGCAAATCTTAAAACAAATGATACTTTTTCTTTCAAAAATAAAACAAGTCTGTAGTCATAGAGTAGATTATTGAGAACAATAGAATAGAGTTTTTAGTATAGACTCAGTCATAACTACTATAAATTATTTTCTAATTAATTTAACTGAGGAAAGAATAGGTTTTTGGAGCTTTGGATACAAATGGGTAAAAAAGGACTTGCCCTGGGGCTGACCATAAGACTTAGGTAATAAGAAAAAATTACTTTGAATGTACTGTGTGTATATATGTCCATTCACATATGTTTGACCATGTTAATATTTATGTGAGAAAGAGATAATACAGGTGGAAACCCAGAAAAAAATAATTCTGATGTCATTCTCAACACCATCCATCTTCAAGTTAGAATCTCAGTGGCATGAAGCTCGGTAGTGAAGCTTTAATATCTGCCCACTAAATCCTAAGTGACCTGCTGTTTCTACCTCCATCAGCTTGTCATTACTAACAAGCTCCACCATGCCCAGGTTCTTATGTGGAATCTGGGAATAGAATTCAGGCCTTGATGCTTGTTGTCCTCATCTTTTAAAATCTGAATGATTCTGAAACAACTGGTCACAAAATCATAATGCATTAATTTGACTAATAACTTACATATGTTATAATATGATATTTATAATATATACATACACAAGTATAAAATAACTAAAGCTAATTAAAAAACATAAATGCTAAAACCAAATATGTTAGGAGGAAATATCAAAGTTAATATTCATGGCTGTGTATTTGATAATGGATTTTTGTTAACAAAATTTTAGCCACAAATATTTTATATTGTACTTGACCAAATTTAAAAAATGTACCACCTTTTAGGCTTTGAAACAACAGAAAATAAAACTTCAAAAAGCATAAATGGGGAGAAATAATAATAATAAAAGAAAATAGAGTATGAGAACCAGAGATAATGGTTGGCTTCAGTGAATGAGTATATTTATAATATAACAAAGAATTTGTACACATAAACTTACCATTACCATGACTACCCACACAATATGAACATATATATAACATGGATGGGATGGTGGAGGGTATCTTAAATCCTAATCTCTAGCTGAAGAGTGATTATCAATTGATGGCTTCCCAGACATGAGAAATCAGTTTTCTCCAGGGATAAGTCCCTCATAGTTTATTCATGTTCCATTCATGTTCCATAAGGTAGCCTTAATACTCATGCACATATTGAAAACATTAAATTTACCCAATGATATTTTTTAAAATCCCATAAAGATAAGAGGGGACTACAGTGTATTTGATTTAAAATATTATACGCATGTACAAATACTTCAAACATTTTTTAATAAATATTACTAGGAGGCATGAATTGATGATCCTGGTATAAGATGAAATTTAGTTATTAACTGTCCTGTAGACCCACAAACCTAACACAGAAGACACACCAATCAATGGCCTGAAATAAGACATTTTGGTTAGTACATGGCTGTGAAGACAAAAGATCCAGGTAGATAATGTGTGGAATGTGGAATGCAAATGGACATAGAATTTCTGATAGAAGTAGAGGAGACTAAATCAAGGCCAATTTAGAAGGCAAAACAAGTTTGTTACTCAATTCATAGTTAGCACAAAAAGAACACAGATTCCATTTAACTCTAATATGTCATCAAACAAAAGAACAATTCTGAAAAGAACTATAGCATATCTCTGTGAGAAGAAAAATAAATGAACCTCACGTAAAGAATAAAGGAGATCTGAATTAAAAAAAAATGAAAAGTTAAACTCAACCAAAAAAATGAACTTCATATATGGAAGTAAAGAAAAAACTAATAGGCCAGTCAGTGGTGGCTCATGCTTTTAATCCCAGTACTCCAGAAGCAGGGACAAGTGGATCTCTGTGAGTATGAGGCCAACATGGTCTAATGAGTGAGTTCCAGGGTGGCCTCCAAAGCTACAGAGAATCCCTGTATCAAGAAAAAAAAAAGAAGAAGAAAATAGAAAGACAGAAAGAAAGAAAGGAAAAAAGCAATATACATAAATATTAAGGTATGTGTCCCTTTTAAAAGTACCAATGCTTTTAGAAAGGATTGCCAATGAATTAGTTAGAAGAGCTTATAGGCAAAGTATTCAAAGAACAATTTTAAATGTATGTAAACAACACAAATAAAACCTGAGCATTATCCAAGATAACAAAAATAAACACCTGAATAAAGTACTGGATGTCAAAAGTCAATTTAGGACATGAAATATGATAAAGACACATAAACACTGAACCAAAATTAAAGTAAAATAATGATGAAAGCAGAAATTTCAAAAGTTTTATAAAAGCTGAAAATATACCAATTGAAAAAATATCTTAACAAGCATATTAATGACTTGGAAAGACTATAAAAGATACAAATAAAGGATCAATTCAATTCATGATGGAAAAGTAATTGGATGTAAAAGTCACAAAAAACACTTTTAGTTAAATCATAAAAATATCCCCACAGTTATAGAGGAAATATTGCTAATTTATGTACAGAACTCTAAATAGATAGCTCTAGGAAGAAGCTTCCTAAATTATATTATAATTTAGACACTAAAAACACAAGCAAGGAAAAATTTTGAATGGTGTAATAGGAAATGGCTAAACCATATTAAAAAAATCATGCCAATGTAAGACTTGATTAGTAGTAGAAATTTTAAAAGCTTAGAAAGATGCATTGCAAGTACTAATGAACAAAGATTCCAAATTATTTTCTTGAAATTTTTCTGCCATAATTGAAGGAAAAATCAAAATTTTCCATGATAAATGCAGCTAAAATGAATTTGTGACTAGAAACCCAAATGTACAAAGAATACGAATGGGAATGCTTCAAACTAAAGAAGATATACAAATCCAAGAGAAAAAAATATATCATGGTAGGACAGTATTATAAATTAGGAATAGAGAAATGACACAAAATTTACAAAGTGACAAGAATTAAGGGTACATTCATTAATAATGATGAATACTGATGATGGTCTTAATTCCTCAGTTAAAATAACATCAACAAAAACAACAAAATTTGGAGTAGAAAAGAGAATATGTTTTTCCTCTCTTCCAGAAATACATATTATCATCTTTGGGGTAAAAGATCAAAAGACTGTTCTAAGAAAATGCACTAGAAAACAAGCTTGTATAGCTCTTATAATATCTGACAAAAGTAAACTTTAACCAAAACCATACAGAAAAGCTTAATGAGGTTATTTCATTTTCACAAGGGAAAATTCATTAATAGTGTTATAATGTACCCACATACATACTAAACATTAGTCGATCAATTTTACAAAACAACTATTACTAGTTGGAAGCTCGCAGATTACCCTCAATTTGGAAATAGATTTCAATATTCCACTGTGAACATCGCAATGCAAACTGCAGAAATATCACTGAGGCTAAGTGAATCCAGTTCTCACATGGATATAGAAGACATCTTCTAACATTCCGTTTTGTTTAGTTTTATGTCAAATTCAGAGAAGCTTGAGTGGTTTGGGGAGAGGGATTCTCAATTGAGAAAATGAATCCATAAGATTGGCCTGTAAACCAGTCTGTTGTACAACTTCATAATTCTGGACTGGTTTAGAAGATCCAGAACACCATGTGAGGTGCCAAACATGAGGCCATCCATCAATAAGTAGAAAGACAAAAAAGTAACATTCATGCCTGGTTTGTGATTCCAATCCTACTTTCATTTTTCTGCCTTGAGTCTCTGCTCTGACTTCTTTTGAGGATGAATTATTATGTGGAAGAATGAGATGAAACAATCCATTTCCACCCAAAGATGCTTTTGGTCATGGTGTTCTATCAACAGTGGAAATCCTAAGAGACTACCCAGAAAACAAATAACGCTCTTTAATATAATAATCCAAGGAACCCTCTCCAAAATAGGAAGCCTATAAGGACAAAAAGCAAGTCTCAATAAGTAAAAGAAAATTTTAATATAATTTTGTTATTTACTTTTAAATGGAATAAAAGTTGTTATCAATAGCAACATAAACTATGGGAAAAACACAAAAAAATTAAAGAATATAATTCATGCTACACAATTTATATTATTTTATAAGAAACAAGTAAATGAAAAATATTAGAAATAAAAATGAAGTCCTTAAATGCAGGGTAAATGAAAACACAACACACCAAAATCCATGCAATGTACCACCCTTAAGGGGAACTTGATAGCTATAATTGTATACATTAACAGCATTATAACTCAAATGAATAATTTAATAATACACAATTAGATCTTGGAAGAAAAGAATAAATCAAGACCTAAAGTAATAGATGGAGAAAAATAAATAATTTTCTACAGTAGGAAGTTTGCAAATGGGCTTCTAAAATAGCTTCATAGATTCTTCATGTTAAGGTATATACATGTATAAAGATAATTTTAAAAAGTCACCATGTATATTGAGAAACAGTGCCCCCACCATACATCATTAGCTACCAAATGAAACATCCAGTATCAGGAATGTGTTACATCTTTTTAGTTATGGTCCAAAGGGAAGTCAGAAACTCCACATAATTTTATAGGCCATTGCCATTATTTCTGGCTAGACTTCATAACTTGATGACTAGAGTCCATTGCTGAAGACTCCATCTATTGCTGAAGGACATGAAAATACGGAGCTGGTGTTCACCTATAATCTTCCTTCCTAATGATTGGTGTTCACCATGCTAGATAGTACATTAAATACTAATGGAGAAAATTAGCCATCAATACCACCAAGTTTTATACTCTGAAAACTACAATTTTACTTGCCAGTGAGATATATCCATTGGTACAATAGTGTGAGAAGTTATATAGGAATAATCTACTAACTTTTGATGGGGTTTTGGTGAGCTCTATGAGATAGAATTCAATCCTGATACTGTCAGTTAGGGCAAGAACTAGAAGCTATATTTATCATAGGCTGTAGTAAAACCCTACTATTATCATACTGTTTAATGAACATAACAATAAAACAACTCCTAATGACTTACTACTAACCCCATAGATAAGCACATCACTCTATCCTCTTCAGAAAGTTTCTTCTTGAAGTCAGTGGCAGTTAACATAGAGGTGAACAGCTAAACAATACATAGAGAGAGGGACAGACAGACAGACGGGCAGGCAGGCAGGCAGGCAGAGTTTTTGAGCACTCAGTATTTTTTTTAAAGAGTTGTCTTTATTACAACTCTTCCAATAAGGCTCAGGCACCATGGTAGAAGAGGAAGTGGAAAGATAGGAAGAGGCAGATAAAGTGGCCAAATTCAAGTATAATGTTTCCAGACACAGAATTGTGGATGCAAATATAAACTCATGTGACTACAAATGCTACACATTTGTCAAAATTCATAGAACTACATAATGCTAACATATACCTTTAATATAAGTTAAAAAAATTAATTATATTAGAGCATGGGCTCCTGTCTCAGGCATGACTTCTGCTTGCTAATTTTGGGATCTCCTGGCTTGGCAACCGTGGGCAGGTCAACTTGCCCCCAGCAGACCAAGCAATCCATAAGCTTGTGACATCTGTGTGCTAGGCCTGCCCACATTCAGGAAAGAGGTGAGGATGGGCCCTTATCTCAGGCCCACTTGCCCTCTTTGGGATATCCTGGCTTGTGGCTGCAGGTAAATCAACTTACTCCCTGCAGATCAAGCCATCCAGAATGTGCTGACATCACAGCACTAGCCCCACATCAACTCACCAGGAGAGGGAGTCTCTCAGACCTCCCTGCACACCTTGTGAGATCCATCATGAGAAGCATCTGAGTATTAAACCAGCTTGCTCCAACCATAAGAGAACCTTGGACCTGTACCCACCAGGAGAAGAAGGGACCCCCACCTGCATCCACTGGAAGAAGGGATAGGAAGACAACAATATAAGAACATATTCAGCATCAGAAAAACCAATTTAATGCTACTAGAGTCTAGGGACTCTATATCAGCAAGATCTGAATACCACAAAGCAAATGAAGCAGAAGAGAACAATCTTAAAAAAAAAAACTTCCAGAAGATGAAAGAGACCCTAAAAGACAAAATGAGAAAATATGTGAAAGAAAAAAAAATAAGAAAGGAAAACCAAAAATTGCAAGAACAATTCAAACAGTACAAGGTTTGAAAGCTGAAATAGAAACAATTAAATAAAAATACAGTCTGAGGGTATACTGGAATTTAAAAAGATGGGTAAATGATCAGGAACTACAGATGCAAGTGTAACTAACAGTATACAAGAGACAGTAGACAGAATCATGGGCATTGAAGATACACTAGAAAAAATAGATTCATTAACCAAAGAAAATCTTAAGTCCAATAAATCCCTAACACAAAATATCCAGAAAATTTACAACACTGTGAAAAGGCCAAAACTAAGAATAATAGGTATAGAAGAGGGTGAAGAACCCCAACTCAAAGGTGCAGAAAATATAGTCAACAAAATCATAGAAGAAAACTTCCCCAACCTAAAGAAAGATATGCCAATGAAAGATCAAGAAGCTTATAGAACACCAAATAGAGTGCACCACAAAATAAGTCCCCTTGCCACATAATAATACAAACACCAAACATGAAATAAAGAAAGATTACTAAGAGCAGCAAAGGAAAAAGGACAAGTAACATATAAAGGTAAATCTATCTGAATTACACGTGACTTCTCTATGAAAACTCTGAAAGCAAGAAGTTCCTGGATGAACATTCTGCAAACAGTAAAAAAAAAAAAAAAAAAATCATAGATGCCAGCCCCGACTACTATACGCCGCAGGAAAGCATACCATTACTATAGATGGAAATAACAAAATATTCCATGACAAACCAGATTTAAACAATACATATCCACTAATCCAGCTCTATAGAAAATACTTGAAGGAAAAGTCTATCCTAAGGAAGTTAACCACACTCACAAAAACATATGCAATAGATGATCCCACTTTACCAGAAGTCAAAACTAAATCAGAGTAAATCTACACACAGTACCACTACCAACAAATTCAAAACAAACAAGAATTAACATTTAGTGGTCCTTCATTTCCCTCAATATCAATGGTCTTAACTCTCAAATAAAAAGACACAGACTAACAGAATAGATAGGAAAACAGAAACCACCCTTGTGCTTCATACAAGAAGAAACCCTCAACTTCAAAGACAGATATTGTCTCATAGTAAAAGGTTTAGAAAAGATTTTCCAACCCAATAGATTTAATAAATAAGATGGTGTAACTACCCTAATATTCTAACATTAGACTTCAAACTAAAATTAATCAATAGAGATGAAGAAAGTCATTTCATATTTGTACCAGGAAAAATCCATCAGGATGAAGTCTCAACTCTAAACATCTATACCCCAAATAAAAAGGTACACACATTCATAAAAGAAAAAAAATAGTGAAACTCAGATATCACATGACCTCAAATAGTGGGAGATTTCAACACCCCACTGTCACTACTACACAGGATCAACAGACAGAACTTAAGAAAGAAACAAAAGAACTTACAGAAGTTATGACCCAAATGGGTTTAGCAGATATCTATAGGACATTCTCCAAACACATTTTACAATAGCCACAAATAACATAGTATTTTGGGATAATGCTAATCAAACAAGTGAAAGACCTATATAATAAGAACTTTGTATTTTTATAAAAGAAATTAAAGAAGATACCATAAAATAGAAAGTTCTCTCATGCACTTGGATAGGTAGGATCAACATAGATTAATGTCAATCTTGCCAAAAGCAGTCCAGATTCAGTGCAATATCTATTAAATTCATAGCACAATTCCTCACAAACCATGAAAGAACAATACTCAACTTTATATGGCAAAACAAAAGACCCAGGATAGCCAAACAACCCTGTACAATAAAGGAACTTCCAGAGACATCACCATACTAGAGTTGAAACTCTATTATAGAGCTATAGTCCTGAAAACACCTTGATATTGGTGCAAAATAAACAGATAGGCCAATGGAATCAAACTGAAAAACCTGATATTAACTCACACACCTATGGATACATGATTCTTGAGAAACAAGCAAAACTTATACAATGGAGAAAAGAAAGCATCTTCAACAAATTGTTCGGGCATAACTGGATGCTGGTAGGTAGAATACTGCAGAGAGATCTATATCTATTTCCATGTACAAAACCTAAGTCCAAATGGATCAAAGTCCTCAACATATATCCATCTACACTTACCTCTTAAAAGAGACAGTGAAAGGTATCATTAAACAAATTAGTGCAGGAGATGGCTTTCTGAATATAACACCAGTAGCACAGACACTGAGATCAACAATTAATAAATGCAACCTCCTAAACTGAAAAGCTTCTGTAAGGCAAAGAACACAGTCAGAAAGACAAAATGACAGACCACAGAATGGGAGAAGATCTTCCATAAACCCACATCTGACAGAGGGCTAATCTCCAAATTATGCTAAAACCCCATGAAGATAGTCACCAAAAACACCAAAAATTTCAATTAGAAAGTAGGGTACAGAATTAAATAGAAAATTCTCAATAGAGGATTCTAAAATAGCTGAAAGACACTTAAGAGAGTGTTCAACATCCGTAGCCATCAGGGAAATGCAATTCAAAACAACTCTCAGATTGGTTCCTTTTTTAAAAAAATTATTTATTTTTATTTTATGCACAATGGTGTTTTGGGTGTTGGGTTCCGTGGATCTGTGGTTACAGATAGTTATTAGCTACCATGCAGGTGCTGGAAATTGAACCCCAGTCCTCTAGAAGAGCGCTCAATGCTTTTAACCACTGAGCCATATCTCCAGCCTTTTAGATAAGATCTTACTCCCATCAGAATGACTATAATGATAAACACCAATAGCTATTTATATTGGAAAGGATGTTGAGAAAGGGGAACACTCCTCCACTGCTGGTGGGAGTGCAAACTCATACAGCCACATTGGAAATCAATATGGTGGTTCCTCAGGAAATTTAGAATCAGTCTACCACAAGATACAGCAATTACATTCTTAGGCACATACTCAAATGGTGCATATTCACACAAAGACATTTGTTCAACTATGTTCATATCAGCATTATTTGTAATATCCAGAGCCTAGAAGCAATCTAGATGACCCTCTACTGAAGAATGGATAAAGTAAATATGGTACATTTATACAATTGAGTACTACTCAGCAGAAATCCAAATGAATGGAACTAGAAGAAACCATCCTGAGTGAAGTAACTCAGATACAAAAAGAAAAACATGGTATGTACATGGATTTTACACATAGAGCAAAGGATCACCAGCCTATAATCCACACTGCCAGAGTAGCTAGGAAACAAGGGGGACTCTAAGAGAGACATACATGGTCCCCCAGACAGGGGGAAAGAGACAAGACCTCCTGAGCAAACTGGGGGCATATGGTGAGGGCTTCAGGAGAAGGATAAGGGGAGAAAAGGAGGGGAGAGGAGAACATGAAGGAGCAGGAAGTTTGAGTTGGGGAAGAATAGAGGAGAGCATGAAAAGAGATACTATAATAGAGTGAGCCATTATAGATTTAAAGAGAAATTTGGCACTATAGAATGTTCAGAGACCTACAAGGATGACCAAGGCTAACAATCTAAACAATAGTGGAGAAGTTACCTTAAATGCCCTTCCTGAATAATGAGATTAATGATTACCTTGTATGCCATCCTAGAACCTTCATCCAATAGCTGATGGAAGCAGAAGCAGACACCCACAGATAAATACTAAGATGAACTCCTGGAATCCAGTTGCAAACAGAGAGATGTAATGATCAAAGGAGTCAAGACCAGGCTAGAGAAACTCAGAAAAACAGATGACCTGAACAAGGTGGAGCTCATCGACCCCAGACTGAAAGCTGGGAGACCAGCATAGGACCAATCCAGACCCCCTGTATGTGAATGTCAGTTAGGAGGCCTGGGCAATCTATGGGGCCTCTGGTAGTGGACCAATATTTATTCCTAGTCTACAAATGGACTTTAGGAGCCCATTCCACATAGATGGATAATCTCTTAGCCTAGACACATAGAAGATGGCCTAGACCCTGCCCCAAATGATATGATAGACTTTTAAGATCCCCCATAGAAGGAGATAGGAAGTTGGAGCGGGACAGGGAGGAGGGAAGGGAGAGGGATCTGGGATTAACATGTAAAAAATAGGTTATTTCTAATTTAAATGAAAAAACTAATTATATTAATGTCTTGATACACTTTTTGATAGCTGTAATAAATGAACCAACAAAAACAACATGTTAATAGTAAAGTGGGTAAATGGGGCAGAAGAATTGTAGAAAGTATGTAGGGAATTTGTAATTTGTGCTCTTTCATCTATACATCTAAGTGTGCTTAATACCAATATCTTGAAATGCATATGCTAATTAACCTGACAGTATAGTCTGCTATATTCTCATATAAAGAAGGATTTACCAAGTTTTATTGATGGTACTCTTGAAGTAATGCCATTTGGTTGAATATTTTAGTAACTGCTACAAATTGAAGGAGGTGGTAGTATTAAAAGTGATATTCATGACCTGTTATTTTGTTAATTTCTTATACAGGGTCATACATAGAAAACCAATTAATAGATTCCTACAGCATTCTGCAAAGTGAAACCTATTTTGCATCTCTTTCAAAACAAGTATTGTCCCTATAAGCCGCATATAGTTCTTTAAGCTTAAGCATTTTATAAATATGTCTTGCAAACTCCATAAGCATTCAAGTTCTTTTTCGCATGTTTCAGAGTGCTATATTTTTCCCATAAATGAAGCAAATAAATGCTTGTTATTATGCCTACCAACACAGTGAACATAGCTACATTCCTGTCCTTATATTAAAGAATGTAAAATTCAGATACATTCCAACATTTTCTCCCTTTATTTAATATTTCTGCAAGCCATAATATCTCAGGTGTTTGATCTGGGAAATAACTATTTTCTAACATTAATTCTGGAGCAGTGTTTCTCAACCTGTGAGTCACTACCCTTCTGAAACTTAAAATGACTCTTCCATGGTGATCTTCTAAAATTTTCATTATCTTAAATGGGTATGCACAGCAGAATCATAGTTGCATTTTAACCAAGTTATGACATCATAATATCAATCTTACTAATTAATAAAGTTGAAAAATGTAAGCATTTGTTGATTCTAGCTAGAAAGTTACTAGATTTCTATAGAACAGTGGATTTCAACCTTTCTAATGCTTAGACCCTTTAATAGAGTTCTTCATGTTGTAGAGAACACCCCTCCCAAACCAAATGTTTTTTCACCTCTCTTTCATCTGTATAGTCTTTCTATTGACATTAATAGTAATGTAAATATTTATGTTTTCTGAAAATTTTATATTTATATTTATGGAACCCTTGTGACAACAACTCAATTGTATGACAACTACACCCAATGCTGGAATCTTTCGTGTGAATAGGAGCCTAGCTAGAGTTCTCTCTCCCTCTTATTTGAATATTTCATTAAAAGACCCCATATTCTACACATTGTTTCCATTGCACCAGATTTTAATAATTTCCCTAAAGGTCTTTCTTTTCTAGCTGTATCTCCCATTATTCCCTCCCTGAGTCTGTGGTAGATGTAGTAGCCTTTGGGTATACGTCCAAGAGTTGGAGAGCAGTATCTACAGTTATACCAATTACCATCTTTCTAAGCAATTGCCATACTGTTTTGCATAGTAGCTGTACAACTTTGCACTCTCAACATCAGCAGAGTATTTTTCCTTTTCTTCCTTATAAGCATGAACTCTCACTTATATTACTGATCTAAGCCGTTTGACAGATAATGGATGGAGTCTTAAAGTAGCTTTAAGTTGCATTTCTTTGACTGTTAAGCATGTTGAACACTTTTTTTTTCAAGTATTTCTTAGCCATTTGCATTCTTCTATTGAGAATACACTCTTTAGTTCTGTATCCTATATTTTAATGGGGGCATTTGATTTTTCATATCAAGTTTCTTGCATTCTTCATGTATTTGTATATTAACCCTCTATTAGATGTAGAGTTGGTAAAAATATTCTGTATACTGCTGCTTTGCCCAAATCACAGTATTCTTTGCTAATCAGGTGCTTTTCAGTTTCATGAAGTCCAAATTTTTTAATTGTTAATTTTAATGCCTGAATTAAATGGTGCCAAGTTCAGAAAGATTTTCTTGTGGCAATGAGGTCAAAACTACTTTCCACTTTCTCTTCTATCAGGTACATTGAATCTGGTTGAGGTCTTTGATCCATTTTGACTTAAGTCTTGTGCAGAGTTATTGGCATGCATGCGTTTGTGTATTTTTACATGCAGTCATCTACTTTGCTTATCACCATTTGTTGTATATACTTTTATTTTTTCCACAATGTATTTCTGGATTCTTAATCAAGAAACCAGAAAATATCTCCCTCCTATCTCTAGATTAAGGGAGTATCCCTCCATGGGTAGGTGCTCCCAAAGTCCTTTTGTTTACCAGGGATACATCCTGGTTCCACTTTCAGTGGTCCCTTAGACGCCCAGGCCTTCTAATTGAGACACATGTACAGGGGATCTGAGTCGGTCCAATGATGGTTTCCAGCTATCAGTCTGGGGAACATGACCTCCCTCTTGTTCAAGTCATCTGTTTCTGTAGTCTGCTATTGATGGATTTGCTTATCATTCTTCCCTCTCTGCAACTGGATTCCAGGAGTTCGGCTCAGTATTAGCTCCCTCCTTCCCTCCCTTTTACCCTCTCTGCCCTCTCACATGCACTCTAACCACCCTCCCATCCCCCCACCCCAATTCCATATGTAGGGGAATGTCATCCAGTAGTGGTCATATAGGTCTGCCATTCTGACAAAAATAAGATGGTATTTCAGAGTTGCCTTGATCCCTGATGGCTAAGGATGTTGAGCATGTTCTTAAGTGTTTTTCAGCATTTTTTGGATTCATCTTTTAAAATCTCTATTCAGTTCTTTACCACACTTTTTAATTGGATTATTTGATGGTTTTGGAGGCTAGATTCTTGAGTTCTCATTCAAGCCGTCACAATGGAGATGTGAACCTGCCCTCAATTTTCTGCTAAAGAAAACCTATGCAATGTTTAGAGGAAGTGCAGAGACATTCTTTCAGGGTTCTTCATGTAGCCTAGCCATGTACTATGTAACCCCAAGCCAGTTATTCACTATATTTAAAATTTCTCACTGAAAACAAAGCAAAAATAATAATTCCTCTTCATGAGAACTCACATACAAAATAATTTATTACTACTTGGAATTGTGTTTGGATTAATCTTTCCAAACCACACAATTTATATAAAGATAATATCAACTTTGTACAATGAAATCTCTTCAATAATAAGAAAGGGAATAATGTGCTTTTAGAAAACAGAAAAAGGATATTAAAAACCATATCCCAAAAAAAGACATTTAATTATTCCACATGTAAATGTAAAAATATACCAGGTTTCTACCTAAAACTCTATAATGGTTCCCTCTATAGAGATATCTTTTCCATTCCTCTCCCCTTCCATGCATCCCTCAACTCTGTGTGCTTGATCCCATTCTCCACCATTTACTCTCTTACATTTCACCAGTTTACCTAGAAGCTGTTAACTATTGTTCCTTTCTTGGGCCCTCCATATGTGTCCCTCTTTGGTCCCTCTTTTTACCTAATTTCACTGGCTAACCTGTGAATCCACAAAGATGACCCCAGCTAAAACTTCTAACAGTATTTGGGAGGGTGTATGAATAGGCCTTTCGCTGTAATCAGTTTAGTGACTACTCTAATTGGTATCATAAAACCTGTATCCAGTAATTCATGGAAGCAAATTCAGTGACCCATAGCCAAGCTCTGGGCTGAGCTCCTGGAACTCAGTTGACAGGATAAATCATATTAAAAGGGGGTATTTAGATCATGATGGGGAAAACCACAGAGACAGCAGACCTGAGCTAGTAATTTTCAGATTATTGTCTGACAGCTGGGGAGCCTGTATGTGAATGAACTAGGCCCTCTGAATATAGGTGACAGTTACATGGCTTGATTATTGAAGATGGCCCTGGTAGTGGCACTAGGACCTATTTAAAGTGCATGAAATAGCTTTTTGGGGAGGTCTATTTCCTATGGTAGTATACCTTACAGAGTCTTGATAGGGGTGAGACTTGGTCCTGCCTCAACTTGATATGCCAAACTTTGTTGACTTCCCAAGGAAGACCTTACCCTCTCTGAAGCATGGATAAGGGGTAAGAACTAGGAGGCAGGGGAGGGTGGAAGAATAAATGAGAGGGAAGGGAAACTAGGGTTGGCATGTAAAATTAAAAATATTTTTTAAATAAAAAAAAATGAAAAAATGTCCACTGGCATTACTTAGTTAGTTCTTCATTGTAGGACAAATATATGAGGCAAATAGCTTAGAGAAGGAGACTTAATTTTTGGATCATCATATCATGGCTATGTGTTCTCATTGAACATGTACATTAGGATATATTAAGATAAAAATAATAAGCTCCCTTCAGAATGAATGTGAGGCATATATAAAGGAAGGGGCCATGGTAGAGACATAAACTTAATGACACATCTTCTTTCATAAAGAGTGACCCTCACACTGACCCAATCCAAGTTAACACAACAGAGAAACTAATCAATTATTTTACCAACTCCATGACTCTGTCACATCTCATTACAATAGCTTTTAAGAGTGTAGACACACATATACAAACAAAATATTAAAAATGCTGATACATTCGCAGCAGTCAAAATGCCTATTGTACAAAAATGTAAAACAAACCAACAAAATAATGTTTGAGGATGACATGCAGGAAAGAGAAACTGACAATGTCTTTGCCAAAAATTTACAGTACATTAACTGTTATCTAAAATAGTGTCTAAATATTATCTAAAAATGATGGGAGAGCCAGAGGTGGCAGATGACTTCAAGGAAAGAGCATCTTCTAGACACCACAAGGCTGATGCACATATTAATTCAGAGCCTGAGAACATACACATGGCTCACAAACCAGACAAAATCCCAATCTGGAGAATGGGAAGTAAATATATATTCCCACCCTTAACCAAAAATATATTTTGAGTTAATACTTTCTGGAAAAGAGAAAACAGTTTTCTACACAGAGTTGTCACTGATTACATAAACTACATTCCAGGGCTGGTGTCATGCCCAGAAATAGTTGGGAAAAACTAAAAAAGACTCTGTTTTTGTTTGAACTTTTTATGTAATTCTTAGGGGTTTTATTGTTGTTTTTAGTTTGTTTTGATTATCATTTTGTGTTTTTTTTCTCTTTCAATCATGGAGACAGAAAGATACTGAGAAAGAGAGAGACAAACGGGGGGTGGTGAATAGAGACAGAGAAAATGAGCATGAAGTTGAGTAGTCAGGAGGATCTCACAGGAGCTGGGGAAAGAGAAAAAATATGAACAAAATATACTTCATGAAAAATTATTTTCAATAAAAAGTAAATTAAAATATAAAAAAGAAAATTCAATGAAACATATAAAACTGTAAATTTTTTTAGAAAATATATTATTGCAAATAAATTTAAAAAAAGGTAAAATTAATCATATTGAAGTCTATACAACTCATTGAACTACAGGCAATCACAAAAGTAAGCTGGGTAGTTTGAATTTAAACGGGCCACATAATCCCAAAGGGAGAGACATTATTAGGATGTGTGACCTTCCTTAAGTAGATATAATCTTGTTTAAGGAAGTGGGTCACTGTGGAGCTGGGCTTCAGGATCTTTTTTCTCAAGCTTAACTCAGTGGGATAGCCAGGCAATTTCCTGTTGCCTTCACATAAAGATGTAGGACTCTCAGCTATTTCTTCAACATCATGTCTCTTGCCTCCATGTCACACAATGAAGATAATGGATTGAACCTCTCAATTAAAAGCAAGCCACTCCAATTCCAAATTTTCCTTTATAAGAGGCTCTTCACGGCAATAAAAATACTAAGAAACTATAGAGATTCACACAAAATTTTACACAGTCAGTATCAAATATATTTTATTCACTTTTCCACCTGTGGTGACATATTATTTATGATTTCTTAAAGTTTGCCTGGAGATTCAGAAAGCAAAGCCAGGCTCATAGTATAGAAATAAGACAGTGGTGGTAAATAACTTTAATCCTGGGACTCAGGATTAAGAGGTAGATGGACCTCTGTTAGTTCAAGGCCAACATGGACTACACAAGATTGAAGAATAACAGAGCTCATTCATGTCTTTGATTCCAGCACCTGCGACCATATGCTTTTAATTCCAGCATTATGGAGGTATATAAGACAGCAAGGTCTCAGAGCTGACATTCAGTATCAGGAGTCACTGGCCATTTCAAGGAGATCATAGCAGTCTGAGAGAATCTGAGGAATAGTGAGTTTAGGAAGAGTGTTAGGATTACCCTTTTGGTCTGAACTTAAGTAGAGGTAAGAGCTAGTGGCTGGCTGCATTTAAGTTGGATCTCTTTGTTTCTTATCATAAATAAAAAACAATAAACATAGATATTTAAACATAGGTTTAGTAATATTTGGGGTACATGCCCAGGAGTGACATAGTTGACTCATAATATACTTTTATTTTTAATTTATCAAGGAACCTCCAAATTGTCTTCTATAATTTCTGTATTTGTTAGTTTGTTCTTGCCCACAGTACCAGTGCAGAATTATTCCCTTTTCAACATCTTTTGTCAGATTTTTTTGTTGTTGTCCATTCTGACTCTGTAAAGGTGGTTTCTAAAAGCTGTTTTAATGTGCTTTTCCTTGAAGAATAGAGATTTTGAATACATTTCAACTGTATTGGTAGTTTGTGTTTCTTCTTTTGAAAATTGCTTGTTCATTTTCAGAAACCCACTTGTTGATTGACAATTTTGTGTCTCAGTGTTTGATTTGTACAGTTTTGGTAAATTCAGGAATTATCTCCCTATTGACATATAACCATTAATAAGGAGAAGATATTAATAGTTATTAAATACAATTCTTGTATAAACCCAGTTAGAAAAAGTAATCAAAGATTTATTTTCATTTTTATCTTCTTTTAAAACTATATTAAATTAGTGTTATCTAATATGTAAGCCATATTGCTGAGCACAAAATAAATAATGATTTTATATAAAACAAGTATATCAAATATAAAAAAATTGTCCACATTAGTTACTGAAATAGAATCAGTAATGAACACCCTCTGGCCAGAAGCACAGAAATGCATAGCTCCACTACAGTATATTACTAATAATTAAAGCATTAATGTCAAAGCTTCTTTAATATTTCCAAATCATTTAAAAATGAGGAGCACCTCTAAAAGTTCTTTATTGACTCAGTATTACCTGACAGAAAAACGATACCAAAATACTAAAGGAAAAGAAAAATATAAAGCTGAGGTGACATAATGCTCTTGTACACTATAAAGATTTGTCAATCATATTGATTTAATAAAAAGCAAATTTTCCATAGTCAGGCAGGAAGTAAAGGTAGGGCTACCAGACTAAGAGAATTCATGGAAGGGGAAGGCAGAGAGTCACAAACCAGACACAGAGGAAGCAATATGAGAATGCCTTACTGATAAAAGGAATCAAGCCATTTGACTAAATGTAGATAGGAATTATGGGCTAATTTAAGATGTAAGAGCTTATTAGCAATGAGGGTCATCAAAAGGCAAAACAATTAATAATAAATATATTTTTCTGTGTGTTTATTTGGTACTGAACCACTGCAGGACCTGTTGGGAAATGAATTTCCCTTTATATAAAACTTTAATCTGTCTAATGAATTGTGAATGAAAATTGGCAATATTTATTCATAAATAAAATTCGATAACTCATGCATGATTGCCAATTGACTTGAAATACAGAGATATTGCCATTTTTATAAACACAAGAAATAGTTTGACAACATTCTGTGCCATTTTATGATAATATTCCAACAAACAAGAAACAGAAGAAAATTGCCTCAATGCTATAAAGGCCATCTATACAAACTCACATCTGATAACATATTTACTAATAAAACACTTACATAGCTTTTTTTTTCTGAAATTAAGAGCAAAGTAGGACTCTAAGTTAAATTTTATCTATAAAACCAAAAGTCCTACTCACAGTGAACAGGAAAGAAAAACATACAAATCCTCCATGGGACAGGAGGAAGGTAAGCTGCATCTCTTTGTACATGAGATAAAGTTCAACATAGAAAACTTCCAAGTGCTTCCAGAAATTCCAAGGTAATTGTAGCTTTGGAAAAAGAGTTTGATAATGAACCTTCTGCGTTTTTTGTGTGGAACACTTTGAAGAGTATTGGTATAAGCTCTTCTTTGAATTCTGGTAGAATACTGCACTGAAATCATCTGGCTTGGGGCTGTTTTCTGTTGGGAGACTTTTAATAAATGCTTCTATTTCATTATGTGATATAGTCCTGTTTAAATTGCTTATATTTTCTTGATTTAATTTTCTCCAGAAAATTGTCCATTTCTGTTAAATTTTCAATTTTTTGGAGTACAGGTTTTCAAAGTATGACCTGAAGAGTCTCTGGATTTCCTCAGGGTCTGTTGTTAAATCCCCCTTTTCATTTCTGATTTTATTAATTTACATGCTCTCTCTCTTTGCCTTTTGGTTAGTTTGGAAAATGGCTTGTTTTCTTCTTGATTTTATTGAAGAAACAAGTTATTTTTACATTGATTCTTTGTATTTTTTTGACTTTAGTTGTTTCAGCCCTCAATTTGATTATTTCTTGGTGTCTACTCCTCTAGAGTAGGTTTGTTTCCTTTTGTTCTAGAGCTTTCAGTTATGCTGTTAATTCTCTAGTGTGACTACACTCAAGTTTCTTCATGTGGTACTTAGTGCTATAAAGTGTACTCTTATTACTGCTTTCAATGTGTCCCATAAATTTTGCCTTCATTCTCATTGAATTCTAGGAAGTTTTTAATTTCATTATTTTTTCCTTGACCAAGGAATGGTGCAATTGCACATTCTTCAATTTCCATGAGTTAATAGGTTTTCTGCAAGTTGTGTTGTTGTTGAAATCCAACTTTAAAGCATGATAATCTGGTAAAATACAGAGGGTTATTCTAATATTTTTGTACCTATGCATGTTTGCTATATTAATGAGTATGTATTTGATTTTAGAGAAGGTTCCATGTGGCGTTAAGAAGAAGGTATATTCTTTGGTGTTTGGATGGAATATTTTATTAATGTCTGTTATATCCAATTGGGTCACAACTTCTGTCAGTTTCTCTATTGCTTTAAGATTCTGTCTGGTGGAACTGTCTATTGTTGAGAGTGGGGTGATTAAATCTCTCACTATAAGTGAGGTTTAGGGAACTATAGACCAAAATCCCTTATGAACATTGATAGAAAAATACACAATAACATACTGGCAAAAATCAAATCCAAGAACACATCAGAGAAATCACCATGACAAAGTAGGCTTCATCTCGGGGATGCAGGAATGGTTCAACATAAGAAAATCCACCAATGTGATCTACCATATAAACAAACTGAAAAAGAAAAACCACACAATCATTTCACTAGATGCTGAAAAACTTTTAACAAAATCCAACACCCTTTCATTGTTAAGGTGTTGGAGAGACCAGGGATGACAGGAACATACCTAAACATAATAAAGCAATACACAGCTAACTAAAGCCATCATCAAACTAAATGCAGAGAAATTCAATGAAAGTCCTCTAAAATCAGGAACAAGTCAAGGCTTTCTACTCTCCCCATATCTCATCAATATTGTACTTGAAGTTCTAGCTAGAGCAATAAGAAAACAAATGGAGATCAAGGGGATACAAAGTGGAAAGGAAGAAGTCAAATTCTCACTATTTGCAGATGATATGATAGTGCACATAAGTGACATAAAAAACACTATCAGAGAACTCCTACAGCTTATAGACATATTCAGCAATGTAGCAGGATACAAGATTAACAAAAGACAGCCTAATATGTAGAAATGAGAAAGGGACTCAGAAAGAACTCAGAGAAACATCACATTTTACAATAAACACAAACAACATAAAATATTTTGGAGCAATGATAACCAAACCAGTGAAAGACCTATATAATATGAATTTTGAGTCTTTAAAGAAAAAGAAAAAAAAATAAAGAAGTTACCAGAAAATGGAAAGATCTCCCATGCTCTTGGATAGGTGGGATCAACATAGTAAAAATGGTAATCTTGCCAAAACTAATCTACAGATTCAAGGCAATCCCCATAAAAATACCAACACAATTCTTCAAAGACTTGGAAAAACAATACTCAACTTTGTATGAAAAAACAAAAGACCCAGGATATCCAATACAACCCTGTGCAATAAAGAAACTTATAGGGGCATCACCATCCCTGACTTTAAGCTCAACTATAGAGCTATAATCCTGAAAACAGCTTGATATTGGCACAAAATTAGACAGGTAGACCAATGGAATCAAACTGAAAACCCTCATATTAACCCACACACTTATAGACACCTGATTTTTTGACAAAACAGCTAAAATTATACAATGGAAAATAAAAAGCTTCAAAATTGGTGCAGACATAACTGGGTGCTGAATTTATATCTATCACCATGCACAACACTTAAATCCAAATGCATCATACACCTCAACATAAATCTAGCTACACTGAACCTCTTAGAAGAGAAAGAGAGAGGTTCCCTTGAAGGGATTGGGACAGGAAACCATTTAAAGAAAATATTCAATCATCTATCCTATCTTTGTGAGTCTAAAGTCTTATATGTAACATCTTTAATCCTAAGAATAACTATAACCATAACTATCTGTATTCAACTCCATCAAAGACCACAGAAGAATAATATATAAACTCGAGAGAAGACAGAGAAAATTCACTGTCTGGTCAGTCACCTGAAGTTACTCTCTAATATTTCATCTGGCAGACTCCTCAGCAAAGCAGGAAATTAAACTGTCCACCTGTATTGGCAGTTTGTCAGTCATTTTTCTCTGTGTCTTGCAGAATGTCTGGCACACTCTTCCATGAAGCAGGAACCCTGTATAAATGTCCATTTTGTATCAGCAGTCACTTTTCCGTGGGTCCTGCATGTCTAATTTATATAGCATAAACATAAATTCAAACAGTACAGACAAGAATAGTATCTTGTCCAAATTACTAGTCTTGCCATATTGAAAGCAAACTTTATAACGCATTTCTTCGATGTTCATCTTCCTTTCTGATGCAGGTGGTGTTGCCAGGACAAGTTCTGTCTCACTGTCAAGAAAAACCCTAAACCATTTTAAATGCCATATTCTGTAGGTCTTTGAAATGTTTGGAGAATACCTATTCATCTCAAATACATGACTGCATATCTGTCACATAATTTGGGGCAGGACCTCCCTTCTTATCCAGGCTGAAATAGTATCCCTCCACAGGGAATGGGATCCCCAATCCCATTTGTGCACTAGGGATAAATACTGGTTCCTCTGCCAGAGGACCCATAGACAGCCAAGGCCTCCCAACTGACACCCATGTTTAGCGGGTCTGGCTTGGTCCTATGCTGTTTCCCTAGCAGTCATGGGGTCCATGAGTTCCCACTTGCTCAGGTCAGCTCTTTCTGTGGGTATCCCCAGCATGGTCTTGACCCCTTTGCTTATCACCCCACCCCCTCTACAACTGGATTTCTGGAGTTCAGCTCAGTGTTTAACTGTGAATTTCTGTTTCTGCTTTTGTCAGCTACTGGATGAAGGCCCCATGATGGCATTCAATGTAGTCACCAATGTCATTATAGGAGAAAGGTATTTAATATAGCCTCTCCAATATTACTTAGATTTTTAGTTGGGGTCATCCTTGTAGATCCCTGGAGATTTCCCTAACCCAGATTTCTTTTTAAACCTATCATGGCTCCTTCTATCAAGGTATCTCATTTTTGCTCTCCTTCTATATTCTTCCCCCAATTCAGTCTTCCTGATCCCTCATGTTCTCCTCCCCCCTTCTCTTCCCCTCATCGTTCTCCTACCTCCCTCTCCCCTCTCTCACTGACCCCCAATTTGTTCAAGAGATCTTGTCATTTACCCTTTCTCTGAGGGAACCAAGTATTTCTCTCTTAGGATCCTCCTTGTTTCCTAGCTTCTCTGTGGCTGTGGATTATATGCTGGTAATCCTTTGTTCTATGTCTAATATCATGTTTCTCTTTCTGTGTCTGGGTTACCTCTCTCAGGATGGTTTCTTCTAGTTCCATCCATGATGGGAGATGTCATTCTATATATGTTTCTCACACTGGTTAATAATAAAGCACTGTTGGCCAATAGGAAAGGAAGACAGGAGGGACTAGGAGACAAGGAGGAAATAGGAAGTAGTAGGGAGGAGTCAAGATGGAGAGTCTGAAGAAAGCAGTATGCCGCTGGCTCCCCGGTAAGAGAAATACATAGATCAGCAGAAATGGGTTAATAATTAAGGCAGAGCTAGCCGATAAGAAACTAGTACCTGAACAACAGTATTGTATCAAATACAGAGTCTCTGTGTATTATTTGGGGCTGGTGGCATGGCAGCGGGACAAGACCAGAGGCGGCAGGCGGAAAAACCATATTCGTTACACATCCATTTGCCTACAAATTTTAAGATGTCATTGTTTTGTTTGTTTGGTTAGTTGGTTGTTTTTTGTTTTTGTTTTTTTTTTTTTTTTTTTACTGAGTAGTGCTACCTTGTGTAAATGTACCATATTTTCTCTATCTATTTTTCAGCAAGGAACATCTAGGTTGTTTCCAGCTTCTGGCTATCACAGATAATGCTGCTATGAACATTGTTGAACAGATGTCCTTGTTGTATGAATATGCATCTTCTGGTTATGTACCTAAGAGTAGGATTGCTGGAATTTAAGATATACTGATTCTCATTTTCCTGACAAACCCCATACTGATTTCCAAAGTGGCTGTATCAGTTAGCATTCCCACCAGCAATGAAGGAGTGTTCCCCTTTCTCCACATCCTGTCCAATTAATATCACGGACATTATACTATTTGAGATTAAGGGAAAACATATCAGTACTAGCATGTATTCTCAGAGTTTCTAAAATTCATATTTAAAAAATAACTTATGCTAAATCAATGTTGCTTTCAAAGAACTGCAGTGTTTAGGAATACTCAATTAAAAATTTTAGAACTCAAGTCTTTCAGTAACAGTCTCTCATGGAGTCACATTTATTTATTTGACTTCATTGTCTATTCTTCATCAATACAATGTATAAAATGATAAAAATTATTTTATTCACATTTAATTTTGATTTTTGAATATACACATATTAGAAAACAGTATATAGAGTTCTGACATTTTTCATTCTCTTTCAAATAGTAATTTCTTACAAAATTATACTAAGATGTAGTAATCAAAGCAATAGCAGTGGTGCCAAATTCCATAATATTTATCAGTAAAGGGAAACTTGGACACTTTTAAAAATATCATGTTAATCTTTTAGTTAGCAAGATGAATTATATTCTTGTCTTATTTTTGATGAAAATGTTCCAAGTATTCTTTTTAACATGTTTATTTTTGATCATTTCCTAAATGTATAAAATGAAATATGATCATATTTACTGCAATTATTCCAGCCAACTCCTCCTCTGTCTTCCTTAACACAAAGCTCCCCAGATGTTATAATAAACTTAATGAGTTATAAAAAAATGTAGGATTGTGAGTTTTTGTAGCTTATTTCAGAAGTTATATCTGCCTTAATTTTGATAATAAAAACATTAAAGAAATAAAGATTAGTAATAAATACCAAATAGATTATTCAACTAAAATTTATAGACAAGAAGATTTTGCATTTCTAAACAACTTGTCATCCTTTTCTCCTACAATCTTTCAGGTAATAATGTTATAATAACTATGGCAATTCATATTTCTAAGTATTTATGTATTTAAGTATTATGTATTTAATTTAAATTCATATCTATGTATTTAAACAGTTTAAAATTTCTTAACCTAGTTGACAATGAAAAATAAGTACCTTTCAAATACTGAATATTAGATTAGAACTTTACACAGTTTACAGATAATGCTTTGAAATATGTTGATATAATTATCCTAATTAGAAAATATAAAACAAGCAGTGTGATAGTAGATACGAAAATACCACTAGTACCTGCAAAAGAATTAAACTACAAATGTGTGAAAATAATATATATATACATATATATACATATATATACATATATATATGTATATATATATTCTACTTTACATACAACAGTTTGTATGTAAACTATTTATTATTTTGAAATGGGGCTCAGGCATGCATTTCTACAGTCAAATTTCTAAATCTGGCAAGTATTCAGGTAACAGTGATTCAGTAAAATGACAAGAATATATGTATATGTATCCCTAAGAGCCTAATATATGAGACACAAAGTATTTGACTGTTCCAATATATTTATAATTTTAAACTATATGTTCAATTAGAAGAGGATATATATATATATATATATATATATATATATATCACAAGATAATAGTGAACAATTTTAGTTACTAGTCACTAATCTTGTTTTAACCAGTTACTTCTTAAAACATAGCTAATATATTCTACCACAGCCTATTTCCTTCCTGCAAGAATTTTTGTGCCTATCCACTTGAAATTTATCCCCTGGCACACATCTTACTAAAATAAAAGAAATATCTTAAAATATGCTAAATAAAAGCAACATAATGGCCAATGGCTTTAATAAACTACTCATCTGTCTTCATGAATAAAAATAAGAACACTACATACAAAGTAATTTATTACTTAATGATAAATATACCTATTGAGATTTATAGAAAAGAATACATAGTAAGAAATAGACTGTGGCTCAGAACCAATATTACATGTTCTAAGATTAGCAATGTCTTCCTGACTGCCCACAGTATGCTAGGTGGAATACATTATTGTATAAATAATAAAACATGCTATTATATATCATGTATAATAAATAAGAAGTAAATATTACTTCTGATTCTAAGATAATTGGAAGAAATAGGTATTATTATCGTATGAAAATAAAATTTCCAGAAGAAACTCCTGTGTTGAATTCTTAATTCTTATCTTGTGGTTTTATTTTTGAAGATTCTGGGAACCATAGCAATTTGGGCCTCATTGGAGAAATAGGTCACTGGACACTTGCCTTTAAATATACAGAATCCTTAGTTTGTTCCTTACTTTTTCATTCAGTCAATGGCACCATTGCCCGAGATCTCTGACATTATGAGCCAAAATGATCACTCTTGTTGAAACACAGCATAAGAATGCAGTAGGTTGAATGGAATTCTGCATGCTTGTGAAAAATTCCAAGAAAACACAGAGTTGTTTTTGGAATGTGTTTTTTGCTCCTTCCAGCTATAGTGGACATAAGTGAGTTTACTTGAGCTGTTGTTATTCATATGTCTCTATGGAAAAAATGATTTTGTCACATGTGACTTGTCTTTGTGACTATACATTTTACTCATGTTTTTCCTCTTAATCCTCATAATGTGAATTATCTTATGTTCTGAATGAAGTTGACTATTGAATGAGACTTAAGGCCACCTTATTTATCAGCTCCATCTTTAATTTTTAGAGCAACAGACACTCCTCATTTTCAGTTGCTAGTCTCAGTTACTTTCTTACAGAAACAAGAAAATCCAACACTCAAAATTCAAGCCAAAAAAGTAAAAATAGCTGTGACTAAATAATAATTGTTTGGTTTATGGGTCTTTGGAACTGCTTGGTGGAAGGAACTAGGAGACTTTGTAATGTGGGAGCAAGAAAATCAATATACCATAATGTGGGGATAATGTATATAATCCATTCCATTTTGTCAGGAGTTCAGAGCACTGAAAGCATTTCTATTGTCCTTAAGATATTTAGTTTACTGGCTACAGAATGCCTGGGCCTCAGTGGTCAATGGCTCTTATCTAAATAACAATAGGCTTGGGCCCAGACAGCTCTACAATAATCCTGAAAAAAGAACTTTGGGACTAGGAGAAGTAATTGCTGTTGGCCCTTTTTAATGATGATAGAACTCTGCTTAAATTTGGAGAGCTAAAATAAACAGTGCATTCAGTATGGACTGAGTCTGGCCTCCTGAGATCCATATTATGTCTGTCTTCCTTTCATCTTCAATAGCTAGCCTTTCCCTTGTCTCAGATGCCTGATGATAGTGACTGACTAACTGTAGCTTACCATCAACAAGCATACAAGCTCCTCCCTCAAGACTACAAGCTGCCTTCTCTTTAGATATTAAAAATCAGGCCTCAGGCCTCACCAGAGAGCTCCTAGACCTCCAGCAAAGAAAGGCAGTTTACTTTGCTACTAGACTCAGAAAAGATATCAAGGTACAAAAGAGATTTCAAAGTAACTTTTTACTGTTCCTTTATGTAAAGGAACTTGCATTACAATGACTGTTCTCAAAAATTAGCCACCTGTGTGGCATTGTAAATAATTGGTAAGAAAAAAGTTTAAAGTTTATGTTGTTTCAGGGAGAGAGTATAAAGCATCACCATAATTTATATAAATACAAATTGTGAAGGTTTGAGGCTATAAAATTGTAAGTAAGTTCTAAGGGTCTAACAAAACCTTGTAAGCTTCAGGGAATTGACTTGACTGCCTCACTCACAGACCTAGTTGTAGGCAAGGCAAGGGGACAATTTGCCTAGTTACTATTACCTTAATACAATGGAGCCCTTGTGCTTCATGTGTCTTCACTGGAAACCATTAGGAAAGGTCATATCTATTATGAGAAGTTTAAACACTTCAAATTTAAATATTCAGCAGTTCTCTGTAAAGTTTGAAGGCCATCTATCTATTATGTACACCATATTTACTTGCTTTAGGTTTAATTTGAATACACATTCATGATGTTAAATATGGCTTATTTCTGTGATGATTCATGACTCTAAGTATGGTTCTGAAAACACTAAAGAATTGGATTATTTATTAGGTGACTTACTGTTAACTTGTATGTGTTAATTACCTTGAATAGTTTATGATGTTAATAGTTTTCTAAGATTGGGATTTGTATAGTTTTATTCCTCTTAAGTTTTAGTTATAAAAATTTGAGTTGAAAACTTAATTGGAGATAGTTTAGCATCTAAATAAACTATAAATGCAGAACTTTAAACCATAAATATAATCCATAGAGAGACTGGGAACTTTTTGTTATTTTTTTTTGTGCACCAATATATATATATCACATTTTTGTTTGCTTTGTTTTTTGTTTGTTTGTTTTGTTCTGTTTGTGTATGACTTAGTTTATCCAAAGTGCTTAATCTTAACAAAGTGACCAGAAACAAGAAGGTAGATGAATATTATTGTGAACCTAAGTAGAATTTAGGAATGTATCAAATATGCCTTATATATATCAAACATATATTGTTACATATTTAATAGTATAAAAAACTGATGTTGAGGAGTTAGCAAAGACATAATGAGTTAGGTATACGTTTCTAAGTCAGCTTTTTAAAATATGAATAGACTTTTATAGCTTTAATGTTTTATCCAAATATCCATATTAATCCAAAAGTATCTTAGAGACCTGTTGTTTCCTCAGTCTAAAGGAAGATTCAATGATGAACTAAGGGGTCCACAGGACTGAGATATTTCATAATTATTGCTACATACAATGTGGTTATCTTAGAAAATTGGTTGCCAGTCATGTGGTTGCTTCAGTCTTTATGGAGTCATCAACGAAAATGGAAGAGAGTCATATCAGTTGCTTGAAGCAGGACTTCCTTTTCAGATTTCTCTGGGACCACCAGCCCATTAATAATGACACAGAGCTTCACCTTTAGGTTAGACTTGTTTCCAGCAAGCTCTTAAAACTTAAATCAACCTGCTTCTACTAATCTGTTTTTCCTCATGGTTTTACCTTTCCTCCATTCTTTCTGACCAACTCCCTCTGTGTCTCACTGTCTCTCTCTCCACACCAGATTATAACCCATGAGTTCTTATCTCTGACTGGAAATTCCACCTAACCTCTCATACCAAGCCATTGCCTAGCTATTGGCCATTTAGTTTTTTATTAAAACAATGATGTATATTAGGCAGGCGATGTAAAACAGTAACATGTCTTCACAGTGTGATAAAATATCCTCCAACATAACCTCTTCTATGTGTAAATAAAAAGGAAAGGTTTTAATTCTAAGACTGTAAAACCATGTACAATAACAACAATTTCCTAATGAGAACTATTTTATTTATAAGGTACAGTCCATTTGTATTTGTGAAATTCAGCGTGTAAGGATAGAAAATTTTAGCCTAATTTTCCCTAGACTCTGCCCCCTAGCAATAAGTAGGCAAAAGGTCATTCTTGACTGTTTACAACAGGGCGGTTTACGAACAGGAAATGAGCCATGCCACACTACCCAGAAGCCCTAGCGAAAGCAGACTTCCTGGGCTAAGTGTCCCACTGGATACTATGAGATGATTGGTTTGTGATGTGCGGGCTTTGTTGCAACCCTATAAAAGCTGTCTGAACCCTGTACCCAGGGTTCCCAGTTTTCTACCCCATGTGGGGTATGGCTGTGGACCCCAGTGCACTGGAATATAAAAGACCTCATGCTTTTGCATCAAGACTGCTTCTCGTGAGTGATTTTGGGAGGAGTGCCTTTCCTGAGTCGGGGCATGAGGGTTCATGCCCTCTGCGGGTCTTTCAAGAGCTGATACTCTATTATGTGTCCTATCTTGATGAATGCTATGTTTTTAATACCTAATCTACTTTCTATCATAACTTGTATTACCAGCTTCAAAGTGTCCTTTACACCTTAAAATATTTTCTTAGATAAACAACTCAGGTATTTATGTCTCTCAACCTTCATAAACTTTATATTTTGGTAAGTTTCTTTCTTTCTTTTTTTTTTTTTCTTTTTTTTAATTTAGTAACAAGGAAAATGCTAAAACTATCTAGACTTAACAGGAAGTTTAGCTCAAACAGCTTCCAAAATTATAGAAATGACAAAGACAAGATGCTGATTGAAAAGTCACCCCAGGGTCCTCTGAGATGTAGGTGTACTTATCTTTGGCCTACAGGCCTAGAATACCTGACAGACTTTTCTGTAAGGCAGGAATTTTGGAGGACTATCGTACCTTGTCTTGGCAAATTCAGATGAAGAGTTTACCTAATCTTTTCTATTATTAATAAAAATTCAGGAGTCGAATATCAGGGTAAAAATCCTTGACTCATCAGAGAATAGGTAGAGAAATGACCAACCACCTCCTCTCTCTCTCTCCTTCCACAATCCATAAAGGTCTCTCAATCCCCCAAGCACCTCCCTACTAATTCCTGTGTCTTTCTATATGTTCTCTTTCTAGGTTCTCCAATCTCTATGGCTAATTCTGTTCAGCTATTTGCTAACTTTATCAAAGTTATATCAAGGATCAAGGTCACACTTTTTAAACAGTCTTGTAGTGTAACTATGCAATAAAATATCCTGCAAAAGTTGCAAACATCTATTTTCCCTAACAAGAGTTGAATTTATGTTTCATAAACAGTGTATTCTAGAGAAGATATTTAATCATAAGTCTTTTTATAAATTAAAAGCCAAATTTTGTTATAAATTTCATAGGTTTTAAACATAGCAAATGAGATCACAAATCCTTTTTTTCCTTTATTTTTTTAAATTTAATCTTACATTCCAACAAAAATTCTCCCTCCTATTCCTCCACCCATCCCTCCCCTCACATTCTGTATCTCATCCCTTATCCACTCCTCCCAACAGGTAAGGGCTCTCATGGGGAGTAGATAAAGTTTAGGACTTCAAATTGGGGCATAACTAAGCCCCTCCCCACTCATTCATGGCTAAACATTGCATCCCATTATATAGGGAATAGGCTCCAAAAGAGCTTACACATCTTGAGACAATTTATAGCTTAGTCTTGGGAAATTTTTTTTGAGAGTAGTGTGCAGGAAAATCATATTTTTAAAATAATTTAAAAATAATTTTTAAGGGTGGGAAGGAATCATTATAAAAAAGAGCCTTTTGGAATTGGAGAGAAGGAAAGTTTAGATATAAGAGATTTGGGGAGCATTCAGATGGTCACACTTATAATTTTTTTAAGAATTTGGAAATCAATGGCAACAGTTTTGGCCATTAATCTGTAAAGAGACAAAGCTGTAGTAATAAAATCTGAATTCAAGGAGAAAGAGATAGAAGGTGGAAAGTGATATTAGGGAGACCCAAGTGGATGTAGCAGACCATAATGGAGAGATGGGAGTCCCTGAGGTGGAAAATGTGTCTCTTGACAAGAGTGTCCATCCAGGGCATTCCTAAATAGAACTAGAAACTTTTCAGAGAGAAATATGTTTCAAATCACAGAGGGAAGGCATCCCTTGTCCTAGTGATGAGGGACAGCCCAGTGCAGACAAGAGGCACTCTCTGGCCTCTACCAGTGTGGCTTTTGTAGTAGCAGTAAAGAAAGCATGCAGCTTGCAGTAGAGAAGGAGAGTGGGGAGAGCAAGAGAAAAGAGAGCTGTTCAAGTGGCTGTCGTAGGC
The DNA here is from genome assembly GCF_943737965.1 of Phodopus roborovskii. Taxonomy (NCBI): domain Eukaryota; kingdom Metazoa; phylum Chordata; class Mammalia; order Rodentia; family Cricetidae; genus Phodopus; species Phodopus roborovskii. Next base: position 412,768 of record NW_026126437.1, read on the forward strand.
CAGAGGCATAAACAAGTAGGTGCCCACATGGAGGGCATAGCAGTCCAAAGCCTGGAGAAATGAGAGACATCTGGTTAGGAAGAAGCTAGAGGGAAGAATCAGCTGAAGAATCAGTCAGCAGAAACACATAATCCATATATTCCTTTGGATAGTCAGATCAACACCTTGGTTCAAACTAGCTGAATTCTTTGATAGAACTCACTTTTACTACTTCCTGGTTTCTGTACCTGATGAAAGGAAAGGACATAACTGGTCCTGAGTTTCAGATTTAAAAATAGAAATAAAGGGAATGAAAGACATGTTAGCCCCTAGATATGGGAGAAGACAAAGTTAATTGTAGATAAAAGGAAGAACAAAGCTGGGGTCATAGATATCTGGGAGAGTACAGAGTGGACATTACCCTAAGCCTTGTGAGGACAAAACAGAGACAAAGTGAGAGGGGAGAGAATGCAACCAGATGCAATAGCCAAGAGGCACAAAAGAACAAACTGGTGAGTCTTTAGTAGAATCTTAGACTTCACATATATGGGATTTAATAAAGAGATGGTTAATAAGTAATTATATATATTTTGAGATTGGGTTTATATTTTGTTCTAAAAAAAGGTTTAATGTAAATTCAAAGCTCTTAAAGTATTATAGTTACACTTAATCACAAAATATATACTTAAATATACATATATATTCAATAATATACATATAAAATAATAGTATAAAGCTTGTATTGTTATTTTTGTGATAATGTGCACACACATGGCACTAGAAATCCACAGCTTTATCCTTTGCACCGCAGAGCTATATTGATGTACACATGAGTGTATATTCATTATTAAATGAAGATAAAATTATCTCCATGAGTTATTTTATATTTTATTACATATTTTGTCTAATTTTAATGGTCATTTATTGTAGAGAGTTAGATGCTATGTGAAAGTGATGTCTAAGAAACTTGACAGTGTTACTCTCTCCTGCATGTCAGAGGGAATTTTAATTTGTATCACTTCTGTCATTACTCACAGACACATTTAGAGTATTGCTTTAAATAGTTCCCAATACATTTTTAACTGAAATTCTTTTTTTCTGCCTCAATAATAAAACCTGCTAAAGCCAATAAGGCATTTAAGAGCTATTTAGGACTAAGTAATCTCAGGGGAACAGTGCTTTCCAGGGAAATCATAATGGGACACAGAGACTTTCCTTTCTGGGTCACTACTTTGAATATAGCTCAGGTTATAAGTGCTGGAAAGCCATTACTGCTCAATGGCCTCTGTGAAATCAAGGGGTGGTTTCAGTCTAGTTCTTGGTGAATAAGCACTTACTTCCCAGTTGGCATTAATTGGCATGCATGCTGACAGTTTTTGCTTGGACCAAATTCTATAGGCACTACCCATCTAATTGTGAGTCACATGACTAAGAATAGAAAACAAGGCTAGAAGAAAGTGAGTTCCAAAAAAAAGTAATCATGGAAGAATATTAAAATCAATTTTGGTTAAGAGTCTCAAAATGGAATAAATGTATTTGCTATATCAGTTGAATGTGTTTCTAATAAATGAGGTTCTAGGCACTGAAAACATTGATTAAAAACTGATAATTGCTACTTACAGCACACTTGAACAGTAGTTTCAATTTTTAAACTAATAAATTTATTATATCCTGGCTAGCTCCATTGGTAAATACTTTTCTTTGATGGTAACAATAGTCAAGAAACCAGAAGATAAATGTGATATTCTTCATATAATTTCAGTATAGTACCTTCACTCAAATAATACTATAGCTGTTTATGACTAGTCCTTCATAGTTATATATAGAAAAGAACTAGAAACTCAATTAATAAGAACCTCATATAATCAAACAAGCAAATGTGTCTTGAATGAAACTGGTGATTGCTAATTGGTTCATATTTTTGGAAAGTGTGTCGTGGTAAGTAGATATTTTCTACCCTTCCTACATCAATTAGGAAATGATGTAATACTGTTCATCTCAATGCTATGGAGAGGCTTTGTTCTTTTGTTATGACAGCTTCTTAGTATTGATACTCCTCATGGGTAACATTTTATTTTTTTTTATAGGCAAAAACTGTTTTAGAGAATGAAAAGTTTTAAATTGAGTTCTAATGCCTAATAAGGATAGGTCAATATTACAGAGTTCATTAAGTCAAAGTCCATATCAATTATACTACACTAAGAGAGAACTTGATTAATCAGTTATAAAATATTGACATCCAATCATTTTTTTCTCAGTCATGATTTTCAAAGATTCATAAGTTTTAACTAAAAGTTTTTTTTCTTATTGTATTTTCCTAATTTACATATCAATCCCAGTTCCCTCTCCTTGCCATACTCTCATGACCACCCTGACCTCCCCCCACATTCCATACCCATGCACTCCCCAGGGAGGGTAAGGCCTGTCATTTGGGGTAGTGCCTAGGCCCTCCCCCTTGTTGGGAACCAGCAGACTGCTGCCCTTGCCCCCTGATGATGGGCAGGATGCTCATGGCCCTGTCTTATGTATGTCATGACTTACCTAGCTGCCAGGGAACTCATTTATGCATGTGCAATTTCCCTTTTAAAGCAAGCAAGCCAAGCATTCCTCTCTCTTGCCTTTTCTCTCTTGTTCTCTCTCTCTCTCTTGCTCTTACCCTTTCTCTCTCTCTCTCTTTTTCTCTCTCTTTCCCCTGCTTTCAATTGTCTACCAGCTACCCCCATCTCTTCCCTCTATCAATAAAATCCATGTGGCCACTGAGTCTTTTGTTTGTGTTTCATAGGCAATAATTATATCAAAAGAACAACATTGCTGCTGTGACTTGGATCAGGCTCTCCTAGAGTACTAGGTGGCTGCCTACTGTTGCAAGGCCAGCCTGAGGCATTCAAGGACCCTGATTATGAACCAGCAGTCCATTTCCATCTACCCATTCACTGGAAATACCATCCCACACTGGCTACAATTCAGTAAGGTACCCTTTTTCATAGTTACTCATTTCCTTAGGGTCTGGGACATTTCCCATGGGTGAGTTAAGATTCCAGCTTCAAGCCTTCCTGTCTTTAACTGCTGAGTCATTATCTGGCACTTTGACCTTGGCCACATTCTTGGGCTGATGAGTTCCAAAAATAATTGGCCAGTTTTTACTTCACGCATGGGAAATAAACCAGCCTATATATCCCCTACAAAATAAGTCAAATTGACCAAAATTACTGCCAGTGAACAGGTAGATGGAAGGAGTCTTTTCTATGTCTCTGCTAAACAATCTCCCTAAACTTGTTTCTGTTCTCTTCTTGCCACAGTAAAACTCTCCCGCCCACCACAGGTGCAACCTGTCTCAGGGCAGTGAGCTGTGCTGAGGCAGCATCTGCTCAAGATACTCTTAGAGTTTTTCATTCTTCCCCATGAAAGAGGTTTTCAGATTTTGTGCCCTAGCACCACTCATGCTGACTGGTGCATTCATTTTTCAGACCCAAGAGGGGTCTTTTGGGTTTTATACCCTAGCACTGCCCTTAGACTGGTACATACATTTCTCAGACCTGCGGTGGTCTTTTTGGATGTTGCACTCCTTGAACTCCGGTGTCCTGTTAACTTCACAAATCATTCTTCCTCACTGTTGGAGAGAAAAAAAGCCAATAAAAATTATATCTCAAAACTTTATGATTTCTGCCAGCTGTTGGGAAGATGTTTATGACAGCCGCCATCTTGACCATGTGGCCTAGCCTCACCCCCCATGGTTCTTCCCTCTGCTACATCAGCCACCTAGGCAGGGGGAGTCTAGCCAGCTTCTGCCACCAACAGAACCTGTAATTCATTTACCTTTTGCCTTTCATTCTATGTCTCTATTTTTTCACTGACCATGTTACACATAGCTTCACACTCTAGTCCTTCTCATTTTTACCCAGTCCTGTTTAATATATCTGTTCATTTGATTTAAATTTAACTTCATGTAAATATAAGATAACTTCATACAACTTAACTTCAACTGTAATAAGTCTCAAATATTTCTAAACTATTATGTGTCTTTAAGTGATTGTAAACATTTAGGATTATAAAGGTCTATTTCAACCTAACAGAATATTTATGCCACACAGTCCTTATTGTAAGCTGTTTATAAAGGTTAAGCTTCTATTATCAAAGGGAGTTTTTCTCTACCTTTTTGTCCTTTACAGGTGTAAATCTAACCTACTAAGTTAAAACCAGTTTCAGTCAGGCTGGAGGGCTCTGAGTATAACATCCCTCCACAACCACTCAGCTTGGATCTAGTTTTCCAGACAGATTAATTAATTACAGGGATAAAGCCTTTGCCTAGCCACCTATGTGCTTAAGGCAGGTAACTAAAGACATATTTTTGTATACTAATGTATGCTAAACAGTTAGACAGCCCTCAAATGCTCAGAGATCTAGAGGATATGGCATTTAAAATATTTCATTAAAAAGCTTTTATAACAGAGAGACAGGGCAGTTTCTGGCACCACCCATTTCCTCCAAGAAAACTGATGGACACTGAAGAAGCTCAACCCACAAAGGGCTCTAAGGACCGTGGACAAAAGGGCAGAGGGATCGACTTTCTCCATGTTGCTTGGGCCAACCATAGGTAAGTCTTCCAAAAGCTCCTAATCCACAGATCTTGTGCCTTCAGCAGAAGGCAGATATCCTTAAGGCCTCTAACCTCAACAAGTGTGGAAGACCTTGGGGTGGGTGTCCATGCTGCCAGCTAGCAAGTCCCTGTTACTCTCTAATCATTCAGGTAAAATTTTATCCTTCTCAAGAACTCTGATGCTTTTGACAACTGGTAGCCAAGGCTCCAACTAATACAAAACAAATTTCAGAAATGGGTATTTTAAGTTTGCTACTGTTTATAGTCTTAACATTAATCAATAAAGTTTTAATAAGCTACTAATCCAATTCTGATGTAGTAGGAAACACCATACTATACCACTATATTATCATAACTGTAACTATGAGCTCAAAATTAAGGTGCTTTCATTGTGCTAAAGATCTGTCAGTTGTATATGTGTTAATTCTTTAAGCCAAATCATTTCTAACATGAGTATGCTGCTAATGTGTCTTAATATTTATGGTTTTCATAATTGCAAGTTCAAGGGAGCCAAATTGGACCCATCCAAACAGGTCAGATTCACTCCAAATAAATATTCAACCTTTCCCTGGTCCCAGGACTCCCTTCCCTCACCTCGGGAACCTTTCCCTCATCTTACAATTCTCACTTCAAGTACCAGGACCTAGAAATAAACTTTGTTTTCTAAACTTAACCTTGTCCTCTGTTCTGCTAACACCTTGCCAGGTCTTAAAAAGATGCCAGAGTTCTGTACTGTCAGAACTGCGATGAAACAACCAGCTACCAGGATGTGGCAGCATCCTAGTTTTCTCATTCACCCAAAGAAGATCACCACCCCAAGTCAGCAGGAAGCAGTCTTGAGAGCTAACATCCTTATTCCCTAACCTGACATGACCAACTCCCACCTTTTTAACAACAATAAGAAGTGGAATGTTGGGAACCAGCAGTCTACTGACCCTGCCCCATGATGATGGGCAGGATGATCATGGCCTTGTCTTATCTACATCATGACGTCATGACTTACCTGGCTGCCAGGGGAGTCTGTTACACATGCACAGGTTTCCCTTTTTAAGCAAGCACTCCAAGCATACCTCTCTCTCTTGCCATTTTTCTCTTGCTCTTTCTCTCTTTCTCTCTCTAGTCTTTTCACTCTTGCTCTTTCTCTTGTCAACTCTCTTGCTCTCTCTCTCTCTTCTCTCTCTGCCCTGCTATCGGTTGGCCACCAGCTACCCCCCCCTTTTCTCTCCACTGTCTCAATAAACTCCATGTAGGCACTGAGCCTCATGTTTGTGTTTCATAGGCAATAGCTGCAGCAAAATAACAACATCCCTGTGTCTATATTTCTAGGCCAAAGGAGTATCTATCCCTCCATAGGGAATGTGTCCTGGAGTCTTTTCATGTATTAGGGATACATCCTGGTTCCATTGTCAGAGGTCCCAAAGACAGCCCTGGCCTCCTAACAGAGACCCAAATAGAGGGTTCTGAGTTGGTCCTATGCTCGTTTCCCAACTATCAGTCTGGGTTCTATGGGCTTCCACTTGTTAAGGTCAGCTGTTTCTGTGGGTTTCTCCAGTATAGTCTTGACCCCTTTGCTCATCACTTCTCCCTCACTGCAACTGGATTCCAGGACAGGAGATCATCTTAGTGTTTCTCTATTGATTTCTGCTTCCATTAGGTACTAGATGAAGGCTCCAGGATGGCATATAGTTAGTCATCAATATCATTATCAGGGAAGGACATTTAAGATGGCCTCTCTACTATTGCTTAGAGTGTCATTAGGGGTCATCCTTGTATGTTGCTGGACATTTCCCTGGTGCAAGATTTATATTTAAACATATAATGACTCCCCTCTATTATGCTATCTCTTTTCTTGCTCTCTTTCTTTATTCTTCACCAGACTCAATCTTCCTTATCCTTCATGATCTCCTCTCCTCTCTTCTTCTCCCTGTCTCTTTCTCCAACTCCCTCTCCCCTCACACCCTGCTGCTCCAAAATTGCTTATGTGATCTTCTCCATTTCCCCTTCTCCAGGGGACCATGTACATGTCTCTTAGGGTCCTTCATCCTAGCTCTTCTGGCAGTATGGATAGTAGAAAGCAATTATTTGCTCTATGTCAAAAATCATGACATGAGTGTGTTCTTATCATATTAGTCTTTTTGTGACTAAATTATCTCACTCAGCACAGTTTCTTCTAGTTCCATCCACTTGACTGGGAATTTTAAGATTGTAGTTTTTTTGTTTGTTTGTTTGTGTTTTTTCAGCAGAGTACACTCCATTGTGTAAATGTCCATTTTCCTTATCCATTCTTCAGTTGAGGGGCATCTACGCTGTTTCCAGGTTCTACCTATTACAAATAATGTTGCTTTGAACATAGTTGGACAGATGTCTTTGTTGCATGGATGTGCATCTTTTGGGTATATCCCTAAAATTGGAATTACAGCTCTTGTTGTAGACTGATGACTATTTTCCCATTCTGTGGGCTACTGCTTTGTCTTGTTGACTGTGTCCTTTGCCTTACAGAAGCTATTCAGTTTCATGAGGTCCCATTTATTAATGTGTAGAACATCTATCAGTCCAGGACCTTCTGGCTTTCAAGAGTTACTATGGAGAAATCAGGGGTAATTTTCATAGTTCTGCATTTATGTGTTACTTAACCTTTTCCCTTCCCTGCTCTTAATATTCTTTCTTTATTCTGTATGTTTGGTGTTTTGATTATTATGTTGTGAGGGAACTTTTTTTTGCCCATTTTATTTGGAGTTCGATAAGCTTCTTGTACTTTCATAGGCATGTCCTTCTTCAGATTGGGACAGTGTTCTTTTATAATGCTAATGAATGTTTTCGGAAAATTTAGCTGGGCTTCTTTGCCTTTTATACCTATTACTCTAAGGTTTGGTCTTCTCACAGTGTCCCAAATTTCCTGGATATTTTGTGTTAAAAATTTGTTGGATTTAAGATTTTCTTGGGTCGGTGAATATTTTTGCTATAGCTTATCTTCAGTGCTGCAGACTCTTCCATTTCTTATATTATGCTGGTTGTGCTTGCATATTTAGTTACTGTTAATTTCTATTTCCAGCATTCCCTCAGTTTGTGCTTCCTTTATTTATTCATTTATTTATTTATTTTATTTTAGTGATTTTCTTTTATTTAAATATTTTATATAACCAAGTCCTTTTAAATGAAAACAAATATTTATAGACAATATTTGGGAATTTGGGCATTGTTCTTTCCAAAATACTTCCTGCTGGTAAGGGGCGCTGTATTGGGGGATTCTAAGAAGATGCAGAAATCCTGGCTGTAGTCTGGAAGTCCGCGTAGTCTAGCTGTTTTGAATGTAGGATCACCTTGTACTCTGTTTCAGGTGGTCTGGCTTGATGAAACCACATTAGTCTGGAAGGAATCCACAGCTTTTCATTTTCTGTGGAAACAAAAATAAAAATCCTTTTCCCCAGTAACTTGTCCTTGAACTTAAATTTTGGAGTCAAAGCATTTTTATTTACTTATTTAATTTATTTTACATGTCGATCCCAGTTCCCTCTCCCGCCATCCTTACCTCCCTTCCTCCTTATCTCACTTCCTCCCTCCCTTGATCCCTCCCTCCCTCTCTTTTACCCTCTCTGCCCTATCACCTGCACCCTAACCAACCTCCCCTCCCATTCCCCCACCCCAATTCCATATGTAGGAAAATGCCATCCAGTTGGGGTCATGTAGATCTGACAGGTCATATAAAGTAGGGACTAGGGCTTCTCTCCTGTCTCTAGATTAAGGCAGTTTTCCCTCCATGGGGGATGTGTTCTCAAGGTCCTTTTGTGCACCAGGGATACATCCTGGCTCCATTGTCTGTCCCTTAGACCGCTCAATCCTTCTGGCTGAGACCCATATTTAGGGCCTGAGTCAGTCCCATGCTGGCTTCCCAGCTATCAGTCTAGTGGCCCGTTAGCTCCTCCTTGTTCAGGTAAGCTGTCTCTATGTGTTTCTGCCACCTAGTCTTGTCCTCTCCATCTACATCTGGGTTCTAGTTCGACTCACTGTTTAGGTATGAGTATTTGCTCCTTTTTCCAACAGGCATTAGTTGAGGGCTCAATGGATAAGTTAGGTGTTGATCTCACTATCTGGGACGGGCATTTATGGTAGCCTTTCCATGGAAGCTCAAATTGTTAGTTTGTAGCAGTCTTGTAGTTCTCTAGAACTTTCTTTGTGTTCAATTTTATCTTCAAACCAATATTGGCTCCCTCTATTATGTTCTCTCTCTCTCTCTCTCTCTCTCTCTCTCTCTCTCTCTCTCTCTCTCTCTCTCTCTCCTGTCTTCTATTCCTAACCAGGCTCAATCTTCCTAGTCACACGTGTTTTCCTTTCCTTCCCCACATTTTCTCCTACTTCTCTCTCCATTTGCTGGCGCCCTTCCCCTGTGCTCTGGGGGACTTGTCCTTTCTGTTTATGTGAGGGACTTTATATGAATCACTTATAATACACATTGTATCCTAGTTCCTCTGGTTGTGTGAATTATAGGCTGGTGATCCTTTTATCTAGGTCTAAAATTCATATAAGAGTGAGTACATACTATGTTCCTCTTTTTGTGACTGGGTTACCTCATTCAGGATGGTTTCTTCAATTGCCATCCACTTGCCTGCGAATTTCAAGATACCATTATTTTTTTCAGCAGAGTAGTATTCCATTGTGTAGCTTTGCCACATCTTCCTTATCCATTCTTCAATTGAGGGGCATCTAGGTTGTTTCCAGGCTCTTGCTATTACAAATAGTGCTGCTACGAACATAGTTGAACAGACATCTTTGTTGCATGGATGTGGATCATTTGGGTATATGCCTAAGAGAGGGATTGCTGGGTCCTATGGTAAACTAATTCCCATTTTCCTGAGGAACCACCATACTGATCACCAAAATGGCTGTATGAGTTTTCACTCCCACCAGCAGTGGAGAACTGTTCCCCTTTCTCCACATCCTCTCCAACAAGGGTCATCATTGATGTTTCTAATTTTAGCCATTCTGGCAGGCATAAGATGGGATCTCAAAGTTGTTTTGATTTGCATTTCCCTGACAGCTAAGGATGTGGAGCACTTTCTTAAGTGTCTTTCAGCCTTTTTGATTTCCTCTATTGAGAATTTTTTCTTCAGTTCTGTACTCCATTTTTTAATAGGTATATTTGGTGTTTTGTTGACTAGTTTCTTTAGTTCTTTGTATATTTTGGAGATTAGACCTTTGTCGGATATAGGATTGGTTAAAATCTTTTCCCAGTCTGTGGGCTGCATTTTGGTCTTTTTGACTGTGTCCTTTGCCTTACAGAAGCTTCTAAGTTTGGAGAGGTCCCATTTATTAATTGTTGCTCTCAGTGTCTATGCCCTTGGAATCACTTTCTTATACCATTTTTTCAAGTGTATCTCCTATTTTCTCTTCTAAGAGGTTCAATGTGGCTGGATTGATGTTGCGGTCTTTGGTCCATTTGGCCTTGACTTTTGTCCATGGCAACAGACATGGGTCTATCTGTAGTCTTCTACACACCCTCATCCAATTGTGCCAGCAACATTTGTTGAAGATGCTATCTTCGCCCCATTGTATAATTTTAGCTGTTTGTCAAAAATCAGGTGTTCATAGGTGTGTGGGTTAATATCAGGATTATCAATTCAATTCCATTGGTCTACATGTCTATTTTTATTTCAACACCAGGATGTTTTCAGAACTATAGCTCTGTAGTAGAGCTTAAAGTCAGGAATGGTGATGCGTCCTGAAGTTCTATTATAGTATAGGGTTGTTTTGGCTATCCTGGGTGTTTTGTTTTCCATATGAAGTTGATTATTATCCTTTCAAGGTCAGTGCAGAATTGTGGTAGGATTTTAATTGGAATTGCATTGAATCTGTAGATTGCTTTTGGCAAGATTGCCATTTTTACAATGTTTATCCTACCTATGCAAGAGCATGGGAGATCTTTCCATTTTCTGGTCTCTTCTTTAATTTCTTTCTTTAGAGCCACAAAGTTCTTATTATATAGGGCTTTTACTGGTTTGGTAAGCATTACACCAAGATACTCTATGTTGCTTGTGGCTATTGTAAAGGGTGATGTTTCTCTGCTTTCTTTCTCTTTCTCTTTGTCTTCTGAAAAAAGTAGGGATACTGATTTTTTTGAGTTTATCTTGTATCCTGCTTATATGCTGAAGGTGTTTATCAGCTCTAGGAGTTCCCTGGTAGAGTTTATTTGGTCGCTTATGTAATCTGTCATATCATCTGCAAATAGAGACAGTTGACTTCTTCCTTTCCAACTTGGATCCCCTTGATCTCCTTTTGTTGTCTTGTAGCATTAGCTAGAACTTCTAGTACAATATTGAAGAGATAAGCAGAGAGAGGGCAGCTTTGTCTTTTTGCTGATTTTAGAGGAATTAGCTTAATTTTCTCTCCATTTAGTTTGATGTTGGCAGTTGGTTTGCTGTATATTGGTCTTATTATGTTTAGGTATGTTCCTGTTATCCCTGACTTCTCCAAGACCTTTATCATGAAAGGGTGTTGAATTTTCAGCAAATAGGGAGATAATCATATGTTTTTTCTTTTTCAGTTTGTTTATATGGTGAATCATGTTGATTGACTTTTGTATGTTAAACCATCCCTTCACTCCAGGAATGAAGCCTACTTGGTGATGGTGGATGATTTTCTGATGTATTCTTGAATTCGTTTTTCTAGTATTTTATTGTGTATTTTTGCATTGATGTTCATCATGGATATTGGTCTGTAGTTTTCTTAGTTGTGTCTTTGTGAGGCTTGGTACCAAGGTTATTGTGGCCTCATAAAAAGAGTTTGGCAATGAAACTTCTGTTTCTATTTTGTGGAACAGTTTGAGGAATAGTGGTATTAGTTCTTCCTTGAATATCTGGTACAATTCTGCACTGAATCCATCTGGCCCTGGCCTTTTTTTGGTTGGAAGGCTTTCGATGTCTGCTTCTATTTCATTGTGGGTTATAGGTATATTTATGTTGTTTGTCTGTTCTTGATTTAATTTTGGTAAGTAATAGTTATCCAGAAATTTGTCCATTTCCTTTGACTTTTCAATATTTGTGGAATAGAGATTTTCAAAATATTACCTGAAGCTTATCTGAATTTCCCCTGTGTCCATTGTTATGTTCCCCTTTTTGTTTCTGATTTTGTTAATTTGCATGTTCTCTCTCTGCTTTTTTGTTAATTTGGATTCAAGCTTGTCTATCTTATTGATTTTCCCAAAAATCCATCTCTTTGTTGCATTGATTTTTTTTTTGTATTGTATTCCTGGTTTCTATTTTGTTGATTTCTGCCCTCAAGTTAATTATTTCCTGGTATCAACTCCTATGGGGTGAGTTCCCTTCTCCCTTTTCTAAGGCTTTCAGTTGTGCTGTTAATTCTCTGATGTGACTATCCTCTGTTTTCTTCATATGGGCAGATAGTGCAATGAACTTCCCCCATAGCACTGCTTTCAAGGTGTCCCATAAGTTCAGGTATGCTCATTCTCATTGAATATTAGAAAGTCCTTAATTTCTTTCATATATATATATATATATATATATATATATATATATATATATACACACACACACACACACACACACACACACACACACATATATATATATATATATCCAAGTCCATTTAAATGAAACAAATGAAAACAAACATTTATATACAATATTTGGGAATTTGGTTGTCATTCTTTCCAAACTACTTCCTGCTGGTAAGGGGCACTGTCATGGGGGATTCTAAGAAGATGCAGAAATCCTGGCTGTAGTCTGTAAGGCAAGTAGGAGAAAATGAGGGGGAGGAAGGGAAAACATATTCCACCAGGAAGATTGAGCCCGGTTAGAAATAGAAGACAGGAAAGCGAGACGGAGAGAGAGAGAGAGAGAGAGAGAGAGAGAGAACATAAAAGATGGGACCAATATTGGTTTGAAGATAAAATTGAACACAAAGAACGGTCTAGATAACTATAAGACTTCTGCTAACTAACAATTTGAGCTTCCATGAAAAGGCTACCATAAATTCCCTTCCTTGAGAGTGAGATCAACAACTAACTTATCAATGGAGCTCTCAACAAATGTCTGCTGGAAACAGGAGCAAACACCCATACCTAAACAGTGAGTCAAACTAGAACCCAGATGTGGATGGAGAGGAAAAGACCAGGTGACAGAAACACATAGAGACAGCTTACTTGAACAAGGAGGAACTAACAGGCCACTAGACTGATAGCTGGGAAGCCAGCATGGGACTGACTAAGGCCCCCTTGAAAATGGGTCTCAGCCAGAAGGACTGAGCAGTCTAAGAGACTTCAGATAGTGGAGCCAGGATGTATTCCTGGTACACAAAAAGACCTTGCTAACACATCCCCCATGGAGGGACAACTGCCTTAAGCTAGAGACAGGAGAGAAGTCTTAGTCCCTACTTCACATGACCTGTCAGACCTACATGACCCCAACTGGATGGCATTCTCCTACATATGTAATTGGGATGGGGTTTGGAAGGGGAGGGTGGTTAGACTGTTGTTGAGAGGGCAGAGAGTGTAAAAGGGAGGGAAGAAGGTAAGAAAGGAGTGAGGGAGTGAGAGGGAAATGGGATCAATATGTAAAATAATAAATTAAATTAAAAAAAAATTTTTTACTCCAAAATTTAAGTTCAAGCACAAATTACTAGGGAAACAGGTTTCTATTTTTGTTTCCACAGAAAATGAAAAGCTGTGGATTCCTTCCAGACAAATGTGGTTTAATCAAGCCAGAGCCCTTGAAACCGAGTACCAGGTGATCCTACATTCAAAACAGCAGGACAAAGCAGCCTTAATTTCTTTTTTTCTTTTTTGACCCTGGTGTGGTACAATTGCACATTGTTTACTTTCCATGATTTTGCAGGTTTTTTGCTATTTGTGTTGTTGTTGAATTCAAATTTTAAAGCATGGTGATCTGATAAGATACAGGGGACTATTCCTATTCTCTTGTATCTGTTGAGGTTTGTTATGCCACCTACTATGTGGTCGATTTTAGAGAAGGTTCCATGTGGAGCAGAGAAGAAGGTATATTCCTTTGTCTTTGGATGGAATGTTCTATAGATGTCTGTTAACCCCAGGTGAGACATAACGTCTGTTAGTTCTTTTGTTTCTTTGTTGAGTTCTGATTTGTGGTCCTTTCTAGTGGTGAGAGTGGTGAATTTAAGTTTCCCACTATTAGTGTGTGAGGTTTTATATGAGCTTTGAGTTTTAGTCGTGTTTCTTTTATGAATATGGGTGCCTATTTTATTAGGGGCATAGATATTCAGAACTGAGACTTTGTGTTGATGCATTTCTCCTAGGATGAATACGAAATAGCTGTCTTCATCTCTTTTGATTAACTTTGGTTTGAAGTTTAACTTATTAGATATTAGGATAGCCATACATGCTTCCTTCTTGGTTCCATTTGATTGGAAAATTTTTGCCAACCCTTTATCCCGAGGTAATGTCTATCTTTGAGGCTTAGATGTGTTTGTTGTATGTAGCAGAAGGATACATTCTGTCTTTGTATACATTCTGTGTTTGTTGTATGTAGCAGAAGGATACATTCTGTTTTTGTATACATTCTGTTAGCCTGTTTCTTCTTATAGGTGAGTTAAGACCATTAATATTGAGGGTGAGTAAGGACCATTGATTGTTGATGCTTGTTTGATTTAGGTTTGTTGTTGGCAGTGACATTGTGAATATATTAGTTCTACTTCACCCTTGGTTTCTGGTGTAGTTGGATTATCTGTTGCCTACATTTTTGTGGGTGTAGTTACCTTCCTTGGGTTGGAGTTTTCATTCCAATACTTTCTGTAGGGCTGGATTTGTAGATATGTATTGGGAAAATCTGGTTTTGTCATTAAATATCTTGTTTTCTCCATCTATAGTGATTGAGAGTTTTGCTAGATATAGTAGCCTCGGCTGGCATCCGTGTTCTCTTAATACTTGTAGAACATCTATCCAGGACCTTCTGGCCTTAAGGGTTTACATGGAGCAGTCAGGTGTAATTTTGAGAGTTCTGCTTTAAATGTTACCTGACCTTTTTCCTTCGCTGTTCTTAATATTCTCTCTTTATTCTGTATGCAAGGTGTTTTTATTATTATATGTCCAGGGGTCTTTTTTCTTTGGTCTAGCCTATTTTGTTTTCGGTATGCTTCTTGTACTTTCATGGGCATGTCCTTCTTCAGATTTGGAAAGTTTTCCTTGATTATTTTGTTGAATATGTTTTCGAAACCATTGAGCTGGGTTTCCTCACCTTCCTCTATACCTATTATTCTTAGGTTTGGCCTTTTCACGGTGTCCCACATTTCCTGGATTTTTTTTTTTCTTTTTTCTTTTGGATTAATGATTTTCTTTGGTCAATGAATCTATTTCTTCTAGTTTATCTTCTGCACCTGAGAGTCTCTCTTCCATCTCTTGAATTTTTTTGGTTATGCTTGCATCTGTAGTTCCCGATTTCTTGCCCAGTTTTTCTATTTCCAGCATTCCTTCGGTTTTTGTTTCCTTTATTTTCTCTATTTCAGTTTTCAAGTCTTGAACTGTTTCCTTCACCTGCTTACTTGTTTTTTCTTGGCTTTATGTACTTTCTTTATTTTCCTTGAGGAAATTGTTCATTTCTTTCACTTTTTTGTTTGTCTTTTCCTCCATTTCTTTAAGGGATTTTCTCACATCTTCTTTGAGGGCCTTTATCTTTTTTATGATGGTAATTTTTAAATTGTTCCCTTCAGTTTCCTCTTCTTTGTTGTTGTGTTCCATTCTACTTGGTGTTGATTCCCTAGATTCTGGTGGTGTCATGCTTGTCTTTCTGTTGTTAGGTGTTTTCTTGCATTGCTGTCTTCACATAGCTTCTTCCAGTAGGTGTTGCTGGGGTCTCTTCCTCTCTCTATGGTACTTCCCCGGTGGGCGTCTGTGGGTCAGAGATTCAATATCTGTAGCTCTGGGTGGTCCAAGCTCTATAGAAGGTCTCTCCACATACAGGAACCCAGGGATGGGATCAGGGCTGAGGATCCAGTGAAAGATGCTACTAGCCAATGGCTCTAGCCAATGGCAGGTAGAAGAGGACAAAGCCTGATCTCACTAGAAACAGGCACTCTCCAGCCGAGTCCTTTTTCTTTAGCATAGGCCCGGATTTGGGGTTCAAGGTTCTTGCAGGCTGGCGGGAACTCAGAGTGGACCTGCAGCAATAGGCAGATCTCTGGGAGGGGCCTGTGGCTCCAGCAGAGGTCTGGAGGTGGGGTCAGAGACCAAGCAGGTGGAAATTAAGGGTATCCCCACATGTATAAGCAGGTCTCCTTTGTTCAGTGTTGCTCTTGGGAGTCTCCGAAGTAGGGTGGACCCTTGGCTCCAACTTCTGTCCCAGTGCTCAACCAGAGAGGCAGGACAGTGGGCAGGGTAGGGCACAATGTAGGAGGGTCAGGCTCTCAGTGGGGATGGGTGTGGGTGTATCAGAGCTCCAAGGGTGCTCTCCATGGGACAGGACACAACAGTAGTGGGATCAGGGGCCAAAGCAGGGAGTTTGGAGGGGGGGAGATGTTGTAAGGGAGAGGCTGCCCTGATTGGGCCCAGACTAACCTCTAGCCAATGGCTGGCAGAAGAGGACAAAGGCTGAACTGAAACTTGGGAAGTTTCTGCAGGATATTCTGATTTCACTGGAAACTGGCACGCTACATCTGAGGCCTCTTTCTTTAGCAGAGGTCCTGCTTTGGTGGTCATGGATCTTGCTGGTGGGAACTCAGAGTGGACCTGCAGAGATAGGCAGATCTCTGGGAGGGGACCGGGACTCCAGCAGAGGACTGGAGGTGAGGTCAGAGATCAAGCAGGTCGAAATTACGGGTGGTCCTGCAAGGATAGGCAGGTCTCCTTTGTTCAGAGTTGTTCCAAGAAGTCTCTGAAGTAGGGTGGACTGTTGGCTCCAATCTCTGTCCCAGTGCTCCACCAGAGCTGCAGGTGGGAGCAGGCTCTCTGTGGGGATGGGTGGGGGTGTATCAGAGCTCCAAGGGTGCTCTTGATGGGGACAGGACACAGGAGCAGAGGGATCAGGGTTCAATCCAGGGAGTTTGGGGGGGGAGAGGTTGTAGGGGAGAGGCTGCCCTGATTGGGCCCAGACTCGCCTCTAGCTGGCAGAAGAGGACAAAGGCTGAGCTGAAATTTGGGAAGATTTTGCAGGATAGTCTGATCTCACTGGAACCTGGGAGTCTCCAGCTGAGGCCTCTTTCTTTAGCAGAGGCCCTGCTTTGGGGGTCAAGGATCTTGCCGGCGGGAACTTAAAATCCAGTTTGTGTTTTCTTTATTGTGTCTATTTCAGTTTTCAGTTCATGAACTGTTTGAATTGTTTCCTTCATTTTTTTTTTCTTGACATGCCTTGCTTTAAGAGATTTGTTGATATTTGCATTTTTGATTTGTATTTTCTTCTATTTCTTTAAGCAATTTTTCATTTCCTCTTTCAATGCCTCTATCATTTTCATGAAATTATTTTTAAGGTTTTCTCTACTGTTTGATCTGTGTTGGGATGTTCAAGTCTTGTTGGCGTACAATCCAGAGAGTCTTGTGGTGTCATATTAGTCTTTCTATTGCTGGATGTGTTCTTTTACTGTTGTCTTCCCATCTATTCTTCCAGTGGGTACAGTTGGGGGGGGGTCTCTCCTCCTGGTGGGTGTGGGTTCAAGGCTCTATCCTCTCCTATCTCACAAAGGTTGCAAGGGCAAGATATAAATGGCAGTAGATGGTGGATACTTTGTAACTTTGTTCTGCCTCCAGGTTCCTCTGGGGGATTTGGTGGTGGGAAGGGTCTGGTGGCTGCAGATTAGGTGATTCAAAGAGGGATAGGTGAGCACCTGGAGGTGCCCCAGGTACTCACCTCCTTACTGGAGGGTGAAGAGGCAAGACAAGAAAATCTGCCAATGCTTGGTGCTTTTTTCTGCTTCCAGCTCCCTCTGGGGGATTTGGAGGCAGGAAGGGTCTGACTGCCACAGATCTGAGGACTCAAAGATGGGTGGTGTGGGACTAGGGGAGCCCCAGTATTCATCTCTTTCCTGGAGTGTGGCAGGACACCTTTTATACATATTTATTCATGGATACATTTTTATTGAACTGTTCCTGTTAGCTAAGCTAGGATAAAATTATGACGAAGTTTAGGGATATAGCTCAATGATAGAGAAATTATACAGCATGTGCAAGGCCCGCAGTTCAATTTCCTAGTATTGGAAAGAACAATAGCAAAAGAATCTGATGCTGTTTCTACTGTAAACAAGATTAAATTGCACAATTTAGGCAGAGTCCATTTTAGTGGTGAAGAGTACAAAGTGAAAAGGAGAGGAATTTTTGTATAAGATAGGAGAAAGCTATGACTAGTGAATCAAAACATCAAAGTTCATGTCAGGAATGATTGAAAAACAGCAAAGAACATTTATAGATGAGAAGAAGATTGAAAGCAAACCCTAACAAAAAAGGAAAAAAAAATTGAATAGGGACACTTAAGAATTCAGTCTACTTTGAAACATACAAAGAAGTTTTGTTACACATGAAATTCAAAACCAATTCAGAGTGAACTTTTGCACACTATATCCAGGTTGTAGAGACCTTTTCAAATTAAGTCTCTCTCTCTCTCTCTTATTCTCTCTCTCCCTATCTCTCTCTCCTTCTCTGTGCCTCATTCTTCCTTTATCCCTTTCTTTTTCTCTCTCCCCCACTTTCTGTCACACATACATACAAACATTCACATACATCAAACTGAGAAAGGACTATGTGGTTGGATGAACACATAAGAATAGGACCAACAACACATATATTCTGAAAGCAGAAAAATAAAATTATATATTAAAAATACATTACCTGTCTGTGAGAAAGTAGTGTGAGCTAAAATCATACAAATAGAAATAATAAATAACATGCAGATAGAAATAATAAATTGTTGAAAAACAACCAACTAAAAAATAGAAACTTGAAGACCAATCATGTCCAAATAGAATCTCCTTACAAAAAGAGATGTGTGGCACAATGTTTAAACATAATAACTTTAAAATAAATCCTGTTTTATTTTGTTTAGTTTAAGTAAATATGGAAATAGTGTTTTGAGCAAGAATTTTAAAACACCTCTGGAATATTCTGTGGACTGTTACTTTAAAAACCATAATATGCTCATAGAAAATGTTCATCCATCGAGACTGTCTTGGAGAAGCAGTAAGACCCAGTTTAGTACCAAATATGTTGAATTAGGTTGAGGATCCCTGGTGGAAAATAGTGTGTTTGATCAAATGGAAGTGTGACTGAACAGTAATATGAGTGATTTGTGGTTTGGTGACTGATCTCAGTTTTGAAAGAAGACATCCAAAATTTTTTTAAACATTTCTAAAATATTTGAACATTTTCTAAACTTCTTTTGAAAGGAATTTTGAAGAATTTTGAAAGTTGTTTTGAAAGAGATGGCAATATTAAAGTTTCTGAATATATAAAAATTAATTATAAATAATAGTCATGTTAAGAAGTAAATATACCAAATTTTGGCTTTTTTGAAATCATGTAAATCAGAAGCAACAAAACAGGGCAATATTTTAACAATTCAATGATGTCCTAACCAGGATTATTAATTATTAATACAGGAGTTGGAACTTTTGTGTCTTTGGAACTAGGTTTCTTTCCATATTATATAATTGAAGTAAGATAAAATCAACTGAGTCATTCAATGTGTTAAATTTTAAATATTAGTGATATTGAGGCTTTTTGATATTACTATTGAATATTGTAGATAGCATTGATTTATAAAATACTAAATAATTTAAGAAAATATTTCCCTTGCTTGCATCCATCTACTTTCTTCTCATTGTGTTTTGCTTGATGCTGTGTCAGGAAATATGTTTTATTATTCCAATATTAGATAATTAATTTTAAAGAAGCTTGAACAGTAAATCTAGTGTTTCCTTTAATTTAAAATCTAAGGTCTTAAAATGATAAATTAAATGACTGTTACAATTGAAAATACATGTTTCTTTCATTATTATCTTCCAACATTGTGCTATTTCTATAATATTTCCAGCTGTGCTACCTAAGCAGGTTATGGTCAGAGAGAAACATCAAGTCTGTTTGTTTGGAGGGTAAAGCTGCATTGTTTTCCTGACATTGACAATCACCAGTAAATCCCCTCTTGTTCCCACAGAAACACATGAAAACAATAACCTAGAAACCAAAAGAATAACTGGGATCATTGTGAGATGTTTACAAGGTAAAATGTCTTTTCCCTGAAAGACATTTCCCAGAAAGTAGAGTATGAACTACTTTCCCTAATACATTATAAAAAGGTTATACTTACTACATATCCCTTGCTACTGGAAGACATTAATTTGCTATTTTATCTGGAATGCTGCAAGGACAATAGATGTGTAAAATATAAAATCCATAAATGTTATTCACACAAAGTTATGTTTTGGTAACACAGTGGCAGTGAGGATCATTTGTTTCCCACAAGTGATTATAAAAAGATTGCCTTAAGTCCAAGTTTTCATGTGAACCTAACTGTTCTTTTCTGTGGTGCTCAGAATGAATTCCATATATAACTTGCATAATTGTTAGATTATTATCTCACAAATCATTTATATCTGTGAAAAGCAACTCATGAACCTGTTTAAAATTTCTTCTTGAGTCCTCACCACCACAGTCTTTTTCTGTACCTCTTTCCCATAATTTTACAAGTACAGTGTATAGAATGAAATACCATTTTATTCCCATAGGTTTGGGTTTTTCTGTTTAGCTCTGGAGACTGTCCTGGCAATAACTCTGTAGACCAGGCTGGCCTCAAACTCAAAGAGATCCATCTGCCTCTGCCTCCCAAGTGCTGGAATTAAAGGTGTGCTCCACTACACTCCAGCAAAATCTTGTTTTTGTTCTTGTTGTTGTGGTGGTTGTTGTTGTTTTCAAGCAGAGTTTCTCTGTATTCCTGGCTCCGCTAGAACTTGATTTATATGCCAAGCTGGCCTCCAAAGATATCCATATGCCTCTGCATCCTGGGTGCTATGATTAAATGCATGGACCACCACTTATCCTTCAGTTTTTATTTACCATATTATTCATAGAATTTTTTCATGGTATTGTATTTGGCAATGAAATGTGTATTTTATTTGCTAAATATTAATACACCAGTGGCATAACATCCCTATTAATTAATATTTATTATGAATAAAATCCCTGAATATTATAAAATATATTTTTACATGGACCTAATTTTATTGCACTTCCATAGAATTCTCAGAATGAAACTACAGGGTCACAATCTGCTTAATTACATGATTGACATCATGGTACTCTATTGTACATTGTTTAAAGTGTCTGGACCACTTTGAATTCTTTGTCTTAGTGAATGAGGTAACTGGTTCTCATAATCATGCTGAGTATTTTAAAGGATATTTTAGCCATTCTAGTTTGTGTACAATTATGTTATTATTAGATTATATAAACAAGTTCCTTATTATACACACACACATTTTGAACATTTTTTGTGACAGGCTGTGATTGCTTAAAAGAAGCTTCTTAAGATTATTAGTTTTGCTTGTTATTGTTAATATTTTTCCCACATGCTATATCTGAAAAGATATGGACCAACAAATGGTTGTAGTTTTACCTATAATATTGTTATGCATGTCACTGCTTGACATCATATACTAGCACTACCATACATCTTAGTTTGATATTTATGGGGCCATGGCTTGTATTTTGCATGTTACTGTCTAATATTTACATCATCATGTTTTGAAGATATTTCTTTCATTATTCAATCTTTAAGCACCACTGTTGGAAAATCAACCAATTAGTTTTATGTCATCTTTTCAGGACACTTTCTTATTTTAACTTTCCATTACTATTAAATTGTTTACAATATTTAAATTCATAATAGACATTGAAATTTGATAAAGTAGGTTCAGTCTTTTCATTATTTTCTAGAATTGGTTTTGAATAATTAGATAATTCACACTTGCTAATTTTTATGTTCACACAACTTGAATTTTAATGAGTTTGCATTCGTTTTGTGGATGAATTTGTGAAGGATGGGTAGATAAGCATTATTGTATTTTCTGAATTATAATCACATATCATTTGACATTTCTTAGTGTGTAATAACAAATTCTAACATTTCAGTGACCATATACATTAAGAATACATTGTTGTAATTTAAATATTTTCTGTTTTGTAAATAAACTTAAAAAAAACTGTTATTTTACGGAAAACTGACAGTTTACTTTTCATGGAGTTTGTAGCATGTAGTCCTAGTAAGTGTAGTAATTATTTTCAACATTTTAGTTTATATGCCATAGGATGGACAGTCAAACAACATTCCCAAATTTACTGAAGATTTTCATTTTTGTAATTTCTATACTGTTAAATTTTATTCATCTTACTGAAGTCTGGGTCCTTTGGTCCAAGATAAAATGGATGCAATATTTAATATGAATCTTTGCCATATATACTATATAATTTAATATATATTAATATATAATGTATTATTTAATATTTGTAGGTTATTATTTTTATACATCATGTGTTCATTATATTTTCAGCTCAGCCAGTTCCTGTCAGAACATCCCTATCTCCCTACACACCCAACTTTATGTTCTCCTTGTCAAAATACAAAATACAGAATGAAAGTCAGAATAGACAAAATACAGTTACAGCTAAACAATCAAAATCTGTCATAATGAAATTAAAATCCCCACACCAAACCTCCATGTAGTTCATTTTTACTGGACACCTACTCTTTAGCATAGCACCTTCGCTGGAGTGTGGTTGATATACCCAGGAGACTATTGGAGAAGACTGATTATCACTTTCCCAGTAGGTATCAATTGCATGGCTTCTGTGTCAAGGTATCTGGGAGAGGGGTACAAAATATTGTCTCTATTATTCCTTCTGAGTGTTTGAAAGTTGTCTGGATTGAACGTGTGTAGATTTTACATGTGCTGCTATGGTATCTGTGCATTTACATGAGTACCAGTCCTGTTCTGTCTAGATGGCATTGTTTCCTTGGTATCATCCATCACCTCTGGCCCTTTCAGTCTTTCTTTATCCTCTTGTGGGTGAATCCCTGGGACTTGAGGGGAGGATGTGATAAACAATTTCTAATTTAGAATTTGGTGCTCCACATCTTTTTTACTTTCTTCACTTTGTCTAGTTGTGGATCTCTGTGTTCAGACCAATGTACAACAAGAAGCTTTTCTGAAAAGTGTTGAGTGAGACAAGCTTTAGTTATTGATATATTAGAGTTCATTGTAGTATTCTAATTTAACAATATTAATTATGTTTGTTTATCTGTGGTTAAGCAGTCATTCTTATTTCAAGATTGTTGAAAGTGATTTATTATAATAAATTTCTATTTTCGTTTTTATGTAGACATAATTGTTGTAAAATATTTTTTAAGATTATAGCACATTGATTTATTCTTCACAGGTTAATTTAAACTCTTGAGAATAATTCCATGAAATATGAAGTTTAATGATTTTTATATTATGTCTCATTTAATATGCCAAATGTGAAGTTAGTATTGACTTACTCAAGAATGTTGACCACAAGTGAATTTCTTTTCTATTCATTTAATATGCTAAGAAAACATTGACTTTAATGGCTTATGGCATTTATAGTATTTATTATATTATATCCTTATGTCCTCTTTGTGCTAAATATAATTCTCTGAATTTTTTACATGTTTTGTATCTCAATATATTAAACCACCTGGCTTTAAAAAGGCAATTTTAATGTAAATTGGTACATCTAACTTATAGGTTTTCATATTTGTTCTTTTTCATTACCCAGAGTCTATAACAATCACATAAATAAAACTGTGTTATGGAACTTTTTAAAATTTCCATTGAATAATACATTGGGAAGTTGGAAGATGTCCAATTCATGACAATTTGTAAAAGGCATAGGTACATTGCTATGAGATATTAGGAAATGTTCAATCACAATTTTGGAAAAGGGGTGTCTAAACTTTGCTAAGTAGAGCTTTTTGAAAAGAAACAGATATATCTATGTATTAGATAGAAAATATTAAACCACTCAATTTCTTCAACTAGATTTTTTGCATATAATTTGTTTTCACTGTTTTGTGATTGTTCATTTACATTTATATAGATTTGTCTTTAAAAGATGAACAAGCACAATAAAAATCTTGGACTGCAGGGCCATGTTGAAGAAGACAATTTACCGACCTTATTGTACAAAAGTGTCATAATGATGTCTTTTGCATTTTAAGATGTCTAAAACTTACTCTATACTCATAATGAAAGTAAAATTTTGCATGACTTCTGAGTGAGTGGCTTGAACCAGAGTTTTTTTTTTTTCAGTTTATTCTAATGTTAAGTAATTTAGTTGTATGCCTCATGTAGCTAAAGGCTGACTAGAGGACCAGAGAATTTATATTAATTCTAATGTCTTATCTGCCTTTATTAATTTTGGCTTCTGAATACTACTATCTACTTGGCTTTTAATACTGGCAGGAAAAACAATGTCACATTGGAAATTGTGGGGATTTTATAATTGCATCTAGTAATGTCTTTGTATTAGTGTTATAAATGAACACAGAAAACAAAAAGTCACTAGAGTATTTCTGAGCAAGTTATATAAGACATTTAAAACATGAGAATTAGAGATTATATATAAATACATGATATTAAAATTTAGAATGCTGAATTTCAATACATTTTTATAAAGCATCTCTTTAAATCAATAGTTATCTCAAATTATTGGTTTGCTCTTGGTAGCACTGACATGAAAAAAATATGTACATCTAATCAAAGTTCCTTTAAGTGCATGATATCTGCACAAGCTTCATCTAAATATGCACAGTAAATAAATATATGCATGACGCATAATTGAACTTGTGTGTGTTCAGTAACCATACTTGAAAGCCTAACTAGACTAAGAAGTTGTGTATTAAAATGGACATTATTTTTCTCTTCTCCCTCCAATGTCACGTACATCTGAAGGGACTGTGAGACAGCTCTCAAATGTCCTACAGACATGATGAATCATCTATCGTTTTGTTAATGGAAGCCATGAATGTACTATCAGGTAGATTCTAACCAGTATTTGCCCTACATACAAGAATCTCAACATAGTTGAAAATCTCCATATTTTCAAACAATGCCACAGTCTATCAAGGCCTTCACCATAACTTCACATAGAAGAAACATAATGTAAAAGGAAATCCAGAGTATACAGAAGCTCCTGTCAACCACAAATGATTGTGAGAACCATACCTTGAAGTAGCCTTAAAGACTGTGATTACTTTTTGCAACCTACATGGTCTTAAGAAGTCAGGAAGAGAGTTCAAAGTTAGAGTGCTTGGTAACAATATAAAATAATAATGCCATGTGGAATGATACTGCATTACCTATAATCAAATTAAAGCGCTTTCATGATTTTTCTAATTATGAAACCTACCACTCTTCATATATTTCTGATATTTCTGCTAATGACCCCTTTACTTTAGAAGATGTACAAAACCATTTTAAAATCCAGTCAATTGTGACCGTCCCATTGGTGAACAGCTTAAAGCTGGATCTTTATCAAAATATAGGTTAAATCTATTATAATAGTTGTGACCAACAAATTTTTTAAGTTTAAGTTAATTCATAACCACTAAACTTAAGCACTCAAAATTTTAATATAATTTATTTATATATCATCTGATGGGGCAAATGTCCTTCTGTATATATGTTTCTCTTATTGATTGATGAATAAGACACTGATTGATCAGTAGAGTAAGGAAGATAGGTGGAACTAGGAGATGAGTAGAATGTTGGGTGAGAGGCAGAGAGAGACTGCAAATTGACACAATGCTGCTGAAGGAGTAACTTGCTAAAGGACAGGTAAATCACAGTCTCATTGCAATACATTGATGAACAGAAATGGGTTAATAATTAAGAGAGAGCTAGCCAATAAATACCCAAGCCATTGGCCAACAGTTTTATAATTAATATATTTCCCTGTCCTCATTTAGTGTCATTGACCCTGATGCCACCTCTTAACAGTTTTCCACATCTTCTTCCGCACGACTCTCTGAGCTCTTCCTATGGTTGTCTGTGGGTCTCTATGTCTGATAATCTCAGTTGCTGGGTAATGCCTCTGCTATGATGTTCATCAAGGCACCTATCTAGAAATATAGCAGAGTATCACTAGAAGTATTTAATTAATTTCCTTTTTTCCTTCCTTCTTTCTTTCTTCTTTCTTTCTTTCTTTCTTTCTTTCTTTCTTTCTTTCTTTCTTCCTTTCCTCTGTCACATTTGGTTCTATCCTAGGTCTCTTGGCTATCCAGTTTCTCACTCATGGCAGTCCAGGAATTAATAGGGAAGGATTTCCTCTCATGACATTTTGTTTTGAGTGGAAGGAGTCAATGGTTGGCCACTGCCACACTTTCTCTCCCAACTTTATTTACTCTAGCACATCTTGTAGGCAGGACAAACTGTACATCAAATTTTGTGGCTGGGTTTGTGTTCAGGTCCTTCACTATAAGCCTTGCCTGGTTACAGAAAATGGTTGGTTCAGGCTCAATATACCTCATTACAAAAGTCTTCTCTAGGGTCATCCTTATAGATTCTTGGGAGTCTCCATTGTACTAGGTTTTTATCTTGCCTCACAAATGAATCCCCATTTCAGTTGTTTCTTGCAGTACTCTCTCCATCCACTTGATGCTGCTGTTCCTGACCCCTCTACCTTCTCCACAAATAATGTATATTCTATTTTCCTTCCCAGTGAGATTCATATGTTCCCCTTGAGCACTCCTGTTTTGTATCTTCTCTAGGTCTGTGGATTATAAGATAGTTATCTTTTATGTAACAGCTAATTTTCATTTATAAGTGAGTACATACTTATAAATGTTTTTCTGGGTCTGGTTTCTTCACTTAGGAAGATGTTTTTCAAGTTCCATTAATCTGTCTGCATATTTAATATTGCCATACATTCTAACAGCTTTATTAACAGCTCTATGTCTATGTTCTTTAGCTACAATATTACTAAGACTTTAGATGTACCTTTAACAGTCCCATAATATCCAATGTAAAAGTGTTTTGTTGCCAACAGTAGAAGCCAAGTAGACAGTCCTATTCAGATGCCAATATCAATAAAATCATATAAGTCATTATAGTTAGCTTGGACTTTCCAGTGATATACACAGACTTGAAATACAAACTGCATTACATAGCATAAAGTTAAAGAATTCTGCTTCTAATCCTCATTAATCTCTGAACTTAATGGATTCAACTTTGTATCTCAAGTTTGTTTTCTCTTATGTACAGTAAGTTTAAAGCCTGGTGATCCTGCCACAATTTAACTTCATCTGCATTCCCTTGATTGATGATGAATAACTAAAAATCAGCATGAGTATATACTCTAAATCTATATATTCTCCAATGTCAGCCAGAGGCAGATAGATTAGACAAAAATACTTAATAACAACCATCTTCTAAATTATTTTAAATCTGAAATTCTGAGAGGATAATGTTATATAATAAAACAGATTTTTATTAGGCTTGGAGACCATAGTGAAAGGACCATACTCACTCACAGTATCCTCCTCTTGTTAAGTGCCTTATACCAGAAATTGACCCAAAACTCTCCACGAGGACACCAACATTTTTCAGGAGAGGAGAAATGCAAAATGAGAACTACATTCCCCTTTTACCAATCTATTACAATAAAAGTTAGAAATGTTAGCTATTACGACCATACCATCTTTAGTTTTCCACATATTGTAGTTAAAACATGACAACTTTCCCGTAACACAGGAAATAACATTCCAGATTTATTTTCCTAAATTCTTGCCCATCTCCCAGTCCTTTAAAAACCCTGAGGTCTTCCATTAAGAGATGTTTAGCATGTATTCTTTATTATTCTTTGTTACTCCTAGCACTAGGCAGTCCTAGGCTAAGCAAGAAAATGTTTTAACCTCTTCTACTCATTTTTTTTTTTTTTTTTTTTTTTTTTTGTCATATACCTGCCCTGTCTGTGAGCAGGTGATGTACTCCAATTCTTACAGATTTTTCTCGATTTAAAAAGAAATAATTAGAGAAAACATTCTTAACTAAACATTTTTCCCCACATGAGAAATGTTCTTAGGTCTTAGCCTAATCACAGAAGGCTGAGCTGGGTTCCAGGAAGAGGTTAGTGGGCTAGCTGGTTTACCAGACACCAAGATTCCTGGAGACAATCAGACTCAGCAGGGAGTGTAGTCCTGCAAGAATTCATTTATTGTCCCATAGCAGGTGTCTTTTAAAGGAACCACAGACAATGGCTTTAAAGGTCAGTTTATCAAGCACCTAGATGCCTTATGATTTACTAGTGATCACTACTGTTCATTCAGCATTCTCATCTGGTTTGACCTAGGCAACCAATCATCTTTTTTTTGTTTTTTTTTTAAACAACTCAGTACTCTCCATCTTGACTTCCCCTCAGCTCCATTTTTCACTTGCTTGTGTGCCCTACAAAAAGGATATCTTGTTAAGAGGAGTCATGCAAACTAATATTATGTTCTTAATGTTCTTAAAGTTCCATCTTGTTTTACTTTTAGGTTTTACTTTTATTTTCATATGTCTTTTATTCTGGAAGCAGCCACCTCCTTACAAAAAAGGGAACTAATCTCTTGTATGTGGTAAGCAACAGAAAACAGAAATTACATATTTATTAAGTCCTAAACATGTCCATTGCAAATTATTTGATAGTATGTATGTAAACTATTAATTAAAAATTGAGTGATGATCCCTAAATAATCCACATACAGGAGCACTATTCACTAACTCATTCTCTGTATCTCTCTGTGTTTTTCTTTAATTAGTGTTGATAAAATTAATAGTTTACTATGTTGAGACTAAAATGGAGGTAATTCCTTATAAAAAGGGCCAGCATATTGAAAATAGCAAAACAAAAAACAAAAATTCTGACAAAAGATATAAGCTGAAACTCATAGATTCATAAATGATGAACCATTCAATTTGAATTTGGACTTCATGCAATGTGTATTAACATGCTGAAAGAAAGTTATGATTTGTTTAAACTACATGTGGCTGGTATTACTCACTGTCTTAGTCAAGATTTCTATTGCTGTGAAGATACATCATGACAATAGCAACTCTCATAAAGGAAAGTTATCTAACCAGGACTAGTTTACAGTTCCAATTTAAATTACAAAGGAAAGGGAGGAATTGAGGAGAGAAAAGAGAGGAAGAGACACCATAAAAGAGGGAGCCATTATAGGTTTCAAGAGAAAACTGACTCTAGATAAATGTTCAGAAACCTACAAGACTGACCCCAACTAACACTTTGAGTATCAGTGGAAAGTCTACCATAAATGCCTGATAATGAGATTGACGATGAACTTATCCACCATCTTAGAGCCCTCATCTAGTAGCTGATGGAAACAGAAGCAGACACCGACAACTAAACACTGAGCCAAGCTGGAATCCAGATGCAGAGAGGGAGGATAAGATCAGGCTACAGAAACCCCAAGAGATAGCTGACCTGAACAAGGAGCAGCTAATGTGCCCCTAGACTGATAGATGTGAATCCAGCATTGGACTGACTCAGACCTCCTGAGCATGGGTCTCAGCTAGAAGGCCTGGGCAGTCAAATGGACCTCTGACAGTGGAACCAGGATGTATTCCTGGTGTGCTAAATGACTTTTGGAGCACATTCTCCAGGAAGGGATACTCCCTTAACCGAGAGGCAGGAGAGAGGGCCTAGTCCCTACTCCAAGTGATTTGACAGATTTAGATGACCCCTCCTGGAAGGCATCCTACTACATGTTGAGTGGGAAGGGAAATGGGCATGGAGGGTTGTGGGGGGGCATTGGAGGGTGGGAGAGAGGGTGTGATTTCCTTCTAGAATATGAAGGTGAATCACTAATGCTGATGATGCTAAGCTCTTAGGACTACGACTTGGAGGAATGGAGCTGAGTCTCATCAGAAACCCTCCTTCTGACCATTAGTTTTCATAGTTATGAACAATGTTATTCAATCTTAGAAAAATAAAAGCAGTTAAAAGTCACAACCCTCTGTGATTCCCATGAACTCCAAAAGTGATTATTATGGCAACATATGCCTCAATGTATACTAGTGACTTTTATATATTGAAAGTAACCCATGTCTGATTAATCTTAAGACATACTCAACAAGGTAAATCATTCCTGGTAGCATAAATTCAGGCAATTATTCATGGCTTTTAGATCATTAACCCTAGAAGGGAACCCAAGTCTTCAAACAGTATTAGCTTTAATTGTATACTTAGACACACAGACAACCTTGTGTGTCTAAGGCTTCTTTTATGTGAGATGGAGCCAATCTCAATTCAAAATGCAGAGATCACTTGAACATGGGTTCCCTAGCCCCAGTTGATGCATCTACAACACAATATCTACACATAAAGTTTACAGAATACTATGGAAGTAGGCATAAAATGATTGTTAGAACCAAATAACTACCTCTTCAATTATATGACAGAGAAGCTGCACCCACCCATGAAATATCAACAATATGTTTATACTAACAGGACCCAAACAAGGACACTAGGTGATATGCCAAAATGGATGGGAAAAATTACGTAAGTATCACCTCTACATTGAAAACTAAATTAGTGAATAATAAGAAGCAGACAATCAGTTTTCCCCAGGCATGAGTCCCTAAAAGGCTGTCTTTAAGGAGTAGGGTTTTTCCTCCCACCGCTGGTCTGTCCCACCACTGCACCAGCCCCAATTAACAAACAGAGACTCTGTATTTGATATAATTCTGTTGGCCCATTACTAGTTTCTGTTTTAAGTATTAACACATTTCTGCTTATCTATGTGTGTTCCCGTTGTCTTCTCTTACCAGGGAGCCAGCCGGCATTCTGCTTTCTCCAGACCCTCCATCTTGACTCCTCCTTACTACTTCTTCTTTCCTCCTTATCTGCTAGTCCCTCCTATCTTCCTTTCCTATTGGCCAACAGTACTTTATTCATTAACCAGTATGAGAAACATATATACATAATGGCATCTCCCATCATCTCCTCTTTTCTGTCTAAAGAAAAAGAAGGGTTTTAACCTTAGCATAGCAAAATATATCACACAACACTTATCAAGTAAGAATCACAGTTAACAATATTTAGTCCATTAACATTTAGCAAGATTTAAGAAAATATTCCATCATCTATTCTATCTTTGTATGTCTAAAGTCCTATATGTAACTTGTCTTTAATCCTAACTAAGGAAAACTATAACCATAACTATCTGTCTTCAACTCCTTCAAGGACCCCAGAAGGATATTATATAAACTCTAGAAATGATAGAGACATCTTGCCTTGTCAGTCACCTGAAGTTCTTCTGTAATCTTCCATCTTCAGCCCATAGGCCATAGTGTGTCTGGCAGACTCTTCAGCAAAACAGGAAAGTTTAAACTGTCTACCTGTATTGGCAGTTTGTCAGTCACTTTTCTCTGTGTCCTGCAGACTGTCTGTCAGACTCTTCCATGAAGCAGGAATTCTGTACCAATGTCTATTTTGAATCAGCATCTCTTTTCTGTGGGTCCTGCATGTCCAGTTTATACAGAATAAAGTCAAACATTCCAGACAAGAGCAGTATCTTGCCCAAATGGCTAGTCTTGTCATACTGGAAGCAAACTACATATGTGTTTCTTTAATGTTCATCCTTCTTTCTGAGGCAGGTGGTGTTGCCAGGAGCAGTTATATCTCATTGTCAAGAAAAACCCTCAATTTTAAATGCCATATTCTGTAGGTCTTTGAAAGGTTTGAAAAATTTCTATCTATCTCAAATACATCTCTGTATATCTAGAAAACCTAACTCATCTAACTATAAGTTTTGAGTATGATAGGTAACTATCTATAATCTGTACTAAATTATACATTACATTTCTAAATGAGCTATATAAATGCAATACCTAAATAAGAGGAGATATATACATATCACAAAATTGACCTTAAATTGTAATAAATAAAAATCCATTCCAAAACAAAGTATTCATATCTATACCATAATCCCCTTTTTACCTTTAAAAAGGATTGGCTGTGATCATTACCCATTTATAACCAAGTCCATTTAAATGAAAACAAACATTTATAAACAGTATTTGGGAATTTGGGTGTCTTTTTTCCAAACTACTACCTGCTGATAAGGGGCGCTGTCATGGGAATCCTAAGAAGATGCAGAAATCCTGGTTTTAGTCTGCAAGGCTGCTTTGTCCAGCTGTTTTGAATGTAGGATCACCTGGTACTCTGTTTCAGGTGGTCTGGCTTGATCTAACCACATTAGTCTGGAAGGAATCCACATCTTTTCTTTTTTTGTGGAAAGAAAAATAGAAATCCTTTTCCCCAGTAACTTGTCCTTAGACTTAAATTTTGGAGTCAAAGCATTTTTAAAATATATAAATTGAATTAATCCAACAGCATTTCCTTTAACAGTTGTTGTTTTCTTAGCAGCCAAACAACACAAAGACAATATAATACTGTATAGTGTCCAGATTCTCTCCATCTGTGTCTTTTTTATTATTCTGTTTCTTTTCTATTTTTTTTTGAGTCAGGGTTTCACTGTGTAACTCTTATCTGTCCTGGAATTTATTCTGCATACCAGGTTTACTTTGAAATCACAAGATCTGCTTGCCTCTGTC
The DNA here is from genome assembly GCF_943737965.1 of Phodopus roborovskii. NCBI lineage: Eukaryota > Metazoa > Chordata > Mammalia > Rodentia > Cricetidae > Phodopus > Phodopus roborovskii. The sequence goes on from NW_026126437.1 coordinate 444,938, forward strand.
AACTGAGTGCTGGGATTAAAGGTGTGTGCCACCACACCCAGTTCCTCTCTGTCTTTTTAAAACCATTTTATTTTTTCATGTTTAAGTATATTTTAAAACACACTGTAAACCTTTAGTGGTTTTTCTTTATGTGAATCTGCCTTTACTGTAAATCTTTATCTTTCTCTGGCCACAAGTCTTTATCTGTTAAATAACAACATTACTAAAATGAAAGTCATAGCTGTGTCAGTCACGGTTTATGAAAGATGGTGGCAGGTATTTTTACCGCCAGCACTGAAAGCTGTGCTCACTGCCTTGGTCTGCGCTGCCATCCAGCAAGCATGCTGCCGGCTTGGAGATGTGGTCACTGCCATTGCAAGCTCTCATACACACCAATAAATTGTTAGCAGAGTTTCTTAAAAGCTCTGCAGTTCTTTGCCCCTTATGCTGAGTCAGGAATCCTCCCTTAAAGGAGCCGCACAAATATCTGTCTCTTGCAAAGCAGAGTCTAACCGAGAAAAATGCTGCTACCAAGAAACCTTGCTTGTCTGTTCTTTTGTTTCTAAAACCCTTTTATAAGCTTTTGTTAATTTTAAGTGGAAGTTCTTATTAGCCACGTGGTTGCCATATGCAAGGAGTAAGGTACTTCCTCTCACTGCTGGTCTGTCCTGCCACTGCGCCAGCCCCAATGAACACACAGAGACTCTGTATTTGATATAATGCTATTGGCCAGGTACTAGTTTCTTATTGGCTAGCTCCATCTTAATTATTAACCCATTTCTGTTAATCTAATATTTCCACGTGCTTTTGTCTTACCAGGGAATGTGGCCTGTATCTGATCTCCCCAGCCTCTCCATCTTTACTCCTCCTTACTACTTCCTCTTTCCTCCTTGTCTCCTAGTCCCTCCTATCTTCCTTTCCTATTGGCCAACAGTGCTTTATTCATTAACCTGTATGAGAAACATATATACATAATGGCGTTTCTTATCAGCTGTCCAATGCCAACTGGTCAGTTTTGAAAACATATATATATATATATATATATATATATATATATATATATCAATGATAAATAAACTCATAATTTGCGTGTATGAATATATAAATATCAATGTATATCAATAATAATACAAGAAGAGGTCAGGAATTTGTGAAGGATTTAGGGAGAGACATTGGAAAGATCAAAGAAGATGGGAGATAATGTAAATACAATGTGCTCATATTCAAAATTTTAAAATGCCGAAAAGACCAATAATCTAAAACTATAAAGCTATGGCAATGCAAAATAAAACCAGATAATGCTAAAATATTTAAATGTTGATTATGACTGTAAATTTAACCTGCCAGCTTTCAAAGCACACTAGGTACCAAGTAGGATGGATAATTAAAACAAAAATAATAAAATACATCTCTTTACATAAAGGATTTATCTAGACCCCCATGGCATATTTGAAGTAAAAACCACCTAGTATTCTAAAAATTTAATACAATAGTTAGTATTATAACACTTAATTTAATAATGAAGTGTTTGACTTTTTTTTTATCTATTACTTCTTTACATTTTAAAGAGAACATTTCATTCACTCTACGGCTTTTACTTTCCAAATGTCTATGCCTGAGAAAATAAATGTCAGATGCACTTTGCTACATTTACAAAATATAGAATATGATGCCTGCTTTGAAGTCACAGGCATTTTTCTTCATGAATAAAGTGACAGAAAACAGCTCCATCTTATCTTGCACTGGCACCAGGCCAACCCATCAGGAATGGTGCATTTAATACTATTTTCATTAAGTCACTGCCAGTTAGGGGAATATTAATTTTTCTAAATATACAGCTTGCAGATTTACAGTCATCATTTCTAAAAATAATAACATAACATACACTATGAGGGTAATTTATACTGCATATTATCTGAAAATGAAGTGTTCTGGGAACTGAGGTCTCCTGATTATTAAAATATTTTGTGCGTCTGTTTTATTCTTTTGTATTAATTAAATACATCATGAATGTTTCTTGGGTATGTGACACTGAAAAACTGTGAGATAAGGTAAGGAGTAAAAACTATAACATGGTGGAAAGATCCCTTAGAGGATTGCAGGCATCAGGAAGATGTAAGTTGAGCATCACATTCTCATGGAATGCAGGTCTTCTTATATTTTTGGTTGTGAGCCTAGCCTTTAACAGCTGAGCTATCTCTCCAGCCCAAACGCAGGTATTCTTATGGTGTTTGAGCTCTAGAATCAAAAATTTTCTTCTGAACTTGAGTCGAGTCATGAACTGCTGACAATGTACATCATTTCTAAATTTGAAAACAAATAGCAATGATTAATATTACCCAAGTAAAAGGGTGATCCTTAAAAGGATACAGAAAGACAGGGATGTGAAAGAAAAGAACTTATAGGCCTGCTATTTTGCATGTGTTTGTGGGATCTCAAGACATGTTTAAGGATTTACTATACAGCAACAAATGAACAAATCTGCTATCTAGTTAAGAAAGCCTTAGTGATCACCACTGGGGTAGATGTATACTTGAGTTAAGTTAGATTTTTTAAACCTAATTTTAGCTTTAGTAGTGGATGTATGAACTATAGTTATAGAACTCACTTTGTTAAATTATTTTATTCAACTTTTGTTGAGTTTTTGTGGATGACATAATTGAATGTGAATGGTATAATGGGTACTAAAACTACAAAGTAGTTTGTAATCATCTGTTAACACAAGGACTTCAGACCTAAATTTGTTCTTTGAAAATCATTTCTTGAAATCTCTTTGATTCAGGGACCATGTAATCTACCTTAAGATACTGTGACCCTCTTTTAAAAATAAAGTGCTTGGGTAGAGAACTTATTACCAATGTCTAATTAAATTGACACAGCAGTAAACTAGCTTCTAAATATCTATGCTTTTATCCAGAGATAAAAGCTGACCTCAGTTAAATTAATGCCTCATCCTCCCTGAGGAGTGGATAGGGTGTAGGATGGGGGATGGTGTTGAGAATGGGAGGACAGAGGGGAGAGGGAACTGGAATTGTAAGTAAAATAAGATTGTTTTAAATATAAATAAAAAATAATTTAAAAAATTAGAAAAGACCCTTTTTACAAGAAACAGTAGTGAATGCACACAGCCATCCCTCAGAAGCCCAGGATACAGAAAGTAAGCTATGATTGTGGCGCCAGTCCAGAACAAGATATTTATATGATCCAACCTAAGATTCAGAGATCATTACTGAAGAGGAGGTTTAAAGTGTAAAAGAGCCAAAAGATATGGTAAAAGTCTGAATAATGTCATTCTGGAGACTAACAGCTCACAAAATCTGTAGTTTCCTGCATTGGGATCACAGGACACTAGCCTTATTTACAATCAACCACAGCCACATCCTTTACCCCAGATCTATTGACTATGTGTAGATTCTGGTGAAGAGGAATCATTGTTTTTCAGTTGAGTATTTAGTATGGGGTTCAAGGTTTCTAAACAATGAGTACACATAAAATAATTCTAGTTAGTTACACTCATCATAAAACAATCAAATATACATAGTTTGATAGATTTGTGGGAAGGACAGGGTAACACAGGAGAGGTATGGAAGTGGGGGAAAGAGTGAATAGGATGCTTTGCATGCATGTATGGAATTGTCTAAAGCAAATTGTATTAATAAAATTGGTTACAAAATAAAAAGTCAAAGACTTAGTTTTAAAATTGCATGTTGAGAAAATATGATAAATCTTAGTTATTTGGGAATGTTTACTCATGAAAAAAGACATGAAAGTTCCAAAACTGATTTTAGCTAAAAACAAAAGCAGCTACAAGAGAGAGAATCTGTTTTGTTAGTAGAATTGGCTGCCAGTGCTCTTGGGGACTTGACACTCTTTTGCAATTGAACTTGTGCAATTGAACTCAGCAAGTTACTTAGAAAAAAAATAGATAAATTTGGAAGGGTATTTGAGAAAAGTTGGAGGTATGACCTTCAGATATATATGATTAAGATACAGTATACACATGAATAAAATTCTCCAAGAGGAAAAGGTGTGTGTGTGAGTATGTGTGTATGTGTGTGTGTATGTGTGTTTAGAGGGGCTAAGGATGTAAATAAATGGATGAGTGTGTCGCTACCATACATGAGATTCAATCCCCAGTAGTGAAAAATAAGAAAATAGTTAAATGTACAGTTCTATTTATGTTTTTCCCCCAGAGTTAACAGGGTAGATGCCAATAGTAAATCCTGGACAAGATTGTTCTGAGCACTAAGAAGAAAATTATGGAATCAAATCACGATAGGGAATAAAAAATAATAGTTCCTCAATAAAAAGTAAATTACTTCTGTTGGTGGAAGTATTTATATTAATTCTCACTTATGAGATCTTAGAAATCGTACCTATACATCAAGATGAGATCTGTAAATGTGTATATACTATACAAACATGTCAGTAAACAATGAATCCTATCATTCAAAAATGAGAAAATTGGAGAATAGGTAAAACTCTAGCAACAGGTTTTTCTAATCAATAATTATTCCTGGTTTCTAGAGAAAAAGCTGAATTCAACCTTTGGTGCAAAATTGAACCTTGAAGTTTATTAAATTATTGGCTTCATTGTAACCCAAATTAATATGTGAATACCTTTCTTTTTGGGTCAAAGGAAATTCTCATATAATCTTTAAATTTTCAGAATATTTAATTCACCTCACTATACTGTGAAATCACATGCAGCCCTTCAGTGTATCATTTTCTTACTAAATTTAGTAATTTCTGAATAAAAGTTTAAATATCAAGAATGCTAGCCTTTAAGAAATAGTGTTCTTAAATAATGACCCCCATAAGTGTATATATCTGAATGATTAATTCTTAGCTGGTTGAACTGTTAAGGAGGGATAAAAGGTGTGTCTTTGTTGGTGAAAATATTTTATTGGGTTGGTATGATGAATCAAAAGCCCATGCTCTTCTCTCTCTCTACCTCATGCATGTGAATCAGATGCAAGCTCTTGGCTACTACTCAACTGCAATGCCTGATGTCTTGTTACTGAGCTCCCATGAGTTATGTACTCTAATACTACGGAATCATGAGCCCCAGTTTAAATGTTTTGTTTTACAAGTTGTCTTGGTCATGATGTTTTGTTACACAATAAGAAAATAAGACATTTTTTCCCAATCCACCAAGTTTTCTTGTGCACACTATAAAGTATTCAGAAAGCTTCCAAGCATAGAAAACATCCTTACCCATGTAGTTCCTCTACAGATCCATCATCCTCTTGACATTTTTTCCTGCCTTTAATTTACCATTCTCTTCAATTTATTATCTTATTTATTTTACTTACTTACAACCCCAGTCACTTCCTTAATACAAAAAAGTTACCTATTTGCTAGATTTATTGTGGGTTTTTATTTATTTATTTGTTGTGTTTTAATTTTGTAGTCCTAAGATTAATGCTTGGAAAACAAAATTGAAATATAGCATTCTTCATGTCTTTGTAAGATATCTGGACTGCCTTTTGCAAAGGAAATATTGTTATATAGATGACATTTATCCCAGGCAATATTTAATTCTTGTTTTTCATTATTTTTAATATTTTAAATTTTTTCACTAACTTATATTTTCCTACACTAAATTCTTATGAATCTACATTGAAACATTCGTATGCTACTTGTGTTGACTGATGTCTTTACATAATTTTCACTGATCACTGAGAAATGCTTATACATTTATGTTATTTCTTTTTTTTTAATTTTACTAAACTGAATTTTAATAAAACTGAAACAGAAAACCTAATTATAAACTTCAGGATGTGTAAAGTACAGTACAGAAGATAGGATGATATCTTGGGTCACTTCCTTTATTTATTTATTTATTTATTTATTTATTGAGGTTTCAATATTTTACTCATGTTTTATTTTAAGCGATGTTAATTGCAGCATTTGAAGGGGAGGAGCTAATTCCACACAAAAAGGAAGACTCTGTAATGTGCCCATTAAAACTGCTAAAAAATAGAGTGGTGAGGATATAAGAGAGTTTGCTTTAGACACTTAGTAGTGTCATGGTGTGACCACAATCACCAGCCCAGCTTAAAGCTGGAGATCCTGGAAGCCATTTCATACTCTGGTGAAGTGGCATAAAAAAAAAAAAAAGAGTGGGGAGGGAGAAAGGAGAGAGAGAAAGAAAGAAAAGGAAGAAAGGACGAAAGGAAGGAAGAAAGGATAAGTCCTGGATGGCTGGATCTATCATGCCCACACTCTCCACCCTAAAATAACAAAATAGAAATAGCTAATCACTCTGCTAAAGAGGCCTCAGCTGGAGAGTGCCAAGTCCCAGTTAGATCCTGCTATCAGTACAGAAACATCCTGAGTATCAGCCCAGTCTTTGTCTCCTATCACCAGGCCTTGGCTAGAGGTGAGTCTAGGACAAATTTGGGTGGACTCTCCCCTACACCCTTCCCAGGGAGTTCGCTGGGTTGGCTCCCCATCCCCCTGCCTGTGTCCTGTTCCCTTCGAGAGCACTCTTGGAGCTCTGATACACCCCACCCACCCTGAACAAGAGCCTGCCCTCCCCCTACCCTGAGCCCTACCCTGCCCTCTGTCTCACCTCTCTGGTTGAGCACTGGGGCAGAGGGTGGAGCCAACAATCCAGAAACTTCTGGAACCTCTGGGAGCTGCTCTGAACACACTAGATCTGCCTATCCAGGGAGGACCACTCATGATATCCATCTGCTTGGTTTCTGAACCCCACCGCCAGTAGTCCTCTACTGGAGTACCAGGCCTCTCCCAGAGATCCCCCTATCTGCAGGACCACTCCGAGTTCCTGCTAGCAGGATTATGGACCCACATCTTAGGGACTTTGCTAAAGAGGCCTTAAATGGAGAGTGCCAGGCCCAGGCTAGATCTGCCTATAGGCACCAGGAACATCCTGAGTCACAGTCTTTGGGATCTTTGAACACCATTACCAGTCTTCTGCTGGAGCCTGATCACTGACCACCATCGCTGGGCCCCTGCCTGTGGAGAGACCTCATAGAGAGCTTGCACCACTCAGAGCTATTGTCATGGAACCCCTGACCCACCAGGGAAGTACCATAGAGAGAGGGAGGGAGAGACCCCACCAACACCTACTGGAAGAAGCTATGGGAAGACGGCAATACAAGAAAACACCTAATAACAGAAAGACAAGCATGACACCACCAGAATCTAGGGAATCTACATCAACTAGACCGGAACACAACAAAGCAGATGAAGCAAAAGGAAACAACTTAAAAATTATTGTCATAAAAATGATAGAGGACCTCAAAGAAGGTGTGAGAAAATCCCTTAAAGAAATGGAAGTAAAACAAATCCAAAAAGTGGAAGAAATGAACAAATTTCTTAAGGATAATAAAGAAAGTACAGAAAGCAAAGAAAAAAAACAATTAAACAGGTGAAGGAAACGGTTCAAGATTTGAAAACTGAAATAGTGAAAATAAAGGCAACACAAACTAAAGGAATGCTAGAAATAGAAAAACTGGGCAAACAATCCAGAACTACAGACGCAAGCATAACCAACATAATTCTAGAGATGGAAGAGAGAATCTCAGGCGTGGAAGATAAACTTGAGGAAATAGATTCATCAACCAGAGAAAATCATGAATCTACAATTCCTTAACACAAAATATCCAAGAAATGTGGGATACTGTGAAAAGGCTAAACCTAAGAATAATAGGCATAGAGGAAGGTGAAGAAGCACAGATCAAAGGTGCAGAAAACATATTGAACAAAATCATGGAGGAAAACTTTCCCAATCTGAAGGAGGACATGGCCATGAAAGTACAAGAATCATATCGAACACAAAATAGGCTGGGCCAAAGAAAACAGATCCATCGACATATAATAATCAAAAGACCTAACATACAGAATAAAAAAGAATATTAAGAGCAGCAAAGAAAAAAAAGGTAACATATAAAGGCCTACCAATTAAAATTACACCTGACTCCTCCATGGAAATCCTCAAGGCTAGAAAGTCCTGGATAGATGTTCTACGAGTATTAAGAGTCCAAGGATGCCTGCCCAGGCTACTATACCCAGCAAAACGCTCAATCAATATACATGTAGAAGACAAGATATTTAATGACAAAGCCAGATTTTCACAATACATATTTACAAATCCAGCCCTACAGAAAGTATTGGAAGGAAAACTCCAACCCAAGGAAGTTAACTATGCCCACAAAGATGTAGGCAACAGATAATCTCACTACACCCAAAAAACCAAGGGTAAAGCAGGAAAACTATATTCACAATACCACTGCCAACAACAAATCTAAAACAAGCAAGCATCATCAATCAATTTTCCTTAATCACCCTCAACATTAATTGTCTTAACTCACCTATAAAAAGACACAGACTAACAGAATGGATATGAAGAAAGAATCTATGCTTCTGCTGCATACAAGAAACACATCTAAGCTTCATAAATAGACATAACCTCAGGGTAAAATGTTGGGAAAAGATCTTCCAATCAAATGGAATTAAGAAGCAAGCAGGTGTGGCTATCCTAATACCTAACAAGTTAGATTTCAAAGGAAAATTAATCAAAAGAGATGAAGACAGTCATTTCATATTCATCGCAGGAGAAATCCATCAACACAAAGTCTCAATTCTGAACATCTATGCCCCAAATACAAAGGCACACACATTCATAAAAGCAACACTACTAAAACTCAAACCTCACATAAAACCTCACACACTTATAGTGGGAGACTTCAACACACCACTCTCACCACTAGAAAGGACCACCAATCAGAAACTCAACAAAGAAACAAAAGAACTAACAGACGTTATGTCTCAACTTTGGTTAACAGACATCTATAGAACATTACATCCAAACACAAAAGAATATACCTTCTCTCTGCTCCACATGGAACCTTCTCTAAAATCGATCACATGCTAGGTGGCATAACATACCTCATCAGATTCAAGAGAATTGTAATAGTCCCCTGTATCTTATCAAACCAACATGCTTTAAAATTGGAATTCAACAACATCAAAAATCCCAGAAAATCTACAAACTCAGGGAAACTGAACAATGTGCAATTGCACCACACCTAGGTCAAAGAAGAAATAAATAAAGAAATTAAGGACTTTCTAATATTCAATGAGAATGAGGACATAACATACCTGAATGTAAGGGACACCTTGAAAGCAGTGTTATAAGGGAAGCTCATAGCACTAGGTACCCATATGAAGAAAACAGAGGATAGTCACATAAGAGAATAAACAACACAACTGAAAGCCTTAGAACAAAAAGAAGCAAACTCACCCTGGAGGAGTAGACACCAGGAAATAATCAATTTGAGGGCTAAAATCAACAAAAATAGAAACCAGGAAAACAATACAAAAAACTCAATGCAAAGAAGAGTAGGTTTTTTTGAGAAAGATAGACAAACATTTAGCCAAACTAACGAAAAGCAGGGGAAGAACATGCAAATTAACAAAATAAGAAAATGAAAGGGGAACATTACAATGGACACAGAGGATATACAGACAACTTTCAGTCATACTTTGCAAACCTGTATTCCAAAAAAAATTGAAAATTCAAAAGCAATGGGCAAATTTCTAGATAACTATCACTTACCAAAATTAAATCAAGAACAGAAAACATCTTAAATACACCTGTAACCCGCAATGAAACAGAACTAGTCATACAAAGTCTTCCAACAAAAAAAAGTTCAGGGCCAGATGGCTTCAGTGCAGAATTCTACCAGAAATTCAAGGAAGAAATAATACCAATACTTCTCAAATTGTTCCACACAACAGAAACAGTAGGTTCATTGCCAAACTCTTTCTATGAGGCCACAATAACCTTGGTACCCAAGCCTCACAAAGACACAACTAAGAAAGAAAACTACAGACCAATATACCTGATGAAAAACAATGCAAAAATACTAAATAAAATATTGGCAAACCGAATCCAAGAATACATCAGAGAAATCATCCACCATGACCAAGTAGGGTTCAACCCTGGGTTGGAGGGATTGTTTAACCTATGAAAATCTATTAAAGTGATCTACCATATAAACAAACTGAAAAAGAAAAAAACATATGATCTTCTCCCTACATGCTGAAAAGGCCCTCAACAAAATTCAACACCATTTCATGATAAATGTCTTGGAGAGATCAGGGATAACAGGAACATACCTAAACATAATAAGAGCAATATGTAGCAAACCAACAGTCAACATCAAAATAAACAGAGAGAAGCTTAAGGCGATTCCTCTAAAATCAGGAAAAACACAAGCCTTCCCTCTCTCTCCATATCTCTTCAATATGGTACTTGAAGTTATAGCTAAAGTTATAAGACAACAAAAGTAGATCAACAGGATCCAAATTGGAAAGGAAGAAGTCAAACTTTCTCTATTTGCAGATGATATGATAGTTTACATAAGTGACCCAATAAACTCTACCAAGGAACTCCTACAGCTGATAAACACCTTCAGCAAACTAGCAGGATACAAGATAAACTCAAAAGAATCAGTAGCCCTACTGTATACAGAAAACAAAGAGGGTGATAAAGAAATCAGAGAAACATCAACCTTTACAATAGCCACAGACAACATAAAGTATCTTGGGGTAACACTTACCAAACAAGTGAAAGACCTTTGTAATAAGAACTTTGTGGATATAAAGAAAGAGAGAAGATAACAGAAAATGGAAAGATCTCCCATGCTCTTGGATAGGTAGGATAAACATAGTAAAAATGACAATCTTGCCAAAAGCAATCTGCAGATTCAATGCAATCCCCAGTAAAATCCTACCATAATTCTACACTAAACTTGAAAGGATAATAATCAACATTATATGGAAAAACAAAAGACCCAGGATAGCAAAAAAAAAAAAAAAAAAAAAAAAGCAGTGTACAATAAAAGAACTTCAGGAGGCATCACCATTCCTGACTTTAAGCTCTTTTACATAGCTATAGTTCTGAAAACAGCCTGGTATTGGCACAAAAATAGACAGGTAGACCAATGGAATTGAATTGAAAATCCTGGTATAAACCCACACACCTATGAACACCTTATTTTTGACAAAACAACTAAAAGAATACAATGGGATGAGGAAAGCAGCTTCAACAAATGGTGCTGGCACAATTGGATTAGTGTGTATAGAAGACTACAGATAGAACCTTGCCTGTTGCCATGCACAAAACTCAAGTCCAAATGGATCAAAGACCTCAACATCAATCTAGCCATCTTCAACCTCTTAGAAGAGAAAGTAGGAGGTGCCCTTGAATAAATTAGTATAGGAGACTGCTTCCTGAAAATAACTCCAGGAGCACAGACACTGAGATCAACAATTAATAAATGGGACCTCTTCAAACTTAGAAGCTTCTGTAAGGCAAAGGACACAGTGGACAAGTCCAAAGGGCAGGCCACAGACTGGGAAAAGATTTTCACCAGTCCTGTATCTGACAAAGGGCTGATCTCCAAAATACCCAAAGGACTCAAGAAACTAGTCAACAAAACACCAAATAACCCTATTAAAAAACGGGATACAGAACTGAAGAAAGAATTGTCAACAGAGGAAATCAAAAAGCCTGAAAGATACTTAAGAAAGTGCTCAATATCCTTAGCTATCAGGGAAATGCAAATCAAAACAACTTTGAGATACCATCTTCCTCCTGCCAGAATGGCTAAAATTAAAAACACCAATGACAACTTATGCTGGAGAGGATGTGGAGAAAGGGGAACAGTTCTCCACTGTTGGTGGGAGTGCAAACTCGTACAGTCATTTTGGAGATCAAATAATTGTCTATATATTATTATCAAAATATAGGTAGTTAATATATTGCTACAGATTTACCAACTTATGGAGAGAATATATTTAGATACCTACTTTAGTATTTTCTACAACATAAAAATCTTTAGAAATCACATCATTACAATATCCATGCTTTCCACAAAAGAAAAAACATCACAGAAGTACTTCATGAAGAAACAGTCTTTATTGTAGTGATTACAAGAAAATTCCTGCTGTTATTAAGTATAAAATCTCTTCCCCTAGACCAACCAACAGGAGTTATTAGTTCTGCTCTCCAGAGCTCTACAGTACAAGTCTAATCCATCTTCCACATGACAGCCCTTCACATATTTGAAGGCAGCTTGCACTGCTCTGCTAAACCCTTAATCTATATATTCCTGTGGTGCAACTATATTTTTGTCAGCTCCAGTTATTCTTTTGTGAAGGGCTATGAGGTTCTTTCTCATCATCTGTTAGCTTTAGTATGTCAGTGCTTAGTTTCAAATCATTCTTTACTTGGAATAATCAATCCTCAGATGAATGAACATAAGTCAAAAAAGGAGTTACCACAAGAATTGAATAAGAATATTTCTTTGAAAAAATCCATCATCACTTTCTGTCAATTGATATGTTATAAACTATCTCTAAACATAATGTGTACTACAATAGTCATTTAGTCAATCATATGAATCCCATGGGTAACATTTCTGTAGTAAAGTACATAGGAGGTAGCTTGATCATCTGATCCATGATTCCTAATACCCCATCTGCAAGAACTTAAATACCTGAGATGACTCAGGTGGTTATGTGCTGACAGCATTTGGAAGTGGTCTTTACTGACTTGCCTGAATATTGGTTGAGATAACTTAAGGGAAAACAATAGTGGGAGCCTTAGATTGGAATGCCTATATATCCTCTTTTCATATGCCTCCAGTTTCTCAGAGTCTAGTGGCAATGTTCTAAATGATACTGTTCAGAAAAATAGTGAGAGAGGAAGAAAAAAAAAAAACTAAAAGCAAAGGGAAGAAAGAAGAAACAAAACATTGTCTTCAAGAAGGTTCTGGCATGTTCTCAAAAGATCTTCATGGTCATTTTAGCAACTTACCATTGATTATAACTGAGTTTGCAAGGCAAGCCCAGGCCCAATTGCCAGGTTAGTGTAGTTTGCTTTGGTGAAAGAGGGGAAGACAGATGCATTTGATTTTATGATATTTGAAAGCTAGAGTTTGCCACAGGATGACTTCCAGTGACACACAATTACTAGCTATCTGCAAATAAACTATTCAACTCTCCAGAAGGCCCCTCACGTCTAATCTCATAAAATACTGGATTGCAGAGTGTGATTGCACAGCTTTATATGGATCACCTGAAGGCACCTTGTTGAAGGTTCAGTTTTCCTCTTTTGGCTTGTGTTCATGCAAATGCTTGTAGACTAACCCAGCATATAAGGAAGAACCCAATATGTAATCAGTGTAGTCAATCTCTCCAAAGGAAGCTAAGGTGGAAGTCTCTTCACTGTTCTTAAGACTTTTAGAGTTTATTTGTGTACATTACTGGCTTCGAATGACTCTCTCTCTCTCTCTCTCTCTCTCTCTCTCTCTCTCACTCACTTTCTCTCTTTTCTTTCCTTTTTTTGTACTGCCCTGCCACCTGTACTTGAACCTGACACATGTCCTTTAATGTCATGGTTTTTATTTATCCATTTATAGTCTCCTCTAGGAAATGAAGGTCACATTTCCAAATCTCTTTGTGACAACCCACTCAGTTCTGGGCTTCCTAATCCAGCAATGGGGCAGCATCCATGAAGTTATTAGAAATCTGCACTTCAGTGGGGAGTGGCTCAGCAGCACACTCTTAACAACTTTAGAGGTCTCCATGCTTGTTTTGACAACTTTATGAATAATCAAATCCTATTTTCTGGAGGATTTTAGACATGGATTTTTCCATCACGCTTTTAACTTCATTTTGTCTGAAACCATAGTCTCTGCACAGCAACAGCATGGAATTGATAGTTTCTGGGTTCCTTTGCAATGTTGAAAATATTTCCATTCTGAACTCCATAAAAAAGAGAAACATTTTTAATTTTAAACTTTTTAACAGTTTGCCTTTTGCAATTTCCTCTGATTTACATAAAAGGAGTTATTTTAAAATGTCTTTTAAAACTGATTTCCTAAAACACATGATCAAGGCAGATCAAGATCATCAAATAAAAAACTCAAAAAAAAAAAAAAACTCAAAAAAAGGTGATGAAGTTCTTGAATGAGTGGGAGAAAGAAAACCATAAGAACATGGTGTGTGGCACCATAGGAACTAGGATACAAGGTGTGTTCTAAGAGATTCATATAAAATCCCTCACAGAACTGGGAAGGGACAGGTCCCCCAGAGCACAGGGGAAGTGGGGGGGGCAGCAAATGGAGAGAGAAACAGGAAAAAAAACAAGGGGGAGGAAAAGAAAACACATGCAACCAAGTAGATTGAGCCTGGATAGGAATAGAAGCCAGGAGAGACAGAGAGAGACAGAGAGAGAGAGAGAGAGAGAGAGAGAGAGAGAGAGAGAGAGAACATAAAAGAGGGAGCCACTATTGGTTTGAAGATAAAATTGAATACAAAGAAAGGTCTAGAGAACTACAAGTCTGCCGCCAACTAACAATTTGAGCTTCCATGGAAAGGTTACCATAAATGGCCTTCTTAGATAGTGAGATCAACAAATAACTTATCCATGGAGCCCTCATTTAATAACCATTGGAAACAGAAGCAAACACTCATACATAAACACTGAGTTGAACTAGAACCCAGATGTAGGTGGAGAGGAAAAGACCAGGTGTTAGAAACACATAGAGACAGCTTACTTGAACAAGTAGGAGCTAATGGGCCACCAGACTGATAGCTGGGAAGCCAGCATGGGACTGACTCAGGCCCCCCTGAATATGGGTCTCAGCCAGAAGGACTGAGCAGTCTAAGGGACCTCAGACAATGGAGCCAGGATGTATCCCTGGTGCACAAAAGGACCTTTCTAACCCATCACCCATGGAGGGATAACTGCCTTAAGCTACAGACAGGAGAGAAGCCCTAGTCCCTACTTCACATGACCTGTCAGATCTACATGACCCCAACTGGATGGCATTCCCCTACATATGGAATTGGGGTGGGGGGATGGGAGGGGAGGGAGGTTAGGGTTCTTGTGAGAGGGTAGAGAGGGTAAAAGGAAGGGAAGGAGGGAGGGAGGGAAGGAGGGAGGAGCGATGGAGGGAGGGAGGGATGGAGAGAGAGGGAACCGGGATCAACATGCAAAATAATAAATTAAATAAAAAAAATGCTTTGACTCCAAAATTTAATTTCAAGGACAAGTTACTGGGGAAAAGGATTTCTATTTTTGTTTCCACAGAAAATGAATAGCAGTGGAATCCTTCCAGACTAATGTGGTTTGATCAAGCCAGACTGCCTGAAACAAAGTACCAAGTGATCCTACATTCAAAACAGCTGGACAAAGCAGGCTTACAGTCTATAGCCAGGATTTCTGAATCTTCCTCGAATCCCCCATGACAATGCCCCTTACTAGCAGGAAGTAGTGTGGAAAGAACGATGCCCAAATTCCCAAATATTGTCTATAAATGTTTGTTTTCATTTAAATGGACTTGGTTATATAAAATAAAAAAAAGAATATTGCATGTGGGAAAAAATCTTTTTTTAATAAATGAGAAAATTTTAAAAATCAAAAAATTAAACTGATTTCCTCTATTTGTCTTATACCTTACACAGTTCAATATATACCTTGGTATTTTGTTCCAGGTTGCCTTGAATATCAATTTTGTCTGATTCTCTTCTATCATTATATGACATGTCAACTTGTTTCCAGCTTAATCCCTCCCTATTAGTCATATCAAGTTATCCTGGGTTTATGGTTGGGACTGAGTCCCCACACAGTGCTTGCTTTTATTTATTTGATTTTCTATTTTCAGATATTGAAAATTGTTGTTTCTTGCCCAGCAAATGGCCTCAACATAGTATAAAATAAAATCCTGTATTAAATTGATTTATGTGATCAGGAATTCAGATGGGTGGAGGAAAAAGATGGTTTCTCTTTCATAATGTCTACGTATGCAACGGGGAAGAATTGATAAGAAGGAGAAGAATGGTGTGGCTCTGGGATGACATTGCTGTAAGGTTTTTCACATGAGTGTCTGGTGAGTAGGTTGACTGAAATGTTACAGTAAATTGAAGATTATTGATTAGGATTTCACACATGGCCTTGGCTGTGTAACCGTGAAGGATTGAGATTCCAAGGCTGGATTTACCTGACTCCTTGATGGTGACTAGGAAACCACATTCAACATCCCACTAGAAATGAGGACATAGTCATGCTTTGAAAGTAAAATTGATCAAACATGGTTAATTGTTAACATGCAACTTAGCTCTAAGATGACCACAGAGAGTGATTGTGGAAAATAATGTGCAAATAAGGTTCTTGTTGAAGATTTCCATGCTTGGTTTGATATTTTTAAGATAGGGTGTTGTTATATATCCTAGAACACTAGTATTACTGGCTCATAGCATCACATACAACTTTGAATTTATTTCAGAATAAAGATCATTTTCAAATATCCAATGGAATTACATTAGATATTTATTAAATTGATTTTAAAAACACATCCCATAAAGCATATATCCCATAAAGGAAATAGTAATCACTCAATTGCATTTTTAATGAACAAAAATCAATGCCACAAACTAGTGTAAACAAATATTTTCAAACAAATTTATCATAAATCAACTAGTTCATTAATTGTATTAAGTCATACATGATTTGAAGTAATCTGTTTCATATATGTGTGGGTTTTGGTTTGCATGTGTGCATGTATGTATCCACAAAACTCAGAAGAGTTTATTGGATACCCTAAATTTACAGATGATTCTGAACCACTGTGTGAGTTATAGGAATTGCACTCCAATCCTATGTAGGACAAGCCAGTACTCTTCAACAATGAGTTCCAATTCAAGTTTAAGGAATGTAATACCAATGTGAAGACAATCTAGGCAAACTTTGAAGAATAATGATAACATTGAGGAAAACAGTAATTATCTACCTATTTGTTCCATATGCAACTCTTAACCAATTTTTGACCTTGAAATAATAATAATCAACTTTATATGGAAAAACAAAAGACTTAGGATACCCAAAACAACCCTGTACAATAAATTAACTTCAGAAAGCATCATGATACCCAACTTTAAGCTCTACTACAGAGACATAGCCTGTTATTGGCTAAAAAAATAGACAAGTAGACCAATGGAATCTAATAAAAAATCCTGATATTAACCCACGCACCTATGAACACCTGATTTTCGACAAAACAGCTAAAATTATACAATAGGGCAAGTACAGCATCTTCAACAAATGGTGCTGGCACAATTGGATGAGGGTGTGTAGAAGACTACAGATAGATCCATGTCTATCACCACACACAAAACTCAAGTCCAAATGGATCAAAGACCTCAACATAAATCCAGCCACATTGAACCTCTTAGAAGAGAAAGTGGGAGGTATCTTTGAACAAATTTTTATATGAGACCACTTCCTGAACATAACTCCAGTAGCACAGACACAGAGATCAACAATTAGTAAGTGGGACCTCGTCAAACTTAGAAACTTCTACATGGCAAAGGACACAGTTGACAAAACCAAAAGGCAGTCCACAGACTGGGAAAAGACTTTCACCAATCCTACATCTGACAGAGGGCTGATCTCCAAAATATACAAGGAACTCAGGAAAATAGTCAACAAAAACACCAAATAACCCTATTTAACAAATAGGATATAGAACTGAAGAAAGATTTCTAAATAGAGGAAATCAAAAAGGTTGAAAGAGACTTTAGAAAGTGCTCAACATCTTTAGCTATCAGGGAAATGCAAATCAAAACAACTTTGAGATACCATCTTCCTCCTGCCAAAATGGCTAAAATTAGAAACACCAATGACAACTTATGCTGGAGAGGATGTAGAGAAAGGGGAACACTCCTCCACTGCTGGTGGGAGTGCAAACTCATACAGCCAGTTTGGAGATTAGTATGGCGGTTCCTCAGGAAAATGGGTATCAGTTTACCATAGGATCCAGTAATCCCCCTCTTAGGAACATACCCAAATGTCCCACATCCATGCAACAAAGGCATGTTCTCAACTATGTTCGTAGCAGAATTATTTGTAATAGCAAGAACCTGGAAGCAACCTACATGCCTTTCAATTGAAGAATGGATAATGAAGATGTGGCACATCTACTTAATGGAATACTACTCTGTGGGGAGGGGGAGGGGACAATGGAATCATGAAATTCACAGGCAAGTGGATGCAACTTGAAGAAACCTCCTGAATGAGGTAACCCAGTCACAAAAAGAGGAACATGGCATGTCCTTGATCATATATGGATTTTAGACCTAGAGCAAAGGATACCAGCCTATAATTCACACTTCCAGAGGAACTAGGATACAAGGTGTATTCTAAGAGATTCATATAAGGTCCCTCATAGTAGGGGGTATGGACAAGTTCTTCAGAATATATGGGGAGTGTGGGGGCAGTAAAGGGGCAGTGAGGGGAGAGGGAACTAGGTGAAAGAGAAGGAAATGTGAGGAAAGCACATGCGACTAGGAAGACTGAGTCAGGGGAGGAATAGAAGACAGAAGAAAGAAAGACAGAATAAAAGTGGGAGATATTATAGGATTGAAGAGAAAACTGAACCTAAAGAAATGTCCAGAAACCTACATGGCTCCCCCAACTAACAAGTTGAGCAACAGTGGATAGGCTACCATAAATGCCCTTCCCTGATAATGAGATCAACGACTAACTTATCCACCATAATGTAGCCCTCATGTAATATATGTTGGAAACAGAAACAAACAGCCACAACTAAACACTGAGCCAAACTAGAACCCAGATGCCGAGAAGGCAGACAAGACTATGCTGCAGGAACACATAGAGACAGCGGACTGAAAAGGAGGAGCTAATGGGCCCCCAGACTTATAGCTAGGAATCCAGAATGGGAATGACTCAGACCTCCTGAACACGGGACTCAGCTAGATTAAAGGTGTATGTCACCACTGCTTGGCTTGAAGGCTTGCTATTATGGCTTCTAGGATTAAAGATGTGCATCCCCATTGCCTGACCTCTATAGCTTGTGGCTAGATTTGCATTCTGAACCCTCAGGGAAGCTTTAATTAACGATAAATAATAAAATCACCACAGAATCCCCCTTTGGCCTTTGAGAAAATTCTTGTGAAATTTCTGAAGTCAGTCCATTCTTTAGGGTCTCACTAGGTTGCTACCATAGGTGACTCAAATATTGTACCTTCTAGAGGCCACAAACAAGAAATGGTACTTGTACATTTAAAAATCCAAGCACACCAATAACTTCT
This sequence comes from Phodopus roborovskii, assembly GCF_943737965.1. Lineage (NCBI taxonomy): Eukaryota > Metazoa > Chordata > Mammalia > Rodentia > Cricetidae > Phodopus > Phodopus roborovskii. The sequence goes on from NW_026126437.1 coordinate 464,072, forward strand.
CAAAGTGTTGCAAAATGCTCCTTCCACTTGGCTTTGTCCAGAGGAAAAAGGAGCAAAATAGTAACAGCTTTGTCTCTAAATAAACTTTGGATTAGCTGTTACTTTTGCTGACATCACCCTACTGGTGTAAGCTAGTAGGAGGGAGAATGTGTTTTATAATGTCTTGGCCATACATGGCCATCTTGTTCATTGGTGACACTGATCAAAATACATTTACAATGATAGGCACTCTGAAGTTGGAAATCATGTTACAGATTTTACTTCTAAAATAACCCTTGAGTACTTCAATTGTAGATTCAAACATACACAGATGTCAAAGGGAAAAGTTTTTTGACAGTGGAGATAGAAAAGGACCATTCTAACACTTCAGTTATTTCAACAATAATTTTATGAAGTTTCTAATTTGTGCAGCACTTCTAAAACAAATGTGAAGATTAATTATCCTTGAAATGATAGATATTGCATGGATTAGAGTCATTTGTATTTAGGTCTCTGGTGATGTGCTTTAGATAAACAACATTGAACATAGGCTATTTTAAACATGATAAAATAGGCTGGAGAAGGTGAAAAGTTTTTTCTTTCATTGTCTGGAGAATATTTAGTCATAGAATATAATTACATCTACATATATCCATAACATGTTGGATTATATTTCCTATTAACGGTTCCTATTTACTTATAATATTGAATCCCACAATTAAATGTCACAAATACTCTTTTTGTACAGGCTTTCTACTTTTATCTAAAAATTTACCTCAGGTCCCTTTCGTACTTAGAGTTTGTGCTTGTTGGTATATGTGTGTATTTGCGTGAGTGTGTGTGTGTGTGTGTGTGTGTGTGTGCATTCTTGTGTGTGTGTGTGTGTGTTGTAATAGTAAAAGTCCAATATACATGTGTAGAAGTCAAAGTTAATGTCAGATATTTTTCTCTCCACATTGCTCTTTAGACATTGTCTATCATCCTATTACCAATTGACTAGGTTAGCTAGCCAATGATGTATAGGGATTTTCTTACCATCGCTCCCAAACTCCTTCCATTCTTCAGGTCCTAGGGTTAGAAATGTATAATTCACTGTATTTTACTTGGGTGCTACAGATTTAAGTTCAGTTTACTGTGGTTTTGGGGCCACCATTTTAACAATTTTACTGACTGAGCAATCTCATTAACTCCTCACCAACTACTTTTTTTGAAAAAAAAAAACTGATTATATAATTCTTCCAAATGTCTTTTTACTGTGTCTATTCAATAATTTGTACATTTCTTCCATTAAAGTCATGTGTAAATAACTGCTCTAAGTTATTTAAGCTCTCTTTAGGCTAATTACAAGTACATTTTATATAGATTGACCTCAACTAGATTTTATATTACCTAATCTTAAACCACTTTCCCCTTAGGCTATAGAGTCCAGGACCTTATAGTAAACTGGGGTTGTTAATTCAATGACGATTTATTATATACTTGAACATAAATCCCTAAAATATAATGGAACTTTTAATTCTTAACAGATAGAGAATGATATGGATTATTAAAACAGGTTATGCAATATTGCACTATATGTTGATTTACTTGCCATTGCATTAGGACAATTTGTTTTAATTCAAGTAAATCTGCAAAGATGATTTTGTTTTACTTACTTTGCGAAAGTGTTCAGAATCTTGACTCAATGAGTCAGCTATACAAGGAATGGAACTACTAAGCCTATGAGGTGGTTGTGGGCATACTAGACCCCACACTGCAAATGAACATTTTACCTTGTGCTTATTACTTAAGTGAGAAAGAGGAGAAACTATATTTACCTTTAAATGATATTTTTCTGAAAAATCACTAAAAAGAAAACATATATAGGATAAATAATGCTATATTTAAAACATTTTCATGAAAATCCGAGGGTTTTTGCTCCATGGATGATAGGGCAATTGCCATTAGGTTATAACCAGCATTCAATAAGTGCCATTTCTTAAATCACACAAACACACACACACACACACACACACACACACACTTTATTTATTATTTATTTTTAACTATATGTCAAGTGTGGGAATGTATGTTCACATGAGTGCAGGTGTCCATGTAGACAATATGCTTCTGATACCCATGGAGATAGAGTTATAGGCACATATTATTGCCTAGTGTAGGTGCTATCAAGAGAAGTACAACTATTTACAGGAGCTGTGTGTACACTTTATCACTGAGCAATCTTTCCAGTCCATTTCCCTTGATTTGCCAAATTTATAAATATTTACTTATACAAAAATACTAATTAAATTATATGTCTTGAAATTTATCTTCTCACATTCATTCTGAAGAGGGAAGAAAGTTTGAGTAGTCTATTTGGTTTATCACTGTGTATGATATCCAGCTTTTTATAATAGTTTATAGAAAATAACCACATCTCCTGCAGTTTTTAAAATGACCTTCCCTTAACATCACCTTTAAAACATACTTATTTTGGTATTTTTATACTTGATGTAAAAACTTTATTTGAAATTAGTGTGAGTGGTCTTTATTTGAGTGGTTATTCTGTGACATGAAAATAGTACTATATTCAGAGTCATACCATTAGTATATAGCACACCTTTTGCTAAGTACATTATCTATATCATGTAAATCAATGATTACCCATTGATCTTATTTTCCAGAGTTCAAATAAGGCAAGTAGGGAGTAAAGAGTTTATGTAAATTAGCTAAGTTCCCATAACATGAAGTAGTTAATTGTTGAGAAGTTGTTTATTTAAAATTTGGAACTCTAGAGCAATGCAAAGAAAAAAGAGTGGATTTTTTTCCTGTCTTTGGATAACATTCAATCTATGACTAATTCGAATGTACCAATTTCATACATAATACCCTTTGGCTTAATGTATGGTAAAGTCACCTAAGATACATCTCATCATTTTAAAGAATTCTTAAATATCTTTGTGTGTGCAGTTGCTTCAGTATTTTAATCCATATTATTTTAAAATTATTCAGAATTATTTATTTTATATTGGAGATCATTGTGTAAACTAAACATCACACAGTAGGATATTATTGACATATCTCTAATTTGGTTGATGAATTGAATAGTATAATTATTGCCTACTTTTATTTCTCACTTTGTGATAAGTAAATTCTCTGATTTGAACACTAATTATTTTGAAATTTGTAATGGTTGCTAATGTAAGAATGGCATTCATTGTCTGATACATATCTTATAAGAGCAGTTAATTTTAAAGGATTTGTATGTTTGTTTATTAAACAGCTATTACTAATAGAATGATTTTAGGAATAATTTCAGGGTTACAGATAAAACGAGAATGTGCAGAATTTACATAGGAATATTTTCAAAAGGCATAAATTTACACTAATAATAATAATACATCATTTCAATATCAATATATCATGCTATATTTCTATAGCTAATCTTTATACTTGTTTTGTTAAATAATTTTTACCTGAAGTTCATTGTTTATATTGGGTATACTCTTATTGTTATATTGGTTCATTCAGTTTTTATCAAATATTGAAATTTATCTTATGTATTTTATGTATAGTAGCTTGGAATTATGAATGGGAAAATATTTATCCAAGTCTTAACAGAGTAAATAACAACAACAATAAATGTATTGATTGTTCTTCAAGGAAGCACCAGGAAAGGCAAAGCACAACTGTATATAGCCCAAATGTCATCTTGGTCATTTTATGGTGGAGCTGTCCACTTTCTATTTTTGTTACTGCTGTGCAAATAAGGACAACTCTGAATGGGTTATGTTAGACTCTGATAGGCACAATGCTTACACAACAATACCTTTGAGTTTAGTTCATTGTGCTGAAGCATATTATACCTAGAGTGCTTGACTCTAAAACTTTTTCCCCACATTACTCTCAAACAGGGAAATAAGTGTGTACTTAGGCTTTAGGGGGAAGATGGACTTTTCAGGGACTTCTTTAGGGAGTGTGGGAGTAGAGAACTGCTCCTTCCTACTGTTTGTGATAAGTCAGGGGATCATGAGAAACAGTCATACTAGACATAGTTAGGAATGAATATCATAGATATCTTGCTTCACAGGAGTTAGGTATGAAAGGTTGTCTGATAATATTGACTAGGATCCATGCTGAAGAACCATTTGGACATGAAATCTTGGAGTCTAGTTAAGAAAAGCATGCCAGATAGGTTAAATAGGCAGGCTTAAAATATAAGAAACAAACTGAATTTCATAAGTGTTCTCAGAAATGTAAGCACTCAAGATAAAAATACACATTTTTTTAAATAAATCTCACCAGCCTGTACTTCATTAGTTCCTTGTTTCAAAAAAAAAAATTACTGAAGCATTTGATGATGTTTGAGAGACTCTGTGGTACATGTCCACATCTGTCGATAAAAATGCAATAGTCTTCCTAGAGCATGGTAGAGATTTCCCTTTAGCAGCTCTTAGAAATTCTAACACTCACCAATCCTGAAGTACAGCCACTGCAAGTAAATTTCACTCTTCCTATTTTAATAAAAGTTCTCAAGCTGCAATCATATTATGCTCCATTGTCAGGAGAGACCTGGCTTATTTTTATGTTTGAGATTATGATGATATTTTCTCATTTCATTTTTTTTGTTCCCTCCATTAAGCATGTTAAATTCTAACTATGACACTTCTTGCCAAACTCTCTATCTTGGGAAGCCCATGTAAGGTATTTTTTGGGAAAAACATTGTCCCAGGAATAACTTCCCTGTGGTTATGGGCATAGGCTTAATTAACTGCCACTTGATCCATGTACAAATGTGGGTATTTTTCTAACAGGTTACAATATATAGGCAAAACAATACATACTTCCTGTCAAGTGAGGTCAATAGAGAGAAAATCAATGAAAACGAACAAATAAAATCTGAAATAAGTGAGCTCGGTTGGTTTGTATTGTAGCAAGTTCACACACTAGGAAAAGAAAATGGTTTTAGATACTGAACAACTCTAAGTTGACTACCTCTTAGAAAGTATATAGGTATTTTTCCACAACATGGGTCACTTATTCTATAGAGGTAATCTACTAATGGGTGGATGAGAAGGAGAGGGAATGAGAAGTCAGAGTTGAAGCATCCTGGAAAGATGGAATGGATAGGAATGACAGTAATTAGTAGGATAATTTATTTTACAAAGGTTGTCCGAAAGACAGCTCTTGCTCTTGGCAAAGAAGCTAAAAATATACAATGGGAAAAAAAGAAAACATCTTCAATAAATGGTGCTGGCATAACAGGATAGCATATTGTAGAAGAATGCAAGATATCCATATCTATTACCCTGTACAACACTAAATTCCAAATGCATGAAAGATCTCCACATCAACCCAGTTACACTGAAACTGAAAAGCTTCTCTAAGGCAATGAATACTGTCAAAAAAAAAACAAAAAAAAACTGAAGCCTATAAAATGAGAAAAGCTTTTCACCAAGCCCATAGGACATAGGACTGATAGTAAAAATATATAAAGAACTCAGGAAATTAGATATCAAAACAATAAATAATCCCATTAAATACAGGGAAATATTTACACAGAGAATACACAACAGAACAACAGAAGAATCTCAAATGGCCAAGATACTCTTAAAAAGGGTTCAACATTTTTAGCTCTAAGGGAAATGCAAATCAAAATGTTTCTGATGCAGGAGGGGGAGCATGATCCTACCTCAATTTAATATGTTATTCTTTGTTCATTATCATGGGATGCCTTACCCAATCTGAATGGCAGCAGGGCAGTAGTGGATGGGGGGAGTTGAGGGAGGAGAGGGGAAGAGAAGGAGAGAAGGAAGGGGAAACTGGTTGGCATGTAAACAAATAAAAATTATAAAAAAGGAAGAAAAATAATATTGTTTAAGTGTTGTTACCTCTTTGCCTGGGGATTCCTATAACCAAGCATCATTATAATGGAATATGAGATTTTTCTTTTCTGTGTCTTAGATCAAAATGACCTAAATTCTTTCTACTGCCAAATTTTGAGTTTGAATGAAGTTTAAGGGTTTTCCAATGTTGCATTCAGATCAAGGAGCTTAATTCCTAAGGAAGCATCCATCTAGAGGGAAAAATTTTCAGTGCATTATCAAAGGACTTAAAGAAGAACTATTAAAAACAAGCATCACACCTTATTAAAAGGTACTCCTATTGTGATGGTTCAATGTGAAAGGGCAACAACATCGTTGCATAGTACAGATTAAGCAAGAGAACAATTTACCCATCTGAGAGCTCATTAAAATATATGAATTGAGAAAGTCCTAGGAGGATTATCCAGAGGAAAAAAGAAAGATAACTACAGAGTACAAAAATAATTATCTACAGTCATATGTACTGATTTCCCAGGGCAAACTGTTTATTCATGGTATGCTGTGTGTTATGAACAAAGATGAAGACAACAGACAGAAAATGTCATTGCCTAGCCTGACTCCCGAGTAATTCAATACCACAAAAGAGCTTCCTAGTCAGGGATCATCAGTCGCCAACAGAAAAGAATCCTTCAACTCAAAGGTGTATTTAGACAAATGAGAATCCTCAGTGCTGCAGAGCTTATGCATGGATGAAAGCAACACAAGAGTAGCCCTAACCAGACATCTCAATTTCCAAATTTCAGTAGAGTTTTTTGATGATGACAAGTCATAGATAAAAGTATTCTCTCAAGAAATTCTAGTGTTTTGTATCTATATATCCTCTATTTTCTCTATAGACATCCAGATATTTTATCTATAGCATTTTTCTGTAGACATAATATTTAGAGAATCATGGAGACTTTATAGTTTTACCTTGAGGTTATGCCAGGCAAAATCTGCCATTTTTAGTTTGAGCCTATTGCTAAGTCACTAAGGGACCTTAGTTGGGAGTATTTCTTTCTCTTTCTCACTTTGGTTACTTTATAAAAATGAAGAAAGTTCTGATTTGCCAATGTTTGACTTTTGATTGTGCCTCAATTTAGAGGGTGGCAGCAATGGTACCCAAGGTTTGATAAATTTTAAACACACCAAATTAACTACTTCTATATTTCCCCTTGACTTGCTTTGTTCCTTATAATGTGTATCCCTGTGTTATACATATCTGTCTTTTTCTATTATCCTCCCAAAGAAATATTTTACAATCACTATTTTTATAAACCACCTGTCATGGACAATATTATCACCATTATCTGAGCATCTCATGAAGGATTTTCCAGAGGAGTTATTTTGGGTGGGAAGATCCATTCTAAATCTGAGCAGCTGCTGCTGTTCAGGACTGCTTAAAATGGAGAAAGCAAACTGAGCACCAGTATTCTCCTTTCTTTGCTTTCTATATGTCTATACAATGTGAGCAGGCAATAAAGACTCAGGTTTCTACTGTTGTGGTGTCTTTGTTGGTATGTACAGTAGAGCCTCAATCTATAAGCCAAAATAAACCTATCCTTCCTTGAATAGATGTTTTCTCTTTTGGTAAGAATTAGAAAGACAACCAATAAGCTCTTTTTACCTCTGAAAATAGTATAAAAGTTAACTACTGGGGATAAAGCATCCCAAGCATTCTCAGACTGATTTCACCATGCTTTATGACTTAATATGTGGTATCTTCAGCAAAAGAGTTATACCCTTAAATTATGGAGGCTAACCAAGAGATGTTAGCAATAGCCTATAATATTTGGGGATCTATGGGATTTCAATGGCTAGTGATTACAATACAGGTAACCCAGTCCTAACATTAGGCTATTTCTTAGCTTGCCACATCTAGTGAGAACCTATTGTTATATGTTAGCCAAAACAAGCTCTTTTTAAATATTCATATTTTTGTTTGTTCCTGTAGTAGTAGCTTTTCATATGACTTTTAAGAAGGGGTTTAGTGTCCTTTATCATTACCACAGGTCCCTCTTCCATCCATTGCTTGTCATGACACAAAAACAAAAAACAAGTGTAATGGGGGTAGAAAAGTACTTCTCTTTTACCTTTATAAGACACTATGAAATTATTGAAAATTGACTTTATGTTATTGGATATCCATAAAAAATGGATAAAAGTTCTCATATATTTGCCAACTTTCAAACTATCATTAATTTAGATTCACTTTTCAAACTATCAGTAATTGAGATTTGTCCTTTGGAATAGATGTTCATCTTAATGTTAGTTTATATTTAAAACCTTCAGTTATATATAGTCATGAACATGTGCACTTCTTTTTTGTGAACGCTACTTCAATCTCTTATGATTATCTAAGATGAGTTTATTTTCTTTCTTATAGTTGAAAACAAGGGGTATTTTATTATTTTAGATAGCATTTTTCATTAGATTACATTTTATAATAATTTAATAATGGTCTGCACTTTTTCTCCTACTTTATGTACAATGTGATTGGTGGACATTTCTACTTCATTAAGGAGCCATAGTCTTTATTTTGATTGTGCATTTTGTGCTGTGCCTGAAAGTACACTACCAAATTCAAAGGCACTTGACTGTCTCCTAATATTTTATTGTATTATATGAACTTCACTATATAGTTCTAGTTTAATATTTTGAGCTAATATTTGTGAATAATAAAAATCTGTTTACATTTACTTTCAATGAATATAGAGATTGATTGTAGTTACATTGTCAATTATTTGCTGTTTGTATCTACACCTGACTTTTTCATCTTTGCCTTTGAATGACCTTTTTTTCCCCACAAATGTCAAATAGTGTTAATCATTTGTAATGTCCCATAAATGTTCAAATTCACTTTAAATTATTAATTTGAATCTATTCTCCCATTTGGTGGACTTTTCAACAATTCAAGATAGTAGTTGGATATTTAAAAAATTAGCATATTATACTTTATAAGCTCGGAAATTTTCTCAGAGAAAATGCTGTGATTTTGGGTTGAACTAAGTGATATACAGAGCAAACTGGAGATTTCAGATTATAATAGTATTTATTTCTATGCCCAAATTAATATTTAAAATAGCTAACCCCTCCATTCAGAAATTCATCCATGTTATAAAGCAGAAATTTTTCTAAAGAGCTATAAAATAACCAAGTATATTCACTTTAAAGGCTGTACTGGCATCTAAATTGTTTTTGTGTGCCTTCACTCATGCTGCAGTAAGAAACTTTTAATGTATTCTTGTCACCTATGCTTCTGAACATCATCCCTTACATGTGCTCCAAAAAGGAATCTGTAGAAGTGCATTGCTCTGCTAAACTGGACTTTCATGGATGTTATAATATTTGGATATACTAATATGGAATGAAATTATGCTGCTTCACATCTATCAAAGGGAAAAATAATACAATAAACTCAAAGTTCATTTCTAATTGAGTTTAAGTTATTTTTATGGGGAGACTGTGTGTTTCCTTGAACAGAAATGTGTGTGTGTGTGTGTGTGTGTATGTGTGTGCATATGTAGTTCTTTTTATACTCAAAGGAAATGTACATGATTTTGTGTTTTCTTTCAAAATACGATATATAAATTTCGGTGTAGAGGAAAATTTGTAATATAAACATTGACTTGGTTTTAATTTTTGTTTATTTAAATTTGAAACAAGCTTGTTTTACATGTCAATCCCAGTTCTTGCATCCTCTTATCCTTCCCTGTCTCAGCTACCAACCCCAATATCATCCCATACCTGCTCCCTAGGGAAGGCGATTCCTTCCATGGGGAGTCTTTAAAGTCTGTCATATTATTTGGAACAGAGCCTAGACCATCCCACATGAGTCTAGGCAGTATTCCTCTATGTGGAATGAGTTCCCAAAATCCATTACTATTCTAGGGACAAATACTGAACAACTACAAGAGATCCCATAGACTGTCCAGTCCTCTAAACTAACACCCACATGCATAGGGTATGGGTTTTTCCTATGCCAGATGCCCAGCTATCAGACTGGAGTCCATAAGCTCCACCTTGTTCAGGCAGCAGTTTCTAAAAATTTCTCCAGCCTCGTATTTATTATTATTGTTGTTATTATTTATTATTATTATTATTATTATTATTATTAGTTTTTATTATTTAACATATTGATCCAAGTTCCCTCTCCCTCCCATGTACTCTGGCACCCTGGCACCCTCTCCCATCCCATCGCCCCCACACTCCCACTCCACAAAATTATCAACATCTGTCAAGTCATTTGGAGTAGGGTCTAAGTCCTCCCCCTCTGCCTCTAGGATAAGGGAGTATTCATCCAAGGGGAATGTGCTCGCAAAATCCTTTTGTGTACCAGGGGTAAGTCCTGGTTCCACCATCAGAGATCCCTTAGTCTACCCAGGCCTTGTAACTCTGATGCCCATTCAGGCCGTATAATGCTAGTTCCACAGCTATTAGTCTGAGGGACCATGAGCTCCCCTTTGTTCAGGTCAGCTGTATCTGTGGGTTTCTATAGCCTTGTCTTGATCATTTTTCTTATCACTCCTCCCTTTCTGCAAATAGATTCCAAGAGTTTAGCTCAATGTTTATCTGTGGGCATCTGCTTCTGTTTATACCAGCCTCTGGAAGGCTCTATGATGGCACATAATTTAGCTATCAATGTTGTTATCAGGGAAGGGCATATAAGGTAGCCTTTCCACTGTTGCTCACATTGTTAATTGAGGTCATCCTTGTAGGTCTCTGAATATTTCCCTAGAGTCAGTTTTCTCTTCAAACCTATAATGGTTCCCTCTATTATGGTATCTCATTTTGTGGCTCTTGTCTATTCATCCCCTGACTCAATCTTCCTGGTCCCACATGTTCTCCCCCATCCTCTTCTTCCCTTTCTCCTAACTCTCTCTCCACTCAGTGACCCCCTTCCACTCCCAATATGCTCAGGAGTTCTTATTCCTTTCCCCTTCTATGAGGGACCTTGTATGAATCTCTTAGGTTCCTTCTTGTATCCTAGTTTCTCTGGTGGTGTATATTATAGACTATTGATCCTTTGCTCTATGTCTAAAATCCATATATGAGTGAGTACATACCATATTCCTCTTTTGGTGACTTGGTTACCTCATTCACAATGGTTTTTTCACATTCCATCCATTTGCCTATGGATTTCAAGATTCCATTGTATAAATTTATCTGTTTTGTAAAAAATCAGGTGTTTGTAAATGTGTGGGTTAGTATCAGGGTTTTCAATTCAGTTCCAGTGGTCTAGCTATTTTTGTGCCAAAACCAAGCTGTTTTCAGGACTATAGCTTTGTAATAGAGTTTGAAGTAAGGAATGATGATGCCTCTGGAAGTTTCTTTATTGTATAGGGTTATTTTTGCTGTCCTGGGTCTTTTCTTTCTCCATATGAGGTTGTGTATTGTTCTTTCAATGTCTGTGAAGAATTGTGCTCAAATTTTGATGGAGATTGCATTGAATCTGTTGGTTAATTTTTGGAAAGATTGTCATTTTTACTCTGTTCATCCTACCTATTCAAGAGCATAGGAGATCTTTCCATTTTCTGGTATCTTCTTTAATTTCTTTTTGTAAAGACTCAAAGTTCATATTATATAGGTCTTTCACCTGGTTGGTGTTACCCAAAGGTATATATTATGTTGCTTGTGGCTGCTATGAATGGTGATGTCTCTCTGACTTCTTTCTCAGCCCCTTTATTGTCTATATATAGTAGGGATACTGATTTTTTTGACTTAATTTTGTATCCTGCCACTTTGCTGAAGGTGTTCATTAGCTGTAGGTATTCCCAAGTAGAGTTATTGGGTTACTTATGTAAAATATAATAACATCTGCAAAGTAGTGAAAGTTTGACTTCTTCCTTTCCAATTTGTATCCCCTTGATCTCTTTTGTTGCCTTATTATTCTAGCTAGCACTTCAATTACATATTGAAAAGTTATGGAGAGAGTGCACAGCCTTGTCTTCTTCCTGATTTTAGAGAAATCATATTGAGTTTCTCTCAATTTAGTTTGATGTTGGCTTTTGGGTTGCTGTTTATTGCTTTTATTATATTTAGGTATGCTCTTGTTGTCCCTGATCTCTCCCAGATCTTTATCATGAAGTGGTGTTGGGTTTTGTCAAAGGCTTTTTCAGCACCTAGTGAGATGGTCATGTGCTTTTCCTTTTTCAGTTTGTTTATATGGTGGATTACATCGATGGATTTTCTTATGTTGAACCATCTCTGAATCCCTGTAATGAAGCCTACTTGGTCATGTTGGATGATTTCTCTGATGTGTTCCTGGATTTGATATGCCAGTATCTTAGAGTATATTTGCATCAAAGTTCATGAGGGATATTGGTGTGTAATTCTCTTTCTTAGTTGTGTCTTTGTGTAATTTGCGTACTAAAGTAGTTTTTGCCTACTAAAAGAGTTTGACAATGACCCTTCTGCTGTTTCCACTGTATGGGTCACTTTGAGGACTATTGGGCTTTCCTGAAACTATCTGGTCCTGGGCTTTATTATTTTTTTGGGGGGTGGACTTTTGGTGACTTCTTCAATTTCATTAGAGTTTCATTAGAGATTACAGGTCTTTTTAAATTTCTTATCTGTTCTTGATTTAATTTTGGTAAGTGATATCTATTAAGAAAATTGTCTGTTTCTAATAAATTTTTCAATTTTGTGGAGTACAGTTTTTCAATGTATGACCTATAGATTTTCTTTGTTCACTCTGTGTCTGTTGTTATGTTTCTATTTTCATTTCTGATTTTGTTAAATTCCATGATCTCTCTCTTTGTCCACATCCGTGGCATTGACCATGTCCCTTGGGGTTGGAGACAGGGTTGGAAGTGACCTGGGGAACTAGGTCTGAGTAGGAGCCCGGGAGTGCTCTCTTGCTGGCAGGACCCAGACAGGAGAGGATCTAGAGGCATCCTTGGGACTAGGAATCTGGTGGTGTTCATCTGTCTATTTTGTAAGTTATTTCTCCCTGAATAAACATCTATTTGGCCTATTTGTTTATCCTGATACTTATTAAACCATGATAGTTCTCTGTCTTTTATTTAGTTTGTATAAGAGTTTGTCTACTTTGTTGATTTTCTCCAAGAACCAACTCTTTGTTACAGTGATTCTTAGTATTGTTTTCCTAGTTTCTACCTTATTGATTTTAGCCCTTAAATTGATTATTTCCTGTTGTCTATCCCTCTGGGTTTAGTTTGCTTCTTTTTGTTCGAGAACTTTCAATTTTGCTGTTAATTCTCAAGTGTTTCTATTATCCAGTTTGTTTTTGTGGTCATTTAGGGCTATGAATGTTCCTCTTAGCACTGCTTTCAAAGAGTTTATGTATGTTGTGTTTTTTGTACCATTGACTTCTGGGAAGTCTTTAATTTCTTTCTTTATTTCTTCCATGAACCAGGAATGTTGCAATTGCACATTGTCCAAACTGTCCAATTTCCATGAATTTGTAGGATTTCTGCAATTTTTGTTGTTGTTGATATCTAACTTTAAACCATGTTGTTCTGATAATATACAAGGCCTTATTCCAAAATTTGTACCTATTGAGGTTTAATATATTGCAGAGTATGTGTTGTACTTTAGAGAAGGTTCCTAACCCTAACCCTAACCCTAACCCTAACCCTAACCCTAACCCTAACCCTAACCCTAACCCTAACCCTAACCCTAATCCTAACCCTAACTGGATTTTAGGGAAGGTTCCATGTCGTGCTGAGAAGAAGGTATATTCTTTTGTGTTTGGATGGAATGTTCTAAAAATATCTGTTAAACCCACTGGGTCATAAATTATGTTAGTTCCTATGTGTCTTTGTTAAGCTTCTATCTAGTGGACCTGTCTAGTGTTGAGAGTAGGATGTTGAAATCTCCCACTATAAGTGTGTGAGATTTTATGTGAGATATGAGTTTTAGTAATGTTTCTTTTACAATTGTGGGTGACATTGTATTGGGTGCATAGATGGTCAGAATTGAGACTTCATCTTGATGTATTTCTTCTGTAATTAATAAGAAGTGACCTTCTTCATCTCTTTTGATTGTTTGCAGTTTAAAGTCTAATTGGTTAGAAATAAGTATTGCTATACTTGCTTTTTCTTGGATCATTATATTGGAAAGTCTTTTCCCAACCCTCAACTTTGAGATGACGTCTGTCTTTGAAGTTAAGGCTTGTTTCTTGTATGCAGCAGAAGGATGGAATTTTCTTCCTGTCCATTCTCCTAGCCTTTGTTATTTTATAGGTGAGTTAAGATCATTAATATCAGGGATGTTAATGACCAATGATTTTTAATTCTTGTTTGTTTTTATTTGTTGTTGGTTGTTATATTTGGGGATTTCTGCCCATTTTTCTTTAGGCTCTTGGTAAAGTGGGATTTTCCATTGCCTCTGTTTTTGTCAATGTAGTTAATTTCCTTGGGTTGGAGTTTTCCTTCCATAACTTTTATTAGGGTTGGGTTAGTTGATGTATATTGTTAAATCTGGTTTTATCATGGAATATCTTGGATTCTACATCAATAGTGATGAAGGTTTTGCTGGGTATAGTCTCTGGGCTGTCGTACATTGTTTCAGAGTTGACAGAATATCTATACAGGACCTTCTGTCCCTTAGAATTTCCCTGGAGAAGTCAGGTTTAATACTGATAGGTTTGCCTTTATTTGTTATGTGGCCTTTTTTTTTTCTTTCTTGCTCTTAATATTAATTTTTTTTTCATTCTGTATGTTTCTTGTTGTGATTATTATGTGGCAAGGAGACTTTCTTTTGTGGTCCACTTTATTTGGTGTTCTGTACACTTGTATTTTCATTGACATGTCTTTCATTAGTCTGGGAAAGTTTTCTTCTATGATTTTGTTTGAATTATATTTTCTGCATCTTTGAGTTGGGTTTCTTTAACTTGTTAGATAATAGGACAGCTATACCTGCTTGCTTCTTGGGTTCATTTGATTGGAAGGTCTTTTCCCAATCCTTTACCCTGTGGTAATGTCTGTCTTGGAAATTTAGATGTGTTTCTTTTATGCAGCAGAAGGATGGGGTTTGTCTTTGTATTCATTCTGCTAGCCTGTGTCCTTTTACAGGAGAGTTAAGACCATTAATGTTGAGAGAAAGTAAGGACCATTAATTGTCAATATTTGTTTGTTTAGATTTGGTGTTGGCAGTGGTATTGTGAGTATATTTTCCCTGCTTTTTCTTTTGAGTTATGGTGGAGAAGGATTATCTATTGCATATGTCTTTGTGAGTGTAGGTAACTTCCTTGGGTCGGAATTTTCCTTCCAGAACTTTTTGTAGGACTGGATTTGTGTATATGTATTGTGACGTAGGTGGGTATGTAGTTCGATATCTATAACTCTGGATCATCCTAGCTCTCTTTGCAGTCTCTCCTTTGGCAGAGAGCTGGTGTTGGGGTCCAAAGATCAGGGGAGTGCAGCCTCAGGGTGATCTCATGGGTAGGCAGGTCCATTGTGCTCAGAGCAGACCCAGGAAGTTCCACAGTGGTGGAGTGGTTGATAGACCTGCACTCTGGCCCAATACTCAACCTGAGCTATGGAGCAATGGGCCCAGTAGAACAAAGGGTTGGGGGAGGACAGCTGAATTGAGTTTCTTCACCTTTTCCTATACTTATTATTCTTAGTTTTGGCTTTTTCATGGTGTCCCATGTTTCCTGGATATTTTGTGTCCAGGATGTTTGAACTTAAGATCTTCTTTGTTTGATGCATCTATTTCTCCTTATGTATCTTCAACACCTGAAATTCTTTCTTGTATCTCTTGTATTCAGTTGGGTATGCTTACCTGTTTGTATTTGTAGTTCCTGTTTGTTTGCCTAGCTTTTATGTTTCCATCATTCCCTAAGACTGTGTTATTTTTTGTTTGTTTGTTTTCTGTTTGGTTTTGTTTTGTTTCTATTTGAGCTTTCAAGCCTTGCAGTTCTTGGATTGTTTCTTGCACTTTTTGGTTTGTCTTTTCCTCCATTGCTTGATATTTCCTTTCTTTCTGTCTTTCTGTCTTTCTTTCTTTCTTTTTCCCTTTCTTTCTTTTTTTCTTTTTCTTTTTGTTTGTGTTTACTTATATTTGCTCAAGGAATTTTCTTATTACCTCTTTGAGGATCTTTTCCATTGTCATAACCTTGTTTTTAGGGTCAATCTCTTCTGCTTCATCTGAGTTGGGATGTGCACGTCTTGCTGGTGTGGAGTCCCTAGGCTTTGGTGGCATCATATTGATCTTTCTGTTGTTGACTATGTTCTTATACTGTCATCTACCCATCCCTTGTTCCACTATGTACTGGTAGTGTTGTCCCCTCTCCTGGTGGGTACAGGACAAAGCTACTCTTCTGGTGGGTGCAAGCAGGCCCAATACTTCAATGGTTCTTTCTTACAGTAGGATGTGAAGGGACTCCTCCTGTGGGTGGTGTTGGGACCAGTTTCCTGGCAGATTCTGCATGGGCTGGTCTGCCATGGTAGTCTTCCCAGCACACAGTCCTCTAGTCCTCAGGAGGCTCTGAGCAGGACACTGGAAGGAGGGCTCTTCCCATAGGTGAAAGTAGGACCAGATGCTAGAAGAATCTGTATAGGGCAGTGTGCCAGGATGGGTTCTCCTATGTGTGAACAGTCTCCAGTCCTTCAAGGAGGCTTCAAGGAGAACCCTGGAAGGCAGGCCAGAAACAGGCCCAAGCTTACTTCCTCCTATTGGAGCTGGAGGTGGGACCAGTTGCCTGGTAGACTCGGGATTGGCTCAACTTGCTTTTAATAGGTTGATAAGTATTATTTTCAGCTTCTTTGATGGTCCTATATGTAAAAAACTTTCTTATGTAAAAAAAAATTTCAATTATGTACATTTTCAACCAGATTCTCTTTTCTTCTCTTGTCATATTATATTTTTCATCCCTTCTAATACTAGATTTCTTGTGTAGAGCTTGTACACTGAAGTAGGGTAGTGTACTCTTTTCAAGACAAGAATAAGTTCTTGATATACCAGAACTAGATATTATGCTAATTTGGAAGTTATGAAAAATATTTATTAAATAGTTATTTTCAGTATTTTTTCAGGAATTGTTGAAATGACTAAGTGCTAGATAATGTTAAACTGTTCTAATATATTTTGCCAGTATTTAAACATCATTCTATAGGTTCTGCCATTTAATTTTATGAATTAAGAACTTATAAAAGTAAGACATTATAACATTATAACAAGCAGAGTGCTTAATTAAAATTATTTTTAGGTGCACTAGAATATTGAAAAAGACTGTACTAATGACTATATTTCCTGGGATTAGCAATTTTTGACATGTTTAAGCCCTAACCATTTTTATCAGCAATGTTAAAATTTGTATAGCAATGATTCTATGATGATTAATTCCCAAGTACATGATATTTTTGTATCACTCTTGATACCATAGTTAGATAAGAATACATTTTCAGAAATGTTAGTGAAAATTTGTTAATTCTCCCTAGCTTCCTGCATTCTGAACATTTTTTTATTATTATTCTTACTAAATGTTTCTACATTGCTAAAGCATTCAGAGTATGAAATGTATTGCTCAAAATTAACTTGTGTTGTAACAAGAGCCAATTGCTATAATAGTTTGCTCAAGGTGTAAAGAGAAGATTAAAAAGTAGATCTAGCTGCTGTAGGATTTCAAATAAGGCACAGTGTAATATGTGTGTCATTTGAGGGAAGGGAATAAAAAACAGTCATATTCTATCATAAAGAACCAGTAAATGACAAGAGCATGCATTAAATACCAAGAAAAATGCACAAGTTAGAATAGCAGAGTGCAGTACAAGAGTTTAATAGAGAATAAAAGTATTTAGACAAAATGTAAGTACATTATATTTGGTAAACAATGACTTAACTTAGTAATAATGCTAGTACAAGTGAGTAACCTTTGTTGGAAGGAGGACACTTAGAGGAATACAAATATATCATAGATATTTTGAAAGAGAACTAGGCTCAGTATTCTGAATCTTGCCCTTATTTCAAATATTAAAATACTGATTTATTATGACTAATTATTAATTAAATGAGAATAATAATCAATATCAAGTGCTAGACTGTGACCCCACCTAAAAAAAACTACAAAATACTTGGACATTGAGTAGCATACTTTCCTGAAAGAAGGGTAACTAGCCATGAGAGGCAAATAAAGCCATAAGTAAATCCATGTCCAATGTTGAAGAAGAGCTGTTTAAGACCAAGCATACTGTATGAAGTGTAATTATGACTACCTTATTCTTCCTTTGTATCAACATACTAATGACATTATTTTATATAAATAATTATTACTTTTCACAGTGATTGACAAATATAACCTTGAATGTGATCATAGAATAAAGTGCTTTTACTTTTAGGCCTTTAGGAAAATTGCTTCCACACATACTTCTAATTGGTTTACTTAACTTATGATGATAGTGAGAATTGAACCAAGATAATGGCATGTGGGGCATGCATTCAAACATTGACCTATATCCTTAACACTTATTTCTTACTTATGCACTCATTTACCCATTTTACCTTGTGTTAGGAAACATATTTTATTTTCTTTTCCTTGTGAATAATTTTTCCCCTAACAGCTGTGATTGCTTGCAATGGGCTTCCATAACTTTGAGCATTTTGGGATTATATTTTTATCAAGCCTATGCCTCCGTGGTGAACTATTGGATGCTCATTCTAGTAGAAGAACAATCATTATCTTTAGTTGTGAGCCCACAGAGTTTTTCACCAGGTTTCAATAAATAGTTCCAAATCATGGTCATACAGATCATTCCAGTTGAACTCAGTGGCACTAAAAATAGCAGCAAATGGTACAGATTTGACAAAAAGGATTGTAAAGAGAAGGGTGAAATAGTTAGGTAGCAGGTACAGAGGAGGGTCTTATAATAATCAGAGTGCATTTCAAACACATTAAATTTTCAAAGCATAATTTTGATTAAATTATTATTTTAAGAAAATTATATAAGGAATAAGGACTCTAATGTTACAATTTTACTTGGAAATACTTTCCTGCCTTGATATTTTTTAATACAAAGTATATGTATTTAACAAGATTTGTTCAAACACATTATTGTCACTAACTATATATAACCTATTGTTTTACTACAGGGGTTAACTACACAGATAGTATAAAATTAGAAGCCTCCTTCTTCATGGCATCTTATATTGCTATGGAAGTTAGTAAGGGAGATAAAAAAATATAAGTCCTACACAGCTGTCAAACTTGCAAGATATAAAAATTACCAACATGAAAAGATATTCACAGTGGCATTTTTCTCTTGAAGGTAACCAAAATCTATATAATTGGACTTAAGTCCCATTCCATAAAAGGAAGTTTATGCTAGGTACTGTATCATAGAACACAACCAACTACTGCCACATTCATAAATCAGCATAGATTATGACTGTGTTCTAAATATATACCCATAGTATCCAAGGAGAAGTATAACAATTATGACACTATAAAGTTCTACATTCAGCACACAGGCACAACTGATAAAAATAGAGTGAATAAGTTATCATTGGGTTTACAGGCTCTCTTGACGTATAAACATTGTACTTCTATACCTAAAGTTGAGGAAATCTCTGGAAGAGTGGGTGGAAAGACTCTAAAATACAGAGGATGATGAAAAATGATACTGAATAATATTTTTAGATATTATAGCAAAGTTTAAACCTTGAAATATCAAGAATATGGATGCATAAAAAGGCATGCACAATTACCATGTGGATAGGGGAAATGTCAAATAGCCCAAAACCATCGAATAGGAATTGGTAATCATTGGCTGGTGAAAGGGGGATAATCAGACTTCTCCAGGCATGAATCCCAAATTAGGCTATCAAGTCCAAAGTGGTCAGTTTTACACACACACTCACACACACACACACACACACACACACACACACGAACCCCACATACATCTGTAGACCTAAATGATGTCAAATTAATACATAAATATGTATTGTGTAGTACATAAAATATATGTGTATGTATACATGTGCATATATATACATGTAAAATAATAATTTAATAAATATTTAAAAGAGAAATCATGGATTTGAAATAGAGAGGATTACATGGGAAGAGTTTGATTGGGAGAGAGAAAAATGAACATAGGGGAAATACTATTGTTTATGAAATTTATTTTGAAAAATTAACTAAAAATTGTCCAAATGAGACTGACCATCTAAGTGTAAAATTAGCCAAATGACTAAGTCAGACTAAATCCCAATATAGAGTTAGGAATTTCAGTACAAAAATCCATTACTAAATGAGCATCAATTGGCAGTTTTATTTAATAGTGTGGCACCTAGGAGTTCAACCACATTATAGGGAGTGTCTCATGCCTGAGTGAATTTGAGAAACAAAAGCTGGACTCTGTGAGGAAGAAGGAGTAAGAGGGGAAGCAGAAGCAACAGTAGTAGTAGAAGAAGAGGAAGACAGAGCAGGGATTAGATGGAGAATATGTGTGTGTGTGTGTGTGTGTGTGTGTGTGTGTGTGTGTGTGTGTGTGTGTGTGTGTGTTTGTGTGTGTGTGTGTTGATTTACCATACACAAAATAGCATATGTAGTCAGGTATAGTAATCTGGGATGGAAATCTACATCTCATTACAGTTAAATATAAATTAAAAGTTAATAATCCATTTCATTTAAAATTTGCAGCAATATTGCAGTAAAATAGCAATATTTTTACTAAAGAGAAATAAAATATGAAAATTAAATTATTCAGTATAACTGAAACAGCATTGTGTTATACTTTACAATGAGAATCTGAAAAATCATCGTAAAGTGAAATATGTGAAGAAAAACTCCACAAAGTAACAAGAAAATCTAAGAAGAGTAAGTCCTTGAAAATTTTTTGTAGATATAAAATTTTATGCAGTGACCTGTTCTTTCTTGTTATTAAAGAGAAGTGTCAAGTCCAGTGTCAAAATTATCAAATTGTATTTTACTGAATGTGAGAAAATATTGTCAAGTGACAGAAATGGTAGACACACATTTGAAATATTGGCATAACTATGCATTTATGAAAACCAATAGCTGTACATTTCCTTATGTAGTGGGATATTCACTTTGTCTCCTTCTGTAGCACTGACCATGCCCATTGGGGGTGGAGACAGGGGCAGAAGTGACCTGTGGAAGGGGGTCTGGGGAGGAGCCAGGGAACGCTTTCTTGCTGGAGAGACATGGAGAGCAGAGCATCCAGTTGAACTTGCTGGTGTTCATCTGTCTAGGTTGTAAGTTATTTCTCCCTGAATAAACATCTATTCAGCCTATTTGTTTATCCTGATCCTTATTTAACTGCAATATCTGGTGTCAGAAGTGGGATCAGGATTTTCACAGGACCTCGGTTTCAACCAGGTGGCAGATGCCATTCCGAATGGGCAGGATCCCTTGCCTAACCAGGTGGACTCACCACAGCTTTGGAACATCTGCCTGACTCTGCCCTACAACTCCTTTGCCTCCTTCAGCAAATCCTACTGGTGTGCTCTACCACAACCGGCTCTTTTTTTTTTTTTTTTTCCTTCTTCTTTTTGATATAATTCTGTTGGCCAGTTACTTGTTTCTTATTGGCTAGCTCAGCCTTAAGTATTAACCCATTTGTATTAATCTAGTATTACCAAGTAGTCTCATTTTACCAGGGAGTGAGGCCGGCGTCTGGTCTCCCCAGTCTCTCCATTTTGACTCCTCCTTACTGCTTCCTTGAATCCTTGTCTCCTAGTCCCTCCTCTCTTGCTCTCCTATTGGCCAACAGTGCTTAATTCATTAACCAGTATGAGAAACATATTTACAGAATGACATCTCCCATCATCTCCTCTTTTATGTCTAAGTAAAAAGAAGGGTTTTAACCTTAACATAGTAAAATATATCATACAACAGTTATCAAATAAGAATCACAATTAACAATATTTAGTCCATTAACATTTAGCAAGATTTAAGAAAATATTCCATCATCTATTCTATCTTTGCGAATCTAAAGTCCTATATGTAACTTATCTTTAAGCCTAACTAAGGAAAACTATACCCATAACAATCTGTCTTCAACTCCTTCAAGGATCACAGAAGGATAGTATATAAACTCTAGAAATGACAGTGAAATCTTGCCTTGTCAGTCACCTGAAGTTCTTCTGTAATCTTCCATTTTCAGCCCATAGGCCATAGTGTGTCTGGCAGATTCTTCACCAAAGCAGGAAACTTTAAACTGTCTTCTTGTATTGGCAGTTTGTCAGTCACTTTTCTCTGTGTCCTGCAGACTATCTGGGAGACTCTTCCATGAAGCAAGATCTCTGTAGCAATGTCCGTCTTGAATCAGCAGTCTCTTTCCTGTGGCTCTTGAATGTTCTGTTTATACAGCATAAAGTCAAACAGTCCAGATAAGAGTAGTACCTTGTCCAAATGACTAGTCTTGCCATATGGAAAGTAAACTTTATAACGTGTTTCTTCGATGTCCATATTCTTTTCTGACTCAAGTGGTGTTTCCAGGAGCAATTGTGCCTCACTGTTAAGAAAAACCCTAAACCCTTTAAGATGCCATATTCTAGGACAGATAAAAGTTAGACAGAGAAATCCTGTCTCAAAAAACAAAAAATAAAAAGTAAAATAAACAGTAATAATAAAGCCATGTAAAAATGAAAAGCTCAGAGAGAATCTGTATACTGTATGGCATTATATCTTTTGACTGCTGAGGAAATAAGTATTAAAGGAAATATTGCTGGATTAACTCAATTTATATATTTTAAAAATGCTTTTACTCCAAAATTTAAGTCTAAGGACAAGTTACTGAGGAAAAGTATTTCTATTTTTGTTTCCACAAAATGTAAAGCTGTGGATTCCTTCCAGACTAATGTGGTTTGATCAAGCCAGACCCCCTAAACAGAGTTCCTGGTGATCTAACATTCAAAACAGTTGAGACATAACAGCCTTGCAGACTACAGCCAGGATTTCTGTGTTTTCTTAGGATCTCCTTGACATACTTACGTAATGATTTATCAGTAATTGTCATTTGAAGCTCCATAATAATTTGAGCATGTTGGAAAATCAAACCTAATGCCATATAATACATTTTCTCTGGTAGAAACATTATATTTCTTCTATAATCTCTGTATGATACATAATTTATAATTGTGCCTTCATAGTTCTTGTCAGTATGAACTGCTTGAAACATTGTTAGGTCTAAAATGCCAAAAAGCAACTTCATAGTTTTGTGAAAATCAATGCCACTGGCATTTTGGTCAAATATAACAAGGGAATCTGTGTTTTGATCACCCTCTCTGTTCTAAACACATAATCACATTTGATAAAATATTAAAAAGATGATCCGAAAAGGTACTTCTCAGATCAAACAAGAGTAATTTTTTTTTTCATATACTCAAAATAGAATAAAAACACAGAGCAACAAGCTGGAGTGATGAAGCTGCAGGGTTGTAATCCACAGAGAAAGCATTTAATAGACAATCAGCTTTTGTAGGATGAACATACCAAGATTCTTTCATATTAAGTGGCATCCCTGGGAAACACAAATCACAGGGAGCTATGAAATGAGACCTGAAGTTTTATTCCACATACTGTTAAATGAATACAAAATAAAATAACTAATCTTAATCATATGAAACCAGACAAAGCCCAGGTCTGAAAGTGAAGTGAAGCATTACACACACACACACACACACACACAGACACGGAGATGAGAGGACCATAATCCTAATATATCTAAGATATGGAACATTTAAGCCTATTTAAACATGTGTCTATATTGTGACTTAATATCAAAGAAAATACAAGTGAAAATTAAAAAGCAAAAGCAGACTATTAGGGTTGGTAACCAGTGTTCCATATTTTCAGTTCATAGTAAAAAAAAAGTATATATATAAAAAATAGTTTAGCAAAAAGTAAAATAAATAGAGATGAAAACTCTTCTACTTGACTGTGATGTTATGAGGCCTTCCCAATAGCTTTAATTGTGTGAAATAGAAATAAATAGAAACAGAAATGCCAGACATTTAAAGAAAAAATATAAATGTCAAAAAGAATATCCAATAATCCCAAATCTCAAAGGGAAGAAGGTAATCAATATGCAATATATACAGTAAATATTAAAGAAAACATAGGTGAACAACTGGATAATTAATTAGAGGCCAGAACTGGAGATCTCATAGAGAATTCAGAAGGGAAAAAAAGAAATGAAATAAAATAAAAATATGAAGCCTGGACACAAATTATAGCCTTTGTTTGTAAACTGGAGACATTTCAACAGTAAAGACTATATGTAGTAGCAGAGAAGTATTATTTTTTCAAAACAGGTAAAATTATTTTGAGACATAGAGATATTATTTTGAAACTGGTCTCAGCATAATTAGGTAACACAAGAGAAATACTATAATCCATTAGCATTATAGATAAATCAGTAAAACATCAGGTCAAGATAAACAATGCATAGCAACCTGCAAATATATTACAGGTTAAATAGATGTGCATCTGATATTAGAAAGCTACTAAACACACTAAAACATCATGAAAAACAGAAAAAAAATGTGATTAAAAAACAATTGTATTGTTAGTTGGCTACAGTGATACTGAACTATCCCAGAATTTCAGTCAGGGTTTGTAACCTGGAGTGCAAGATGAAGTAAACCTTCCCACAAGCTTCTTTTGGCCATGGCACTTTTTCATTGTTTTCACAGCAATAAAATCTGATCAGATTGATGGGACATTTCTGTGCCTATGTTTCTTTTGCAGGATTGTGGGGGAATTTTGGGACTTTGTCATAGGAGTCATTTAGAGCTCTGGGTTGTACTGAGAGCCTAGAAGATAATATTGGGAGAAGTTCTGATGACTGCATCCCGGCTTGTGGCATTTCAGAAGGAAGCAAAGATTCATTTGTAGTCATTGAGCCTTACTTTGTTATTAACTTGCTAACACAGTTTATTTCCTAATTATCTGTATTAGAAGTCAACTATACAAATTACATACTTATGTGTCTTACATGCATTTGTTCAAGAAGCAATATTCATATTCAATGAGGTATATTTGCACATAATGGAGAACGAAACATAGATGTGTCTGTATAATATGTTCTCATAGAGAACGTTTTATTCATGTTTCTCTTATAAAGTCATACATACATGTTTGTGCAAAATATACATAGAAAAATTGAGTACATAAATTATGTCTGGAGAAAATTACCCCATGAACTTTCCTCCACTAGTTTTTTTCTTTGTCATTTCATGGTAAGATCTATTCCAAATTTTATCTGTTTTTCTAAATATGAGGCAGAGGTTTAATTATAACAAATCCTTTTTCATTAGAGTAAACAAGTAGTAACTAAGATATGATGCTAATTCAATATGCTGGGAATCATGTAATGAAATAAGACTTCCAAATCATATTAGTGTACAAATTGTCTGTTTCATGGTATTTTCAACAGCATTTCATTTAGTGACTAACAGAGTGCACATCCTGAAGAAATACATATTTGATTTGCTCAGGTAAGTAGGAACTGACAAAGTAGTGAGGGAGGATGAGATACCTCTGATTGCTAAGCTCATTATTACTATTTGCCAGCTCTTTAAGGCAAGTTTACTGATTTGTTTTAAGGCTCTAATTGGAAAACAACAATCTCTCAGAATATATCAACTTAAGAGGCACCATAAATCATCCTGGAATGTATTCCCCAAAGCCAGTGGGTGACTTCTGGGAGATGGAATTCAACTGAGCCCTTTTAGTATGAAGCAAATACCTTATTATGTGATGATGTTAACCATTTTAACACAAGATCTAGCTATTTAGAGTAGAAACTTCATTGTTACTGCAATTTGCTTAGAACATTTAAATAATATTTACCACATTTTAAATTATTACTTTTATTAATATAAAATGGAATTATCCACCAAATTGTTTAAAACACATAATTTGCTCTAGATCAAAATAGATGAGACCCATATTTTCACCTTCTTTTACTGTAGATTCCCAATAAGCTTAACTAGACAGCAACCATAAAGCTTTTTGAAGCAGATGGACATTTATCACATTCCTCATGAACACATATACAGTTAAAAATAATTTTAAATGTGGATTACCAACATTTGTTTAATATTTTAAATACTATTTTATATTTTTTTAATTTTTCTTATTTTAATATTGATCCCAGTTCCCACTCCCTCCTTCTGTTCTTCTCTCTCTCCCTCTCTCTCTCTCCCTCCCTCCCTTTCTCTCTCCCACCCTCCCATGCCCCAGAAAACCCTTCAATCTCATTCTCCCCCACATTCTACATGTAGGGTGATGCCTTCCAGGAGGTGTCATCTAAATCTGTCGAGTTATTTGGAGTAAGAACTCGGCCCTCCCTCTGCCTCTAGGTTAAGGGGAGTATCCCTCAATGGGGACTGTGCTCCCAAAGTCCGTCTGTGAACCAGAGATGCATCATTGTTCCACTGTCGGAGGTCCCTTAGATTGCCCAGGCCTTTTAACTGAGACTCATGTTCAGTTCAGGGGTCTGACTCAGTATAACGCTGATTTCACAGCTATCAGTCTGGGGGCCCTCCTTGTGCAGATCAGCTGCCTCTGTGGGTTGACACATAACTTCTGTTAGTTCTTTTATTTCTTTGTAAAGTTTGTGTCTGCTGGTCCTGTCTAGTGGTGAATGTGGGGTGTTGAAGTCTCCCACTAGGAGTGTGTGAGGTTTTATGAAAGCTTTGAGTTTTAGTAGTGTTTCTTTTATGAATGTGGGTGCCTTTGTATTTGGGGCATAGATGTTCAGAATTGAACTTTGTGTTGATGGATTTCCCCTGTGTGGAATATGAAATGACTGTCTTTTTTTATTGATTTTGGTTTGAAGTATAACTTGTTGGATATTAGGATGGTTGTACCTGCTAGCTTCTTGGGTCCATTTGATTGGAAGACCTTTTCCTGCCCCTTTACCCTGAGATAATGTCTGTCTTGGAAGCTTAGATGTATTTCTTGTATGCAGCAGAAGGATGGATTCTGTCTTCATATTCATTTTGTTAGCCTTTGTCTTTTTATAGGTGAGTTAAGAACATTAATGTTGAGGGAAGGTAAGTACCATTGATTGTTAATACTTGTTTGTTTTAGATTGTTGTTGGCAGTGGTATTGTGAATATATTTGCCCTGCTTTACCCTTGGGTTCTGGTGAAGTGGGATTATCTATTGCCTATGTTTTTGTTAGCATAGTTAAATTTTTGGGTTGGAGTTTTCCTTCCAATACTTTCTGTAGGACCGGATTTGTATATACATATGGTGAAAATCTGGCTTTGTCATTAAATATCTTGTTTTCTCTGTCTATAATGATTGAGAGTTTTGCTGGCTAGAGTAGCCTGGGATGGCATCTGTGGACTCTTAGTACTTGTAAAACATCCTCAGGACCTTCTGGCCTTGAGAGTTTCCATGGAGAAGTCAGGTGTAATTTTGATAGGTCTACCTTTATACATTACCTGGCCTCTTTCCTTTACTGCTCTTAATATTTTTTCTTTAGTCTGTATGTTAGGTTTTTTATTTGTCGAGGGTTATTTTTTTTTTTCCTTTGGTCCAGTCTATTTGGTGTTCAGTATGCTTCTTGTACTTTCATGGGCATGTCCTTCAGATTAGGGAATTTTCCTTTAATGATTTTGTTGAATATGTTTTCTGAACTTTTGAGCTGGGCTTGTTCACCTTCTTCTTTGCCTATTATTCTTAGTTTTGGCCTTTTCGTAGTGTCCCACATTTCCTGGATATTTTGTGAAGGATGTGTTGCATGCAAGATTTTGTTTGGGCAATGAATCTCAGTCCTCTAGTTTATCTTCAGCACCTGAAATTCTCACCTCTATCTCTTGTATTCTGTTGGTTATGCTTGCATCTGTAGTTCCCAGTTGTTTGCCCAGTGTTTCTCTTTCCTGCATTCTCTCAGTTTGTGTTATCTTTATTGTCTCTATTTCAGTTTTCAAGTCTTGAACTGTTTTAGTTGTTTCCTTCAACTGTTTATTTTTTCTTGGCTTTCTTTAAGAGACTTGTTCATTTCTTCCAGTTTTTGGTTCTTTTTTTCTTCCATTTCTTTAAGGCATATTCTCATATCATCTTTGAGGGCCTCTATCATTTTTATGAAATTATTTTTTAAGTCGTTCTCTTCTGCTTCATGTGCTTTGTTGTGTTCAGTTCTAGTTGATGTGGAGTCCCTAGATTCTGGTAATGTCATGCTTTTCTTTCTATTGTTAAGTGTTATCTTGTATTGCTGTCTTCACATTGCTCTTTCCAGTGGGTGCAGGTAGGGTATCTCTCTCTCTCTCCCCTACTCCCAAGGAGGGCTTAGGTGTGTCAGGAGTTTGATGTTTATAGCTATGAGTGATCCAAACTCTCTAGGATGTCTCTCCTCAGGCAGTGGCCTGGTGATGGGGGTAAAATTCAGGCTGGTGTGTATTCAGGATGGTCCTCCAGCAGAGGTCCGGTGATGGGATCAAAGATCACACAGTGGGGTCTCAGGGTGCTCCCTAGTAGATAGGAAGGTCTTTGTGAGAGGCCAGGAGCTCCAGCCAAGTCCAGGTGGTGGAGGTCCTTTTTTAAATACTTTTATTATTTAGAATGTGTGGATATTTGTGTGCTTCTTGGAGAGGATTTGCAACATTGCAATTACATTTTAAATAGCATGATGGATAGTAATATATATTTCCACGCCATTATTTTATTCTCTTTTTAACAGTCTTGATTATTGTGTGAGTCTTTGAATCTTTGTGTAATACACTATGTTCATTTGCATTTCTGAAAATTGTTCCTATAGCTATATGACTTTGTTGAGTGGGGTTTTAATTTCAAATATTCAAAATATTATCATCAGAATCCCCACTGTTCTTTTTTTCTGTGCTACGATGTCAATAAATTGAAGACTTTCTTAGTTATTGTTGTTATGACTATACTTTTGGATTTTTCTGAGATAGAGACCTATTTTATACCCAGGATTCTGGCCTGAAAAATATCTATTTATGCATGTCTGGCCTTGATCCTCTAGCAACATGCTAGAATATATACTTGTACAAGGGTCCGTTTCATAGAGGGAAGTTCCAAACTGCACTCACTGGTTTACATGGGTACTGAAAGAAAGCAGTTTGAGCAAGCTTTGCATAACAAATCTGTAAACATCACACCATCATGGGCTTAGCTTGAGTTCTTGCCTCTGTATCCAGGTTTCTGCAAGATTTTCCTACAGTGATGGAGTGTTATCTAAAATTTGTAAGCTAAAATAAACCCTTTCGTCCTGGTGTTGTTTTTGGTCATGATGCTTTATTGGAGCAATGTGAACCTAACCAATAGGTGATTTATTTTATTTATTTATTTATTTTGAACTACCCTTGTTAGCTGATTCAGTGTTTTGAACAATTTTGGCATCATATTTTAATATGGAAGCAAGAAAACAACAAAACTATTTTCTCTTCTGTCAGTATCTGAATTGGGCTCACAGTCATCAATCATTAAATGACTAGAAGAAATGTGATGTGATTAACAATAATCAAAATGTACATCTGTCATTTACATGCCTGTTTCTGAACTGATAAAAATGAAGTTTATACTTTGTGAATTATAGACTAAATGCTCCAATAATGGAAATTTGACCCAAGTTGTGAGAGACTGATTCTTACCCGAATGTGAAACAAAGTCTTGCAATCAGGAAAAAGTATGTCTTACTGGCATTTGATTCAGGATATGTAATTCTTATAATTTTTCTGAAGATGATCACAATAAAGGTCCTTATCAGAGAAAAAGCAATGATTTCTAACATTGAGAAGTAAAACATAACAATGTCACTAATAATGTCAAAATTGGAATTATAATTAGAGACTTTGGTTGATTTAATGAAAAATGCAGCCCATAGGTTTAGATATTTGAGTATATGGTCACAAGTTGGTAGTGATATTTAGGAGGTTTTTGAGGTGTGTCCTTCCTGGAGAAAGAGGTCACTAGAGGCAGGATTTGAGAGTATATAGTCTTGCTATGCCTCCTGTTTCCTCTTGCTCTCTGCTTTTGAAAAAAGAACTGATCTGACTCACTGTTCCTGCCACCATAACAGACTGTCACAATGGACTCGTAGCACTCAAGAACCACCAATCAAGATACACTTTTCTGGTCATGAAATTCTATCACAGCAACAGAAAAATATCTAGCATATGCTTAATATTTTTAAAAAAATTCTATAACATGCAAGAACTAAAAACTTAGAAGTGGTAATGAAAAAAAAAAAAAAAAAAAACAAACTGAATGTGAGAACCTAAAAAGAAAATAGCAGTAATGTAAATCAATGAGACATTCCCCTTTAAAAATTATCAGATAACATAAAATAGGAAGTCCAACCACATGCTGAGAAACAAAAATTTTGATATCACATTAAATTTCCATCTGAAAACTGTTTGAATTTATCAGCACTGACTCTATGATCAAATGTAAAGCTAGAGTTCAATCCACAAAGTATGGAGATAACCGCAATCTTTAGAAAACTAGGTGTTTTAACATATTCACATTTGTGACCAGAATTAAGCTTATTTTACCTCTCAGAACTCATAAGCTCAGTTTGCTAAGCATTAAATCTCTTTTCAAAATGGAGTCATGATTGATATATGCTGAGTATTAATTAAAGGATTGAGGATTACTTACAATATGTGTAGACACTAATATTTTCTTAAATATGCAATAGTCTAAACTGTATAAGGAGAAAAAGAAAACCAACCCCCAAACACTGGCATTTTACACATGAAAACAGTTTTCTTGAATAAATGCCATATTTTCTTGTTTCTTTTGATTGTTAAACTCTTCCAACTTTGTCAATAACCTTTGTACCTCAATACTTTGAACTTTGGATTATGACTCTTCAGTTCTATGGTAATTGATCTCGAAAAGGTCAAACCATGGCCTTCCATACAAAAGGATTAAACTTCTTAGAACTAATGTTCTTTGATGAGTTGTTCACAAATGGAGAATGGAAGGTCCTGTTCCTCTTAAGAAATGCAATGCCCATTCACGCTCCAAGACTTGGCTGCTTTGAAGTGCTCATATGTCTTTGATTCATTCTTGTCTTTATTATTTTTCTGCCTTCTTTCTAACACCTTAGGATGATATGTGGGGAGGATATCACCACTTTTAAGTGGCCTCTTATTTTAAAATATATCCTTAAAGAAAATGTTCCTCATTATCTAAAATATGATGATACCATTGATTTAATCAATATTTAAATATTAATAAAAATAACTTAATCTATTTTAAAGTAAAAGTATATGAACATGATGATACACTGTGCAAAACTTTCCTTTTCCTTTATATTCAAGAAATTCAAATATCATGTTAATATTTAACTGTAATTTATTGTATTTTATCAGCACTACCACTACCATAATGCTGTGAGAAAATTGTTCCTGTATCTATCATATCTTAATTCAATTTCTTTCTCCTGTCTTCTATTCTGAGAAAAAAAAAGTGCAGCATTCTTCTTTGAGAAGTATCTAACTCATGTACTAACCTCACCTACTGTCAATAGCTATACTGTGTGAGCTTAACAAAATTATACTCAGTATTTTTTTTTCTAAATTTAAGGACCTAGAAAAAGTATTCCCCCATATTATTATCTGTTTCCTTCATGTTTCCATCATCACTACTATTCCTGGTTGGGTACATATATTGAAAAAAATTTCCAAGTATCTTTATTGCAGCTCCTACCATGTTCTCTGTCACCTGGTACAAATGCTTTCCCACTTTGAATTCCATCTCAGTCTTGTGATCTAAGTATTTTATTTTCCTTCATTTACTTAAACTTGCCCCACTGTGTCACTTATTAGAGCTCATAATACAATTTTCTGATTAAAGGAGTGAATGCAGGGTGGGATGGGAGTTATGGGAGGATGACAGGGAGAAGGAAGTGGGATTAATATATAAAATAAGATTGTTTCTAAATTTAATAAATAAATTTTAAAACATCTTGGCAGGAAACTCTGTACACTAAATCTTGGGTTTGAGAGGTATTTTTTCTATTAACTTTGGCCATTGCAGTGAGTAAAGGATGGTGAAGGCTTTGGTTATCTATTGGTACACATTTCAGGCTTAATTTTGGTTTTATCAACATCATCAAAGCATTGTTCCTTGACATTGACAGTGAAAATCCTTTTCAACAATAGTTGGAATTTCCTGTATATTTTCTAGTGAGTGATATTAAATAATTGACACTGGGCTGGCTGTACACATTTCCTAAGGAGATGTTTTAACTTAGCTTTCTCTGTAACCTCCCCTTCTCTTCTTCTTTAAAAATAACATCTTTAATTTGAGGTAATAGATTTTTCACGTACTTCTCTTAATGTATATTTACCAAAGGGCAGGCAATTTCTCTTTCCTTTTAGAACTCTGAGAATATATCACATAGATTGATAAATAACACATATTTTTTTGAGTGAGCAGAAGAATGAATGACAACATTGAATTATTACAATTTTACTTATCTTTCATATGGAGAGAAATCACTTCTGAAGCCTGACTGTGTAAATTAATATAAGAGGAGAGCAACAAGCTGTCTTAAGGAGTAATGTGAGGGGCAATAGATACTTAATCAACCACTCTCTAGGAAAGGATAACCAATCACTCTCTTGCATCTCCATCTCAGAAGGCATTCTACATAGAACCTGAATAATGACATTCACAACATAATTCAATTCAAAAATATAAAATGCTAAAACGTCTTTTAAAGTCTCTATGGTAATTAACATATTGGGTTAAGGTGTTAAATTGTTATTCAGATAATAGAAACTTAACATTTAATTGTGGTTCTTCAAGAGGAATTAAGCATTCATGGAGAATCAAGGTTACCATAAATCAATGTGATGAATATTTTCAAAGACTGATGTCATATCTTGTGAACAGCACATCAATACACGTTCTGGATATATTTTAGCATATAGCTGAGTGATCTTGAAATTCTATTATCAGAAAAAATCATAAAATAAATATCATTTTATATATGTCTAAAATATACATGAAATGACATTAGAGTACAAAAGAATGAATATGTGATTTTAGATGGTTAGATGTTTTTACCATATAACCTGCATTAACAAAATATGAATGTCTAATTGATTTAAGAACTCTTATGTATAGTTTAAAGAAATAGTAGAGGTTACAAGTTTTAAGATATTAA
This sequence comes from Phodopus roborovskii, assembly GCF_943737965.1. NCBI lineage: Eukaryota > Metazoa > Chordata > Mammalia > Rodentia > Cricetidae > Phodopus > Phodopus roborovskii. Next base: position 496,989 of record NW_026126437.1, read on the forward strand.
AATTTAACATATTTCTATATGTAGAATAATTTCACTTTCAGTGTAGGCTTATCCAAAGACTAGAGTACAAAGGAATATATACAACACTCCATATAGCATGAAAATTTGAATTATGTGTTCTGGCTTCCAAGATGAACTAACCATTATACTTTTGAACCTCAGAGGCTTGGAGTTCAATCACTTCATCCTGTGTTTTTATTAATACATAATGCTGATAGGAGGACACTAAAAATTAGTGTATAGGTGCTAAGAGTCCAGAACTTTTTCTAAACAAAATTGACTGCAAATCTACTTCAATATCTTTCATGTATAAATTATATATCAATTATATATTTAATTATCTGTAAAATACCTACATCTCTATTTATTTTTCTATCATCCATCTGTCTGTACTTGTCTTTTATCTTTATATATATGTACCTATTTATTATCTACCTCTCTTTTATATACTTTTCAAACTGCTATGAATTCCTTCTTCCTATAACCAGTCTTTGAACATGAGGCAAGATCAAATCTAAACATTCTGAGGTCATTCAATAGTCCTCGGTGTGTAAGTTGACTAAATGATTTGCCATTAAGTGCACAAGACTTTTGAAAGGTGAGGACACCAATCATGAAATCTGTAGCAGTTACGGTACTACTTAGTAAATCAGTATTAGGCACTGTGGCAGCAAGGGAAATGACATTCTAAAGGCCATAGTGAAGACAAATAGTACAACTGTAAATGTTGTATCTTACAAGGTCATCAGCACAAATTTTAATTATACAAAGTATCAACAAATAATATAAATCCCAATCAAGAAAGATATATTCTACAATGAGCAACCTGTATAATTTTTTTTTCCTTTTCCCATCCCCATCCCATACATTGTGGTCAGTCCTCAATGCTTCTGTCAGCAAAGATTAAGACTCATTCCCTTGAAAATCAAGAAAACAAAGTGTATGAAAACCATTAAGCATTGAAAATCAAAATTACATTTTATATATTTCATATGCTTTCTAAAAACAATGGCTTAACTTGTCTTTGAAAATGGATTTCTTAGGAAGTTTCTAATAAAAAATTTAGGTATTTAAGCTGGACCTTTGATGTTGTGTTAGAATATTTTATACTTCTCAGACTTTGTATCTTCAGTATCCATTGTGAGTCAATAATAATGACCAGAAGTGTTAAAAGAATAATATATTTAAATTGATGCTGATTGTTCGTTAAAATTAAATAACACAATAAATCATAATACAATACAGTATAAGAAAAATAACAAAGATGCTGCTATTATTTCATTTCCACTTCATTTCAATTTTACTTTGCCAAACAATATTCTTGGATGTTCCAAGAATTTCCAAAGTAGTGTGAACCTAGAAATATAAATGCATGAATTAGCAAACATAGTTCCATTCGTAAGCATAGTCAAATAACTAAACATTTCCTCAAACTTCCTTACACATATTGATGTCTTGGAATAGAATCTTAAAAATAACAGTGAATTGGTGGCTTGTTTGGAGGAATTGGGAAATTTTGAATATTGAATGGAGTATATCACTAGGGGTGGACTCTGGGATTTCAGTTCCCTGCCATATCAAGTTAGCATTCTCTGCTTTCTGTTTGCAGTTTTAGAAGTGAGCTCTCAACTGTTGTTACAGATATCTGTATTCTGCTACCTCCACTTTGCTAATATGAAGTATTATCCCACTTGAACCTTCAGCCAAATAAATAATTTCTTCTATAATTTGCCTAGGTCATGGGGTTTTTCTTACTGTCATAGAAAAGTAACTAAAAGTAATTATACAGTTTTGTACAAATACTCAAAATTATTTCAATTTTAGAATATAGAAGTTTATATGGAAATCTCTTAGCTTTCCTAAAAAGATTGTTAACTGTTATAAGTCATATAGACACATTGATTGCAAATTCAAGTAGGCTTCATGTAGGTGGATGACTAAAGCATAAAATATAAGGCTATGGCTGAACCTCTGTGACAAAGCATGTTTATGTGGAGGGCCCCGAGTTATATTTCCAACATTACACACATGTAGGCAGACACACAGCAAGTTTAAATGGATCATAAATATTAGTAAATAATTTAACAGTAATTATAATTTTTGGTAATGTAGTTATTCTGTAGCTGTATAATTTGTTGTAAAATTATAATTAAGTATTTAAATGTGTTTCTAATAGCAAGGGTTATTGAATCTCCAACTTTCCTAAGAGTCTGTGAAACAAATATGTATAAGAACACTTGTAATAACAACCTTATTTAAGGTGTAAATACCATGGAAGGGAAATACTTCCACAGTAAAAACAACAAGTCACTGAAAAAGAAAATTTGTCAATATCCCAGAGGATGGAAAGACTGCCCACATTCATGGATTATGATTATGAGTGAAAATGGCCAGGTAACCAAATTCACCTACAAATTTAATGCGATTTCCACCAGCACTCAACATTTGAAGATTGCTTGGTGGGTTTTGTTTCAGAATTGTGAGTTTTATCATAAAGAGTAGAAAGAATAAATGCAAAGCTCATTTATAGTAAAAATGATTAGCCTTTATATCTTGTTTATCATAAACAAGTGCTTTTCAATGTCATTTTCTGAAAAAAACAAAAAGATTTTCTGAGCTTACTTAAAATCATACTTTTAAATCCTCATTAGTGACTGCTCAAACACACTCATAGTAATAAAAAATTAACAGTGATGGGTTAGTTTCTGTCAGCTTAAAGTACTTGTACGTTTTCCTCATAGCTTCCAACAGGACAATAAGGCATTCCTATTTAAATAGTATGAACATTTTCAAATGTATTCTATATAATGTAAAATGTATATTTAACAAATGTATAGATATATCTTACCAACATATTTTCACAGAGCTTTTGAGTCATCTGAGTTTTGTAATTCACTAAATTCACTTAAGGGTCCAATGTTTAGAGAGCACATTTTTCATCTTTGCTTTCAAAAATCAAGATTTCTTAAATTATACATTTGTTTATACACTAGTTATATGTTCTTATGGCTCTTGTACTTTGTAGTAGATGTTAAAGTCATGAAGTTTGAATTTTCTTGCTCTCTTCATTATGCTTAAAGCTGCTGTGCTAATTTGGAGCCATTCATTGTTTATGTGTGAATATAAGAAACATAAGGTCTCTTGTATTGCTATGCCAAAAGTGTCTCTGAAACCTCATTAGGTACTGTACTGAGTTTGTTACTTTGATGGCATGCATATTTTAGAAGTATTATACTTTCAGTCTATGAACATAGACCACATTTCCATTTACTTGAGTGTTTTGAAATTCTTTCAACAATGATTTATAGTTTCAATGTGTAGATATTCCCTGTCCTTCCTTAAGTTTCTCAGGTATTTTGTATTTTGCAGCTATTCACAAATGGATTTTTTTTTATTTTTCTGAGATTATAAAACTTTCAGGAAAATGGGAAAGAGTGGAAATAATCATGCTGGGAGAGATAATCCAAGCCCAAAAGACAAATGTCACATGTCCTAACCCATAGGCAAATTTTAGTGCAGATTCTTTAGATTTGCGTATTTCACTTGGAATAGCCAAAGAATAAAAACAAACAAACAAACAAAAAGAACCATTGGTGAGAAAGGATAAGATTAATATCTGTCTTTATGTGTAGACATTAGCTTGATGTTTATTTTTTGGCCATTTTGGGTATTCCCATTTTCCTGAGGTAATTTACCATTTCTGACAAAAATGAGATAAATTTTTCATCTTCTACAAGTATTAAACTGCACACAAATAATTTAAATAGTCCTTTTAGAATGCTGCAGAAAAAAATGATCCAAGCAAGAAACAGTTTTGAATAATACTAAAGCTGGACACTATTTGATAGACATAATAACTTAGTTATGTATAACTCTAATAATAAAGTTAGAAAAACAATGAATTTTTTAAATGCATCAGATTTTATTCTGTATTTGACTGCAATTTTCATCCCATTCTTTTGCTTGCTTTGTGTTATGCTATTGTGGATGTGCATTTGTAAAATACATTATTTGTGTGTGTGTGTGTGTGTGTGTGTGTGTGTGTGTGTGTGTGTGTGTGTGCGCACGCACATGCACACATTTTAGTGTGTGGCTGCATATACCCTTATGTATTCAGGACAGAGGCAGACACTGAGGATAATGGTGCACATTGTATTTTTTGACAAACTGTCTTCTTTAACCAAGTTTCTCACATTTTTCCATTGGCTTACCAATGAGTTGTGGAAATAAACCTGTCTCTATCTTCTGTACTGATACTAAATCACTTACAAAAATGTCTAGTTGGGTTATGGGAATAAAACTGAGGTATAATATTAAAATGAGTATGGCATGTACATGACTGACATAGCCATCCACACAGATTTTATATCTTATTAGCTGTAATTTTATATACTACTTTAGGCTTTGCTATGTTGATATTAACAACTGAAAAATATCCACACTAAATGATCTCTGTGGAATATTCTGTAAATGGAGTTCTTAATTAGTCCAAGTAATAAAAGCCCAGAGTCAGATATAAAGGAAAATGCCGAAAAATCAGAGAGAAGAAGGAACAAGCCATCCCCACACCTTGCCTCATTAGTGTCTCAGCAGACAAGAGAGTGAGTTCCTGTTTCTCACTGCTCATATCCTGTTGCAGCCCAGCTATCCCACTCCCTGTCTGTCTGTCCAGGTCTCCTGACTTCAGTGGTTACCTAGTGGCAAGCTCCATTCTCTGACCTTTAGATAGGTTTTATTTGACCAGGGAAAATATCACCATATATACTCCCTTTTGTCTAAAATTAAAAGTGTTTATGTCTAATATAAGAAAAGATATATACAATAAGTATAATGACTATATACAACATATACAGGTAATAAGTACATTAACAATATATAGTCCAGTAGCATTTCACAAAGTCAGAGAAAATAGTCCATGTATATATATATTCTTTCTTGATGAGTTCAAAGTCTTGTATCTAATTTACTTTCTATTCTAATTTGTATTACCAAATTATCTTTTAGTATCTTTTAAACCTATTACCCTTAACACATCTCTACTGAGTTTCTGATTCTGGTAAGCAAGGAAAACTATAACTGTAGTATCTAGCCTTCACCCCCCTCAAGGCCCAAGAAGAAAATATTAACTGAGTAAACAGGAAGTGAGAACAAGTGATTTCCAAAAAATGTAAAAAATGACATTTCTGTGTTGGGATTAAAAGTGTGTACCACTATTACCTGACCACTCCATATCTTTTCTAAGGACTTTCTCTATCATTTTTCTTTTCTCTCCTAAGCCTATGATTATTTTTATTCACACTGCAAAACATTTAAAGGTTTCTCTTCATCTGAATCAGTCTTTGCTAAATATCGCTATCTTTTTTATTTTATCATGAGTCCTTAATCTACTAAACAACATGGCTAAGACTAAAACAGAGGCTTTGGCTAGCTCACTCCCTCCAGTTAGGGTCCAATATATCAGGGGTATGTTTACCACAATCTCTGGGAGCTGTGCTCCCACAGCTACTGTTTTTTTGCTGCCATCAAGAAGGTTGTAACACACTGCCCAGAAACCTGTTTTTTTTTTTTGTCTGTCTGAGTTAAAGCTAAATCAGCATGCAGCATACTATGTGGCTGGGAAACAGCCTCTGTGTACCACAACAGGAATCCACCATGCTGTGCTCCAGCCTGACTGACACAGCATGTCTGAAGCAAGGCCTGCATGAGACTGTGAGCCTAGGAATCCCAGTGTGGCTGTGGCTCAGTGTTCAGAACTCTTTTTAAGGTTCTGTCAGGTTTTACATGGAAATTCTTGCCAAACATCTGGGTGCCGTAGTATGTTGTACTATGTTATAGGCTTTTAATAATAGTTTGCTGGATATTTAATTTTTTGAAGTTGTTGTAACAGAATATGTGTTATCATTCATTAATTAACTTGATATACTATATGATCTTCTATCATACTCCATAATTTTTATTTAAGTACTTTTTGTTCAAATATTTTATTGTAGAAAAACCAATCATTTTCCTTCAATATGTATATTCAGCATCATGTGTAGACATATTAACTTAAACTATGGAACATGCTCAATTACAACCCTAATAGTTTGCTCACTAAACACAAATTAAATGTGTACATAATATAAATATTGGTTTTGCTGTACATTATTTACCTCTTACAAAATGATTTATATTTCAGCAATGAAATATTTTTTGTTTTATGTACATATATTTCTTAATTGCAATAATTATATGTATTATTCTTTCCCACTAGAAATACAGCAAAATTTAAAGGCATAAAAATGTTATATTCCACAGTATCCTCAGTTAGCATACAGTCTCCATCCCCCACTAAAACTAAAACTAAAATGTTGTTCGTATCATTCTTGATTCCTGTGATAAGTTCATTTGATTAAAGCTTGTCTTTAGAATGAATATGTTTCCCAATTTTTTATTTTATGTAGTCAGTACTACGTATCTCTCTCTAAAAACAATACCTAATATGTCTCATGAGGCAGAAACATTATTTGTATAGAACTATAAAGTATCTGATTAAAATTTTGCATTGTGAAAATAATTCTTCTCATAATAGGTTTTTACAATGTTGATATGCCATCATAGAGCCCTCATCTAGTAGCTGATGGAAACAGAAGCAGACACCTACAGTTAAACACTGAACCAAACTTCTGGAATCCAGTTGCAGAGAGGGATGAGTGATAAGACCAGGCTACAGAAACCCACAAAGACAGCTGACCTGAACAAGGAGGAGTTCATGGCCCCCAAGACTGATAGCTGTGAAACCAGCATTATACTCACTCAGAACCCCTGAAAATGGGTCTCAGTTAGAAGGACTTGGCAGTCTAAGGGACCTCTGACAGTGGAACCAGAATGTATTCCTGGTACACAAAAGGATTTGGGAGCATGGGAGCACATTCCCCATGGAGGGATATTCCTTTAACCTAATGGTAGGATGGAGGGCTTAGACCCTACTCCAAATGACTTGACAGATTTTGATGATCTCTCCTGGAACGCATCACCCTCCCTGTGGAGTGAGAAGGGGAATGGGATGGGGTGTCATGGGGCATAGGAGGGATGGTGGGAACTGGGATCCACATGTAAAGTAAGAAAAATTATATATATGTATGTATACATATATGTATACACACACACACACACACACACACACACACACACACACACACACATATATATATATGGGAAAAAACAATTCCATTTTTATAGTAAATCTGTCTTAACTTACTGCCTCCTAGTGGTCTAGAATTTTACCTTAAGAAGTATAATCAAGTCAGGTGTCCCTCAGTAACCTCCCAAATCATCTTACTTTCTTCTGGAGCACCTCTATTTCTCTTAATATACTTAAAATCTACAGGAAATGTATTACTGTGTGTAAGGAGTAAGGTTTTTCCTCCTGCCGCTGGTCTTGTCTCGCCACCACGCCAGCCTCAAATAACACACCAAGACTCTGTATCGTATATAATGATGTTGGCCAGGTACTAGAGTCTTATCGGCTAGTTCTGCCTTAATTATTAACCCATTTCTATGTACTTCCATGTGGTCTTACCAGAGAGCAGGGTCCGGCAGTTCTGTTCACTCCCATCTCTCCATCTTGACTCCTCCTTACTCTTTCCTCCTTCCTTCTCATCTCCCAGTCCTTCTTATATTCCTTTCCAATTGGCTAACACTGCTTTATTCATTAACCAGTATGAGAAACATATATACAGAATGACATCTCTCATCATCTCCTCATTTTTGTCAAAAATAGTTTTAACCTTAACATAGAAAGATATATAACACAACAGTTATCAAGTAAGAATCACAGTTAACAATATTTAGACCATTAATATTTAGCAAGATTTAAAGAAAATATTCTATCATCTATCCTATATTCGTGAGTCTAAAGTCCTATATGTAACTTATCTTTAAGCCTAACTAAGGAAAACTATAACCATAACAATCTGTCTTCAACTCCTTCAAGGATCACAGAAGGATAGTATATAAACTCTAGAAATGATAGAGACATCTTTCCTTGTCAGTCACTTGAAGTTCTTCTGTAATCTTCCATCTTCAGCCCATAGGCCATAGTGTGTCTGGCAGACTCTTCAGCAAAGCAGGAAACTTTAAACTGTCTTCTTGTATTGGCAGTTTGTCAGTCACTTTTCTCTGTGTCCTGCAGACTGTCTGGCAGACTCTTACATGAAACTGGAATTCTGTAGAAATGTCCATTTTAAATCAGCAGTCACTTTTCTGTGCGTCCTGCATGTCCAATTTATACAGCATAAAATCAAACAGTTCAGACAAGAGCAGTATCTTGTCCAAATGGCTAGTCTTGCCGTATTGGAAGTAAACATCTGATACTGAAAGCTGCCACTCCAATTAAATATTTTCTTTTATGAGTTGCCATGGTCACTGTGTGTCTTCACAGCAATCAAAATTGAAACTAAGACAAAACTGTGTGTCTTCACAGCAATAGAAATTGAAACTAAGACAAAACTTGGGACCAGACATTGAGATATTGAAGTGATCATCTTGATCATGTTTTTGTTTGGAGGAATTTGGACATTGCTAGTTTAAGTAGGAAAGCAGTAAAATACTTTAAGTACTGCCTAATGGGCAATAGCAGTAGGAACATGGAAGATAGTGCTCCTAATATTTATTCTAACTATTGGGGGCTAGCTCAAGATGCTATTGAAGAGAATAATTTTATGTATCAGAAGATCTTTCTTGTGATACATTGGTGAAGAATGTGGCTTCTTTTTGTTCATGTTTGAAAACTCTGCCTGAGACTGTAGTGCAATTTTTATTAATTCGGTTGGCAAGGCAAATCTCAAAACACTCTAGTATAGATGCTATTGTATGGTTATTAATAGTAACTTATGGAGATTTATAATGAAAAGAAACAAGTGGAGCCAATAAAAATATAAATTGTAAAGATTGCTTTAAATAAAAAAAAGCACCAGGAAATGTAATAGAGCTAAATCCTGTTTTCAAGGAGAGAAACAGATTTAAAAAAAAAGGGGGGGGGGAATAAAAAGAGTGATGACTTCAGGGCAAGATCCCTCTCAGATCAGATAAGATTCAAACTTGTAAAAAAAAAAAAACTAAAGAAAAGCTTAGAGCCAGATGTGGTGGGGCACACCTTTCATCCTGGCACCCAGAAGGCAGAGGCTGGTAGATCTTTGTTTGAGGAAAACCTGCTTTAGAGATCCAGTTTCAGGACAGCCAAACTTAGGCAGTAAAGGAGAGAAAGCTGGTATTGATGTTATTGACTAAGGGTGAATGTTCCATCCCCAGTTAACATCAGAACTTGGCAGCTTCAGCTACATGGTTCTGGTGTTGAGGATAAAACAGAGAGTGTATAGGAGTTACCTCTCTCTCTCTCTCTAAGTCTCTTCTTTTTCCTTTCTATAAATTTAAATTTGATACAAGGATGTGTGAATCCAGTTCCCTCACCCTCCCTTTCTCCACTATTACCTCCACCAAACCCTGTCTAAGTCCCTTTCTGCTCCCCAGGTAGGCTGAGGCCTTCCATGGGGAGTCTTTGAAGTCTCTCATATCAATTTGAGCAGGGCCTAGGACCTTCCCAGTGTGTACAAAAGAAAGTATGAGGGAGAGCTCACCCTTCAGCTCTTCATGCTATTTTTAGGGTAAAAGGAAAAACCAGGTACAGATAATGAGACTGAATAGTTAAAAATAATGTATTGTGTCAGGTACTGGTATCAGAATGGAGGAAAATGGAATCATAGTTGAATGTGAAATATATAACTCTTTCATAGTGAGACAGGATTATCCTTAGGCTAAAATCATTTTACATTTGAGAACACTGGTAAAATTCTAGACATTCCAATTCACTTTGACAATTTCTATGAAACCTGATTAAAACAGATCAAACCTGGAACTCTGGAACTGAGATCCTATTGAATAATTATTAAAGTGTGATTCTAAACATTGCATATGTTCCTGTGTATATTATAATATGGATGTTTTGAAAAGTATCCACATTGTAATATATATGCATCTACCAAGCATTTAGAGGAGGTTTGCCTTTTATTGTAATTTATAGATATTGCTTGTGAGACTGTAGGATGTAACAGCTTTCAAAATAGAAAGACAGAAAAATAAATGAATAAAAACACTAGCATACTGCTTTTTTTGTTTGTTTGTTTGTTTTGTTTTTTGTTTTGTTTTGATTTTTACTTTGTATGCAGGTTCTCATGTGCCTGAAGTAGGACGTGAACATTTTAGGGAGCTGAGGCTGATTCTGAAATTCTGTTACTTTCTCTTCCACCACCTTAGTGTTGAGGTAACTAAGTAGACTCATCCCACCTGGTTTAAGTTAGGTTGAGAATCAAACACAGGTGTGCCACATGATAGGTATTCACTAAACCACTAAACCAACTAAACCCCAAAATCCACAAATTTTATATAAAGTAGCAACCATTTGATAAATTTTAAGCATTGTTATCATGAAAAGGTCATTCAGCAAGTTCATTTTGAGCCTAAGTTTAAAGCAAACAGTAAGAGACATGAATTTTATGAATTTAATCTTTGCTTCAGTTGCATATACATCATTGGTGGGCACTATAAAAAAATGACAGCAGGCTAGATCTAGACAACTGAGGATGAAAGTAGAAACAAGAGCAAGCTAAGAAATATTATTAGGAAATTTATCTTTTAAAAAAGTATGCAATTTTTGACAGAAAATTATCAGTGGTCATAAAAATTCCTTATGGGAAATGTATTTGCATCTGAGAAAAACAAGTATAGAGAATAATATTTTCTTGCTTCTTCAGTAAAGATAATTTTTCAAAAGCCTATAGTATCACCATTTGTAGATCTTGTTCATTCAATAATATTTTTAATAATCATAGAATATTTTGTTACAGATGTAAATGGCATAAATAAGTTAATAAAATTATCAGAATTCCATCTATATTGTGTAGACTATCATTTATGTTTTCATTCTAAATAAACTATGCAAAGGATAAAGAAAACTCTGTACACAGATCATGTTAGTGAAGATAGTTGTAACTAATCTTAAAATATTTTACTCAGATATTGAAGCTTCAAAGCTTTCTTGAGATAGTATTTCATATAATATCAAATATGGAAAAATGAGTCTACCAGAAGTTCTACATGGAACAAGTGTGTTTCTTTTTTTGTTGTTGTTGTTGTTGGTGGTGGTGTTTTTGTTTGTTTGTTTGTTTTTTGTTTTGTTTTGTTTGTTGTTTTTTGAGACAGGGTTTTTTTTTGTATTGCTTTGGAACCTGTCCTAGAATTAGCTCTGTAGACCAGGCTGGCCTCAAACTCACAGAGATCTGCCTGCCTCTGCCTCCCAAGTCCAAGGATTAAAGGCATGAACCACCAATGCCAGGCTGTATGTTTTCATTTTTATGTTACCCAAAAATGAATGCTATATATTTATATCTCATGATGTCAAAGGTTCAGAAAGAGGTATACTTTTAATTCATGTAATAACTAATATTATAATGTATTAAGTAAAACACTACTAGTTCTATTTTTGGACTTTGAGGTTCCTTGACTTTTTCCTTTGTTTATAGCCACTTCACCCAAAGTGTTAAAAAGTATTTTTTTTAATTGTCTTTGAAGAACTGGGTTATCAAATAAACCTATAGTGTTCCAATAAGTCAACCATATTAGTGTCACTGTGACAGAAAGCTGTCTCAGAATATTTTGTATACAATTAACAATATTATTATACTCATAAATTTTACTATAGAATGTAATTATTGTTTTCTTACACAAATACTTAAATATGATTTAATGAGGAAAACATTAATTTGTGAGAATGATGGTTAGAATATATATGACCAACTTATAAGAAAATTACATCTTTATAAACCTTTCAAACTATAATAGCAGAATATAGCTACATGAAAAATTATAATCTTTTTAAAAATATTTTTAATATTATTTTTTCATATAATTATATTTTATTTTTAAGAAATTAAAGTAGAAAGCTTCCTCTATCTCAGAATAGATTTTCACAGATGCATAAAGAAATTTGTGTATAGCAATTACATAAAAAACATTAACAAAAATGTTAGTTACATAATTTCCTTCTTATATTTACCTGGTAATCAGAAGGCATATATTTTTTCTCTTTCTATTTATTTATTTATTTATTTATTTATTTATTTTACATGTTGATCCCAGTTCCCTCACCTTCCCTCCCTCCCTCGTACCCTCTTTGCCCAGTCACATGCACACTGACCACCCTCCCCTCCCATTCCCCCACCCCAATTCCACATGTAGAGCTATGCCATCCAGGTGGGGTCATGTAAATCTGTCAAGTCATTTGAAGTAGAGATTAGGACTTATCTCCAGTATACCTCCATGGGGAATGTGTCCAAAAGGTCCTTTTGTTCACCAGGAATACAACATGGTTCCACTGTCTGAGGTCCCTTAGACTGCTCAGTCCTTCTCGCTGAGACCCATATTCAGGGGGCCTGAGTAAGTTGCATGCTGTATTCCCAGCTATCAGTCTAGGGGCCCATTAGCTCCTCCTTGTTCATGTCAGCTGTCTCTATGTGTTTCTGCCCTCTGGTATTGTCCTCTCCATCTGCATTTGGATTCTAATTTGATTCAGTGTTTAGTTATGGGTGTTTGCTTCTGTTCCTAACAGGTACTAGATGAGGGCTCCATGACAGTGGATAATTTAGTTATTGATCTCACTATCTGGGAAGGGCATTTATGGTAGCCTTTCCAGAGTTGCTCAAATTGTTAGTTGGCTGTAGTCTTGTAGGTCTCTAGACCTTTCTTTAGGTTCAGTTTTCTCTTCAAACCAATAATGGTCCCCTCTTTTATCTCTTCAGACCAATAATGGTCCCCTCTTTTATCTCTTTTATGTTCATTCTCTCTCTGTCTCTCTCTCTCCTGTCTTCTGTTCCTACCCTGACTTAATCTTCCTAGTTGCACATGCTTTCTTCTCTTCCCCCTCTCTTTCTCTTACTTCTCTCTCTATTCACTGCATACCCCTCCATTTCCCATGTGCTCTGGAGAACTTGTCCCTTCCCCCTTCTGTGAGGTACTTTATATGAATCTATTGGAACACACCATGTACCCTAGTTCCTCTGGTGTGAATTATAGTCTCAAAATCCTTTGCTCTAGGTCTAAAATCCATATATGAACCTGATGGTAGATGCGATTCTGTAAATATGTGTCTTGTACAGGTTAATGAATAAAGCTCTGTTGGCCAATAGGAAAGGAAGATAGGAGGGACTAGGAGACAAGGAGGAAAGAGGAAGTAGTAAGGAGGAGTCAAGAGAGAGACTGGGAAGACCAGATGCCTGACCCACTCCCCAGTAAGGAGACCACGTGAAAATCCATAGATCAACAGAAATGGGTTAATAATTAAGACAAAGCTAGCAGATAAGAAACTAGTACCTGGCCAACAGCATTATATCAAATACAGAGCCTCTGTGCATTAATTGGGGCTGGCATTGCGGCGGGACAAGACCAGCAGCAGCGGCCAGAAAAAACGTTACTCCTTATATGAGCCAGCACATACCATGTACTTTCTGTGATTGGGTTACCTTATTCAAGATGATGAAGTGAAGTGTGGTGCATGTTTTTTTTTTTTAATTTATGATTTTTTTTCTTATTTTACAGCTCCCTCTCCCTCCCTCTCTCCTTACCTCGCATGAGCCCAACCACCCTACCATCCCATCCCCCCAATTTCCACAGAGAGGGTGATGCCTTCCTGGTGGGATCAACAAAATATGTCAAGTCATTTGAATTAGGGACTAGGCCCTCCCTCCTGCCTCTAGGTTAAGGGAGTATCCCTCCATAGGGAATGTTCTCCCAAAGTCTTTTTGTATCCTTGGTGGTGCAGGTCTTTAATTCTAGCACCCAGTAGGCAGAGACAGGGGGTGGATCTCTGTGAGTTGCAGACCAGCCTGATCTACAAGAGCTAGTTCTAGGACAGTTTCCAAAGTCACAGAAAAACCCTGTCTTGAAAATAAAAAAACAAAAAACAAAATAAAACACAACAACAACAACAACAACAAAACAATTACTTGTTTCAACTGTGTAGCTGTGAAAACTGTGAATCTTAAATGATCCAAACACAAATTTAGTAAAACCAAAGATTCAGTGTTTCACAGAATACCTACTAGCAGAGAGTGGAGGATATTCTGATACATAGAGAGCTCTGCCAGTGGAGAGTACAGTATACTGTTTTCTGGAGAAAAGATTAGAATAACCTGCAAGAAGAGACAGCAGGATGTTCTTATTTGTAGTGGATTTATCTTAGTAGGTATATTGGTGGGAACAACACATTGAAAATAGAATTAAGGAAAAATTTGAGTCCAGGGTGAGGCAATAATTTTATTGGGATCATTTGTTTTCAACTACGGAATGAATGCAATGGTTCATCTACTGAGTTAATAGAAATAATTCAGAAGCTTCAAACAGGCAAGGTTTATTTTTGCCATAGTTTATGCTATGAATTGAAATATCCATAGTTTGTATTTAAAATGAAAGCTTTTTCTGATTTTATGATTTAATTGCAATAATTCTTCCATCCTTTCCACACACATTTCATCTATACTGATTGTCTGTCTGCATGTTTTTAATCTTTAAGTTTCCTCTTTGCTTGGATAAAGTTGAAAACTAAAAAACAATTTTGATTTCTTATCATATTTCCTATATGATTGTGTTTCCAAAACATTTCTATTTGTTCTTTCTAGTATCATTACTAATGCTTTTCTAATTTTTAAGATGTTGTGTTTTGTTTGGTTTCAGAAAGGAGCAAGGAAGAAACAGAAGCTAATGGATCCCCTGACTGATAGTTGGGAATCCAGTATGGGACTGAGTCAAACCCCCTAAACATGTGTCTCAGCTAGAAGGCCTGAGCAGTCTAAGGGACCTCATACAGTGGAACCAGGATGTAGTCCTGGTACACAAAAGGACTTTGCTTTGGTTTGCGGGCACATCCCCCATGGAGGGATACGCCTCAACCTAGATACAGAAGAAAAGTTCTAGTCCCTACTCCAAAAGACTTGACAGATTTAGATGACCCCTCCTGGAGGGCATCACCCTACATGTGGATTGAGGGAGGGTGGGAGAGAAGGGTGGTCTGGGTGCATGTGAGTTTGGGAGAGAGGGGAAAAGGGAGGGAGGGAGGCAGGGAGAGAGGGAAAGATGAAGGGAGGGAGGGGGAGGGAGGGAGAGAGAGAGAACTGGGATCAACATGTAAAATAAAAATAAATAAATAAATAAATAATTTTTTATTTCACTACACATTCCAAGCATAGCAAGTTTTATAGCAATTATTCCTTAGAAACCTGAATATTGTGATGTGCTGTAGTCTGGGTCCCATGTGAAGGCTTGGTTCAAAACAACAACAAAAAAGAATGTAATGGTTACCTCAGAGATCAGAGCCTTGCCTTGTTCATCAGAAAGGCTTTTTCTGGTAGCAGATGAGAACTGATTCATAGACCCACAGGAATATATTCAGAAAGAGAATCTAAATTGGAGGTCTCCACCAAATCCCTCCCTACAGTGATGAGAACCCCAAGGAAAAGGGGGCGGAGGGATTATAGGAGTCAGAGGGAATGGAGGACACATGGCTCACCTAATCAGCCAGGCAGTGCTTAGTTCCTGATCATTTACCCAGCTTTTCTATTTCCAGAATTTCCTCAGTTTGTGTTTTCTTTATTGTCTCTAGTCCAGTTTTGAGATCATGAACTGTTTGAATTGCTTCCTTCATCTGTTTTTTTTTTTTTTTTTTTTTTTTTTTTTTTTTTGGGAGGGGGGCTTGGTTTTTCTTCCTTTTTTTTATTTATTTTTTTTCATTTTCTCTTTGAGGGCTTCTATCATTTACATGAAGTTATTTTTAAGGTCATTCTATTCTGCTTCATCTGTGTTGGGATGTTCAGGTCTTGCTGGTGTAGAATCCCTAGACTCTGGTAGTGTCATATAAATCTCTGTGTTGTTGGGTGTGTTCTTATACTGATTTCTTTCTATCTCTTCTTCCAGCAGGTACAGGTGAGTTCTCTCCCTCTTCTGGAGGGTATAGGTTCAAAGGCTATCTTCTCTTCTCTCCTGAAGGGTGAAAGGGCAAGACAGGAATGGCAGACAACACTGGATGCCCGATCTCTCTCCTGGAGGGTGGAGGGACAAGGCAGGGATGGCTGCCAATGGTGGATACTTTGTTCTGCCTCCAGGTTCCTATGGACGATTTGGTGGCAGGAAGCATCTAGCAGCTGTGGGTCAGGGTACTTAAAAAGAGAGAAGAGGCCTGGAGGAGCCCATGGTATTCACCTCTCTACCAGAGGAAGATGGTGGGGCAAGAAAGGAATGGTGGCCTATTGTGGATCCTTTGTTTTGCCTCCAGGTCCTTCTAGGGGATTCAGTGGCAGAAAGCATCTGGCTGCTGCAGTCAGGGGACTCAGAGGGAGAGGTTGGCTAGAGGAGACCAGTTACTCACCTGTTTCTCTACTAGAGGGTGGAGTGGCAACACAGGAATGGTGGCTGATGGCAAATGCTTTGTTCTGTCTCCAGGTTCCTCTGGGGGATTCGGTGGTAGGAAGTGTCTGCTATATTGTTTGACTTTCTACATATTTACTTGTATTTTCTAAGAGTCTTGGGTGATCAAGACTATCATTTGCTTGCAATAAATAACATTTAACACAACAATATTTTCATAACTGTAGAAGAAGGACAGAAGAAAAAAGGATTGGGAGTGTTCTGTTAAAGTATGATTCCCTATAATGTCAGAGGCTACTCCTATAACATCTCACCAACATGAATGCCTAAATATTAGCTGCATATGGAAAACAGCAAAAGACATACCTCAGTGAATGGAGGAAAGCCAAACCTTATAAAAAAAGTTACAGAAAAATAAGTAATGTTGACAGCAGAAGAAAACCTTGTACTGAGGGACCCCACACCAGTGGGTTATCCAGTAATAAATAGCTCTGAAAACATGTTAATAAAAGGAACATAATACAAACTAAGCAAATTATGCACCTGAATTTCAGAATATGTGTGTATAAACATATACATCATATATGTAAACATGCATATGACAATATTGGCTAAAAGAAGAGGCTATACATTGGACAGAAATTTAAATATATTCTAAATTCAAAAATAAAATATTTTTGAGTAATCATTTTTCCATACTAGGATCTAAAACAATATTAATTTTTCAGCATTTAATAGAAAATCAAATATATAATTAATAATTAATCTGCAATTTTAAAGTTGAAATATAGATTCTACTTTAAATATATTGTTATAATAGAAAGGGAGAGATAGAGTAAATTGAAAATCAATAATGAGAAACAAGAATAAAGGAGCAAGAGAAAAACAGGGCAGTGAAGTACAAAGCTATTATAAATAAAAGTGGATTTGAGATAAAATCCAATTTAAATTTCCTCTGTAGCACAGCAGCCTCACACAAGTAAATACTTAATAATACCTTCTTAACTTCAGATTTGTTATTTTGTTCTATCTTGTTTCAATGTCAAAAAGGCATTCTACTGCTATAAAAATAACAAGTCATTGCCATAGAAACATTACAGCTTTTTTGGTATGTTTGTTTAAAACAGTGATTTAAAACTCATTTGCAAACATTGCTTATGAAATTCCTGTGTCTACAGTCTTGGTAGTCCTGATTTAGTAGTTGAGACTGTGGCTGGGACTCTGCTATAATGCTCTGAAATTTGTTGTTATAAGTTGAACCATGATTTTCCTCCAAATATGTTAAGATTAACATAATTTTTCCCTCAATATTACTAAGCTAGGATTTCCTAGAAAACAAATAGACCAAACAAATGTGATGGGTTTGTTTCTTCTACCTCCTCTCTCTCTCTCTCTCTCTCTCTCTCTCTCTCTCTCTCTCTGTCTCTCCCTCTCTCTCTCCCCCCCTATGTCTCTGACACACACACACACACACACACACACACACACACACACACACACACATGCATTTTCTTTTTTCAAAACGTCTACTCTGGGACCAAAAAAAAAAAATATCTGTGAGTAATTGAATAAGTAATCTAGGGAGTGGAGATCCAGTATCCAGATCAAGGTAGGATCAATGAAACTGTAATGTGTATTAGTTTTGGGGTAGATTGTTTGGGAGTTTTGTACATGTATTTGGTATATCAAGAAGTTCTTTGGAAAACCTGAATTTCACACACACACACACAAAATTTCTTATCAGCTAATCTTGCTTATAAGATTTTAAATATATTATTTTGTATTAATATGTAAACAAAATAGTAAAAACTCTGAATTGGGGGGTATATGAGTTTATGTGTGTCATGGATTCATATATATGTGTTCATTTTCATAAGTGTATCTTGTAATAGAATCAATGTGACAATAAGGCCAAGCCAGAGGTGAATAGAGGTACTGTATATGAAGAGTGACCTAAGGAAATTGATATTAACAGTTAATATAAAGTAATATATTATATCTTTTATTAGGAGAGTTGAAAACATTAGACAATGATTCCCAGGTAGCATATGATTTTCCTCAGATTAGTTTGTGTTTTTGGTCAGTATCTATATTAGTAAAACCATTGAAAAATGTCATTGTGCCATTTAGCATACTCACAGTTTTAACTAGTTTAAAACTGCAGTTGTGTAGCCCCTCTAAAATTACATTGCATATATTCAGTGGTAGACAAATGGAGGAATTTACACAGCATCACTATTCATCTGAAAAATGAGAGAATAAATCATGATTATTATTATTAATATTAATAATTTTGTATAACTAAGTTGCTGTGAAACAATAATTTATTCTCAGGGAGTAGCAGTTGAAAAAATAAAACACATGGGAAATATTGATAACTGTTATTAATATAGTAATAAATATGAAAATATATAAAATTTCAGGAAAGAAATATATATCAAGTGTAATACCTAAGAGCCTAATATTTGATAACAGATTAGTTATGGGAAGAATCTTGGTGACACAAGAGTTTGACAATTTATAATGCTGTAAATTATGAAGATTTTACCTACAGAAAACAAAGTCAGACTAGAAAATTTGAGGAGCTACTGATTTTCAATTTAAAAAGAGCCAGCATTAACTCTTTTTTTTTCTTTCTTTCAGTTTGAGTCATATACATAGAGTGGGTATTTTAATGATTCTTTAGGTGTATAATAACTTATACTTAAAAATATAACACACTGTCATATTTATATTTTTCTCCTAAATTCTATTTCAATGTTAAGTAAGACAGACCCTATTAAGTCACCAAAGTCCCTATTAAGACATGACTTAATATTTTGAAGAAATATAAACATGAACTTATCTACTTATGTTTCATAGTCTTGATTTTAAGTTTGACTATATTTGTAATTAACTATAATCCAAGAGGTTGTCAAAGATGTTTTTCCTAACAAAATCTTTTTCAAGTGAAAAGATCCACCCTAAATCTGGATCTTTGGAGTTTGGATGGCTCACTTTAAACCTGGGTCACACCTTCTAGCTGCAGAATGTACATAGAAGGAGGATGATCTTATTCTTAGCACATTTACCCTCACACTCATTGGCAAATTCCTTCTTTCATTGGTGCTCAGGCGTATGCTGAAGGCATCAAGCCTTGTGTATTGAAAAACTACTAAATTCTTAAACATTTTGTTCACATACAACAATTATCAGACTAGCTGGGTAACCGAATGATAGCCACTCCAATAAAAACCCTATATAATATAGATTATAATATACATGTGTATATATGGTATAAGTACTTCTATGTGCCATAGAAGATATATTTTATACCATATACCCAATATACCATAAAATGAGTAAATATAATATTTTATACATATTAATATACATTTATTCTATCAGTTCTGTTTATCTTGAGAACCCTGAATAATACACCACTTGTCTCAAAATAAGACTTATGTTCTCATATTCTTGACATTTAAAATTAGGGATCACTTCTTTGAGGTCTCATCATTCCAGACACTTCATAGGAGGTCATTATGCCAGGTTAGCATTGAATAAATCTGCATATGGTCATTTGTTTTTCTATTGTTGATCCTTGAAGACTTTCATTTGTCTCATCCAGATGGCAAAAATGGGTATATATTTTGTGAGCATCTGCAAGACAGTATTTAATACTCTCACATTCCTAAGAAATTATGTTCAAGCTGACACATGTTTTCATAACCAGTTTAGTTGAAATGTATAATGTCATTCTGCACAAACAAAATGTGAACCTATTGCCAGCTTGTTGATGTTCTTTAATTCTCTATCAGGAGGAAATGCATGTAAATTAATTTCTTTCAGCAAATTTAATTGACCATTCTATGTGTGTGTGCACTTTTGTACTTTATCCAAATGTTCTTAGAAGGAAAAGAGGAAAGATAGTAAAAGAAAATTTCAAAGTTTGATAAGAAAAATAAGTACGCTACAATGTATTAGATGATACTAACAACTTTATGTTCTCAAGTCCTTTTTTTGGCCAATATGATGCTGAATTAATGATTGATAAAAATCTGGCAATTTAAAATTTTTTAAGATATACATATATCCTTTTTGCTTCCTTTGTTCAAACAATTGTAACTACTTTACAAAAATTACATTAACATGGGAGAATAAAATTACTGCTGGATATTAGAAACCATTGTTTCTTTTTCACATAAAAATATGCTATTGCTAGTTGCCATACACATTGTCCAGTAATGTAAAGTCTGAAATAAATTGGGATATTCCCCAAATCAAATTCCACATTAAAGGAAAATAGATTTTCATATAAACACTAGAGCACTCAATAGGGAGTGCTCCCTATTCCCATATTCTCCAGTGCATTTTTCCAGATCTTTTGTAAAGCTTTAAATTTATATTTCATGCCAATTTTGTTTTGTTTTTATTTATCTAAGGATGTGGTTTTCAATGTAAATAAGGTCAAAATTGAAAATGTAAATGAACAATGTTAGTATTAAATTACAATAAAATTTTTGTACAAAAATTCTGTACAAAAATTACAAAAAATATAATAAATATAGTAATATTATATTATAACCAATAAAATAAGCATCAATACATTTAGTCTATATGTAAACAATTATGCAGATAAGTAAGTAAATGAAGTAAAATAGAAAAGTATTTCTCAAGTAGAAGTATTGCAATCATCTACATATATATGCCTCAACAGTTCATAGCATCTTTTTCTTTTTGTTCATTTTGTTGTATCTGTCCTTGTTTGTAAGTGTAATTTGCATCAAGCCATTTAGGTCCACAGTACAGTACATAAGGTGTATGGTGTAGTATTCCAGTGGAGAAGCATGAGTCACACTCCTAAGTAATTCCAGTTAGATTCACTAGTGTGCAGGGATTGCAATGATGACTGAGTCATTGACTGTTTGCTGCAATTCCAAAGGAAAACTATCTTCTTTCAGAACTGACTTTTGGAAGCTTACAATTGCCTATAGCTCTAGAACCAGGAACTACAATACTTATTTTTGTCTCTGTGGACACCTATTTAGAGATCATGGATACACACATATAATAATTTCAAAATCTTAAAAGTAAATGATTATTGTTTCTGTAATCTTCTCCTGAAAACATACATATATGCTTAATGCATAGCCATTGTAATAACATCAGATATGTGTAGGTGGGGTTTCTACCATGAAACTCCAGTTCCCCCCAAAATGCAGAGACTTAATATTATTTGTAAATGCTCAGCTGCTAGCTTAGACTTGTTACTAACTAGCTCTTATGTCTTAAATTAACCTATATTTCTTATCATCACTCTACCACATGGCAGTATGTTTTCTCAGCACAACATGTTTATTTTGGTTCTTGACATGCCTCTTTGGGCTTCCCCTGACTCCACCATTCCTAGCCTATTCTCAAATTGGATCTCCTGCCTAATATCTTCATTAGTCTAGTTATTGGCCAGTAAGCTTTTTATTAAACCAATCAGGAAGTAAGTTTGCAAAGACACATCTTCACAATATACAATGATTATTCTATAAGAGACATGGCAACTTGTGAAAATTCTGGCATCAATAGAATTCTCATTTTTTTTTAAGTCACAAAAATAAAAGCAAAGAAAGTATGAAGTTCTGTCATGTCTATAAAATTCTCAAGGTTATGGGAATAGTAGATGAAATATGGCATCTTAGGTATAGCTCATAAAACAGAAAAATGCTTTTAGAAGAATAAACAGGACATGGATTATTCTTAGTCCATTCATCATGCTGAATACACACTTCTCATGTAAGCTATTTTGGCAAAGGAAACTTGGCCAAAGACATGTAGGAACCCCATCATCTTCTCCATTTTTCCACATTTCTAAAATGATTCTGTGATAAAGGTGTACATTTTAACATCTTCTAGCTGACTCCCATATCACGTGGTTTAACTTCCAGCATATTTAAGTGAGAATATGCTGAGAAGGAAATGCACAAGTTTTCAGTGGAAAAGTTGCAATTATATTGCTAAATATAATGTTTCTGTTAAGTGTGAACTTTGCAGTCATTCAATGAAGAGAGAAAAATAATAGTTTAGGAGTCTGAGAAAACTGCTATAAATATGATACTACCTTCTACTTCTGCATGTCAAACTTGGCAGAGAGATGATTTAGAAAAATTTCAACTTCGTTTTAAAGGAATCCATAGAAGAAATGGTTTAGCCATATTCCCTAGACAAAGCTGATAGATAATGGATAAAATACAAATGTTGTTTTATTCACTATACTTAGTTTATTGCCTAGAGTTTAGTAAGTATCCCATGATGGGAGATGCAATTATGTATGTATGTTTCTCATACTGGTTAATGAATAAAGCACTGTTGGCCAATAGGAAATGAAGATAGGAGGGTCTAGGAGACAAGGAGGAAAGAGGAAGGAGTAAGGAGGAGTCAAGATGGAGAGTCTGCAGAGAACAGAACCGCCATTCCTCTGCTCTCGGTAAGACCACGTGAAAATACAAAGAGATGGATTAACACTTAAGACAGAGCTAGCTGATAAGAAACAAGTAACTGGCCAACAGCATGATATCAAATACAGAGTCTATGTGCGTTAATTGGGGCTGGTGTGGCAGCGGGAGGAAAAGCCTTACTCCTTACAAGCAATACATAAAACACAACATCAATACAGGCTACTTCTATGAATATATATATATATATATATATATATATATATATATATATATAGCCTGAGGGTAAAGAACTTCTTATATGCTTCATCATAATGCATAATGACTAGTTTGAAACTCTCATCATAAATGTATTATTAGTATGTTTAAATGTAGTAATATTTTAGTTTTGACACATGCTTAAGAGATTATTTTCATAATCTTGCACTTCAGTTTCCATATTTCCTTTATTTAAAACTGCACTTACTTTTCTGAAAGGAAGCATAGAAGTGGATCTGGGGGAGATGAGAGCTGAGGATGCTGTGAAGAATAGAGAAAGGGAAACTGCCTGGCATAGATTTTATGAGAGAAGAATTTTTTTAAATTAAGGTTGTTTATGTGGAAAACAAAAGATCTAGAATACCCAAAACAATAAAGGAACTTCAGGAGACATCAACATTCCTGACTTTAAGCTTAAATGAAGAGGTATAATCCTGAAAACACCTTGGTATTGGCATAAAAATAGACAAGTAAACCAAAGGAATTGAATTGAAAATCCAGATATTAACTCACACACCTACGAATACCTGATTCTTGTCAAAACAGCTAAAATTATACAATAGAAAGAGTAAAGCATCTTCAACAAATGGTGCTGGAATAACTGAATGCTGGTATGCAGAGGACTACAGATAGATCCATGTATATTGCCATGCACAAAATTTAAGTCCAAATGGATCAAAGACCTCTACATAAACCCAGACACACTGTACAACTTAGAAGAGAAAGTAGAAGGTACCCTTGAACGAATTTGTACAGGAGACAGCTTCCTGACCATAACACCAAAAGCACAGACACTGAGATCGACAATTAATAAATCGGACCTCCTGAAACTTACAAACTTCTGTAAGGCAAAGGAAACAGACAACAAGGCAAAAAGTCAGCCCACCGAGTGGGAAAAGATCTTTATCAATCCCATATCTGACAGAGGGCCGATTTCCAAAATATACAAAGAACTCAAGAAGCTACTCACCAAAATACCAAATAATCCAATTAAAAAGTGGGGTCCATATCAGAAGAGAGAATTCTCAATAGAGGAGTCCAAAAAGGCTGAAAATCACTTTAAAAAGTGCTCAACATCCTTAGGCATCAGGGAAATGTTAATCAAAACAACTTAGAAATCCCATCTTACTTCTGTCAGAATGACAAAAAAAAAAAAAAAAAAAAAAAAAAAAAAATTGACAGTTTATACTGGAGAAGATATGGAGAGAAGGAAACACTACTGTATTGCTGGGGGATGGGAGTACAGACACTTTGGAAATCAGTATGTCAGATCCTCAGGAAAATGGAAACCATTCTACCATAGGATATGGCAATTCAAATTTAGGCATATATCCAAATGATGTACATCCATGTAACAAAGACATCTGTTCAACTATGTTCATAGCAGCATTATTTGTAATAGCTAGAACCTGGACACAACCTAGATGCCCCACAACAGAATAATGGATAAAGAAAATGTGGTACATTTACACAATGGAATATTACCGATTGGAAAAAACAAAAACAAAATTTGCAGAAAAATGGATGAAGCAATCCTGAGTGAGGTAACCCAGTCACAAAAAAGACAAACATGGTATGTACTCACTAATATATGGATTTTAAACATAAACCAAAGGATCACCAGCCTATAGTTCACACAGCCAGAGAAGTTAGGATACAAGGAGCATCATAAGAGATACTTTCAATGTCCCCCACAGAAGGCAAAAGGGATAAGAACTACTGAGCATATTGAGAGCTGTTGGGGGGGAGTGAGTAGAGAGGGAGAAGAGAGGGAGTAATGACAAAGAGAAGGGGAGAATAGGAGCAGAGAGGAGAACATGAGGGGCCAGGAAGATTGAGTTGGGGAGAGGAATAGAGGAGAGCAAGAAAAGAGGTACTGTAATAGAGGAAGCTATTACGTGTTTGAAGAAAAAACTGGCACTAGGGACTACAAGGACCACGACAACTAACAATCAAAGCTATAGTGGAGATGCTACCTTAAATGGCCTTCTCTGATGATGAGATTGATAAATACCATATATGCCATCTTAAAGTCCTCATCCAGTAGGTGATGAAACAGAAGCAGACACCCACAGCTAAACCCTGAGCTGAACTCCTGGAATCCAGTTGCACAGAGGGATAAGTGGTGAGCAAAGGGATCAAGTCCGGGCTGTAGAAACTAACAGAGACAGCAGATCTAAACAAGGGGGATCTCATGGACCCCAGACTGATAGATAAGAATCCAGCATAGGTTTGACCCAGACTCCACGAATGTGGGTATCAGTTGGAAATCCTGGGCAGTCTATAGGACCTCTGGCAGTGGAACCAAGATATATCCCTAGAATATGAATGGACTTTGGGATCCCTTTTCTTAGGGATGGATACTCCCTTAGCCTAGAGACATGGGGGAGGACCTGTGCCCTAAGTCAAATGACTTGGTAGATTTTGATGATTCCCTCCTGAAAAGCCTCACTGTCCCTGGGGAGTGGGTGAGGAATGGGTAGGAGGAATGTTTGAGGGGAACCTTGGGAGGAAGGGAGGCTGAGGGATCTGAGTTCAATATTTAAAATTAGAAAAATAAATAAAGGATTTTTTTATTAAACATCATTTACACAGACTTCATATTTTCATTTTAAAAACTTTAGTACAGCATTTTGCAACATAATTTGTTTAGGTAATATGGTCATGTTGTCTAAAATAGCTGTGATTTAAAATTTTCTTGGCATGGCCTTGACATGAGTATTTACCTGCCAGCCTAGTCCCACAACCATCTCAGTCCCAAACAACACACCAAGACACTATTAATTATAAAACTTTTGGCCACTTACTAGCATTTCTTATTGGCTAGCTCTGTATAAATTATTGATCTATGATTACTAATAATTTATTTATACCTATGTGGTCTTATCTTACAAAGAATGCCAGACACATGTGTCCTCTCTTCCTGAGGTCACATTGTGACTTTGTACGAATTTTCCCAGAATCCTCTACCTTTCGTAGTTCCACCTATCTTGTTTCCCTATTGGCCAACAGGACTTTAATTATTTACAAATAAGAGTTAAATATTTACAGAATGGCATCACCCATCATCTCCTCTTCTCTATCAAGTAAAAAGAAAGTCTTTAACTTTAACATAATAAAACATATAACAAGATGACTATTAAACAAGAACTATAATTACAATATGTAGTCCAATAACATTTAGCAAGATTTAAAGAAAATATTTTATATATCTTATCTTGTGAGCCTTTATATGTAACTTATCTTTATCATAAATAAGGAAAACTATAAACATGACCATCTGTGTTGAACTCCATCAAAGACAACAGAAAAATAATATATAAAGTCTAGAATTGACAGAGTCAACACACTGCATGGTCAGTTACAGAAAGTTCTTCTATAATGCTCAATCTTTGGCCCATAGGCCACAGTGTGTATGGGATTGTCCTCAGCAAAGAAGGAAACTTTAAACTGTCCACCTCTATTGGATGTTTGCCATTCATTTTTCTCTATGTCCTGTAGAATGTCTGGCAGATTCTATCATGAAGCAGGAACCTTTAGCAATGTCCATCTTGTTTCAGCAGTCACTTTCCTGTGTGTCCTGTATGTCAATCTTATACAGCAGAAAGTCAAAGTCCTTTCTAAAGTACTTAGCAATATATAAATAGAGAAAATATTTACCTTTGTTCCCCTTTTATATCTAACTAGAGATCACTGTCAATACTAATAGTATATTTTCACCATTTGGATCACACCATTGACTGTGTTTTATAGTAAACCTGTCATTTGGTTGTTTGTTCCTAAAGGTTGTTTTGCTTTCTAGGGAGTTGGCTTTAACATTCTTAATTATCTATATAAGTGATATATTGATAGCAATCAAATAAATTTTGATGATTTTCACAAGATTTGTGCTGTATATGGTGTCTGCAAAGGCTCAAAAATAAAACGTAGACTAAGAGAAGCAGGTCTGATGTGCCATTGCTTTGTGATGGGTAAATGTCAAGAATTTAAATCAGGTCACCTGAAGTGGGTCTATAAGAAACTAGATTTTACATCATAGAGAAACATGCAAAGGTTATTACCCCCACTTTTATAAAAGGAGTGATTCATCTGCTATCTTGCTTTCCCATGTACTCTTCTGCACCTTTGTGGAACTATAATAGCCCAAAAATACTGCAAATATGATAGATATAATTTGTCAAGGTTGGTCAGGTTCAACTTGCATCCTCTTTCATTATTTTGTAGGTCACCACACACACAGTGTAAAGTAACCTTTTAAAATATCATTGTTCCAAATTCCTCCAAAATAGTTTTGTTTGCTTCTTATATATGACTTAAAGTTATCAGTTTTTTTTTTTTTGACATAATCATTCTTCCTTCAAAACTGCCTAGATGTGTTCTGAGCTGCATAATTTCTCTGAGGAAAGAAAAAAACATTTATTGCCAATTTTCTTGGCCTAATCCACATATTTCTTTACTTGAGACTGGTGTTTTCCACCCAACATGGAGCACAAGGTCTCACTTGGTAATGTACCCCCATTCAGAAAATCTCTGCAGCAATTCCTTACTGTATAAACAAGTTATCTAGAAATTTTCCATTATTTCATAAAGGTGCAATTTTTTTTAAATTATGTAGAGATTATGTGCTCTTAAGGGAACTTTGAAAATTATGGGTTTTTCAAAGAAAGTCTTAAAAGCATTTATGGAAGTCCCCCCCAAAAGTATTTTCAATAACTGGAGAAAAAAAATACTTTGATTCTGTTAAATAGGTAACTCAAATTATTCTCTAGCGAAAGAACTGTCACACGTAAAATTTTCATCCCCTTAATTGTACTTCCTAAGGTTATTACGTATAATGTAAATTTGATGACATTAGTAGGCTACTTTATAGAAATGCAGAAATATAATATGTAAACAAGAAGGGCCAACTTGAAATGTTACCCCATTAGCAGATTTCAATGTGTCATGATTCAAGATTAGCCTTAATGATGGAATCATGCTAGCACACTTCAAATATGCCCAACATTTTAATAAATCAAAGCAGTATATTCTTTTACAATTTATATAAATCTTTAATATATTTTGCTTACATATCTGTTACATAAAACTAGTGACACAAAGTAAGATCATAAAATTATCAGTACCATTATTATTTCAGGGAAATTAAAAGATAAAATAAAACAACTACAACAAAAACAACACAAAAGCCACGAGTCCTATGAGTCTTCAGAGGAATAACTGACATGCAGATCCTTTAATGTTCTTCTTCAAAAATTCACCTCATTATATTTGATCAACATTGACATAATATGAAAATAGTAGCAGCAATAAAATGGCTTCCATATATTTTTGTAGTTTTTGCTTTGTGGTTTGCCTGTTATCTGATAGTATCTAATTATGTAACCCAGCCTGTCCTAAAACTGTCAGTTTTCCTCTGCCAGCCTCATATATACTAGGAGTCAATATATGCCACTTTGTGTGATTTTAAATATTAAATTTAATCAAGCCAGTTTCTACCTTAACATTTTTCATCCATATAGCTATTTACAGAAAACAACAACAAATAACCACCACCATAAAACTGAGAGAAAAGGAGAGTAACTATCAAACTAATCTTGAACCAAGAAGTGTGTTCATGTACACAGAAAGTTAAATAATGAACCTGCCATATATATGGCGCTGACACTAACACAGACATTAGCCTTAGATACCACCACTATTAAAAGCACATAATGAAAGTTGCTAATGTGTTTGGATATTTTGGTGTATTTTTGAGGATATGAAGGTTATTTTTTTTTTTTGATTCAAAGTAGTTTCCTCTCTGACCCCTCCTTCCTCTCTTCACCTGGACTCTGAACTCAAAAGAGGTCAAGAACGTGATGGGGAAAATCACAGATACAGCTGACCTGAGTTGTGAGAGATCACAGACTGTGGAGATCACAGACTATAGATAGCTATGGAACCTGCATGGGAATGAACTTGACCCTCTGAAAGTGGGTGACAGCTATATGGCTTGATTTGTTGAGGGGTTCAGGACCAAACCTAGATGCATGAAATGGCATTTGGGAGTCCATTACCTATGGTGGGATCCCTTACTCAGCCTTGATTGGGGGGGGTAGAGACTTGGTCTTGCCTCAAAAGGATATGCCAGACAGTGTGTACAACCTTGGAGTGGGCTTACCCAATATGGTGACAGAATGGGGGTGAGAAGAGAGGAATTAGTGAGGTGGGAGAAGGAGGGAATGGAAACTGGGATTAGTATGTAAAATGAAGTATAATTTTTTTTTTTACAATTAAAAGCAGTAAAATGGGTAAACAGGATAAAAAAAAGAAAATAGATTCTTCTTTTATATTATTCTCCTCCCTCCATTCTTCCTAGCTCTGGCTGCCTCCTATTTCTAGGGAGATCCATCCTTTCTATGACCCCTTCAGAGAAGAGATCATAGCCAAACAGAACAAAGCAAGATATGATAAAACAAGGCAACAGCTTCTGCAGTGAGCCTGGATAAGGACAATCAGTAGGAGGAAAAATCTCAAGAGCACTCAAAGAGTCAGGGACACACTAGATCCTATTGTTAGACTGACAAAAACATCAAGCTAACTGCCATAACATGTATGCAGAGGACATGGTACAAACTCATGCAGGCTGTAAGCTTTCCTATTTAGTCTGGAATTAGATTCATTGACCAAAAGAAATATTAAATACAACAAATCCTAAACACAAAATATCTAGGAAATGTGGGACATCATGAAAATGTATAGAAGAAGGTGCAAATAAACCAAGTTAAAGGTTCAGAAAACATATCCAACAAAATCATTAGAAGAAAACATTCTAACCTGAAGGAGGATATGACAATGAACTAACACCAAATACCAAATAGACTGGACAAAAAAAAAAAAAAAAAGTCTCCTCACCACATAATAATTAATACACCAAACATACCGAAGAAAGAATATTAAGAGCTATGAAGGAAAAAGGCCAAGTGACATATAAAGGTAAACATGTTAGAATTATAATGAACTTCTCCATGGAAAGTCTGAAAGCCAGAAGCTCTTAGAAAGCAATCTACAAACACCAAGAGCCCACAGATGTCAGCAGAGACTACTATACACAGCGAAATTCTCAATCACTATAGATGGAGAAAACAAGATATTCCATGAATAAACACAATTCTAGCCCTACAGAAAGTTCTGGAAGGAAAATTCTAACCCATGGAAAGATAACAACTGTAGTGGGATATTCACTTTGTCTCCTTCTGTGGCACTGACCACGCCCATTGGGGGTGGAGCCATGGGCAGAAGTGAACTGTGGAAGGAGGTCTGAGGAGGAGGTGGGAAACTCTCTCTTGCTGGTGGGTTACAGAGAGGAGAGTATTTGGTGGAGCCTGCTGGTGTTAATCTGTCTGGGTTATAAGTTATTTCTCCCCGAATAAACATCTACGGCCTATTTGTTTATCCTGATCCTTATTTACCTGCAATAGACAATACCCCCCAAAACATAGGTAGTAGTTAATTCCATTTTACCAGAAGCCAAAAGAACAAGCAGGGTGAATCTACACACAATACCACCACCACTGAAAAATCCAAAAGAAACAAGAATTTACAACCAATGATACTTAATTTCCCTCAATATTAATGGTCTTAACTTATCTATAAAAATACACAGGCTCATAGAATGGACAAGAAGACAGAATCCATCCTTCTGTTGCATACAAGAAACACACCTCAACTTTAAAGACAGATGATATCTGAGAGTAAAAGTGATGGAAAACACTCTCAAATAAAAGAGACCCAAGAAACAAGTAGATGTAGCTCTCCTAATATCTACCAAATTAGATTTCAAACTGAAATCAATGATATGAAGAAGGTTATTTTATATGTAATACAGGAAAAATCCATCACAAAGTCTCAAATATGAACAACTATGACAAATATACAATGGCACCCACATATACAAAAGAAAAATTACTAAAACTCAAGTCTCACATAAAATCCTCACACAATTACAGTGGGAAACTTCAAAACCCCATTCTCACCACCAGACAGGAACAACAATGAGAAACTTATAAAAGAAACAAGACTATTAAAAATTATGACACAATTGGGTTTAACAGATATCTATATAACATCCCATCCAAACACAAAGGAATATAACTTGTTCTCATGTGTATACATGAGGAACATGGAGAGTTCTCTAAAATTGACCTCATACTTAGCAGCATAGTTAACAGATACAAAACTAAACAAAAGCAAATAAAAAACAAACAAACAAACAAAAACACCTCCTGTATCTTATCAGAGCATTATGTTAAAGTTGAAATTCAGCAACAACACAAATTACACAAACAAAACAAAATCATGGAAACTGACCAGTGCTCAATTGCACCTTTCTTGCATGCAGGAAGAAATAAAGAAATTAACGACTTACTAGAATTCAATGAGAATGAAGCCACAACATACACAAACTTATGGGACACTTTAAAAGCACTACTCAGAGAAAAGTTCATAGCACTAAGTGCCCACATGAAGAAACTGGAAGATAGTCACATTAGAGAATTAACAGCACAATTGAAAGCTCTAGAAAAAAGAGGCAAACTCACCTCAGAGGAATAGATACCAGGAAATAATCAAATTGAGGGAGGAAATCAATAAAGGATAGACAGAAATCAACAACAACAACAAAAAAATACAAAGAATCAATGTAGTGAAGAGTTGAGTCTTAGAGAAAATCAACAAGATAGACAAAACATTTTGCAAATTAACCAAAAAGCAGAGAGGGATCATGCAAATTAGCAAAATCAGAAATGAAAAGAGGGACACAAGAATGACACTGTGGAAATCCAGAGACTCATCAGGCCATACTTTGAAGATCTGTACTCCACTAAATTAGGAAATTTAAAGGAAATGGACAATTTTCTGGATACATATTCCTTACCAAAATTAAATCAAGAACAGATAAGCAATTTAAATGGACCTATAAACAGTAATGTAATTGAAGTAGTCATCAAAAGTCTCCCAACCAAAAAACAAAATGAAAGTCCAGGGTAGACTGGCATCAGTGCAGAATTCTACCAGAAATAGAAATAACAGCTAACACCAATACTCCTCAAAGTGTTCCATATAATAGAAGAAGACTGCTTATGGCCAAACTCTTTTTACAAGGCTAAAATTACCTTGGTACCAAAGCCACACAAAGATAGTACTAAGAAAGACAACTGTAGACCAATATCCCCCATGAACATTGATGCAAAAATACTCAATATAATATTGGCAATTCCAATCCAAGAACACATCAGAGAAATAATCTACCATGACCAAGTAGGCTTGATCCTGAGGCTGCAGGGATTGTTCAATATACAAAAAAAAAAAAAAAATCTATCAAAATAATCCACCATATAAACAAAATGAAAAGGGAAAAAAACATATAATCATCTCAATAAATGATGAAAAAGACTTGACAAAATCCAACACCCCTTCATCATAAAGATCTTGGAGAGATCAGGGATAACAGGAACATACATAAATATAATAAAATTAATATATCAAAAACCAAAAACAAACAGCCAACATCAAACTAAATGGAGAGAAAGTCAATGTGATTCCTCTAAAATCAGGAATAAAATATGGCTGACCTCTCTGTTCATATCTCTTCAATATTGTACTTCAAGATCTAGATAGAGCATTAAGACAACAAAAGGTTATACAAAATGGAACAGAGAAAGTCAAACTTTTTCTATTTATAGATAGATGATATGATAGTTTCTGGAAGTGACCTGAAAAGCTCTAGTAGAGATGTTCCTCTGCAGATAAACAATTTTAACAAAGTGTTAGGATACAAGATTAACTAAAAACAATTATTTGACCTACTATAAACAGAGAATATGTGGCTGAGAAAGAAATCAGAGAAACATCACCTTTTACAACAGCCACAAAATACATAAAATATGTTGGGGTAACACTAACCAAACAAGTGAGAGACCTGGATAGCAAGAAAATTGAGTCTTTCAAGAAAGAAAATAATAAAACTAGAAAATGGAAAGATCATCCATGTTCTTGGATAGGTAGGATCAACATAGTAAAAATGGCAATTTTGCCACAATCCATGTACATATTCAATGCAATCCCAGCACAATGCTTCACAGACCTTGTAAGGACAATACTCAACTTTATATGGAAAAATAAATTACCCAGGTTAACAGATATAACCTTGTGATATAAAATAACTTCTGGAGGCATCACCATTGCACACTTTAGCCTCTATCATACAGCTATAATCCTGAAAACAGGTTGGTATTAGCCAAAAGTATAGACATACACCAATGGAATCCAATTGAAAAACCTGATATTAACTCACACACCTCCAAACCGCTGATTTTTGAAAAAAGCAGCTAAAATTATAGAATGGATAAAACAAAGCACCTTCAACAAATGGTGCTGGCATAACTGGATGCTGGAGTGAGGAAGGCTGCATTAATATCCATGAACAAAACTTAAGTTCAGAGACGTTTCCTGCACTGAATAACCCAGTAAGACCCATGTTCTTGGATAGGTAGGATAAATAAAAAATGGTAATCTTGCCATAAGCAATCTACAGATTTAATGCAATCCTCTTCAAAATCTTACCACAATTCTTCACAGACCTTGAAAGAACAATACCCAACTTTATATGGAAATCAACAGAACCAGGATAGCCAAATAACCCTGTACAATAATGGAACTTTGAGAGGCATCACCATTCCAGACTTAAACACTATTATCGAGATATAGTCCTGAAAATGCCTTGCAAAAATATTCTTGCAAAAATAGGCAGGAAGAACAATAGAGTTAAAAACCCTGATGTCAACTTAACCCACACTCCTACAGACTCCTGATGTTTAACAAAGACACTAAAATTATACAATGGAAAGAAGAAAAAATCTTCAACAGATGGTTATGGCATAATTGGAAGCTGACTTGTATAAGATTGCAGATAGATCCATTTCTATGGCCATGTACTAAACATATGTCCAAATGGATCAAAGAACTCAACATAAATCCAGCCAGACTGAACATCTTAGAAGAGAAAGTGGGAGACCCTTTTGAATTAATTGGTACAGAAGAACTCTTCCTGAGAATAACACCAGTAGGACAAACACTGAGATCAATAATTAATAAATGTTACTTCCTGAAACTGAAAATCTTCAGTAAGGTAAAAGACACAGTCAATTAAAAAAAAAAAAAAAAAAAAAAAAAAAAAAAAAAACCAGCAGCCCACAGACTGGGAAAAGATATTCATCAATCCCACAGTCAAAATATACTAAGAACTCAAGAAGCTAGTTACAAAAACACCAAATAATCCAATAAAAAGAGGGGTAGAGTAGTAGAGAATCCTCAATAGTGGCATCAAAAGTGGCTGAAAGCCATATAAGAAAAGTTATCAACATCCTTAGCCATCTGGGAAATGTGGGAAATGCAAATCAAAACAACTCTTAGATACCTTCTTACTCCTGTCAGAATGGTTAAAATAAAAGCACCAGTTTATGCTGGTGAGGATGTGGAGAAAAGGATACATTCCACCATTGCTGATGGGAATGCAAATTCATACAGCCACTTTGGAAGTCAATATGGTGGTTCCTCAGGAAAATGATTATCAGTCTACTACAGGATCCAGCAATTCCACTCTTAGGCATAAACCCAAAAAATTAATATTCATACATAACGATATCTGCTCAACTACGTTAATAGCAACATTTTTTTTTTTGGAATAGCCAGAATTTGGAAGCCACCCAAATGCCCCTCAAATGAAAAAATGGATGGAGAAAATGTCGTACATTTACACAATGGAGTCCTACTTAGCGGGGGGGGGGGGAATGGAATCTTAAAGTTTACAGGCAATTGGATAGAACTAGAAGAAACCATCCGAAGTGAGGTAACCAGCCAACAAAACACAAACATGGTATATACTCACTCATTTAGATTTTAGACATAGAGGAAAGCATCACCAGGCTACAGTTCACATAGCCAGGGAAGCTAGGAAACAAGGAGGACCCTAAGAAATACATACATTTCCCCCCACAGATAGACAAAGGGAGAAGAGTTCCTGAGCTAACTGGGAGAGGTATGGGGGTGGGCAGTAAGGGTAAAGAGAGTTAGAAGAAAGAGAATGGGAGACAGGAGGAGTGAGGAGAACACAAAATAGCAGGAAGATTAAGTCACAGGAAGAATAGTGGAGAGAAAGAAAAGAGCTGTCACAATAGAGGGAGCCATTATAGGTTTAAAGAGAAATCTGGCATCAGGTAAATATTCATTGATCTATAATAAAGAACCCAATTAAGAATCTAAGCAATAGTGGAGATGCTACCTTAAATGCCCTTCCTTCATATGCCATCCTCAAGTCTTCATCCAGTCGCTGATGGAAACAAAATAAGACTCCCACAGTTAAACACTGAGTTGAACTTCTAGAATCCAGGTGCAGATCTAGAGGTGAAGTGGTGAGCAAAAAGGTCAAGACCATGCTGGAAACACCCACAAAAACAGGTACCCTGAATAAGGGGGAGCTTATGGACCCCAGACTGATAACTGGAAAACCAGTATAGGAGGGTCCCAGATCCCTGAATGTGTGTCTCATTAGGAGGCCTGAGCAGTCTGTGGAAATCTGGTAGTGGAATCAGGATGTATCCCTAGTTCAGGATCGGACTTCTGGATCCCATTCCTCATGGAAGAATACTCCCTTAGCCTAGAGACACTACAGATGTCCTATGCCCTACCCAATGTGGCGACAGATTTTGATTATCCCTCCTGGGAGACAGCACCCTCTGTTTGAATGGATGGGAATGGTATGGGCTAATGTTAGGGAGGTCCTGCATGGATGGGAGCAGAGGGAACTAGGATTGATATTTACAATATGAAATATTTTAATAAGATGAGAAGGATGCAAAACTTTCGAGTTAAATTAAAAAAGAGATAAAAGAAAATGTTAACTCTAAATAGATCAAATACCTCAACATAAATCACGCCACACTGATACTCTTAGAAGAGAAAGTTGGATTATTCTTAAATAAATTGGTACATGGGAATCTATTCCTGAACATAAACCTGTAGCACAGACACTGAGATCAACAAACATTAATAAGTGGGACTTCTAAAATCTGAGAAGCTTCTGTAAGGCTAAAGATACAGTAAACTAGACAAAATTGTAGTCCACAAAATGGGGAAAGAGGTTCACCAATCCCACATCCGACAGAGGGTTGATCTCCAAAATCTACAAAGAACTCAAGAAGCTAGTCACCAAAAACACCAAATAATCCAATTAAAAACTGGGGTAAAGAACTAAATAGAGAATTCTCAATAGAGTCCAAAAAGGCTGAAAGACACTTAAGAAAGTGCTCCACATCCTTAGCCATCAGGGAAATGCAAATCAAAACAACTCTTAGATACCATCTTACTCCTGTCAGAATGGCTAAAATAAAAAACAATGATGGTTTATGCTAGACATGATGTGGTGAATGGGGAAAACTCCTCCACTGCTGGTGTGAGTTCAAACTTGTACAGCCAAATTGGAAATCAGTATGGCAGTTCCTCAGGAAATTGGGAATCTGTCTATCTCAAGATTCAGCAATTGCAATCTTAGGCCTATACCCCCAAAATTCACATTCATACAACAAGGGCATCTGTTCACCTATGTTCATAGGTGCATTATTTTTAATAGCCAGAACCTGGAAGCAACTTATATGCCCCTCAACTGAAGAATGGATGAAGAAAATGTGATACGTTTATATAATGCAATCCTACTCAATGGAAAACAAAAACAAAACCAAGAGTAAATGATGGGATATGTCATTCTGTATATGTTTCTCATACTGGTTAATGATTAAAGCACTGTTGGCCAATTGGAGAGCAAGAAAGGCGGGACTAGGAGACGAGGAGGAAAGAGGAAGTAGTATGGAGGAGTCAAGATGGAGAGTCTGGAGAAAGCAGAATGCCAGCCGGCTCCCCATAAGAGAAGACCACGTGGAAATACTAGACTAACAGAAATAGGTTAATAATTAAGAGAGAGCTAGCTGATAAGAAACTAGCAATGGGCCAACAGAATTATATCAAATACAGAGTCTCAGTGTGTTAATTGGGGCTAGAGCAGCAGAGGGACCAGACTGGCGGTGGGAGGAAAAACCTTACTCCTTATATATGGCGTCCACGTGGCTAATAAGAACTTCTACTTAAAATTTAACAAAAGCTTAAAAAAGTGTTTTGAAAACAAAAGAAGAGAGACAAGCAAGGTTTCTTGGTAGCAGCAGTTTTCTTGGTTTAACTGTGCTTTGCCAGAGACAAGCAGATATTTGTGCGGCACCTTTAAGGGAGGATTCCTGACTCAGCTTAAGTGGCAAAAAAAAAACCAAAACAAAACAAAACAACAACAACAACAAAAAACCCTAAGGCTTTTAAAAAAGCATTGTTAACAATTTATTGGTGTGTACGAGAGCTTGCAATAGCAGTGATGACATCTCCAAGCCGGTAGCATGCAGACCAAGGCAGTGAGAACAGTTCTCAGTGCTGTCAGTAAAATAGCCGCTGCCATCCTTGAAAAACCATGGCAAAAACAACTATGACTTTCACTTTAGCAATGTTGTTTTTTACCAGATAAAGATTAGTGGCCAGACAAAGATAAAGATTTACAGTAAGGACAGATTCACATTAAGAAAAAACACTAAAGGTTACAGTGTGGTCTAAAATATACTTACTTAGGCTTGGAAGAAAAAGAAAAAAATAAATAAATAAAATGGTTTTAAAAATACAGCGAAGAACTGGGTGTGGTGGCACAGGAATTTAATCCCAGCACTCAGGAGACAGAGGCAAGCAGATCTCTTATGATTTCAAAGTATACCTGGTATGCAGAGTGAATTCCAGGACAGATAAGAGTCACAAGGAGAAACCCTGTCTCTAAAAATAGAAAAGAAACAGAATAATAAAAAAGCCACAGATGGAGAGAATTTGGATACTGTACTGTATTATATTATCTTTGTATTGTGTGACTGCTGAGGAAACAACAACTGTTAAAACAAATGCTGTTGAATTAATTCAATTTATATATTTTAAAAATGCTTTGACTCCAAAATTTAAGTTCAAGGACAAGTTACTGGAGAAAAGGATTTCTATTTTTGTTTCCACAGAAAATAAAAAGCTGTGGATTCCTTCCAGACTAATGTGGTTTGATCAAGCCAGACCCCCTGAATCAGCATTCCTGGTGATCCAACATTCAAAACACCTGGGTCAAAGCAGCCTTACAGACTACAGCCAGGAGTTCTGCATCTTCTTAGGATCCCCATAACAGCGCCCCCTGTCAGCAGGAAGTAGTTTGGAAAGAATGACACCCAAATTCCCAGATATTGTTTATAAATATTTGTTTTCATTTAAATGGACTTGGTTATAAATGGGTAATGATCACAGGCAATTATTTTTAAAGATAAAAAGGGAATTATGGTATCAATATGACTACTTTGTTTTGGAATGCATTTTCATTTATTGATACAATTAAGGTTAATTTTGTGATATGTATAGTTCTCCTTTGGTTTAGGCATTGTGTTTGCATAGCTTATTTAGAAATGTAATGTATAATTTAGTACAGATTATAGATTGTTACCTATAATAGTCAAAACTTATAGTTAGATGAGTTAGGTTTTCTAGATATACCGAGATGTATTTGAGATGAATAGGCATTCTTCAAAACTTTCAAAGACATACAGAATATGGCATTTAAAATAGTTTAGGGTTTTTGTTGACAGTGAGACATAACTGCTCCTGGCAATACCAACTGCGTTAGAAAGGAAGATGAACCTTGAAGAAACGCGTTATGGAGTTTGCTTTCAATATGGAAAGACATTTGGACAAGATACTGTTCTTGTCTGGACTGTTTGACATTATGCTGTATAAACTGGACATGCAGGACCAACTACATTATATCAAATACAGAGTCTCTGTGTGTTAATTGGGGCTGGCGCAGAGGCTGGACAAGACCGGCAGTGGGCAGAAAAACCCTACTCCTTACAAGTAAACAAAACAAAATTAAAAAAAAAAAAAAAAGAAAAAGAAAAAGCCAACCTAAGTAAGGTATCCCAGGCACCAAAGTCAAACATTATGTACTCACTTGCATATGGATTTTAGACATAGAGGAAAGGATCACCAAGGTACAATTCACACCACTAGGGAAGCTAGGAAACATGGAGGACACTAAGAGATACATACATGTTCCCCCACTAATGGGAAAAGGGACAATATCTTCTGAGCTACCTGGGAGCAGGGGAGGGGCAGTGAGTGTAGAGGGAGTTAGGAGAAAGTGAATCAGAGACAGGAGGGGAGAGAACATGAGGGCATGGAAAGATTAGGTTGCAAGAATAATAGTGGAGAGTAAGAAAAGAGATACCTTAATAGAGGAAGCAATTATTCATGTAAAGAACAATCTGACACTATGGAAATGTCCAGAGATCTACAGTGATGACCCTCACCTGAGAATCCAAGCAATATTGGAGAGGCTACCTTAAATGCCCTTCTCTGATAATGAGATTGGTGACTGCCTTATATGTCAATTTAGAATCTTCATTCAGTAGCTAACAGATGCATAGGCAGACACCCACAACTGAACACTGAGCTGAACTCCTGCAATCATGTTACAGAGAGGTAGAAGTGATGAGCAAAGGGGTCAAGACCAGGCTGCAGAACCCCATAGAAATAGATGATCGGAACAAGAGGGAGCTCATGAACTCTAGACTAATAGCTGGGAAACCAGCATAGGACCCGACCCAGACACCCTGAAAGTGGGTGTCAGTTAGGCCCTGGGCAGTGAATGTATGAAACCTCTGGCAGTGGAACCAGGATATATCCCTAGTGCAGGAAGGGACTTTGCAAACACATTATCCAAGGGGGTATACTCCCTTAGCCTGCAGACATGGGAGAAGCTTAGGTCCTACCCTAATTGAATAGACAAAATTTGATGATACCTCATGGATGACCTTAC
This sequence comes from Phodopus roborovskii, assembly GCF_943737965.1. NCBI lineage: Eukaryota > Metazoa > Chordata > Mammalia > Rodentia > Cricetidae > Phodopus > Phodopus roborovskii. Next base: position 537,090 of record NW_026126437.1, read on the forward strand.
TTCCTTGGGTGTAGATTGAGGATTGGATGAGGGTTCACGTGGAGGGCAGGGAAGGATGGAAGAGAGAGAAAACTGGGTTTGGTATGCAAAATAAGAAAAAGTATTAAATAATAAAAAAGAAAAAAATAATGTCAAACAGTCTATGCCTCAATTTAAAGATAAAAAGTCTATGTAGTCAAGAAAGTGTAAATGAAGAAAGATGCTTCTCTGGAGTCTCAAAACTCATGACTTACTTGCTTCAAAATTTAAGAACTGAAGCATTTTATTTAACAAATAAAGATGAAATTTCTATGAATATTTTATCAGGTCAATGTTCCTTCATAACACATTTGCTAAAGGCAAGGTTTTAAAAACATTTATAAATATCAATAATTCTTATATATTATTATATCTTAAATAACAAATATTTTAATAAATGTATAATGAAATAAGAAGAAATAATGCCAGAGTTTAGGTTGACAGATACATTAAAGTGAGGTTACACAACACTATAAATGTTAACAAAGTGAAACTTAATATTTGAGGATTAATTCCTACAAAATTTTTGTTATGTTTCCCTATTCAAACTTTTAAGAAATTTAGCCTGTTAAGGAAATATTACAAAATTTACCAATGTGCTCAGAGACAATATTGATACTTCTGAGTGAATACTGCTTTCAACTCTTCCCCAGAGTAGAACTGTAGAACTCTTTCATGACAGACCTTTGAATAGGACTATGTCAGTATAAATGCACAACACACACAACCCCCCCACACACACACAAAATAAAATTTCATTTTACCCAAAGGTTATATGTAATGCTAAGCAAACTCTTTTTAGAATTTTGTAAGTAAGTAGACCTGAAAGGAAGAGGAATCAAATTACAGAAAATGCAAAAGAAGTGTGCCATATATCCATAGACCTTGAGAGAGTGAGGACAAAATGTTATTGTAATGATCCACCCTTTTTAAATGTATGCTTCAAACACAACACTAGAGACAGGAAGAACAAAATGTCACTGCAATAACCCACTCTCTATCAGAGAGACAGCATCTACCTGATAGAGGCTCTAGATACAAACTCAGGAGTGCCCAGATTCTAAATCTTATTCATACACTGACAATAACTTTTGTGATTTATCATTACATTCATAATTCTTTGTTGTTATGAAGTAGTTACTAACCAAGGCATTGAAGGTATGTCTCAGACTCAACTCTGAGCTTCTCTTTGATTGTTATTCCTATCTTCCTCTCCTCCCACTCTTTTATTGTACTCTAACAATTGCTGAAATTTGACTCAAAAGCAAAACCGAATTCACAGATTTGCAAAAATCCCCATATGCATTCCTCTCAACTTTATATTAGACTAAGAAATATTTTTGTCCCACTGTCTTACATGGGGAAATTACTTAGAGCTGACATTGGCTGCCAGCTTTATGGTAATTTTAATGAAATGTTCTCCAGGTCCTCCAAATATAAAGAATGCTTAAAATGTGGATGATGCTCAATAATTGAAGGGATACAACCAACAAGGGAGGCATGATGCAGTAATAAGCAGCCAAAATTTTTGTAAAGTGAATTTTCTTCCAACATCATTTCCACTTCTTTTTATACTCTGGATAAACTATCCTACATAGTAGTGAATAAGTAATAACGAATCATATCCCAGCTGTAAGCCATTTTGTGGTTGGCAAAATAAGGAGCATCTAGAGATTTCCCATCATATATAGCATTGTATATGACAAGTGAAAACTAGCAGGTTTCCATGAATAGTCCAATACAAGGAAACTAGAAACCACAACTTCAGGGCTCAATTATTTACTCAATTATTTAATCAAGGATTAAAGTGTCCATTGTAATAATTTATTTTATCTTATGACTGTAGAGAAATTAGCTACCCTCCAAAATTGTTTATTCCTGCCTGTAAAGTCAATTTTCATGTAGTATTTTTATATGTGAGAAGTGTATAAACTTAACTGTGGGAAGCCACAGCCCCAAGATGGCACCTGGCTGGATGCCAGGTAGTCTGAGCTTAGCTGTAAACAAGCCTTATTTGGAAGTGCTTAATGGATCTGGTGGGCTTCCTCCTTCTGTGGCCTACCCGGGATTGCCAGGAGGCATGCGCTGATTGGGCAGTGAGTGCACATTTAAGGGCTTGCTGGGGCTGGGGGAGGAAGAAGCTGATGTAAAATGTTACTGAATAAACTGCTTGAAGAAGAGTCGTGGTTGTGTTTCCTTGCTGGCCAAAGTAGATGCGACAAGTGGTGGCCCTTATGGGGATCTTCTCTCTGTGGGTGAATGGCTCAGAACTTCCTTCACTCAAGGTAGTCAACTGGTAAGTCCCAGGTAAGGTGGGACCAAGTTAAGGACCTCGGTAAAGAGGCAATAAGGTCTCCAGTAGTAATGATAAAATTCCGTGATTGGACAAGGTAAAACTAACCAAAAGTGAAAGTATGGGGAAATCGACATCACAACCCATTTATCTTGCTCTTCACAACTCATTTATCTTGCTCTTCAGGAAATGTTGCATTCTAAGGGACTGAAGCTAAAGAAGAGTACATTTGAAATGTTTCTAGGGGAGGTTGAGAGTGTGGCCCCCTGGTATTCTGTCTGGGGCAATCTTACTGCCATTTGCTGGGACAAGCTTGGGAGAGATCCAGATTTTGCCTTGGAACAGGGAATGCTAAAAAGAGGGGCTTGGCCTATTTGGAAACTTGTTCGCAGCTGCCTAGAGGATCAAAGAAGCTGCAAGGCTGTTGAAAAGGGACAAGAGGTGTTAGAACAGTTGAAAAAAGAGTGCTCCATGAAGTCAGAAAAGCAAAGTTCTGAGCAAAGTTCAGAGGAGAGTAGCTCAGAATCAGAAGAAGAACTAGAAAAGCTGGTAAAGAAAAGTCATTTTTGTGGAAGCGCTCTGAATCCCATAAGGTGGAACCTACCGCTCTGGCACCGCCCCCTCCTCCGTATAATGTAACTTCCTCTCCAGGAGGTTCTGGAGGGTTGTCGTTCTGCCCAGAGGTATGGAAGGAAGTGAGACATGAGTTATGTTATCCAGTTTTTCAGGATAATGCAGGGCAACACTATCGTGAGCCCATTGATCTTAAAACGATTAAAGCACTTGCTGAGTCAGTCTGCACTTATGGGATAACTGCTGGTTTTACAATAGCGCAGGTGGAAGCACTTAATCGCCACATGGTGAAACCATTTTGTAGAGTAATGCAACCTGGATTAGAGGTTGATGGCCTAGAGTCCCAGAGTAGGGTAACTCGACTATTCCCGCCCCCCAACCCAGGTAGGCTCCTTATTGTAATCAAAACCCAGCTCAACATGGAGCCTCTAATTGATCATTGGCAATTCTGTGGTGTTAATGGTAGCTGCACTGATCTCTCCCCCATGGCTATGATTAAAGGAGGAATGGTAGGAAATGCCTCCTTTCAATGGAATACATCAGATTTGTTTGAAAACACAGTAAAGTTGATAGCCCCAGGAAGGAATATGTCTTTTGCACCCACCCCTATGTGTGTTTGGCCCCCTTTTGTGTTTGTGGTTAGCAATAGCACCTTGCAAGCTCAGTAAGAGAGTGCTAAATTGTACACCTCAAGTATGCTTCTATTCTTTATGTTGGGATGGAAGACAATTTCCTTTGGCCCTTGTGACCAGAACTCCCAGGTACATTCCCATTTCAGTAGAGAGGCCCAGCACCCTGACCCTCTTTAGGCAGAGGAGAGATTTTGGTATCACTGCTGCTATCGGGATTGCCATTACAGCTGGAGCTATGGGAGCCACCACGGCTGCCATTGCCATGCATTCCACTGTCCAGACAGCAGCTGCCTTCAATAACCTGTCAGCGATTATAGCCACTGCTTTGGACTTACAATCTTCCCTTAATGCTCAATTAAAAGGTGGCATTATGGTCCTGAATCAACGAATTGATCTAGTTCAGGAACAGATTGACACTTTGTGGCAGTTGGCACAAATGGGATGTGAATGGAATATGACGGGGCTATGTGTGACCTGTGTGCCATATCAAAAGTATTCGGTGGCTGCCAATATGTCTAATCAGCTTTCTCAGTATCTTTTAGGTAATTGGTCCAGCATATTCAATAAGTTAATGCAGGACTTGAGACTTTCCATCGTGCATGTGAATTCCACCGGAGTCGACATCTTGGTTGCAGAGGGACTGTCTACATGGATCACTCAAGCCATGAACCATCTGAAAGTATGGGTGTAAATGGGTGCCCTGGGAGGAGTGCTTATCCTAGTCAGTCTCATTGCCTTATGGTATATCTTCAGGATGAGGGTTATACAGCTGAGAAGTAATGCCATGTTTTCACAAGCCTTCCCAGCCTTGGAGGCAGGGCAATCACCTCAGGCTTGGTTAACTGTGTTAAAAGGCTAAGCAGTCATCACACTCAGAATATGAGAGGAAGTACTGCACTTGAGGCCAGCTTCTAGCAACTTCATGGAGGGCAAGTCTGAATGCATATGGGATAGTACCATAATCCCATCTCTGAGAAAAGATATCGGACAGGTGTGGCACCAGCTTGGCTGATAACTGAGCCCGGGGCCATTACAATGTCCCTAGTTCATCAAAAATCAGACCTCTACCCTTGCCTGTTGCATTTAAAACAAAAAAGGGGGAACTGTGGGAAGCCACAGCCCTAAGATGGCACCTGGCTGGATGCCAGGTAGTCTGAGCTTAGCTGTAAACAAGCCTTATTTGGAAGTGCTTGATGGATCTGGTGGACTTCCTCCTTCTGTGGCCTATCCGGGATTGCCTGAGGTGGCATGAGCTGATTGGGCAGTGAGTGCACATTTAAGGGCTTGCTGGGGCTGTGGGAGGAAGAAGCTGATGTAAAATGTTACTGAATAAACTGCTTGAAGAAGAGTCATGGTTGTGTTTCCATGCTGGCTGAGGTAGACAAGACACTTAACCATTGCTTCCTTTCCATGTCAGTGCCCTTATTTTTTCTCAGATTTAAAAACTCTGAAGACTTGGAATAGGAACTTATTTTTTCCCTGTTTACACAATACTTTCTTCACTTTCGTGTTAAAATTTGGTAAATCTTGATGGTGTGTGAGCTTTTATCTTAAGCCCAAAACTTTCTTTTACATGAAATCTGGCTTAACTTAATAAGGGCATCTTTCTACAAAGTAACTCATCTCTTTTATCTCCATTATCAATAATATATAAAACTGACCTGAGAATTGTCTCTGATCTAAATTACTTACAAACTTCACCCTATAACAGCCAGTAACACAACTATCATCCACTACATATCCTGTTGTTTAATATCAAATTCTGCACTTTTTACTTTCAAAGTATACCAAGCATCACTCAGAATTTGTATCTCCTAGATTTTTATTCTTACAGTCCAGACCATGCATCTCTCTTAAACTTAGATTCTATAATAAGGTTCATATTGTATTTCCTCCATTTTTCATTACTGAACTGCCACCCTTTTGTCTGTCACTCTGTCTGTCTATCTGTCTCTGGCAGTTAAAGTGATTATTTTCCATTACAAGTGAGAAAAAGCCACTTATCTGAAGAGCATTAAATAGGTGGGTACCCTCGCTACCATGGCCCTGTGAATTTTCTCCCCTGAGCCTCTGATCTTGTTTATTCAGTTTAAACACCATATTTCAAGCTGGTGAACTAGGTCAAGGTTAAATAATACTTGGATAGCCTAGGCTATGTCTACTTTTAATGTGTAGGTCTTTCTCTGGGTGGCATAAAATATTCCATCAAGAGGAAAGGCTAGGACTCAAAGTGCTGTATACAAAAGTTAAAATCATTATCTGTGTTTTCTTTTACTTAATATGTGTCTTTTGAAAGCATAAGTCATTCCCAAAACAAGAAAATAGTGGAAGAAGTCTGCTAAAGACACTGCTAACTCTGTATGCTTAGGCAGAACTTCGTATAGGTATAACTGTATCTATTGCAAGACTTGTATTACCTTCCTATCATTTGTACAAAGTGATTGCAAACATAGCAACCAAACAATTTAATTTCTTTTTATTTTATTGAGGATTTCATATAATTAAGTTTCATTTCCAGTGCCCCAAATATGGCTTATAATTGCTGTAGAGCTAATGACAAAGGCTGGAAAAGATACTGATCTATTGATGTAAAAGGCTTTAAAACAATTATATGAGAAAATATGCTCATTATGAATGATGACATATATAGTATTTTCATATCAATGCTATGTTTGTGTGAGTGGCTGTATGCATGCATGCATGTGTGCATGTGTGTGAAAGAAGAACTATAAATAGGCAAAGGATGAAGCCTGGGACTAGATGTTTTGTCATTTTTCATTTCAGATATAACACCCTCTGTATTGGTTACATTTTTCCCTTTTTCTTTATTTTGGTAAATTACATAATTTATATTAATTTATATAATTCTTTCAGACACAAGAGAGTCCATTTGTTCTTGCTATTACTTGGGGTACTTTTCTAATTGAAATACTCATCTTCCAGCCGGAAATTAGTGACCAGATTATACTAGTTCATGATATTGTATTACTTCATATATTCTTATACTCTTAAAAGTCAGTATTTGTTAAAATTGTCAGAAATTTGTCTGATGATTTCCAAGTACAACACTGTATTGACATATGAGCAGTACTTCATAGTTAATTTTATATTCATATAGCCAAATAGTATTCACTTTCACTCTGAAAACTTGTTAATAATAAATATTTTAATACATTTAATACATACTAAAATTTTAAAATAAATATGTTTTCTGGGGACTAATTGGCCTTTACTTTTAAAGGAAGTTTTCATACTGCAAATGTAATTTTAACTTTATGAAATTGATTTAAGCATTTAGACAGTAAGTTATTATTATTACACAATTAATTGCAATGCTTAAAGGGCATTTCTCACAGTTGTCTTATGAAATCTACATAAAGATAAACTTCAGAGATGAATATAAATTTCACTTATTTGAATTAAATTTAGATGTGATCCATTTAAATGGATATAAGCATTTAAAATAGTTTAGCTGACAAAATCCGTGTTAAGCAAACAAATATAATTTAATAAGGAAAACTACACATTGAAATGTTTTTTTTTATTTTGTTTTTAAATTTCATTTTATATTTCAAATTTTAATAGGGTTCAAAATATAAGTACAGAATTGCAAATATAAAATGCCTAGGGTCCTGAGTGCATGGGTCCAAATCACAATTGTAAACAGTGGTGAGTAGAGATCAGTAAGGATTATCACTAGCTGCATGGATCCAACAATGATTCCTGGTCTTTTACTTCTAGATTACATTCAGTGTCATGCCTCAGAAGAAAAAGAATGGTAGACCAGTGCAACCAATATCATCCTTGGGCCTCTGTGCACACATTAATGTGAGCACTTGCACATGCATATGTACATACTATCTACATCTGCATCACCACATACAAACTAAACAAGTACATAAGCAAAACTTTGAAAATAAAGTGGATACTACTCTAAAATGGCATTGCATTATACTATTGACAGCTCAAAAATACACAATAATATATTGTGTTTGGAAAGAAACAAATGTATTTTTTCTTATTAAAAATGAAACCACATGAACACCAGAATCAACATATAATTTATTCCTTTACCTTATGTCAGATAAATTATTGCAAAGTTTAGATATTAATATTGAAGAAAACTTGAGAACCACTTAGGAAACAACAAAGTTGAAGGGGAAAAAAATCTAAGAGGTAATAGTTATTTCCCCAGATAATGATAGCTGAAACCAAATGGAATTTCCAAATTCCTCTAGTGGCATAATCTTAACATAATGGAACCTACAGAAACATGATCCTTTGCTCTATGTCTAAGATCCATATATGAGTGAGTAAATACTCATAATGGTTGTTTCCAGTTCTATCCATTTGTCTGCGAATTACAGGATTCCATTTTTTTCTTCTACTGTCTACTACTCCATTGTTTAAATGTACCACAATTTCTTTATCCATTCATCAGTTGAGGTACATCTAGGTGGCTTCCAGGTTCGAGCTATTACAAATCATGCTGCTATGAACACAGTTGAACAGATGTCTTTGTTACATGGATGTGCATATTTGGGTATATACCTAAGAGTGAAATTGCTGAATCTTGTGGTAGACTGATTCCCATTTTGCCTAGTAACTGCCATACTGATTACAAAGTGGCTGTAATGAGTTTGCAGTCCCACCAACAGTGGAGGAGTGTTCCCCTTTCTCCACATCCTCTCCAGCATAGTTGGTGTTTTTCATTTTAGCCATTCTAACAGGAGTAAGATTGTATCTCAGTGTTGTTTTGATTTGCATTTCTCTGATGGTTAAAGATGTTGTGCACTTTCTTAAGTGTCTTTCAGCCATTTTAGATTCCTCTCTTGCGAATTCTCTATTTAGTTCTGTGCCCCACTTTTTAATTGAATTATTTGGTAGTTTTGTAACTAGCTTCTTGAGTTCTTTGTATATTTTGTAAATCAGCCCTCTTTCAGATGTTGGGTTGATGAATATTTTTTCCCATTCTGTTGTCTGTCATTTTGTCTTGTTAACTGTGTGCTGTTTGCCTTATACAAAACCTTCTCAGTTTTAGGAGTTCACATTTATTAATTGTTGATTTCAGTGTCTATGAAAATGGTATTATGTCCAGGAAGTGATCTCCTATACCCAATTTATTCTAGGGTTACTCCCACTTAGCCTTCTAACAGATTCAGTGTGGCAGTAGTGATTGAGTGATTTTCTGGATATGGTAGTCTGGGATGGCATCCATGGGATTTTAATGTTTGTAGAACAACTGTCCATGACTTCTTCCTTTCATTTTCCATAGAGAAGTCAGGTGTAATTGTGATATGTCTGCCTTTATATGTAACTTGGTCTTTTTCTTTTTCTTTTTGCTGCTTCTTCTAATATTCTTTCTTTATTCTGTAGGTTTGTGTGTTGTATTATTTTGTGGAGGCCTTTTTCTTTTTTGGAGGGAGAGGTCTAGTCTATTTAGTGTTTGGTACACTGTTTGTAGTTCCATAGGAATGTCCTTCTTCATGTTTGGAAAGTTCTCCTTTCTGATTTTGTTGAATATATTTTCTGCATGTTTGAGCTGGGCTTCTTTGCATTCGTCAATATCTATTTTTCTTAGGTTTGGCCTTTTCACATTGTCCCACACTTCCTGGATATTTTGAGTTAAGAATTAGTGGGATTTAAGATGTTCTTTGGTCGATGAATCAATTTCCTGTAGTTTATTAAATTCAGCACCTGAGATTCTCTCTTCCATCTCTTGTATTCTGTTGGTTATATTTACATGTCATTTACCTAGCTTTTCAATTTTCAGCATTCACTGTTTGTGTTTTCCTTATTGTCCCTTTTACATTTTCAGGTCTAAAATGTTTGAATAATTTCCTTCATATGTTTTATTTTCTTTTTTCTTTCTTTTTTTTCTTTCCTTGCTTTCTTTAAGAGATTTATTGCATCATTTATTTCATCTTTTCCTCTATTTCTTCCAGTTTTTGTTTGTTTTTACTTGCATTAAAGGCTTTTCATATATACTCTTTGAATGCTTCTTTCATTTTCATTAAGTTCTTTTAAAGTCATTCACTTCTGCCTCATCTATGTTGGTATGTTCAGGTCTTATTGGCATAGAGTCCTTAGATTCTGGTGGTATCATTTTGGCTCTTCTATTATTGAATGTGTTCTTGTGTTGCCATCTTCCCATCCCTTCTTCCAGTTGGTGCACTTGGGGCCTTTTCTCTCTCTTCTCTACTCTCCTCTCCCGGTGGATGTAGGTGTTTCAGGAATTCAATGTCAGTAACTCTGCATGGTCCATGCTCTCTTGGAGTCCTCACACAGAGGGCATAGGCAGAACCAAGCCCCAAGCAGAGGATGTAGGAGTGCCAAAACTAAGATGAGGGCAAGGCTAGGGAAGGTGAAGTGTCCCAGGACAGGTCCACTCAAGCAGTGGGTATAGGGGGGGTCAAGACACAGAACCAGATTGAGATGAGAGAAGCTCCAAGTGGCCTGTGTGTCAGGGTGGGTCTGCTACTTACAGAGCCAACCCAAGAAGTTCCAAGCAAAGGATTGGGGGATATCGGGCTTGAGTTAATCCAGACTCAACTCAAGCATAGGGCATAAAGGGACCAAGATTGAGATGAGGGCAGGCTCCATATGGTCCAGAGTTGTCAGGCAGGTCCCCTAAGCACAGAGCTGACCCAGAAAGTACCAATAAGTGGGTGGGAGTTTTGTAAATGAGCTGGCCAAACACCTCAAGCAGGGTCCAAGGAGGGCCAAGACTGAGATGAGGGCAGCTACACATGGTCTGGTATGCCAAGGTGGGTCCACTTAAGCAGAGGGCATGGGGGGTCAAGTGTAGTGGGATAGTCCTTCTGTGGCACTGTCCACGCCCATTATTCTGTCTTCCTAGTTAAATGTATTAGGTACTAGACTTACGTTTTCCAGCTTAGAACAACTCTATTGTAAACTCCATTTTGCCCTCACCCTAGGACTAGATATGTAGGTCATTTTGCTCTCGATTTTCCTTTTCTTAGAGCACACTTGTTATTCACTCTTTTGCATATAGTTTTATATGAAGCCTAAATCTTTTATTTAGACTAAAAGGGAAATTGTAGTGGGATAGTCCTTCTGTGGCACTGACCACGCCCATTGGGGGTTGGAACCATGGGCGGGGTGACCTGTGGAAGGAGGTCAGAGAGAGAGCGAGGAAAAGCCCTCTTGCTGGCGTGACTAGGACAGGAGAGGATCGGGTTGAATTTCCTGGTGTTCATCTGTCTAGGTTGTAAGTTATTTCTCCCTGAATAACCATCTATTCAGCCTATTTGTTTATCCTGATCCTTATTTAACCGCCTTAGTCAAGGTACAAAGCCAACCCAGGAAGTTCCAATGAAAGGATATGGAGATTAGACCTGAGCTGGTTCCAGGCTCACCTCAAGCAGAGGGCATGGGGGCGCAGATAGAGGTGAGGGCAGACTCTAGATAACCTTGCATATAAATAATGGATCTAAGTAATAACATATAAATTTACATATATAAGTTCAAAATAAATTGAAAGAACCTGAATATTATGAAGTCTAATATCAATGCAAAAAATAAGGAGTGATAGTGTGCTATGCATTGTCATGTTTCCAATGGGGCAAATGACTAAAAATACCCATTATTGGAGAGTGAGATTGCTTTCAGTGGTAGAGTGAAATAATATTTACTTCATTTCTTTGATACCCTAGATTCAATCCTAGTACTTAATAAACTTATTGTGTTCGTATACACCTGTAAGTCAATAACAACAGCTAGAGATACAAGCATCTGAAGATCAACATCATACTCAGCTGCTTAGTCAATTTGATGACAGCCTGTTTCTAATAATATATAGTCCAGCAAATGCTGTCTGATAAGAATACAACTCTCCTCTCTTTCTCCTACTTCTCTCTTCGTTTACTGCCCCGCCCCCACTTCCCCTCTGCTCTGGGGGACTTGTCTTTCCCCCCTTCTGTGAGGGACTTTATATGAATCTCTTAGAATAAACCTTGTATCCTAGTTCCTCTGGTGTTGTGAATTATAGGCTGGTGATCCTTTGTTCTAGGTCTAAAATCAATATATGAGTGAGTACATACCATGTTACTGTTTTTGTGACGGGGTTACCTCATTCAGAATGGTTTCTTCAAGTGCCATCCACTTGCCTACGAATTTCAAGATTCCATTATTTTTTTCTGCAGGGCAGTATTCCATTGCATAGATGTGTCACATCTTCTTGAGCTATTCTTCAGTTGAGGAGGATCTAGGTTGCTTGCAGGTTCTTGCTGTTATAAATAATGCTGCTATGAACATAGGTGAGCACATGTCTTTGTTGCATGGATGTGGATCATTTGAGTAAAAGCCTAAGAGGGGGATTGCTGGGTCCCGTGGGAAACTAGTTCCCATTTTCCTGAGGAACCTCCATACTGATCTCCAAAATGGCTGTACCAGTTTGCACTCCCACCAGCAGTGGAAGAGTGTTCCCCTTTCTCCACATCCTCTCCAACATGAGTCTTCATTGGTGTTTGTAATTTTAGCCATTCTGTCACGAGTAAGATGGTATCTCAAAGTTTTTTTGATTTGCATTTACCTGATAGCTAAGGATGTTGAGCACTTTCTTAAGTGTAATTCAGCCTTTTTGATTTCCTCTATTGAGAATTCTTTCTTCAGTTCTGTACCCCATTTTTTTAATAGGGTTATTTGGTGTTTTGTTGACTAGTTTCTTGAGTTCTTTGTATATTTTGGAGATCAGCCATTTGTCAGATGTAGAATTGGTGAAAATCTTTTCCCAGTCTGTGGGCTGTCATTTGTTCTTGTCCACTGTGTCCTTTGCCTTACAGAAGCTTCTAAGTTTGAACAGTTCCCATTTATTAAGTGTTGCTCTCAGTACCTGTGCCCCTGGAGTCATGTTCAGGAAGTGGTCTCCTGAAAGCACTAGGAAGATTGGGTCAGGGTAGGAATAGAAGACACACACACACACACACACACGAGAGAGAGAGAGAGAGAGAGAGAGAGAGAGAGAGAGAGAGAGAGAGAGAACATAAAAGAGGGAGCCATTATTGGTTTGAAGAGAAATCTGAACCTAAAGAAAGGCCTAGAGACTTACAAGACTGCCACCAACTAACAATTTGAGCTACTATGGAAAGGCTACCATAAATGCCCTTCCTGCCATGGAGCCCTCATCCAACACCTGTTGGAAACAGAAGCAACATCCATACTTAAACACTGAGTTGAACTAGAATCCAGATGGAAATGGAGAGGACAACACCAAGTTGCGGAAACACATAGAGACTGCTGACCTGAACAAGGAGGAGCTAAAGGGGCCCCAAACTCATAGTGGGGAATCCAGCATGGGACTGATTCAGGCCACCCTGAATATGGACCTCAGCCAGATGTACTGAGCAGTGCAAGGGACCTCAGACAGTGGAACCACGATTTATCCATGGTGAAAAAAAAAGGACCTTGTAGAGACATCCCCCATGGAGGGATACTGCCTTAACCTAGAGATAGAAGAGAAGTCCTAGTCTCTACTTCAAGTGACCTGACAGATCTACATGACCCAACCTGAATGGCATTGCCGTACATGTGGATTTGGGGTGGGTGGATAGGAGGGGAGGGTGGTCAGGGTGCATGTGAGGGGTCAAAGAGGGTAAAAGGGATGGAGGGAGAGGGAACTGGGATCGACATGTAAAATAATAAATTAAATTTAAAAAATTAAAAAAAAAGAATACAACTCTCTGCTCCAAGAGAGCAGAAGTTAATCTCTCCATTTTTATGGAAAATTTGTTTGGTTTGTATAATGCATGTTTATTCAGGCTATTAGTCAGTAAAGGAATGTGCTCATCTTGCTAGGGTCTACTATATTTAAAGAGTATTTCTCATTTCATCAGTTTCCCTTTGTTGGCAGAATACTTCCTACTATACTAAATAATTGTATACTCTTTTTAAGTTAGAGTTTGCACTACACCAAAAATAATCAGGTTTATATTTAATTTTTCAACAATGAATCAAATTATGAATGAGTTTTATAAGCACCCAGCCTACATTTTCTGGCAAATGTATTAATTTCTTCTTTCTTTTCTGTGTAATGTTCTTGAAAAGATTGATGAAATCTGCTTTCCTTCTTTCTCTTTTCTTTTTCTCTTCTAGTGTATCTTCCTCTATATAGGATGTAGCAACCATCAGTGAGTCAGGGAGCATATCAGAAAGCTTGGAAACTCTTGGCAATGCTATTATGGTGTCAGTTGTGTGGTTTCCTTTATTATTTCTGAATATCCCTTATAATAATTAGAAAACACACTTAAATATGTGTATGTAGTTTATGCCCCTCCTTTTTATATCCCCAGAACTTATGTTGTGAGGAAAAGGACATGCTCCAGTGGTTTCATGGGGAATACTACTGCAAAAGCAGCTTATTGTTAGCCAATGGTTGCACACTTCTTCCAAGTACAAAGCCTGCTTTTTCAATGTGTAGCATAACTCATTTTAGATGTCACTTAGTCATGGGAAAAGCCTTGTTTACTTTTTCTTAACAGACATGTATGCATGCACTGGAGGCTTGCTAAGTGGTAAGAAGGATGACAGACTCACATAGTATCTAAGTTTTGCTTCTTGATGCTGTGATAAAATACACTAAGCAGTTATTACTAAGCAGTTATTATAGCTCATAATCCAAGGCACATTCTTTTTTTTTTTTTTTTTTTTTGTGGTGGTGGGCAATTCTAGTCCCACCACCAAAACTAGTCAAATCACAGCCATCATCCTCACCACTTCTAGGAATTAGAAAGGAAAGAGCGCTTGCTCCTCTTCATCTTTTTTTTTGTTTGTTTGTTTGTTTGTTTGTTTTACTTTCTACCATCTAGTGTCCTCTGCCCAGGTAATGATAGTGCCTGAGATGGAACTATCAAGAGAAGAACACTCATGCCCCCCGTACTCATCTCCTAAGTAATTCTATCATCTGTCATGTTAATAGTGACAATTAACCACTAATAGTAACCATCACAGTTGGGGGGGTTCTAATAAATGAGCTGTTTATTATAATAATGGTTGCTTTTTTCTACAGTACTAAAGCCGTGATATGGATTCTGGTTCTAGTGACATCCCAATAGTTAGAAGTTTGGCTCTTTTGATTAACAGACAATTTTCAGCAACTTCCCCTTATCATGCTAGTTAACTCCAAGACAGTGTCTGAATTTTTAGAGACATAAGCTAAAATCTCACCATCTTCATTAATATACCAGCTTTAGGCCCTTGTACTTTATGTACATATAAATCAAGTGGCTTATTTATATTTTCAGACCAAATGTACGAGGTACTCATTTGTAGTCTCTTGAGCTAATTAAATGTCTCAATACATTACCTGTTCCAATATAAACCATCCCTGTATTTCTGCAGTTTGTCATAAATGGTCTTTCCAAAATCTGTAAAATTAAATGAGCAGAAATATGCCATACTTCAAAACCTTTGATATTGCTTCAATTTTCGTATTGTTTTCAAGCAATTTAAAAACACAGATATTTTAAATTTATTTATGTACTGTCCCTTTTTCTAAAAACATTGTAAGTATTTTTATTTTTAAAAAGCAAACAATTTTTCTGTAGATTATGATGTCTATATAAATGGCCTTACAATCTCTATATCACCTATGAATTGTAACAAGGCACCAGTTATTTATACATTTCTTTTACCTTGCTCTTCCTTTTCTCATCAGCACCTCCTTTTTCAATGAGGAAGATTAGTCTGTGAATGCAGAATCTACATTTCCTCTAGATATTACTTATAGCTTGATATGTCAATAATTATCTGCCTGTCACTCAGAACAAAATTCTAGTGTATTTTAGGAGACATCTCTTTAATGTCTACATGAAGACTGGGTTTACCTCCCGTTAGCTGGGGTTTTACTGGAGTTTTGTATTTTTTAGAAGATCATATCCCTGTAGATTTGTATTAAACCACCTTGTCCTTCTCTGAGTTCAGGTCTCAGGTACTACTGACTTGGTCAAGAAGCTATGATGTTAGATTGACTACCATATAGTCTATCCATTGTTTTCTAACATTTGCCACAGTAGCTAACTTTATTCTCCTATTAGAAACAATACAGAGGTCCCATAGACTGGTCAGGCCTTCCAACTAAGAACCATGTTCAGGGAGTCTGGTTTGGTCCCATGCCGGTTTTTGAACCTTCAGCCTGGGGTATCCCTGGTACACAAAAGGACTTTGATACTCCCTTAACTTAGAGACAGGAGGGAGACTGGGCCCTACCCCAAATGACTTGACAGATTTTGGTGATCCCTACAAGAAGGCCCCTCACTCTCTGTGGAGTGGGTGGGAAATGGGATGGGAGAGGGTATCTGAGGGGCATGGGAGTATGGGAGGGAGAAGGAACTGGGATCTATATGTAAAATAAGAAAAAAGAAGTAAAGAAAAAAAAAACAAAAAAAAAAAAAAAAAAAAAAAAAAAAGCAATGCAGAAGAACAACCTGAATGTTTGTTCATGTAGTGTTGTGACCAGAAGTCTGCAAGTGTTAAACTTTCTTCTGGATTTGCCCTCAGATTTTGTGTGTACCTTAATTGGTTTAAATAGAAGAGAAAGACAAGGGCAAACAGAATAGACTCCCTCTTTATTTGGAAATAATGGAAAGGAAAAATAATCTGTCCCTGGACTGCTATTTGTATTATGCATGGAGGTGATGGAATTTAGATGTGATACTATTTTGTAATCAAAATTTTAGTCATAGGACCTAGAATGGAGAGGTACATAACTTGTAGGTAGGCCAACAGCATTGATCACCAAATTCCTGAGCTCCATCAAGCGTTTGTAACCCTTTCATAATAAACCGCAGAAGCATCCCTTTTCTTGGCACCAGCTTTGTTATTTAGTAAGTCTGTTTGCTTCCTATTATTTAATGTTTTGTCTACATGCCTGTAATAATAAATCCTTTCTAACCTTTGCCTGTTAAATTCATTTCTCAAGTTTGCTAATCAAAGGACCTGGACACCTAAATGAACAAAGCCATTAATCATCTCAAGAACTCTCACTTCTTTACCAAATCAGTCATGTTTTCAGGAAGAAATTGAATGTTTATAAGGGGGAACATTGGGAGAAATGCCTTGCAATAAAAGAAAGGAGATATAGGACATGGACCTTGCTGCACTTCAAAAAAAGGACCTCACACTCTCTCTTTTATTTTCACTGTACATACATAGAACATAAGGCAACTCATATTGTTTTCTGGAGAACTTTCAAATATTGGCATGGACTTGCTAATATAGATTTGCTAAGTAACTACAAAGTACTTATGAAAAAATAAATTGAACACTAACAAATAGAATAAATCTAAGTGATGAGAGCAAAACTTTTTCCATAATTTTTATAAATATAACAATTTATATATGTAAATATTAAGTTTGACTTTGATATTTTAGAGTATTGAAACAGAAATAAAACATCTATTCTCTTTCATAAGAAAGTGAAATAACAAATGAATAAACAGAGAGAACTGCTCCTAAACTTTTCTGGAGTAGTTACCTCAGTATAGAATGGGCACACACTTCAACTTCATATATAAACTCAGAAGCAGCTATGACAGACAAAATTAGTCATTTTCCTGAGCCCCTTTAAAACTTTCTCTATGTCCTTATGATAAACCAGATTCCCTGAAGAGTGAGGACTCATTTAAATTACATATATCTTCTGAGAAAATTTAAACAGAACATGGCTAGATATATCAGAGGCAAGATGCATATCCAGAGCCAAGCTGGACTTTCCACACACTTTTAAAAATCCCAAATCATGGTGATTTCATTAGATGGTGTAAGACCTTTGACAATATTCAACACATTCCATGACAAAAGTCCTGGAGAGAGTGAAGAAACAAGGGAACTAGCTGAACATGATAAAGACAATTTACCTCAATCCCATAGCCAATATCAAATTAAATGAATAGAAACTCAAGTCAAGTTCACTAAAATCTGGAGCAAGGAAGATTGTTCACTCTCTGCATATGTATTTAACATAACACTTGAAGATCTAACCACAGTAATAAGACAACAGAAGGAGATCAAGTGGATATAAATTGAAAAATAAAATGTGGAAATATTTTTATTTACAAATTATGAGATAGTATATACATAAGTAGTGCTAAATATTCTACCAGGGAATGCTTAAAGTTTATGAATACTTTCAAAAAAGGAGCTGGCTAACAGTAACTCCCAAAATTTAGTATTTCATCAATATTAAAATGACAAATGAACTGCCAAAAAATCAGTATGGCAGAATTTTCACAATAGCCTCAAATGGTAAAAATATCTGGGGGGGGGGGTAACTCTAACAATGAAAGTGAAAGACTTATGTAAAGTCTTTAAAGAAAGAAATTGAAGATAACAGAATATGAAACAATCTCCCTCGTTCACGGATCAGTAGGATTAACTAAGTAACTCAGCTATTCTCCTGCCTCTGCCTCTCAAGTGCTGTGATAAAAGGCAGACACTATATTGCCTGACTGTACCTCTTTCTCTTTATGTCTTTTTTATAATACTATCATAATACACATGCCTTATTGCATTGTGTTAATCAATTATCTGTCCTGATAAACATCTATTAACATAAAAGGAAAATTACTCAGACTATCAATGAATATTTCTATTATGCTATTAAAGAATGAGAAACATGTCTAAACTTTGAGTGTTAAGAGATAAAAATATCAATTTGAATTAATTATAGGAAGTCCAATTAAAAATTCATCAACATCATTGATATTTTCTAAAAAAACTATATAAATCTGAATTCAAGTGTATTTACAAATAATTAAATATTTGCAAATAAATATTCCCTTTCCCTTCACACCTTGTTAGTTACATACCTCAAAGAGTGACTCAGTTTGATCTTATTATTGAATTTGGTCCCAGAATCATAGTCTTAAGAGTTTATCTCTAGGTTATTTGGATCTTGGATATACAAAGAATAAATAGGAAATCATTAAGTGTCTTGTTCATGAAAACTCTACTATGGATTTAAATTTCCAATAATGCTAAAAGAACTTTGGCCTTTTGAATGTAATTGACCCCCATAAGCTCACAGGGAATTACACTACTGGTAGATGTGTTTTTATTGGAATAGGTATGGCTTTGCTAAAGAAAGTAGGACACTGTGGAGCCAGGCTTTGAGGTTGCATATATGCCCAAGCCATGCCCACTATCTCAGTTCACTTTTTGTTGCATAAATATGTATAACTTTCAAATCCTTCTCCAGTGCCATGTCTGCCTATATGCTGTCATATCTCACCATAATCATAATGTACTAAACCTCTGAATTGTTAGCTACACAATTAAAAACTTTCCTTTACAAGGGTTGCAGTGGTCCTGGAGTTTCTTCACAGCAATAGATACCCTAAGACATAAATTAGTACCATCATCTGGGATATTGCTGTGATAGAGCTCTGAGGATTTGTGTGTGTGTGTGTGTGTGTGTGTGTGTGTGTGTGTGTGTGTGTGTGTGTGTGTGTGTGTGTGTTTATGATTTAGACTTTGGTATTTCTGGTTAACAAAGCGATGGAATTCTTTAAGTTCTGCATAATAGGCCCTACTAGTAAGAGTATAGAAACAATAGTGCTGAGAATGCTTTGCACTGTTAGGGACAGTATCAAGAGATTTGAGAGCAGAAGAATTTTACTATGTTGTCTTAGATAATGTTCTTGTACTATTTTTGTGAAGAAAGTGGCTGCTTTTGGGGCTTCTCTGAAGAGTCTTCCTGAGGCTACAATGAAGAGATTTGAATTCATTCTTTTGGCAGAGGAAATTTCAAAATATCCTAGTATAGACTCTGTGATGTTTACTAGTGTTCATGCATATAAAGATTATTATTTTGTTTTCCTTTTCCTTTTCTTTCTTTAAATTTTTTAAAAATTATTTTTTTACATTTCAATCCCAGTTCCCTCTCCATCCTGTCCTTCTGCTCCCTCCTACTCCCTCCTCACCTATCTTCTGTTCCTTGGAGATGGTAAGACCTCCCCCTAGGAAGTCTACTAAGTCTGTCTCATCATTCCATTGACACAGAAACTAGGCACAACACCCCTGTGTCTAGCCTGAGTAAAGTATCTCTCCATATAAAATGGTCTGCATTAAATTAGCTTATGCATTACAGTTAGCTCTTGGACCCACTGCCAGTGGTCTCATATATTTTCCCAGTAGCCATTGGCACATATATTAAGGAAGCTTAGTTCCCCATTTGTCAGACTAGAGTCACCTATCTCACACTAGCTTGGCTCAGCTGATGATGTAGGTTTCCCCATCATGGCCTTGATCTCTACCCCACTTTGATTGTACTCTAGGAGCTTGGCCTAATGGTTAATGTGAATTTCTACATCTGCTTCTGATTCAAGCTTCTCTTGGGTTGTGGGTATCTTTTGCTTTATGTCTGGAATCCACTTATAAGTGAGTACATACTATATTTGTCTTCCTGGTTCTGGGTTACCTCACTCAAGATTTTTTTTTTCTAATTCTGTCAATTTTCCCAGAGATCTTATGATGTAATTGTTTCTTTCCCCCAAATAATACCCCATTGTATAAATGTAGCACATTTTCTTTATCCATTCTTCACTTAGGGGAATCTAGGCTGTTTCCAAGACCTAACTATTATAAATAATGCTGATATGAAAATAGTTGAGCAAATGTCCTTGTACTGTGGATGTGCCTCTTTGGGTATATGCCCCAAAGTGGTATTGCACAGTCTTGAGGTAGATTAATTCCTAATTTTCAGAGAAATCACCATACTTATTTCCATAGCAACTGTACAAGTTTACACTCCCACCAGCAATTGAAGAGTGTTCCTGTTTCTCCATATCCTCTCCAATATAAGCTTTCATTGGTGATTTTGATCTTATCCAGTCTGATTGATTTAAGGTGGATTCTCACAGTTGTTTTGATTTGAATTTCCCTGAGAAGTAAGCATGTTGAGGATTTCCTTAAATATTTTTCTGTCATTTGAGATTGTTATGTTGAAAATTATCTGTTTAGATAAGTTGAGAAGTATAGCATTGTTGTAGTAGGTATGTCCTTATTAGAGGAAGTGTGTCACTGTAAAGGAAGGTTTTGAACTCTCATATATGACCAACACATGCCGACTATTTTAGTTCATTTCCTGTTGCCTGCATATGTAAAACTCTCAGCTCCTCAAGCACTATCTCTTCCTGCAGGCCACCATGTCTCTCTGTGATGATAATGGACTGGACCTCTACATTGCAAGCCACACCAATGAATTGTTTTCTTTTGTAATAGTTGCTGTGATTATGGTGTCTCTTCACAGCAATAACAACACTAACTAAGAAGTCAGCTTAGGATATTTGGCTGCTTTGATAGATGGTAAACAAATATACACATTCTGTCAGTAAATATAAAAATATGAAGTAAAAAGTGAAAGTTCCTTTACTTCTCAAACATATTATGTAAACTGAGCTCAAGTATTTAATACATAAACATTTACTTAAAGTTGTATCATTATAGAAAGTACAGAGAAGAATATCAGATATTTTATTTAAAAATTTGGATATAATTCTGACAAAGATATAGTGTTTGTGCTTCAAATTCAAGCCCCTTATGAATATTAACAGATTTTCTATACTTTCAATCAACCCAATCTTACGGTCATTTCATATAAGTGCTCCAATTCCCTTCTGAAGATTGAGTTGATACTTTATCACTAAATCATCATGCCTCTAATTCCTTCAACCAACACTGATCTTTCTTTCAAGCCTTTTTTTTTATTATTTTATTTAATTTTATATAACAAAGTCCAAATAAATGAAAACAAACATTTATACACAATGGGGATTTGGGCGTCGTTCTTTCCAAACTACTTCCTGCTGGTAGGGGGCGCTGTCATGGGGGATTCGAAGAAGATTCAGATATCCTGGCTGTAGTCTGTAGGGCTGTTTTGTCCAGCTGTTTTGAATGTAGGATCACCTTGTACTCTGTTTCAGGAGGTCTGGCGTGATCAAACCACATTAGTCTGGAAGGAATCCACATCTTTTCATTTTCTGTGGAAACAAAAATAGAAATCCTTTTCCCCAGTAACTTGTCCTTGAACTTAAATTTTGGAGTCAAAGCACTTTTTTTTAATTTAATTTATTATTTTATATGTCAATCCCAGTTCCCTCTCCCTCCCTCCCTCCCTCCCCCTATCCATCCCTCCCTCCTTCCCCCCCTTTTACCCTCTGTGCCCTCTCACATGCACTCTAAACACCCTCCCCTCCCATCCCCCCACCCCAATTCCATATGTAGGGGAATTCCATCCAGTTGGGGTCATGTAGATCTGACAGGTCCTGTGAAGTAGGGACTAGGGCTTCTCTCCTGCCTCTAGATTAAGGCAGTTTACTTTAAAGATATTGCCAATAGAACTTTTGGTTCTTACTGTTCTTGCCTATTTTACAGAACAGTATTTAACAAAACCTTGAAACAATCAGAAGCACTTTTGCTGGTATGGCATATATGTTATCTGAGTACAATTGTTCTAATCAACTTATGCTTAAAATTTTGGAATATTTAATCTGATTCAAATGGGGGCATATTTGCTCTTATTATTGTACTAGCTAGAAGTAAATTAATGCATTTATTTAATTTATTTAGTCTAAATCTAGATATCCATGTCAATCCCAGTTGCCTCTACCTCCCCTCCTCTCCTGTCCCCTTCTCACCTACTCCCTATCTCATACTTTTTTTGCTCCCCAAGGAGGATGAGGCCTTACTTGGGGATCACGTGATTTTGGAGCAGGGCCTCGGAACTCACCCATATGTCTAGGCAGAGAGAGTATCCCTCTATGTGTAATGGGCTCTCAAATCCATTTGTACACTCAGAATATATTCTGATACACTACCAGATGTTACATAGACTGCTGAGTCCTCCTAATTGATACCCACATTCAGGGAGTTTGGGTCAGTCCTATGGTGGTTTTCCAAGATATCAATCTGGTGCCCCATTAGCTCCTCCTTGTTTAGGTCAGCTGTCTCTGTGGGTTTCTGTAGCCTGGTCTTGTCTTCCCTCCTTGCATCTGGATTCCAGTTTGGCTCAGTGTCTAGCTATGGGTGTCTGCTTTTGTTTCCATCAGCTACTAGATGAGGGCTCTATGATGGTGGATAAGTTGGTCATCAATCACATTTTCAGGGAAGGGCATTTATGGTAGCCTTTCCACTGTTGCTCAAAATGTTTGGTAGCCTCTCCACTATTGCTTATATACTTATTTGGGGTCATCCTCTGACTCCAAACAATGTATGTCTTTCTTCCTTGTGCATTCAGCATTTTCCTCCTCTTAAATATATTAATTCACAGCCATAAGATATGAATGTAAAGATATTTATTGATAAAGTTTATAATAAGAAATCAGTGTTAATTCATGAACATAACGTGGGTATGCATATACAGTAAAAGAAATAAAAGCTACATGTTAATACTGAAAGAATATGTATTGACCTCATGATATGATATTTTATTTAAATGCATTTAGATTTTCAGTGATGTTAGAGAAACATTTTAACATGTCAAAAATTAAATCACTATCATTTGCTTTAATTAATTTTTAGTTATATTTAATAACTTTGAAATTAGTTTACTTTAAGATTCTAGTTTTATTTATAAATAAATTGGCTTAGCTTCAATTTTTTTAACTTATACATCTGGAAGACTGAAATCTGTTTAAACATTTATAACACTTATACACTAATACACTTAATTAAGACAATTCAATTAAATTTTAAACTATAATCATAAACTTAATTTTTCCAGTTATCTTAATAACATAAAAGATTTAACAAGACAAATATATAAATTTATGAGTAAAATATTCTTATGCACTTAGGAAATGTTTGTATGTGCTTAAGCTACAGTTTAAAATTTAATAACTAATATTTGGTTGATATTATTCAGCAACTTCAAACAAACTGTAAATAGTACAATCTTTTTTTAGTTTAATTACTTATAAACATGTTCATAAAGTATTTCTAATAATATATACACTTCTTCATTGTAGGTTTATGAAAAAGGTATTTCATTGAATTAAATCCAATCATGAAATCATATGTGGATATTAGACATAAAGCAAAGGATAACCAACCTACATTCCACACTGCCAGAGAAGCTAGGAAGCAAGCAGGACTCTAAAAGTGACATGCATGGGGCCACAGAGAAGGGGAAATGGACAAGATTGCCTGAGAAAATTGGGAATATGGGCGGTGGAGAGAGGGAATTAAGAGAAAGAGGAAGGGATAAGAGGAGGGAAGATGAGATCATGAGAGAGAAGAAAGATTGAGTTGGGGAAAAACACAGCAGAGCCAGAAAAAGAGTACCATAACAGAAGGAACCATTGTAAGTTCAAAGAAAAATCAAGCACTAGGGAAATGTCCAGAGAACTACAAGAATGACCTCAAATAAGAATCTAAATAATAGTGGAATGGCTACCTTAAATGCTCTTCCCTGATGATGAGATTAATGACTACTTTATATACTGTCCTAGAGCCTTTATCCATTTGCTGATAGAAGCAGCAGATACCCACAGCTAAGCACTGAGTTGATCTCCTGGCATCAGTTTTACCACTCATAAACATATTATGATATGTATACATTATTTTACAATATCTTTGCCCATAATCACTTGGTTTTATAGTAAATTATGTAGGAAATTATAACTAAACTAATAATTAACAACATAAGTTTTAATTACTTAAAATTTGTATACAACATAATTTGCTCCTGCTCTTTCATCTCCCCAGCACTTCTCAGATTTTTTCCTATCTCCTTACTCACCTAACTTCATGATCACTCTGTGATTAAGAAAAATAAAAACTAACATAACCCCCATATAACAAAAGCAAATGTCAAAACAAACAAACAAGCAAACAAAAAAAGAAACCCAAACATGATAAAAATCTGGGGGAAAAAATCAGCACAAATCCTTCAAGGAAAGTAAGGAATTTGTTCTGTGTTGGTAAACATGACCTGCATGTGAATCTGCCCTGGAATTTGGCTGATAAACCTAAACTGCCTCCATTTTTTAAAATAAACTTTCACTTTCCTATCAGTTATGAATTTCAAATAACATCTTGGTTAGGGAGGTGGTGAGGGAAACTTTGTGCCCATTTCTTAATATCAGTGCTGAGATTTTGTCTGTTTTGAAATTATGGAGGATTTATATGTGTTATTACAATCTGTGAGTTCTTGTATTTGGATATTATTTCCTTACAGCCTCCTCCAAATTCTGGCTCTTACATACCTGCTTCCTTTTTCAGGATAGGTCCCTGGGCTTTGAGGGAAAAAGTTTGATAATGCTACTCTATTTACATTGAATATTCTGAGGTATCTCACTGTCTTCACATTGTCAGTTGTAGGTCTCTGATTTAATAATAATCAACTGCAAAAGGAAGCTTCCCTGCTTTAGGGCTAAGTGATGGACTAATATATATATATATATATATATATATATATATATATATGTGTGTGTGTGTGTGTGTGTGTGTGTGTGTGTGTGTTTGTGTGTGTGTGTCATTATTGATTTAATTTTTGTAATTTTTTTTTTTTAGCAAAAATAACTATTACTAGGGTTTTCCCATAGGGGTCTCAGATTTTATTTGATTTTCTCTCTTTACTTCTCTTTCTTATTTTTTTTTTCAATTAAGCTATGGGTTCCATGCTATGTACTAAGTCTTAAATTAAAATAGCAGTGTTGCAAATTTTCTCTTCCTTTGAATGGCTAAAATAAATAATACCAAGGAGAATTTATTCTGGAGAGTATGTAGAGAAAGAGGAACACTCCTTCACTGTTATTGGGAGTGCAAACTCATACAGCCACTTGGAAATCACTATGGCTGTTTCTCATAAAATAGGAATCATTCTACCACATGATCCAGCAATTCTACTCTTAGGCATATATCCAAAGGATGACATTCATACAAGAACATCTGTTCAACTGTGTTCACAGCAGTATTATTTGTAATAGCCAGAAACTGGAAGCAACCTAAATTCCTCTCAACTGAAGAATGGATGAAGTAAATGTGGTACATTTTCTAAATGAAGTACTACTCAGTGGGGGAAAACAAACAAAACAAAAAAAATGAATTTTTAAATTCACAGACAAATGTATGTATCTAGAAAAAAACATCCTGAGTGAGGCAACCCAGTAAAAAAAAGGGCAAACATGGTATGTACTTACTCATATATGGACATTAGAGATAGAGCAATGGATTAACAGCCTAAAATCCACACAGCTAGAAAATCTAGGAAACAATGAGAACCCTAAAAGTGACACACATGGTCCCTTAGAAAGGTGTAAAGGAACAAGACCTTCCAAGCAAATAGGGAGCATGGGGGGGTGTGTTGAGGAATTACTAGAAAGAGAAAGGTAGAAGAGGAGGGTAGAGGAGGACAGGAGGGAAAAAGAAGATCAAGTCAGGGAAAATAACAACAGAGCAATAAAAGAGATACCATAATAGAGGGAACCATTATAGGTTTAAAGGGAAATATGGCACTAGGGAATGTCCAGAGATCTACAAGGATGACTCCAACTAAGAATCTAAGCAATAGTGGAAAGGCTCCCTTAAATGAGATTGATGACTACCATATATGCCAACCTAGAACCTTCATCCAGTAACTGATGTTAGCAGAAGCAATGATCCACAGCTAAGCACTGAGACAAACTCCTTAAATCCAGTCTTAAATCCAGTTGCAGAGAGGGAGTGATGAGCAAAAGTGTCCAGACCACACTGTAGAAATCTACAGAAATAGCTGACCTGAACAAGGGGGAGCTTATAGTCCCCAGACTGATTGCTGGGAAAACAGCATAGGCCTGGCCCAGAACCCCTGAATGTGGGTGTTAGTTGGGAGGAATGGCCAGCCTCTGAGTTCTCTATTAGTGGATGAGTATTTATTCTTAGTGACTAATGAACGTTCAGAGTCCATTACATATAGAGGGATATCTTTCATCCTAGGCACAGGATGCAGGGCTTAGTCCCTGCTCTGAATGATATGACAGAATTTTAAGATTCTCCAAGGAAGGCTTCAACCACCCTTGGGAGCGGAAAAAGGATGGGATGGGAATTGGGACGGGGAAAAGAAGGAACTGGGATTGACATGTGAAACAAGTTTGTTTCAAATTTAAATCAAAACTGCTACTTTGTGAAAAAAAGAAAAAAAAATGAAATTTAAGAAAACATAAAAATAATTAGAAGAAATCAATAAGTCCCTTAAAGACTGTCAAGAAGTCAAGGGAGAAAATAAAATAATTAACTAATGCTAAAGTTCCTTGGAAAGCATATGGAAACCAAATAGTATAAAGTTTCCTAAAACTTATTCATGTCTGAAAGGTAGTCAATGAATTCACAATTTGAGAGAGACAATAACTATGCTAGACATCCTGTTGCATTAAGTAAAACTTCCACTGCCAAGATCTGTTTTACATCTTGTTAATTCATTGCCAAAATAGGTTCCATGCATCCCCAGATATCACAGGACATTCCCAAGTCTGCTCTTCACAGCTTCACAATAAGGCCATATTGCTAAAGACACCAGTTACTTATGCCACTGAACATGGAGAAATTGGTCTATTTTTCCATTAGAATCATCAGCATTAGTCAATACAGGAGGAACATCCTTGCCTTGTGTATACTTGCAGAAAAATAGCCACTGTCAATGTCACTGAGCTACTAAACTCATGACATGCAAACAACAACCAGTCTGCAATATGTACTGGTTTAACAGTGGCACAAAAATTATGTGAGTAATGTTGATAAAATATCACACAAATTAGAGGGAAATGAAGAAATTTCTGAACAGGTAAGACGTTTTCATCATTTAGAATAGTAGTTTATTTTAAGAGATTGCAAATATTTGAAGATATGTTCTATTAACATTTTATGTATATGCTTAAAATACTGTGATTGATATATATATATATATAAAATGTTTAAAATGTCTTTATAAAATACATATGAACTTCTGCACAATACCTATTCCCAAATCCAAAAATCCAAATACTTCATTACTTTTATTACCTACCTGGCATCTGGTAGCATTTGAGTTTATGACCAATTTTTAAAGATTTTTAAAATTTAATAACATTTATTTCATGGAGAATTGATGAAACTGAGTTTTTTTTTTTTTTTTTTTTGAATGGCATCAAAAATGTAATGGAAACATTGCCCCCTCAAAATAAAACTATAAAAGTAAAAAGTTTATTCATATATTCTTATAATGGTTTCATTTCAAGATTTAAACATGATTGTTTCTCTAAATTTTCCTTTCTTTGCTTGTGATGAGTCTCTATTCTTTACACAAAGTAAAATAAAATACATTTATAAATACTTTATTTTAAATAGATACCTATCATGTCATCTTGCTTTGACAAATTTATGTAGATCTCATATTCAGACATATTCTGTGGTTATTTTAATATTAGTTTATAGGAATCTAAGTAGTACAAATATGAAGTACAAATTATATATATACATATATATATATATATATATATATATATATATATATGTTTTTAAGAAATTTAAGCCTTGAAACATTTTGTATATATAAGACAATTTTCAAAAATCACATCTTACAAACAAGATATTATAAGTTGTTAATAATTATAACAAGGGTGTTTAAGGAGTATGGTTTTCCTCCCTCCGCTTGTCTTGTCCCACCGCCTCGCCAGCCACAATTAACACACAGAGACTCTGTATTTGATATAATGCTGTTGGCCAGGTACTAGTTTCTTATTGGCTAGCTCTGCCTTAATTATTAACCCATTTCTGCTGATCTATGTATTTCTCTTACCAGGGAGCCCGCCGGCATTCTGCTTTCTCCCGACTCTCCATCTTGACTCCTCCTTACTGCTTCCTCTTTCCTCCTTGTCTCGTAGCCCCTTCTATCTCCTTTCCTATTGGCCAATAGTGCTTTATTCATTAACCAGTATGAGAAACATATAAACGTAATGGCATCTCCCATCATCTCCTCTTTTCTGTCTAAATAAAAAGGGTTTTAACCTTAACATAGCAAAATACATTATACAACAGTTATCAAGTAAGAATCACAGTTAAAACTATTTAGTCCATTAACATTTAGCAAGATTTAAGAAAATATTCCATCTTCTATCTTTGTTAGTCTAAAGTGATAAATGTAACTTATCTTTAATCCTAACTAAAGAAAACTATAACCATATCTGTCTTCAACTCCCTCAAAGACCACAGAATGATAGTATATTAACTCTAGAAATGACAGAGACATCTTGCCTTTTCAGTCACCTGAAGTTCTTCTGTAATCTTCCATCTTCAACCCATAGGCCATAGTGTGTCTGGCAGACTCTTCAGCAAAGTAGGAAACTTTAAACTGTCTTCTTGTATTGGTAGTTTGTCAGTTACTTTTCTCTGTGTCCTTCAGACTGTCTGGCAGACACTTCCATGAAACAGGAACTCTGTAGTAATGTCCATCTTGAATGAGCAGTCACTTTCTGTGGGTCCTGCATGTCCAGGTTATACAGCATAAAGTCAAACAGTCCATACAAGAGCAGTACCTTGTCCAAATGGCTAGTCTTGCCATATTTGAAGTAACTTCATAACACGTTTCTCTGATCTCCATCTTCGATCTTCCCTTCTGGTGCAGGTGGTATTGTCATGAGCATTTACATCTCACTGTCAAGAAAAACCCTAAAGGAACTTAAATCCCATATTTTGTGGGTCTTTGAATGGTTTGAAGAATGCCTATCCATCTCAAATACATCTTGAAAACCTAAGTAAATTAACACTAAATTTTGACTATCATAGGTAACTATCTATAATCTGTACTAAGTTATACATCATATTTAAATGAGCTATATAAACACAATGCCTAAACAAAATGAGAACTATACATATCACAAAATTGACCTTAAATTGTATTAATAAATGAAAATCCATTGCAAAACAAAGTATTCATATCTATACCATAATCCCCTTTTTACCTTTGAAAACATATTGGTTGTGATCATTAACCATTTATAACCAACCACATTTAAACGAAAACAAACATTTATAAACAATATTTGGGAATTTGGGCGTCGTTCTTTCCAAACTACTTCCTGCTGATAGAGGGCGCTGTTGTGGGGGATTCTAAGAAGATGCAGAATTCCTGGTTGTAGTCTGCAAGGCTGCTTTGTCCAAGCTGTTTTGAATGTTGGATCACCAGGGCCTCTGTTTCAGGGGGCCTTGCTTGATCATACCACATTAGTCTGGAAGGAATCCACTGCTTTTCATTTTCTGTGGAAACAATAAAAGAAATCCTTTTCCCTAGTAACTTTTCCTTGAACTTAAATTTTGAAGTCAAAGCATTTTTACAATATATAAATTGAATTGATCTAGTGGCATTTGTTTTAACAGTTGTTATTTCCTCAACAGTTAAAAGATACAAAGACAATATAACACCATACACTATCCATATTTTCTCTGAGCTTTCTGTCTTTAAGTGGCTTCATTATTACTCTGTTTCTTTTAATTCTATTTTTTTTATTTATTTTTTGAGACAGGGTTTCTCTGAGTAACTTTTATCTGGAATTTACACTGCATACCAGGTTTACTTTGCAGTTACAGAGATCTGCTTGCCTCTCTCTCCCGAGTGCTGGGATTAAAGGCATGTGCCACCACATCCAACTCCTCACTCTCTTTTTAAAACCACTTCATTTCTTTTCTCTCCCAAGCCTACATATATTTTAAAACACACTGTAAACCTTTAGAGGTTTTCTTAACATGAATCTGTCCTTAATGTAAATCTTTATCTTTTTGTAGCCACGAGTCTTTTATCTGGTAAACAACAACATTATTGAAATGAAAGTCATAGTTGTTCCTGCTGTGGTTTACCAAAGATGGCAGCAGGTACTTTTACTGCCAGCACTGAAAGCTGTGCCCACTGCCTTGGTCTGTGCTGCCATCCAGCAAGCATGCTGCCGGCTTGGAGATGTGGTCACTGTCATTTCCATCTCTCATACACACCAATAAATTGTTAGCAGAATTATTTAAAAGTTTTGTGGTTTTTTGCTGTTTATGCTGAGTTAGGCAATCTCCCTTAAAGGAGCCCCGCAAATCTTTGCTTGTCTCTCACAAAACAGAGTTCAACCCTGCAAAAATGCTGTTAACAAGAAACCTTGCTTGTTTCTTGCTTCTGTTCTTTTGTTTCTAAACACCCCCTCCCTTTGTTTTTTAAAGCATTTGTTAAATTTTAAGTGGAAGTTCTTACTAGCCACATGGGCGCCATATGTAAGGAGTATGGTTTTTCCTCCTGCCGCTGGTCTTGTCCCACCCCTGCGCCAGCCCCAATTAACACACAGAGACTCTGTATTTGATATGATGCTGTTGGCTAGGTCCTAGTTTCTTATCAGCTAGCTCTGCCTTAATTATTAACCCATTTCTGCTGATCTATGTATGGGAGCTGTCCAGCATTCTGCTTTCTCCCAACTCTCCATCTTGACTTCTCCTTACTACTTCCTCTTTTCTTCTTGTCTCCTAGTCCCTCCTATCTTCTTTCCTATTGGCCAGCAGTGCTTTATTCATTAACCAGTATGAGAAACATATATACATAATGGCATCTCCCATCAAGAGTGTTTATTGTATTTTGTCCTTTCTTTTTTGTTTCCTTGTTTTTTCTCCATGGATTTGGAGGCTTTTCTGGACCTAGCTCTTGCAGATCAGGTTGGTCTCAAACACACAGAGATACACACACACACACACACACACACACAAACACACACACACCAGTGATACAGGGACAGAGACAGCAAAAGAAGAAGGAAACAAGAATGTACGAATGGAAAGTGCTCCAGTCTCCTGCACTATCCTCACAGTCATTCCATTGGTTCTTGTGGGAAGTTGGTGTTGAGATGAGTGCAGGTTCCTGTTTGTGACTTATATGGATAAATAACATTTCAGAATACTAGTTCAGAGTTTAACACAAAATGAATGTCAGATATATTTAAAGTGTATGAAACATATGTAATTAGGATGATGGATAACTTTATTATTAACTTTCATCTTCAAACATAAAAAGATATTTTAATTCATTTGTTGTAACACTGTTATTTTCCCTGAATCGGGAGGGTCTCAAATACAAATATATTAAAAGCAAGACAGTTTGTATGGGACAACATTAGCAGGGAGGGTCTCATCTTAAACAGAGAACACAGAGAGATAAACAGTTAAAATTAAAAAATAGAGCATGAAGGGTAAATTGGGGTGGCAATGAGAGGTCAGAGTAGAGGAGGATATATATGGAGGGAAAAGTAAACACCATTCAAAACAGCCATATTGAAACCTAATAGAAACCTCTGCATACATTCACATGTGCATGTATGCAAAGAAATTTAATGGTATACCATAAATATGGAGGTAATAGAACATCTAAGTACCACATGCTAACAAATCAAAACCATGGAACCATGAATACTTTACTCCTTTTTTTTAACTTGTTGGCCAATTAGGTCAAATAATTTATCTTTATATATAAGTAAACCTCCATGGAATGACACTGATAAAGGAGCCCATAAAATCTGACTGGAAAAGTCATAGCACATATAAGACAAACATATACTGTTATTCTGATAAAATGACATAGTAGTAAATTAACATTTATCAACTTACTGCAATAACAATAGATCAGAATATCCATCTGTCAATTCTCAACAATTTCTCTCCGCAATAACTCTCAAATGTCCAACATAGACATCAAAAGAGGCAATGGAGTATACATCCCTTAAAAAATAAACATTGTAACCATCTCAGCAAAACTCAGAGACCTTGTATCAAGACAGGTCAAAAAGCATGTAATAGCCAGAAGTAGTAGATAATATCAATAAAACAGTCACTCTAGACAGCAGTATGTATGCACTCAAGCCAAAAAAATCCCTGCATAAAATGGGAAAGTTGGGTTCACTATCCCATCATAAATTAAGTAAATATTACTGTTGATAGAAAGTGAATGAAGGAGAGTCAGTGATTATTTTTATTTGTTTTTTGTTGATTCTTTTTTTATTTATTTTTTTAATGATGTTGATCACAAACCATGGTAAATCATGCCCTACACTATATGGGCAACTAAAACTGGATTTGATGGGGGTTGAGGGAGGAAATGCAAAGTTGATGGTAATGAAATAGAAAATAGAGAGTGTTTGAATGCACTTAAAAATCACTGTATGCAATTCTCAAAGAATTCATAAGAACATTGGTTAAAATATAATGAAATAAAGATGTTCTTAATCAGATAAATATTTTTTTCGGTTAGCTAAGGTTTTATTCCATACATCAAAACAAAAACTGAATTGTGGCTATATTAGTTTTATTACAACTAATTAAACCACACAAATATATTTTTCTCCATGAACAAATATCATTACTTCAGACTGAAAATAGTGTAGTTAGGACAGGGGATAGGGTGGCAGAAGTGACTGTTGGCTCACTTGGAACTTGTGTTGTTTTTGTGTCTAGTCTTTCCTTGGGAGCCCATGAAAAGCTTGTTCTTTTTGGTCCCAGGCCTTTTTTATTGTTGTAATATTTTCTATCCACAGAGGCATATGAACACTGGCTTTACTCCTGTGTGCTCTACAGAGACCCTGGCTGCTTGATGAATCATTTTTGTGTATTTACTTGACCTGCAAGCTCTCTGATCAGGCTCTGATCTATAGATCTGTGGCAGTAATACCTTCTGCTGTCTATTCTCTCTGTTTTGCTATGTGAAAGGAGTTTATAATTCATTGTTTTTGGTAGGAAAGTGATCTCACTGGCAATGGGCCCAGTCAATCAGATTGACTGTTTTGACCACAGGTCACAGATGACCGGAGGTGTCTTAAACCTTTAAGAGGTTTTATTTGACAAGGAATAAGGTAAAGGTGCACAGTAGGGGTTTCTTGACTTGGTAGGGGCTACCAGCAAAAGGGCACCCATTTCAGCCTTTACCTCAGGGAGTTGGCTGTGTTCCTTGGCTAATGTGTCCTTAAAGAGGGCTGATGGTGGCTGTTTGAGCCAGTCCCAATGTGATGGCCTCAAGCCCCACACCACTATACCTGCTTTGCATCTCTGAGGTGGATATATTTTTCCAGAAGCAATTCAGATTTTTTTCTCATGTTTTTCAGAATTATGTCTCATGTTCTCTTAAAATTTCAAACAAGGCTGGAAAGAGGCATACTTGTTAGTTCTGGACTATGTGACAGGCAAGTATAGGTGGGGTACTGAAGGACGCATAGGGGATTCATAGCAGTTACAATCACTGTGAATAAGTATCCCATGTCTTACCCATCCACAATAGAATGGCACTTTTATTGCATTTTATGATTATAAGCACCACATGCCCCCACACCTTTGTTCATTTGCTTCTTCTTCTATTTTTTTTTATTTATTTTATATAACCAAGTCCATTTAAATGAAAACAAACATTTATAGACAATATTTGGGAAGTTGGGCGTTGTTATTTCAAAACTATTTCCTGCTGGTAAGGTGCACAGTCATGGGGGATTCGAAGAAGATTCGGAAATCCTGGCTGTAGTCTATAAGGCTGCTTTGTCCAGCTGTTTTGAATGTAGGATCACCTTGTACTCTGTTTCAGGAGGTCTGGCGTGATCAAAGCACATTAGTCTGGAAGGAATCCACATCTTTTCATTTTCAGTGGAAACAAAAATACAAATCCCTTTCCCCAATAACTTGTCCTTGAACTTAAATTTTGGAGTGAAAGCATTTTTTTAATTTAATTTATTATTTTATATGTTGAGATCCCAGTTCCCCCTCCCTCTCTCCCTTTTACCCTTTCTACCCTCTCACATGCACTCTAAACATACTCCCCTCCCATCACCCCAACCCAATTCCATATGTAGCAGAATGCCATCCAGTTGGGGTCATGTAGGTCTGACAGTTCATGTGAAGTAGGGACTAGGGCTTCTCTGCTGTCTCTAGATTAAGGCAGTTATCCCTCCATGGTGGATGTGTTCGCAAAATCCTTTAGTGCACCAGGGATATATCTTAGCTCCACTGTCTGAGGTCCCTTAGACTGCTCAGTCCTTCTGGCTGAGACCCATATTCAGGGGGCCCTGAGTCAGTCCCATGCTGGCTTGCCAGCTATCAGTCTGGTGGCCCAATAACTCCTCCTTGTTCAGGTAAGCTGTCTCTATGTGTTTCTCCCCTCTGGTATTGTACTGTCTATCTGCATCTGAGTTCTACTTCGACACAGTGTTTATGTATGGATGTTTACTCCTGTTTCCGACAGGCATTAGGTGAGGGCTCCACGCATAAGTTAGATGTTAATCTCACTCTCCGGGAAGGGTATTTATGGTAGCCTTTCCATGGAAGCTGAAATTGTTAGTTGGCAGCAGTCTTGTAGTTCTCTAGACATGTCTTCATGTTCAATTTTATCTTCAAACCAATATTGGCTCCCTATTTTATGTTCTCTCTCTGTGTCTCTCTGTCTGTCTCTATCTCTCTTTCCTGTCTTCTATTCCAAACCAGGCTCAATCTTCCTGGTTGCACATGTTTTCTTTTCCTCACCCTCTTTTTCTCCTAATTCTCTCTCCATTTGCTGCCCCCCCAACTTCCCCTGAGCTCTGGGGGACTTGTCCCTTACCAGTTTGTAAGGGAATTTATATGAATCTCTTAGAATACACCTTCTATCCTAGTTCCTCTGGTGGTGTTAATTATAGGCTGGTGATCCTTTGATCTCGTCTAAAATCCATATATGAGTTAGTACATACTGTGTTCCTCTTTTTTTTTTTTTTTTTTTTTTTTTTTTTTTTTTTTGGACTGGGTTACCTCATTCAGGATTGTTTCTTCAAGTGCCTGCGAATTTCAAGATACCATTATTTTTTTTTCTGCAGAACACTATTCCATTGTGTAGATGTGCCACATCTTCATTAAACATTCATCAATTGAGGGGAATCTAGGTTGCTTCCAGGTTTTTGCTATTACAAATAGTGCTGCTATGAACATCGTTGAACAGATGTCTTTGTTGCATGGATGTGAATCCTTTGGGTATATGCCTAAGAGAGGGATTGCCGGTTCCTGTGGTAAACTAATTCCCATTTTCCTGAAGAACTGCCATACTGATCTCCAAAATGGCTGTATGAGTTTGCACTCCCACCAGCAGTGGAGGAGTGTTCCACTTTCTCCACTTCCTCTCCAACATGAGTCATCATTGGTGTTTGTAATTTTAGCCATTCTGGCAGGGGTAAGATGGTATCTCAAAGTTGTTTTGATTTGCATTTCCCTGATAGCTAAGGATGTGGAACACTTTCTTAAGTGTCTGTCAGCCTTTTTGAATTCCTCTACTGAGAATTCATTCTTAAGTTCTGTACCCCATTTTTTAATAGGGTTATTTGGTGTTTTGTTGACTAGTTTCTTGAGTTCTTTGTATATTTTGGAGATCAGCCATTCGTCAGATATTAGATTGGTGAAAATCTTTTCCCAGTCTGTGGGCTGTCATGTGGTCTTGTGCACTGTGTCCTTTGCCTTACAGAAGCTTCTAAGTTTGAAGAGGTCCCATTTATTAATTGTATCTCTGTTTCTTTGCCCCTGGAGTTATGTTCAGGAAGCGGTCTCCTATAGCAATTTGTTCAAGGGTACCTCCTACTTTCTCTTCTAAGAGGTTCAATGTGGCTGGATTGAAGTTGGGGTCTTTGATCCATTTGGACTTGAGTTTTGTGCATGGTGACAGACATGGGTCTCTCTGCAGTCTTCATCATACCCTCACCTAATTGTGCCAGCACCATTTGTTGAAGATGCTCTCCTTGACCCATTGTATAATTTTAGCTGTTTTGCCGAAAATCAGGTGTTCATAGGTGTGTGGTTTAATATCAGGATTTTCAATTTGATTCCATTGGTCTACCTGTCTATTTTTTTATGCCAATACCAGGCTGTTTTCAGAACTATAGCTCTGTAGTAAACCTTAAAATCAGGAATGGTGATGCCTTCTGAATTTCTTTTATTGTATATGGTTGTTTTGGCTATGCTGGGTCTTTTGTTTTTCCATATAAACTTGATTATTATCCTTTCAAGGTCGGTGAATAATTGTGGTGGGATTTTAATGGGGATTGCATTGAATCTGTAGATTGCTTTTGGTAAGATTGCCGTTTTTACTATGTTTATCCTAACTATCCAAGAGCATGGGAGATATTTCCATTTTCTGGTATCTTCTTTAATTTCTTTCTTTCGAGCCACAAAGTTCTTATTATATCGGTCTTTTACTTGTTTGGTAAGCATTACACCAAGATAGTTTATGTTGCTTGTGGCTGTTATAAAGGGTGATGTTACTCTGATTTTTTTCTCTATTTGTTGTCTCTAAAAATTAGGGCTACTCATATTTTTTGAGTTTATCTTGTATCCTGGTAGTTTGCAGAAGGTGTTTATCAGCTGTAGGAGTTCCCTGGTAGATTGTATTGGGTCACTTATGTAAACTATCATATAATCTGCAAATAGAGACAGTTTGACTTCTTAATTTCCCATTTGGATCCCCTTGATCTCCTTTGGTTGTCTTACAGCATTAGCTAGAACTTCTAGTACAATATTGAAGAGATATGGAGAGAAAGGTAAGGCTTTTCTTGTTCCTGATTTAAGAGGAATTGGCTTCAGGTTCTCTCCATTCAGTTTGATGTTGGTAGTTGGTTTGCTGTATACTGCTATTATTATGTTTAGGTATGTTCCTGTTATCCCTGACCTCTCCAAGACCTTTATCTTGTTGAATTTTGTCGAAAGCTTTTTCAGCATCCAGGGTGGTAATCATATGGTTTTTCTTTTTCAGTTTGTTTACATGGTGGATCAATTTAATAGATTTTCATATGTTAAACCATCCCTCATTCCAGGGATGAAGCCTCCTTGGTCATTGTGGATGATTTCACTGATGTATTCTTGAATTCGGTTTGCCAGTATTTTATTGAGTATTTTTTGCATTGATGTTCATCAGGGATATTGGTCTGTAGTTTTCTTTCTTAGTTGTGTCTTTCTGAGGCTTGGGTACCAAGGTTATTGTGGCCTCATAAAAAGAGTTTGGCAATGAAACTTCTGTTTCTATTTTGTGGAACAGTTTGAGGAGTAGTGGTATTAGTTCGTCCTTGAATGTCTGGTACAATTCTGCACTGAATCCACCTGGCCCTGGACTTTTTTTGGTTGGAAGGATTTCGATGTCTGCTTCTATTTCCTTGTGGGTTATAGGTCTATTTAAGTTGTTTGTCTGTTCTTGATTTAATTTTGGTAAGTGATAGTTATCCAGAAATTTGCCCATCTCCTTTGAATTTTCAATTTTTGTGGAATACAGATTTTCAAAGTATGACCTGTAAATTGTCTGGATTTCCTCATTGTCTGTTGCTATGTTCCCCTTTTTGTTTTTGATTTTGTTAATTGCATGTTCTGTCTCTGAATTATCATTAATTTGGATAAAGGTTTGTCTATCTTGTTGATTTTCTCAAAAAACCATCTCTTGGTTTCATTGATTTTTTTGTATTGTTTTCATGGTTTCTATTTTTTTATTTCAGCCCTCAAGTTGATTATTTCCTGGTGGCAACTCCTAAGGGTAAGTTCACTTCTCTCTGTTCTAAGGCTTTCAGTTGCTCTGTTAATTCTCTTAAGTGACTATCCTCTGTTTTCTTCATATGTGCACTTAGTGCAATCAACCTCCCTCATAGCACTGCTTTCAAGGTGTTCCATAAGTTCGGGTATGTTGTGTCCTCATTCTCGTTGAATATTAAAAAGTCCTTCATTTCTTTATTTCTTCTTTGACCCAGGTGTGGTGCAATTGCACATTGTTCAGTTTCCATGAGTTTGTAGGTTTTCTGCTATTTGTGTTGTAGTTGAATTCCAATTTTAAAGCATGGTGGTCCGATAAGATACAGGGGACTATTCCTATTCTATTGTATCTGTTGAGGTTTTTTATGTCACCTAGTATGTGGTCGATTTTAGAGAAGGTGCCATGTGGCGCACAGAAAAGGTATAATCTTATGTCTTTGGATGAAATGTTCTATAGATGTCTGTTAAACCCAGTTGGGACATAACTTGGGTTAATTATTATGTTTCTTTGTTGAGTTTCTGATTTGTGGTCATGTCTAGTGTTGAGAGTGGTGTATTGAAGTCTCCCACTATTCGTGTATGAGGTTTTATATGAGCTTTCAATTTTAGTAGTGTTTCTTTTACGAATGTGGATGACTTTGTATTAGGGGCATAGATGTTCAGAACTGAGACTTTGTGTTGAGGGAGTTCTGCTGCGATGAATATGAAATGACCTTCTTCATATCTTTTGACTAATTTTGTTTTGAAGTCTACCTTTTTAGATATTAGGATAGATATGCCTGCTTAACTCTTATTTCCAATTGATTAGAAAATCTTTTCCCAACCCTTTACCCTGAGGTAATGTCTATCTTTGAAACTTAGATGTGTTTCTTGTATGCAGCAGAAGGAAGGATTCTGTCTTCATATCCATTCTGTTAGCCTGTGTCTTTTTATATGTGAGTTAAGACCATTAATATTGAGGGTGAGTAAGTACCATTGATTGTTGATGCTTGTTTGATTTAGGTTTGTTGTTGGCAGTGGTTTTGTGAATATATTAGTTCTGTTTCACCCTTAGTTTCTGGTGTAGTTGGATTATCTGTTGCCTACATTTTTGTGGGCATAGTTATTTCCTTGGGTTGGGGTTTTCCTTCCAATACTTTCTGTAGGGCTGGATTTGTAGATAAGTATTGGGAAAATCTGGTTTTGTCATTAAATATCTTGTTCTCTCCATCTATAGTGATTGAGAGCTTTTCTGGATATAGTAGCCTAGGCTGGCATCCATGTTCTCTTAATACTTGTAGAACATCTATCTAGGACCTTCTGGCCTTGAGGGTTTCCATGGAGAATTCAGGTGTAATTTTGATAGGTCTGCCTTTATATGTTACCTGTCCTTTTTCCTTCGCTGCTCTTAATATTCTTTCTTTATTCTGTATGATTGGTGTTTTGATTATTATATGTCAAGGGGTCTGTTTTCTTTGGTCCAGCCTATTTGGGGTTCGATATGCTTCTTTTACTTTCATGGGCATGTCCTTCTTCAGATTTGGAAAGTTTTCCTTGATGATTTTGTTGAATATGTTCTTGGCACCTTTGAGCTGGGACACCAAAATTTAAGTTCAAGAACAATTTCCTGGGGAAAAGGATATCTATTTTTTTCCTTCGAAAATGAAAAGCTATGCATTCCTTCCAGACAAATGTGGTTTGATCAAGCCGACCACCTGGAACAGAGTACCAGGTAATCTTACATTCAAAACAGCTGGACAAAGCAGCCTTACAGACTACAGCCAGGATTTCTGCATCTTCTTAGAATCCCCCCCATACAGAGCCCCTTACCAGCAGGAAGTAGTTTGGAAAGAATGACGCCCAAATTCCCAAATATTGTCTATAAATGTTTGTTTTCATTTAAATGGATTTGGTTATATAAAATAAATAATAAATAAATAAATAAAGTAAAAAAGAAGGATTATTGTCAAATTCATTTCATGAGATCTCAGTTGTCCTTAACACCAAGCCCCAAAATATTTAACAAAGAAATAGAATCATGGATCTGTTTCCCTCATGAAAAAATGTGCAAAAAACTCTCAATAAATTATTTGTAAACTGAACCCATTGCCTATTAAGAAGATCATACACTATGACTAAGGATACTTCATTCCAGAGATAATGAATGATTGTGTAAAAATATTAACTCAAAACACCAGTAGCCTTGCTATACACAAATGACAATGAGACTGGGAAAGAAATCAGGAAAACAGCACCCTTTACAATAGCCCCAAATAATATTAAATGCTATTGAAATAGCTGTATCCAAGAAAGTGAAAACTTCTACAACAAAACTTTGAAGTCATTGAAGAAAGCAGTTGAAGAAGATATCAGAAGATGGAAAAATTTCCCAGGCTCATGCATAGGTAGTATTAAAATACTTTAAACCTCCATCACATCAAAAGCGACATGTAGAATAAATGTAATACCCATCAAAATGCCAACAGAATTCATGATATATCTAGAAAGGGCAATACTCAACTTCATATGAAAACACAAACGAAAAACAAGATAGCTAAAACAATCCTGTAAATAAAAGAATATTTTCAGGTATCACCATCCCTTCTGGTAAAATCTTTCATGTATAAATAAAGCCTGTATAAATATCAGAGGATGGATCTTGTCACTAGCTAACCATAGAGGTCTGGAGGTCTGTATATACAGAAAGGAAGTGACATGGCTGTGCACATACAGAATTTGAGATGGCAGGACAGAGACAGGGTGTAATTCAGAGGAAACAGGAACTTGGTCTTTTGTCTGTTAAGATGACAAAGATAAAGTTGGTTTTGGCTTGCTCTTTCATTTCTCTGATCTCTCAGCATTTTCCTCTATACCTGACACTGGATTTTTACTATTTAAATCAAATAAGAACTCCAATTTACAGTACCTGGTTTCTAGTACTACTACTGAGCTATACTAATAAAAACAGTCAGATTTAATAATGGAATCAAATTGCAGATGTGTATGTGTATCCACACAACGATGGACATTTGGTTTTTGTTAAGGAAACCATAAATACACAATAGGGGCAAAAAATCATCTTCAACAAATGGTGAATATTTAACTGTCAGCAAGTAGAAGAAAACACATAGATCCATATCTATAAAGCTGCACAAACTCAAGTCTGTGTGGATCAAAGACCTCAACATAATACCAGATACAATGAACCTAAAAGAAAACAAAGTGGGAAATAATAAACCTTGAACTCATTGGTATAGGAATCAACCTCCTGAACAGAACACTGATAGTGCAGACATTAAGTAAACAATCAATAATGGGGACCTCAAGAAACTGAGAAGCTTCTGTAAGACAAAGAACACTATGTACAGTATAAAAAAGCTACATACATAGCAGGAAAAGATTTTTTACCAACTCTTCAAGTGACAATGAGCTAAAATCAAAAATATATAAAGAACTCAAGGAAATAGATAGACATCAATAAACCAAAAAATGCAATTTAAAAAGTAAATTACAGATCTAAACAGATAATTCTCAACAGAGAAATCTCAAATGGTTCAGAAAAACAAAGAGGAATGTTAAGCACCATTACTTACCAGGGCGATACAAATTAAAGCTAATTTAAGATTCTATCTCACATCTGTGAGAATGGCAAAGATTAAAAACACAAGTTCCTGTCATATAGGTCTTTCATTTGTTTGTTTGAGTGACCCCAATATATTTTATGTTATTTGTGGCTATTGTGAAGGGTGATGTTTCTCTGCTTTCTTTCTCAGCCAATTTAATGTTTATAGGTAGTAGGTCTATTGATTTAGTGTTTTAGTTAATCTTGTATCCTGCCACATTAATGAGAATGTTCATCAGCTGTAGAAGTTCCCTGGTAGAATTTTTTGGTTGACTTATATAAACTATCATATCTTCTGCAGATAGTGAAAATTTGACTTCTTCCTTTCCAAATTGTATACCCTTGATCTCTATTTGTTGTCTTACTGTCCTAGCTAGAACTTCAAGTACAATATTGAAGAGATATGGGCAGCTTTGTTTTGTTCCTAATTTTAGAGGAATCATATTGAGTTTCTCTCCATTAATTTTGATATTGTTTGTTGGCTTGCTGTATATTGCATTTAGGTATGTTCTTGTTATCCCTAATCTCTCTGAGACCTTTATCTTGAAGGGTGTTTGATTTTGTTGAAGGGTTTTTCAGCATCTAGTGAGATGA
Source organism: Phodopus roborovskii (assembly GCF_943737965.1). NCBI lineage: Eukaryota > Metazoa > Chordata > Mammalia > Rodentia > Cricetidae > Phodopus > Phodopus roborovskii. The sequence goes on from NW_026126437.1 coordinate 579,292, forward strand.
TCATGTGGTTTTTCTTTTTCAATTTGTTTTTATGGTGAATTACATTGACAGATTTTCATATGTTGAAAATCTGGGATGAAGTATATATGACCATGGTGGATGATTTTTCTGATGTGTTCTTGGATTCAATTTGTCATTATTTTATGGAATGTTTATGAATCACTGTCCATGAAAGATATTGTTCTTTAGTTGTCTTTCTTAGTTGTGTATTTGTGTGGTTTGGATACCATTGTAATTTTAGCCTTGTAAGAAGTATTTGGCAATGACATTTCTGCTTCTATTTTGTGGAAAAATTTATGGAGTATTGGTATTAGCTCTTCTTTGAATTACTGATAGAATTATGCTACTGCACTGAAAACATCTGGCTCTGGACTTTTTGTGGTTGGGAGAATTTCGATGACTGCTTGTATTTCATTAGAAGTTATAGGTCTATTTAAATTGCTCATCTGTTCTTGGTTTAATTTTGATAAGTGATATCACTCCAGAAAATTGTCCATTTTCTTTACATTTTCCAATTTTATGTAGTACAGGTTTTCAAAGTTTGACCTGAAGATTTCTGGATTTTCTCCGTATCCATTAGTATGCTTCAATTTCTTTATGTGGCACTTAGTGCTATGAAATATCCTCTTAGCACTGCATTAAAACTGTCCCATGATTTTGAGTATGTTATACCCACATTTATTTTCATTGAATTCTTGGAGGTCTTTTATTCCTTTATTTCTTCCTTGACCCAAGGGTGATGCATTGGTCCATTTCCATGAGTTTTTAAGGTTTCTACAGTTTGTGTTATTGAATTCTAACTTTAAACCATGACAATCCTGAAAGCTACAGAGTTTTATTCATTTTTCCCCTTATCTGTTTAGGTTTGCTTTGTTGCTGAGTTTGTGGTAGATTTTAGAGAAGGTTCCATTTGGTCCTGAGAATATATATATATATTTGTATTTGGATGGAATGTTCTATAGATGTCTGTTAAACCCGAATGAGTCATACATTCTGCAAATCCTTTTTTCTTTGTTATGTTTCTCTCTGGTTGTCCTGGCAGTGGTGACAGTGGGGTATTGAAGTCTCCCAATAAAATAGACAGGTTGACCATTGGAGTGAAATTGAAAACCCTGATATTAATCCCCACACCTATAAAACTTGACTTTTGACAAAGAAGCTAAAATTATACAATGGAAAAATGACAGCAGCTTCAACAAATGGTGCTGGTATAACTGGATCCTGACATGTAGAAGATTGCAGATACATCAATATTTATCCCCACTAACAAAATTTAAGTTCCAATGGATCAAAGACCTCAACACAAATTCATTCATCCTGATCTTCTTAGAAGAGAAAGTAGGAAGTTCCCCTGAATGAAATGGCACAGAAGAGCACTTCCTGAACATAGCCACAGTAGTACAGACACTGACATCAACAATTAATAAATGGGACATTCTCAAACTGAGAAGCTTCTGTAAGACAAAAGGACACAGTCGACAAGACCAAAGGAAGATCACAGACAGGGAAAATATCTTCACCAGCTCCATAGCTGACAGAGGGCTGATTTCCAAAATATATGAAGAACTCAAGAATCTAGTCACCAAAACACCAAATAACCCCACCAGAATGTGAGGCACAGAACTGAATAGATAATTCTCAACATATAAATCTAAAAACCTGAAAGACACTTAAGATAGTTCTCAACATCCTTAGCCATAAGGGAAATACAAGAAAAACAACTCTGAGATACCATTTTGCCTCTGTCAGATTGGCTAAAATCAAAAACACAAATGATAGTTTTTGCTGTAGAGCATGTGGGGAAAGAAGAACATCCTTCTATTTATCATGGCAATGAAAACTTGTACAGCTACTTTGGAAATCAGAATGGCAATTTCTCAGGAAAATGGGAATCATTCTACCACAAGATCCAGCAATTCCACTTTTAGGCATATACCCAAAGGAAGCATATTCATACTTAAGGGACATCTGTTCAACTATGTTCATAGCAGCATTATTTGTAATAGCAGTTCAGTGCTTCTGAACTGAAAAAAGGATAATGAAAATGTGGAACATTTATACAATGGAGTACTACTCATGGCGGGGGGGAGGGGGAGAAATCTTGAAAGTTGCAGGCAAATGAATGGAACTAGAAGAAATGCCCTTAGTGAGGTAACACAGACACAGAAAGATAAACATGGTATGTGCTCCCTCAAAAGTGGATACTAGACATAGAGGAAAGGTTAACCAGTCTACAATCTACAATTCCAAAGAAGCTAGGAAACAAGGAGGAACTTATGGGAGACACACATGGATGCCTGGAGAAGGAGAAAGGGATAAGATCTCATAGAGAGCATGGTGGGGAGGCGAGGAAAGGAGAAGCAGAGATGGGAGGAAAACATGAGGAATCAGAATGTTGAATAGGAAAAAAAAAAAAAAAAAAAACAGAGAATGAGAACAAGGAAATAGATACCTTAGTAGAGGAAGCCATTATGGGCTTAAGGATAATTCTGGGACTAGGGAAATCTCCAGGGATGCACAAGGAATATACCAACTAGCAATTTAAGCAATGGTGGAGAGGCTAACTTAAATGCCCCTTTCCCTGTAATGAGATTGATGATTACATTAAATGTCATCCTAGAGCAGTGAGATGAACTCCTGGAATCCAGTTGTAGAGATAGATAAAGGATGCACAAAAAGATAAAGACCATGCTGGGGATATCCAAAGAAATAGCTGACCTGCAAGTGGCAGCTCACACACCCCAGTATAACTACTGGGGAGCCATCATGGGGATGAACCAGATCCCCTGAAAGTGGGTATCATGCATTGTGCTTGGGCAATCTGTGGTGCTTCTGGCAGTGGAACCAGTATTTATCCCTAATGCATAAATGGGCTTTGAGGATCCATTCCCTATGGAGGAATATTCTCTCAGCCTAGATACATAGAGGCGGGCATAGATCATGCCCTAAATGATGTGACAGACTTTGTTGATACCCCATGGGAGGCTTTACCTTCCCTGAAGAGTGTATGGGGTTGGAATAATGAAAGAAATGGGACAATAGGTAAAGAAAGAACTGGGATTGTTTCAATTTAAATAAAAAATAATAAAAATATTAGCATGGGATTCTAAGTAAGGTGACCCAGTTCAAGAAAGATACACATAGTATATATTTGGACATTATCTATTATCAAAGGATATCCTTGACAAAATCCACAGACCCGCAATGACTAAGTAACATAGAGGGACCAAGGGAGAATGCAGGAATCTCCCTGTGAAAGGGAAATAGAACAAATTGTGTAGATGGACTTTGGGGTCTGAGGATGGGAAAAGAGGGTATGGGAGTGATGGAGGGTGAGATTACTGGGAGAATGGAAGATGGCTGGAATTGGCTGGTTTGAGGGGTCAATGTAGAAACATGATGCAGTAAAAACTCTCTGGACTATATGAAAGTGATCCTCAGAAATATCCTAGTAGTGAGGGATATGACGCCTAGCCTGGCTACCTTCTATAATCAGAAAACTTTCCTAACAGTTGTATTGGGATATCAACCCAGACACAAAATGTTGATGTACAATTTGTACTTGTAAGAAGTATTTGGAGTAATTGCTGTACAGAACTTGGAATGGCCAAGTCACGATTGGATTGTCCCAACTTGAAGCTTAGGCCAATGGTGATAGAAGCCATGCCTGAAAATAATCGAATGGTCAGCAAGTAGAGGAAGGATAGTGGCAAAAGATATTCTCTAATATTGTGCTATACTCAGATTCTGCTAGATTCATTGTCATCAAAGGTGTATCATCCAGCAGCTGATGGAAACAGACAAACACTAGGCGAAGCCAATGGAACCACACATAAAACAGTGAGGATGGATTGGAAGAATCAAAGAAGTCTAAATCTACAATGTCAAACCCCATGGGATTAACTAAGCAGGGCTCATTGATTAAAGTAAGGATGGTTTCATTTATGACAAGCATAAAAAGCTCCAAAGACTCATGCATTTAATAATTAATAAATGTATGACAGATGGGAATATGGAAGTAACACAGTGCTAGACATTATTGTTCATCTCATGTCATGTTATTAATATAAGCCAAAAGTAATTTTAATGGCCTTCATTAAATATTGGTTTAAGAAACAGAATTTATCTGAATAATGAACAGATATATGTTAGGAGAAATCTACTCATGAATTAATACTTTGGCTAGTTTGGGCTTATCATACTTGTTTCTAAGGAATACAAATAAAGATAATTATTTCAATCATTCACTGTCTATAGTCCTTGTGAAGTGCAAAGACATAACCACAAGTGGCAAGGGACAGTGAAGATGTAGAAATGATGGTGATGCACATTCAAATATTTATAAAGGTTGATTTACACCTGGAATTCCTGTATGATTGCCTCTATCACAAAAATAGTCAATTATGCTTGTGAAAATATATGAGATGATATCAGTGGAATACTTTGTAAGAGTAGAATATTAATTTTATCTTGAAGAAGGAATAGTTAACTGATACTTTGAAATGTTATCCTCAAATATATGCTATAAATATTGCCAAAAGGTGAATATGTGTTTTCTTCAAGGCAAATTGTATGATCATAACATTTTCCTCATAGTTTTAAAAAAAAGAAAAGTCCAATGCAAATTAGAAAGGGTCAGTCTGTATTCAGATCAACTGGAAATAGAGAAAATATTAATGTAAAAATCATGTGTAGGTTGTCAGAAAAGATGAAGACTTCCCTGATAAAATAAGGAAGACTCCAAGATATAAAAGTGTTACCTTGTAAAATTAAGGAAGGAAGTAATATCAAGTAAATAAATATACAATAGAGTGATGGGCATTTTCCAGGACATATGAAGGAAATTTTGATGGGTCATTATCGATTATAGGTAGTATGTCCTCAGTGAATATTGCAAAGTATGTAAACACACTGGGAAGCACATAATAGATTATGATCAGATGAAATATATTTATTTTTTCATCTTTTAAAGAAATCATAGTCATTCAAACTCTAATTCACACATAACATCTTTAGGGATATCTTTTCTGATGGTACAGAATTATAGGTGTATTAATAGGTCAGAAGATGGACAATAGACTACTGATCTGATTAAAGATATACATTAGCCAGGAGGTGATAGTGCGAGCCTTTAATTCCAGTACTCAGGAGGCAGAGGCAGGCAGATCTCTGTGAGTTCAAGGCCAGCATGGTCTATGGAAGGAGTGCTGGGACAGGCTCCAAAGCTGCACAAAGAAACACTGTCTTGAAAAACTAAAAAAATAAACAATAAAAGAGAGAAAGATATACATCAGTTTCCATATATGCATAATGTCTCGGATTTAGACTACTTTTCTGTTGACAAATAAATAGGCTAAAATCTTACAGGGCTATGGGTACAAGGTGAATTTTACCTTGTTTGATGGCTTTGGTCAAGGCAACTTAAAATTTGCATCTTATAAATGTACAGATCACAGTGGGACTGTACACTAGTGACAACCAGTATTTAACTAGTGAACCCCCTATAAATTGTACTGTTCTTCTTGGCAAAGTTAACTCACCAGGCATTAATGGGGCCTCCTACTTGACAAAGCTGTGGGTTTGTTTACTAAGCGACTGGTTGTTCTTATAACTTTCTTGGGTATCACTGCTATGCTTGCCTAATAAGAACAGCTGTGGATTCTTTCTAGAGACCTTTGGTAGTGTGTTTTATACTTATTACGAACACGTATAACTATGGATGGCCAGAAGTTGGCTTTCTGCTTAAGTAGTACAATATTGATGAGAAGACATAATACTAAGATGCTTTACATTACTTGTACTGACATAGTATTTTCAGTCACAAAGACTGATAACTTTAGATTTCAGAACTGATTCAAGACGGGCTTATTGCCATTAGAGACATTATCACTTTGCCCATAGAAACAAATACACAATGTGACTCTCCCAGGTGTTGTTAGACATATTTAAAGTCAGAGTTTGAAACAATTTTAGTCTGCATGTAACCCCAGTCTCAGTTCAAGGTCCAGCAGACTAAATGTTACTGTAAATTTTTGATTTCCAGTGTCATTTTTTTTGTCTAAAAACCCTCTGCAACTTAGAGTATTGCTCACTGTGACATTTCTACCCTGAGAGAAACTATGTGACTGAAACTTATGTTTTAAGTTTTAGTAGGGCCATATAAAACAATCTACGATTGTTCAGTGTTTGGCTGTGAGAGAAAGAGACAGCATAGAGGAGACAAAAGACAGAGAAAGAGAAGTAGGAGAGGCAGGGAGGGAGAGAGAGAGAGAGAGAGAGAGAGAGAGAGAGAGAGAGAGAGAGAGAGAGAGAGAAGACAAGTGGCAAGAGAAAGGGGTGGTGAAGCAGAGACTGAAGAATCAAGGATGAAAAGGCAACAGAAGCAGAAGGCAGACATATGTTGGAGATGGCAGAGATATGTGAGAGAAAGCTGCTCTGGGAGAGAGAAGTGTGAGAGTCGAAGAAGTATCAGAGAAATGTGAGAGAATGAAAGAGTGGGAGTGAGTATGAGAGGGAACTGTGTGCAAAAGCAGCTGTCATACAGATACTGTGCCTAGGAATTATGTAATGTGCTATATGGTGAAAATGTATGTAAATGAGATGTATAGCTATGACTGTGGAAATTTATAACTAACAGAATATAAAAATATCTAGAGGGCAGAAGAGAAATGTTTATATATAAAGAAAGATTGTCAAGAAAGAAAGACTATAGAAGAATGAAGTAAAGTCAAGGTTACCATCAGGAAAGTATGCTTGCTCCTTTTTTCTTAGATTATTAGTGGAAGTTGGGTACTTGTTTAATTTCATCTTAGATGGAAAAGTCTAGTAACCCTCAGATAAGAATCTTTCCCACTGCTCTGAGTCTTTCCTTCTTTAACCTGGAGTGAATCTGGGGATTGGGCATGAACTCCATGATCTGTGGTATGAATTTGCATGTTTTTATCATGATATTTTTATTTTTGTCTTACCCCAGGAAAACAACAAACAAAAACCCATGCCTATTATTTACTCTCTCTCTCTCTTTCTGTGTGTGTGTGTGTCTATAAATTTTTATAGTATATAATCTCTGTAATAGTTGTGAATGACATTTTAAATAACACTGGGTTCAGAGGAAACTCAAAGCATGAAAAATTTTAGGAAAAATACAGAAGGCAATAGCATTTTTTAAGAGTCTTCTTTTGTGAAAGTGACAAACTAAACAACTTTATTCATGAATGATAATAGGAAATATAAATGAAGTAAAATGATAAAATTGTGTCTTTATTGCAGGCATCATCCTGCAGTTAGTGATTTGAATATTTAGTAAATATGACTCCAGGGGGCATTAAATTGGTATTCCCAAATCCTGATGCAAGATTTAATAGCATGAAACTCCATCCCCATTAATGTCATTATCTTATACTTTGAATGCTCAGTTGTTCTTTGTGACTCACTACCTCAGCAGATCCTGAATCTTTTGGCCAGTTAATTTTGAAGATATGTTATAGATATAGAAAGATAACTAATGAATAATTTTTCAACACAAAGATTAAGCTATAGTAAACAATATGCAGAATTCTCTGTGGATACTTCAAGAAAACTACTAAAGCTGACATTATTTAAGGACACCTACTTGCTGTATGTACTTATAGAGTCCATAGTAGCAGTAAAGGTAAGTTAAATATGAATTCATTGTCTTGAATATATTTTATGTGATATAATATTCCTAGCTTTAATATTCCAATGATTTTAATTTTCAAATGAATAAAACCATCTGCTTTAATTTTATGGTTTATTTTCAAATGTAATCATAGTTGTATATATAAGAATCATTTATTTTTATTTAAGAGTATATTAGAATAGATATGTCTCATTAAACATATATGATTCCATTCCATTGATGATAGAATTATTATTTACACAAGTCAGTAAAGTCAAAACTTCCTTCTAAAAATTATCTGAGAAATTTACTCATTTTTCATATGCAGATCAAAATTAGATAAATGCCAAATTCTGTGCAATATATACTTAATATTGAGAAAATATTTCTACGTCATTTTGTTAAATTACTTTGTTGTTCAAATATCTGTAATACTTTATGTTTAGAAGTTGAAATCTTTTAAATTCTGAATCTGGTGAAATTTTAGAAAATAATGAACTTACAATGTATGAAGTTTCATTTCATTGGTACCATTAAATACAATAGAAATATGATTTTGGGGCTTTGCACAGCATTTTTAAACATTAAATATGTTACTGAAACTAGGCTTGATTGTGATTGAACACCATACCAGAATGCAAGTTTTATTTCCCAAGCATTTATGAGATTGGACCAATTGTCCTTCCAGGCCTGACTCTTGAGAGAACATGATTCATAGGATTTGTACCTAGGACACTAAACAGAATAAATATATAAAAATAATCATGCCCTTTGAGAAGCAAGAAAAAATATTAAAGACATTTGGAATGAAAAATGAATGTGTTGTATGTTAAGAGAAAAAATAATAAAATGTTGGTTTATCTAAATATTGATAATCATGGTTATTTATAAATAGGACACTACATAGATGTACTTTAATATAAAAGTACACCACTACCCTTATCATAGAACCTTCATCCAGTAGCTGATGGAAGCAAAAGCAGAGATTCACAAGTGAACACTGAGCCCAATTGCTGGAGTCCAGTTATAGAGGGAAAAGAATGATGACAAAGGGGTCAAAACCATGCTGAAGAAACCCACAGAAACATATGACCTGAGCAACTGGGAGTTCATGGACACCAGTCTGACAACTGGGGAATAAACATAAGACAATATCAGGCTCACTGAACTTGGGTGTCAACTGAGGGGCCTTTGCACTCTATGTGACCTCTGGCAATGGAACCATTATTTATCCTTAGTGCTCAAATAGGCTTTGGGATCTCAATGCCAATTGAGGGATACTCTCTCAGTGTGCATACAAAGGGGAAGGTCAAGGTCCAGTTCTAAGTAATGGGACAGACTTAATAATCTCTTATGGGAGGCCTCACCCTCCCTGAGGAGCAGATGGGGGGGTGTGATTGGGAGTTGGTGGGAGAATGTGAGGACAGGAAGGAGAAGGAACTAAGATTAATATGTAAAATAAGATAGTTTTTAATTTAATATGAATTAATTTTTTAAAAAGCAGATATATTATTTCAATCATAGATCACTAATTGAAGCAAGATTTGCATGATGTGCTCATGACCAGCCTTCCATTAGAAGTTATATGGTTATGTCAACTATGAACAGATGCTGACCAATGTGTAATACTGACAGCTGACAGGAAATCTTTGGCTTCTCTTTATTTATTCATCTGAGTTCCCTTGTACTCCTGATGAGTGACTAACAAAAGTTGATTGATGAGACTGATGTTCTTAAAGCAAGCATGAGCAAAAGGGCATCCCAGCAAATCCACAAAAAAAAAAAATCACAGCAAATACACAAAATTTTTAAAACACAATCTTGTTAAATATTGCTGTGAACTTTATTAATTTAAGGTGTATTATATTCAATAATATGAAACTTCATTATGCAACACATATATCCAGTTATTCATATTGCATATTATTTTGGTATGATTTAGTTATGTGCCACAGCAGAAAAGATTTCATCCTTTCAGGCTTTAATGTGTCAATTTTCAATAAGAAAGTCTATAGCTTCTGGTTTCTACAATTAGATTTTACTTTTTGTGGATTTTCTTATGTTGAAGATAGCCAGCTATATTGTAAGGCTACAGCAACATTAAGACTATTATGGATAAAGCAAGGAAAGGTAGGCAGATAGTGAATAAAATATATATGACCTCATATTCACGTAGACACATTTTTTTCTTATTTTACATATTGATCCCAGTTTGATCTCTGTTCCTCTCTCTCTCCCCAGCTTCAACTATCCCATGCTCCCCCATCCTCCAATACCATCCCCCACACTCAACGTGTAGGGTGATGCCTTACTGGAAGGGTCATCTAAATCTGTCAAGTCATTTGAAGTAGGAACTAGGCCCTCTCTCCTGCCTCTAGGTTAAGAGAGTATCCCTAAATGGGTAACTTGTTCCAAAAGTCCTTTGTGCACCAGGGATACATACTAGTACCACTGTCAGTGGTCCCTTAGACTGTCAAGGCCTTCCAACTAAGACCCATGTTTAGGAGGTCGGGGTCTGGCCAATGCTGGTTACCCAGCTATCAGTCTGGGGGCACATTAGTTCCTCCTTGTCCAGGTCAGCTGTCTCTGTGGATTTCTGTAGTCTGGTCCTGTCCTCACTCTATGCATTTGGATTCCAGTTTGGCTCAGTGTTTAGCTGTGGGTATCTGCTTCTGTTTTTATCAGCTACTATATGAGCACTCTATGATTATGGATAAGTAAGTCATCGATCTCCTTAATAGGGGAGGGCATTTATGCTAGCCTTTCCACTACTGCTCAAATTGTTAGTTGCAATTTGCCTTGTAGGTCTGAACATTTCTCTACAGTCAGTTTTCTCATGAAACCTATAATGGCTACCTCTTTAATGGTATCTATGTCTGTCTCTCTCCCCCCTCTTTCTCTTTCCTTTTGTCTATTACTCCCCTGACTCAATCGTCCTATTCCCATGTGCTTTCCTCTCCTCCCCTTTTCTTTCTCCTAGCACCCTCTCCATACACTGTCTCCCCCTGCATTCCCAATATGCTCAGGAGATCTTCTTCCTTTCCCATTCTATGAGAGACTTTGTATGAATCTTGTATTATCCTCCTTGTATCATAATTTCTCTGGCAGTGTGAATATAGATCCTTTGCTCTATGACTAAAATCCATATCTGAATGAGTACATACCATGTTCCTCTCTTTGAAACTGGGTTACCTCATTCAGGATGGTTTCTTCAAGTTCCATTCATTTTTCTGCAAATTTCAAGATTCCAATTTTTTTACTTTTCTGCAGAATACTATTCCATTGTATAAATGTGCCACATCTTCTTTATCCATTCTTCAGTTGAGGGGCATGTAAGTTGCTTCCAGGTTCTAGCTATTACAAATAATGTACCTACTAACAGAGTTGAACAATTGTCTTTGTAGCATGGATATGGAACATTTGGGTATATGCCTAAGAGTGGATTGCATGGTCCTGTGCTAGACTGATTCCCATTTTAATGAGAAACTGCCATACTGATCTCCAAAATGGCTATACAAATTTGCACTCCACCAGCAGTGGAGGAGTGCTTCCCTTTCTCCACATCCTCTCCAGCATAAGCTGTCAATGGTGTTAATAATTTTAGCCATTCTGGCAGGAGGAAGGTGGTATACAGAGTTTTTTTTTAATTTGAATTTCCCTGATAGATAAGGATGTTGAGCACTTTAAGTGTCTTTTAGCATTTCTGATTCCCCCTATTGAGAATTCTTTCTTCAGTTCTGTACCCCATTTCTTAATAGGGATATTTGGTGTTTTAGTGACTAGTTTGTTGAGTTCTTGGTATACTTTGGATATCAGCCCTCTGCCATATGTAGGATTGGTGAAGATATTTTCCCAGTCTATGGGATGCCATCTGTTCTTGTCAACTGTGTCCATTGCCTTACAGAAGCTTCTCAGTTTGAGGAGATCCCATTTATTAATTCTTGATCATAGTGTCTGTGCTACGGCAGTTATGTTCAGGAAGCAGTCTCCTGCACCAATTTGTTCAAGGAAACATTCCAATTTCTTTTCTAAGCTATTCAGGATGGCATGATTTTTGTTGAGGTCCTTGATGCATTTGGACTTGAGTTTTGTGCATTGAGATAGACATGGGTCTATCTGCAGTCTTCTACACACTATCATCCAGTTGTGCCAGCACCATTTGTTAAAGATACTTTCCTCATCCCATTGTTTTGTCAAAAATCAGGTGTTTGTAGGTGTGTGGGTTAATATCAGGATTTTTGATATGACTCCATTGGTCTAACTGTCTATTTCTGTGCCAATACCAGGCTGTTTTCAGAAGTGTAGCTCTATAGTAGACCTAGAAGTTGGTGAAGGTGATGCCTCCTGAAGTTCCTTTATTGTACAGGGTTGTTTTTGTTATCCTGGGTCTTTTGTTTTTCCATATAAAGTTGAATATTATTTTTTCAAGGTCAGCGAATAAATGTCCTTGGATTTTGACAAGGATTGCACTGAATTTGTAGCTTGCTTTTTGCAAGATTGCCATTTTTCCTACCTATCCAAGAGCATGGGAGACCTTTCTAATTTCTGGTACCTTCCTTAATTTCTTTCTTTTAAAGAAACAAAGGTCTTGATATGTAGGTCATTCACTTCCTTGTTAAATGTTACCCCAAATTACTTTATGTTGTTTGTGGCTATTGTAAAGGGTGATGTTTCTCTGATTTCTTTCTTAGTCCCTTTGTCATCTGTATATAATAGGGCTACTGATTTTTTTTTTTTTTTACTTTATCTTCTATCCTTCTAGTTTGCTGCATGTGTTTATCAGCTCTAGGTAGAATTTTTTAGGTCACTTATGTAAACTAACATATCATCTGCATATAGTAAAAGTTTAACTTCTTCCTTTCCAATTTGTATCTCGTTGAACTTCTTTTGTTGTCTTATTGCTTTAGCTAGAACTTCAAGTACAATATTGAGGAGATATGGAGAGAGAGGGCAGCCTTATATTGTTCCTGATTGTAGAGGAATCACCTTAAGCTTCTCTCCATTTAGTTGGCTATTGGTTTACAGTATATTGATTTTTATTATGTTTAGGTATGTTCCTGTTATACTTTATCTCTTCATGACCTTTATCATGAAAGTGTGTTGAATTTTGTCAATGTCTTTTTCAGCATCTAGTGTAATGATCATGTGGTTTTTCTTTTCCAGTTTATATGGTGGATCACATTTATTGATTTTCTTATGTTGAACCATCTCTGCAACCCAGAAATGAAGCCTACTTCATCATGGTGGATGACTTCTCTGATGGGTTCTTGGACTCTATTTGCAAGCATTTTATTGAGTATATTTGCATCAATGTTCATTCATGAGTTATATTTTTCTGTAGTTCAATTTCTTATTTGTATCTTTGTGTGCCTTGTATACCAAAGTAATTGTGGCCTTGTAAAAAGAGTTTTGTAATGAACCTCCTGCCTCTAATTTGTGGAAGAATATGAGGAGTGTTAGTATTAGCAATTCTTCGAGTTTTTCAGAGAAATTTGTGTGGGATGCTTTTGGTGACTGCCTCTATTTCATTAGGGGTTATAGTTCTATTTAAATTGCTTATCTGTTCTTGATTTAATTTTGGTAAGTGATAGTTATCCAGAAATTTGTGCATTTCAGGTCAAAGTATAACCTGAAAATTTTCTGGATTTCCTCAGTGTATATTATTATGTACCCCTTTTTGTTTCTGATTTTGTTAATTTGCATTTGGATAAAGGTTTTTCTATCTTGTTGATTTTCTCAAAAAACCAACTATTTGTTGCTTTGATTTTTTTTGTGATGTTTTCCTGGTTTCTTCTCTATTAATTTCAGCCCTTAAATTGATTATTTCCTGGCATCTACTCCTCTAGGGTGAGTTTCCTTTTCTTGTTCTAATGCTTTCAGTTGTGCTGTTAATTCACTAATGTGAGTATCCTGCATTTTCTTCATATGGGCACTGAGTGCAATGAACTTCCCTGGAAGCACTGATTTCAAGGTGTCCCGCAAGTTAGGGTATGTTGTGTCCTCAAACCCATTGAATTTCAGGAAGTTCTTAATTTGTTTCTTTATTTTTTTGTTTGACCCAGGTATGGTACATTTTGCACATTATTCAGTTTCCATGGGTTTGTAGGGTTTTGGTGATTTGTTTTCTTGTTGTATTCAAAATTAAAACATGGTGGCCTGATTAAATACAGGGGATTGTTCCATTTTTTGTATCTTGAGGTTTGTTATGTTGCCCAACATGTGGTCAAATTAAGAGAAGGTTCATTGTGGAGCAGAGAGGAAAGTATATTCTTTTGTTTTTGGTTGGAATGTTATATAGATATCTGCTAAACCGAATTGAGACATAACTTTTGCTAGTTCTTTTATTTCTTTGATACATTTATGTCTGGTGGTCCTGTCTAGCATTGAGAAAGGTGTATTGAAGTCTCCCACTAAGAGTGTGTGAGACTTTATGTAAGCTATGAGTTTTAGTAGTGATTCTTTTACAAAAGTGGGTGCCTTTTTATTTGGGGCATAGATGTTCAGAATTGATACTTTCTGCATGTGGATTTCTCCTGTGATGAATACAAAATGATGGATTTCATCTCTTTTGATTGATTTTGGTTTGAAGGCTAAGTTGTTAGATATTAGGATCGCCAAAACTGCTTGCTTCTTGTGTCCATTGGATTGAAGGATATTTTCTCAACCCTTTACCCTGAGGTAATGTCTGTGTTTGAAGCTTAGATGTATTTCTTGTATGCAACACAAGGATGGATTCTGCCTTCATATGTATTCTGGTAGCCTGTGTCTTTTATAGGCAAATGAAGACAATTAATGTTGAGGGAATGTAAGGACCATTGATTTTTTATGTTTGTTTGTTTTAGATTTGTTGAGGACCATTGTATTGTGAATATATTTGCCATGATTTACCCTTGGGTCTGGTTAAATGGGGTTATCTATTGCCTAAATCTTTGTGAGTATAGTTAAATTTCTTGGGTTGGACTTTTCTTTCCAGAAATTCCCATATTGCTGGATTTGTATATTCATATTGTCAAAATATGGCTTTGTAAATAAATATCATTTTTCTCAGACTATAGTGATTGAGAATTTTCCTGGGTATAGTAGATTGGGCTGGTATCTGTGGACTCTTAGTACTTGTAGAACATCTATCCATGTCCTTCTTGCCTTGAGAGTTTCCATGGAGAATCAGGTGTAATTTTGATAGGTTGCCTTTATATGTTACCTAATATTCTCTCTTCATTTTCTGAATTAGTTGTTTTGAATATAATGTGTCCAGGGGTCTTTTTTCTTCTGTCCAGTCTATTTGGTTTTCAGTATACTTATTGTTCTTTCATGGTCATATCATTCTTCAGATTGGGAAAGTTTACTTCAATGATTTTGTTGAATATGTTTTCTGAAGCTATGAGCTAGGCTTCTTCACCTTCTTCTATGTCTAATATTCTTAAGTTTGGCCTTTTTCACTGTGTCACACATTTGCTGGATGTTTTGTGTTAAGGATCTGTCGGACTTACGATGTTCATTTGTCGACAAATCTATTTCCTCCAGTTTATCTTCTGCACCTGAGATTCTCTCTTCCATCTCTTGTATCCTGTTGGTTATTCTTGTGTCTGTTGTTCCCAAGCATTTGGCCAGCGTTTCTTTTTCCAGCATTCTTTCAGTTTGTGATTTCTTTGTTGTCTCTAGTTCAGTTTTCAAGTCTTTAAGTGTTTCCTTCTCCTGTTTAATTGTTTTTTTCTTGGCTTTCCTTACTTTCTTTAAGAGATTCATTCATTTCTTCCAATGTTTTGTTTATTTTTTCTTCCATTTCTTTAAAGGATTTTCTCATATCATCTTTGAGGGCCTCTATCATTTTTATGAAGATATTTTTTAAGTTCTTCTCTTCTGCCTTATCTGGTTTGGTGTGTTCATGTCTAGTTGGTGTAGTGTCCCTAGATTCTGGTGTTGTCATGCTTGTCTTTCTATTTTTAAGTATTTTCTTTTTTAAGTATTGCCATCTTCCCATTGCTTCTGTCAATAGGTGCAGGTAGGTCTCTCTCTTTCTCTCTCTTTCTCTCATACTCCTCCAGTGGGCTTAGGTGGGTCAGAAGTTGATGTCTGTAGCTCTGGGTGGTCCAACCTCTCTAGGATGTCTTTCCTCAGGCAGGTGCCCTGCAATGGAGATCAAAGATCAGACAGGAGTAGACTCAGGGTGGTCCCAAGTGCATATGCTGGTTTCCAGCAGAGTCCTGGTGTTACAGCAGAGGCCCAGTGATGGGGGTCAAAGATCAGGCAGGCAGGGACTTGGGCTGCTCTGGCCCAGTGCTCAACCAGAGTAGTCTGGCAGTAGGCTAGGTAGGGCACAGGGTAGGGCGAAAGCAGGTTTTGTTGGTGGGGAGGATTGTGGATCAGAGTACTAGGAGTGTTCTTGCTGAGAACAGGATATATGGGGTGTTGTTCTTTAGTTACAGTCATAAGAATAAAAGCTAGAGAAAAGGTAGAAGTGAGGTAAGTGGTCCCTAGTGAGGGTCCCAAGTGAGTGGGGTCCTAAAGTAGAGAACTTTGGGGGAGAGCATAGCAGGTTGCATAACAGGTGGGGGTGACCTAGGAGGTGAGTCAGAGGGAATAACATGCCCAGCAGATAGAGCTTGAATGAGGAGTTTATTTAGAACGGGGAGTGAGGAAAAGGGAAGAGACATAGTGGCACCAGGAACAGAAGAGAAGAGAGGGGTAGAGAGAGGGGGAAGAGAAGAGTATTGGGGTAACTGGTAGCCAATTGTTAGCAGGAGAGAAAGATCAAAAGAGAAAGCAAAAGTCAGTGTAAGTGGGCAGGAGTCAGATTTTAAAAGTGTCCTTTAACCTGCCCGCAGACTAGTACTCATGGAACCTTGGGCTGACCAGAGTACTGCCTGAGTGCATTCTGCCAGGTGACATGGGCAGGCCAGCGTAATGCCTGAATCCTTACAGGGGCACAAGATTCAGCGCTAACCCAGGGAGTTCTCAGGGAAGGGTAAGGGGGGATTAGACCTGAACTGGTCCTAGACTCACCTCCAACAGAGGCCGGGAGATGAGGGTCAAAGTTCAGTTATGTGGGGACTCAGGGTGGTCCCACATGGATGTGTGGATCTCTGGTAGAGGCCTGGAACTCTGCCAGAGGCCAGGCACTGGGGATTTCCCACATAGACATAATTTTAATCTAGATAAAATTGAAAGTATAATTACTCAAAACCATGATGTATTCTATAGGGATGGCATTGGAACATTGTCATACTCACTACAGAGAATGCTGAATGAAGCTGAGTCCTTGTGCAAACATGGAGTGTACAACATGAATTATGCTGAAAAGTAAAACTATAATGTTGATATAAAACAGCACGAAATTAAAAGCCATGCTATGGACTGTGGAGTAAGTTTTTTCCTGATGGGGATGGAGTTCTGAGGGAGCACATGCCTAAAATGTATAAAGCTCTTGTTTGATGTACCTATCATAATCTTATCATTGTAGTTGTCCTTGTCATAATTGTTATTATCAAAACATGATGTGTGTCCTTGAAGTCACTAAGTGTCATTTGCAAGATATACAAATCATATATTATATGTTTGGTTGGAAATACACATAACATTGGTAACTTCTTTAGAAATAGCACGACAAGAATGTCACATTGTAGAGAGTAATGTATTAAATTGAGTCCACTTGGAAGAATGGAATATATTACATGAATTAGATATAAAGATTAATATTATAAGATTGAGAGAAAATATGCCAGGAATGGTACATTTTAAAACACAATTGCTTAACATGTATACTGGAGAATACACATTAGGAGAGTGAGATAATATCTTCAAATGCCCTTAAAATATCCCAAAGATATCTTGTTGTCCCATTTACAATTCTACTGTTCTGTGGCTATTTTAAATGTATATTTCAGGTCAGATTATTGATGTTTTGACTCCTGGATACAACAAGTGAGAGAAAGAGGGAAAAGAAGGGAGAAAGAGAGGAAGGAAGATCTAGCCTGATTTAGGCTTTTGAAAACGCATCTCCTAATCTTTTCAAACAGTTCATGAATTGGGGCCATTCACATTCAAACAAACACAGGGAGAGGGAAAGAAGACAGTAAATAACAGTATGTATGCTTGAAAAAAAAATCATACCATTATCTATTTATTCATGTATTCACAGACATATAAATATGTATGTACACACATATTGCAATTTGTTTTTCATTTTATTAAAATAATAAAACTTGGGAGTAAATATTAGGGAATAAACCTAGACAATCCAAGGAGTTATATAGACACAAGCAACTGTTACCTGATCTAAGCATTCCTTCAACCTCTCAGCTCCTCTCTCTTTCTCTCTTTTTTTTTTTTCCTCCTCCATATGTTCTTCTAGTGCCCTCTGAGCATTCCAGGAAATGCTATGGTCTATTCCAGCCAGATGAATCAGATAGATGTGGCCTCTGCCTGCCAAACTAAGATCAAACTCTATTGAATGGTGCATGTTATTCTATATATATATATTCCTCTTCTTAATTTGGTTTATGAATAAAACACGGTTTCGCTGACAGAGGCAGGAAGATAGGCAGAGTGGGGGGGGCGATTATCCAGTAAGCCAAAGTCGCCTGTAAATACTTAGATTTATAGAAATCAGTATATAATTATGGCAAAGCTAGCCAATAAGAAGCCCCAGATTTCTGCCAACAGTTTGAAAATTAATATAATTTCTTTGTGTGTTTATTTTTGGCAGAAGGGGAATAGGATCTGGCGGGACAAAAAAACTCCACAATAATATTGGTAGTCTTGGAGCAAAAAACACAAACAATTCTTCCCCCAATATACATATACTATTGAAATTGAGCAACATGGGTTAACAATGTTTCCTGCAAAATCCATAGACTAACTAGTAAGCAATAGCAGCTATGTGAGGCTCCCTTTTCAGTTTTTTTTTTTTATTATTATTTTTTTGTTTTTTTGGTCAAAGTTGTCTAAAAGACAACATAAAACTAATAGACTATTGCTGCTGGTTTAGTTGCCTCCATCGTGTAGAAAAGTGTTCCCTATTCCTGATGATACCATGTACTTTGTTTGAATATAGGACACAGAGGACACAAGCTGAAATAGATCTAACAAATCTCAATCCTGAGAACACTATTGCTGAACTCAACAGACACTATTAAAAAACATGGAATATTTCATAATCTAAATAAAGATCTATGAGTTGAACCACCTACACCATTCTTTTGATTCTAACTTCCAGCAAGTTGACATTTAAACCAGTCATAACAGTTCTTGAGATAAGTGTCATGCTTTGTAGTATGTTCTAATCCATCCAAAATTGAATCATTTGCCTTTGCTACTTTATAGTTCTCTAAATACTCTTCAAGAGTATCTTTGGAGGCTCCAAAATGGATTGCTTTCTGTCAGTGGATACCACACTTGCACAGCAAAACCAAGGCAGATTTGGTTGGTTTATGAACCATACTTTACAGATAATATGAATGAGTGGGCTTTCTGAAATCTAGCTCCTATTCACTCATAAGTGCTAGGCCATACTTTTCTAAGCAACATAAAAAATTTTGTACCTTAATATTGTTCTGAAATAATTAACATTAATCTTATATCAGACATGTATCATTTAATGATGTTAATCATTGTGTTAACCTAAAAATACAAGTTCAAGTATATGGCTGACTCTAATATTAGGGTCACTGAAAATGTATTTTTAAAGGATTTTTCTTTTTTTCCTTTTTTTTTTTTTTTTTTTTGAAGATGTTATTTCTCTGTGTGGCTTTGCACTATAGAATAGGCAGGACCCTAACTCATAGAAATCTATCTGGTGATGCCTCCAAACTTCTAGGATTAGGGGTATGCACTATAATTGCTTGGCTCTATTTTTTTAATTGCACAAGATTTCTATTGAATATTGAATATATTTACTTGGAGTTATAATATAGTACAAAGTTGCTACATTAGTATGTGTCTTAGTCACTGTTTATTGCTGTGAATAGATACCATGACAAAGTCAACTTTTAAGAAAGAAAATACTCAGTGGAGGCTTGCTTACCATTTTAGAGGTTTAGGTCATTATCATTATGACAAAGAACATGGCCTCATACACCCATCATTGGGGCAGTAGTTGAGAGCTATATCCTGATCATTTAGCAGAGAGAGTAAAACTAGATCTGGCATAGGCTTTTGAATTCTCAAGGTCCAGCCTAGTGACACACTTCCTCCAATGTCACCTCCACTCCAATAGGCCAAATCTTCTAATCCTTCTAATGCTTTGAAATAGTACCAGTTCTTGGTGACTAAGTATTCAAATATGTGAGCCTATGGTGGCATTCTCATATAACTACCACAATAAGTAAGAAAATAAATTATCAAGCATTAGTATGAAATGTTAGCAATATTTCCATAGACTTTATATATTTCCTAACATAAAATAAAGACTAACGGACATTATCTACTGGAAATCTAATATTAAAGCTGCTACTTTGCTGGCTAACATAAGAAATGGAAGTCATCTTTCTACCAGGGTTTGCAAAAGTAGTTCCTTATTGTATTGTGGAACAAAATACAGGAATAGAAAAGTGAACCTTGTTCTTTTTACAACTAGTGTGTAGAAAGACTTGGAATTAAATTACTCTGAACAAATTTTTCTTTTTTCATTCAAAGACATACTTGGTAAATATAACAAGCATGAACTCAAGTAGAATCAATTTATGTGCTCCATTACTTCTCCTCTTAACGCCAAAGGACCACTTAAAGTCAGGATGACATAAGCATGACAAGTTGTCAACATAATAGATTAAATCCTTTCAAGAAATCATCTTTTCAGATATTCCATAAAGTAAAGCCTTTTGTAAATAAGGTTTATATTGGGGAAAATTATATAATGGCTCTCGCCTGATTTCATTGTTAGAGACTCTCTCCTTCAGGGTTTTAAATATCTGGTCTGGAGCTCAGGGTATCTGGCAAGACATTAACTCATACACTGAAGAGCTAATTGGGTGAAGACTCAAGCAAAACATACCTAGGAAAAGGAAAATCTTTATACAACTAGTAAATTACTGTTTATTTATTTATTTATTTAGTTTTAGCAAGTTGTATAATTCTAGCTAGTTACAGTTTTATATCTAATGAAATATATGTAAAATTATAACTTTGAAGCAGATTTACCTGAGCATAATTGACTTACATGATGTCCCAAGTAAAATTTTTGTCAAAGCGTATACCATCACATAATGTAGTAACTGGTCTTTAGATACTCAAGAAGACTGAAAAGCCTTATCCATTATGAATTTTATCTAATAATTTTCATTAATAATTGAATTGGTATTTGTGTAAACATTGAAATAATGCAACATTTTAATAGGGAAAGGAAAACAAATGGGAGTTTATTCATTACTCACATAGTAGAGTGTCACACAGGAATGTAAATGGAAAGCCTTGGATTCTGACAACATATTTATATTAAATATATAATGATACTGAATGGAATGAAGCTATGGAAGTGTGTGTGTGTGTATAAAACTATGTTCCATTTCTATGAAGTTTAAGAAGGGGAAACATAACTGATAGTGATTGAAGAGAGGGGAAAATACTACATACACCTGGGAGTAGCAAAGGATATTAGAGAAAGTGCTCAGTAGTCACTGAGTTGATCCCATGTCATGATCTTGGAGGCATACATGCATGTTTATGTCCCCATATTGTCTGTTTGGGTGTAACCATCCAGCCATCATTAATTCCAAGCATCTAAGCAGTCACAAACACTTTCATTCACCCATCATTTAACTCAAAGAGAATTTCTGATTATGAGAGACACTGGTCTTGCTTAGGACCCCAGAATATATGCTGTTGTATGGGGGGGATTTTGTTGTACTCCTCACATGGAGAGTGGGTATATATTTGACTCTTTTACCTGATCCTGGGGCCCTTTTCTTCCTACTGAGAAGCTTTTTCACCTTGATATGAGGGTTTATATCTTTTCTTATTGCACCTTGTTATTTAACATTCAGTTGATATCACAGGAATGCCTGTTTTTTTTTTTTCCAGAAGGAAATGGTAAAAGAGTTTATTTAAAGGAGAGAGAAGGCAGGGTGTTTCTGGGAGGAGGCGTGGTTGGATGGTTATAGTCAGGATATATTGTATGAAAGCAGAATAAAGAAAACAGGATGAACATAGCATATGAAAGTTATTATAAATTCACATATTGAAACAAATCTGGATGCTATTTATTTATTTACTGATGTATTCTAATCAACAATAGTGAATCCTGTTTTGGGGTCTACAGCCACTCACCCTAGCTATGAATATTTATTATATTTATAGAACCATGTAAGTATATCATTCAGTGAAGTGATGTTTAAAGCCAATTCAAGAGAGCTTGGTTACCAGGTAACATTATTGTCAGTATTGTACTACTTGACACATCTCTTCTGAGACATAGCATTCACTGTTGAAGACAACCATTAATAACTTAATACTTTAGTAGGTACATTTTTACATTAAAAGATAATCTAATATTCTATAGTTTTAAATGCCAATTAATAAGACAAGCCTATTCAGTGTCACAACAACACATATACATTTACCTTATATTTTAATAATCATTTGAATCACACTTTGTTTTGGCCACTCTGTAGGGTAGCATATATTTACATGGAGTAACCATGTACATTAATTCATCTTGTGTTTATGTATCACATATTTTGAAAATTTTTTTTCATTAGTGAATACATGAAGAAATAAGTAAGTTAAAAGTACTTTATGATAGTTTAGAAAAAGCCATTTAGGCAGGTGGTGGTGGCTCATACCTTTAATTCCAGCATTCAGGAGGTAGAGGCAGGTGGAGCCAGTCTAGTCTACAAAGACAGAGAAGCCTTGTCTCAAAAAATTATAAATAAATATAAATAAAAAAAATGCATTTTGATATCTAAATTTTGAATGGAATGCATTGGATATAATGAATGGTGTGCTGGGTATATATTATTTTACTGCTTTCAGAATTTTATTGTCGTAACTGATATATATATATATATATATATATATATATATCAGTTCTTCATTTCATATACCTTATCTACATCTATATATATATATATCTATATCTGTCTATATCTATACACTCACAGTTTTAATGAGAAGTCTGAGATGAAAACTATATCATGGTAAATTTCTTCTTCTGAACCTTTTCCTAGATCTTATGAAGCTCTCTAATGCACTTTTCCATAGTAGGGGGTTAGATAAGACTAGACAGCTGTGAGAATAAGGAAAAGATACATTCTCAATGCCTTATCCTCATGACATATCCAAAAATAATTATTTGTACAGGACCTAATCTCAAGTGTTATTTCATTGAAGATATTTTGGGCTTCAATTTTGAATTTTTGGTGACATAGTACAATATATCACAATGGTTACTACAGAAACATGCTATATGGTTTTGGAGGGGTTTTCTCTTTTTGTCTTTGCTTTGGGTAGATATTTTTCTTCAATAATATCAGTGCTATTTCATTATCATATTTCAATTTTATTTGTTTTCTTCCTAAAGCAACAGTGTGTTCTACAGAAGGCATTGAACTCTTGCAGCAAATGAGTGAGAAGTTTTAGTTCTTCTAACTTTAACCTTATGGATTTACCAGAATAGAAAACAAATCGACAAACTGCAACAGATTTATTAATATGATAATAACTCTAAAACATACCACACGGTGCATGCTATGATTCTTTTTAAGTATAATGTGCTAAGTATTATTTATATTTAAAATAATTCTGATATTAAGTTATTTCATTTCTCTAGAACTTTCAGGAAATGTGTTAATTTAAAAATATACACATAAACACACTGAAATACAATTTAAAAATTAAATGAATTTTATCACATGCTTTTTCTCAGTAGAATATTTTTCCTGGAAACAGATTATATGGAAAATAATCATTAGTAAATGACACAGGGGACATCCCTTTTTTATACAGTATGATTAGTCCTTCAAAACAAATGTAAATGTCTAGACAGAAATTTTGTATCATGAAAAATGAAAGACCCAGAGACTGATATTGGGGTTTAAGCTTCAAGCTGAACATCAGAGAAGTAAAGCTTCCAAGCCAGTAAATCTTACCTCTACCCAGCTGAAGTCGCAAGCCTGTCTTGACAAATCCTCAGAGACAAAAGCTCTCAGTTCCTGTCTCCTGACTTCTATATTTTTCCCAACTGAGTCATATCACTCCTGTATCCATCTCCTAATGCTGGGATCAAAGACTTGGGATCCCAACTGCTAGGATCAAAGTCATGAACTCTGTCATTCTTTACACTTGTGTAGGTCAGGGTGATCTTGAACTGAGAGAGATACATCTGCCTGTCTCCTGAGTCCTGGGATTAGCTATGTGCCATCAGTTCCCAGCTTCTATGGCTAACTAGTATGGCTGGTGGAATTAAAGGTGTATATCACCATTGCCTGGTTCTATGACTGTGACTAGGTTTGAATTTTGATCTCAGTGGATTTATGAAATCTTTTGTTTTGTTTTGATTTTTGAGACAGGGTTTCTCTGTATTTCTTTGTGGCCTGTCCTGGAACTAGCTCTGTAGAACAGGGTGGATTCACACTCACAGATATTCATCTGCCTCTGCCTCCTGAGTGCTGGGATTAAAGGTTTCTGCCACCAATGACTGGCTTTTTAAATCTTAAAAAATATATCATGAGAATGTTTTTTTCTTAAGTGTTTGATTTTTTTTTCATTTCACATATCTTTCTCTTATTTCTATGTACTTTGTTTTTGAAGCAAAGATAAATGGAATTGTACCCTTTCTTTTTTTTTTTTAATTGAATTGGTTACTGTTATGTAGGAGGAACTAATTTTTCCATGTAGATTTTGAATCATTACAATTAGCTGAGAATGTTTATTAATTCTGACGGTTTAATTATGGAGTCCTTTGGTCTCATATAAAGGATAACATTGTCTGATATGGGATAAATTTTATTTTTTTGCAATATTAATCATATTATTTTAATTTTTTACTGTTACCATATCACTCATATTAAGACTTAAATAACTACATTAAATATGACTGTAATCAGGCACATTTCTGACTTTAGTGAAAACATTTATATTTTTTTAAAATAATTTACTATAACACACCTATAGTTTTGTTTTTTTTTTTTTTTTTTGTGAGTCTCCATTAAGATAATGTCTACTCGTTATATTCACAATAACTTTGGGGGTTTTATCATGAAAATAAGGACATCCAAGTTGAACAAAAGATTGTTGTACTCCACTAAAATGATCATGTTATTTTATCACGTAAACGGATTCAAGTGATAGATCACATATAGATGTATAACTATCCCTGCTTCATGGGAATGCAGTTTTTAGTCATTGTGAAAAATATATTCATGTGCCATTGGAATTTGGTGTGAATATTTAATTAATTTTATTTGAATTCAAAACAATCTTATTTTACATACCAATGCCAATTCCCTCTCCTATCCCTCATCCTCCCATTTCTCATCTACTCTTCAGGAAGGGCTTGGTCTCCTATTGAGGATCATTAAGTCTATCACATCATTTGGGGCTGGAACTAGACACTCTCCCCACCCATGTATCTAGGTTGAGAGAATATTCCTCCACAGGGAATGAGCTCACAAAGCCTACTCATACATTAGGGATAAGGTGTGGATCTACTTCCAGGGACCACATAGACTTTCCAGTCCCTACAACAGACACCCATGTCTGGAGGGCCTGGTTTAATCCTATGATATTTCCTCAGCCTTCAGTCTGGGTCTGTGAACTCCCCCTTGCTCAGTGTAGTTGTTTGTATGGGTTTCCCCAGCATGGTTTTCACCCCTTTGCTCCTCAATCCTCCTTCTCTATAACTGGATTCCAGGAGTGTGGCTCAGTGCTTAGCTGTGAATCTCTGCTTCTACTTCCATATGCTACTGGATGAGGGCTCTATAGTGTAGTAGATGAGAGTCTTGGAAATGATAGGCTGATGGATATTTGTTCTGGGAGAAATAATTTAAACCAGAAACAGATGGCAACCACAGGTTTGTGTTCCAAGGATGCCTCTGGTTTCTCTGTGTCTGACCAGGAAGCAAGAGAGTGAGCTGGGGTCCGGGACTCCAGACCTAGTCTCCCCTGGTTACTCCCACACCTATCCCCATGCCCCAATGTGTGTGATAAGTGTGGGTGTGGGTAAGGTGGATATCTCACTATAATTTTCCTTTTTGTCTAAAGAAAAGATTTAGGCTTGATAGAAAACTATACACAAGACAGACAATAAATAGCAAGTATCCTCTAGGAAAGGGGAAATTGAAAACATACAAACTTAAGATCTATTTCCAGTGAGATGACAAGAGCAAATGTCAAGAACTACATATCCAGTCCTAGGTTGAAGACATAACAGAGATTTAGAGTTGTCCTAAGCTGGAAAGCTTAAGTGCTGTACCTAATATTTCTGTCTAGGAAGAGAGAACAATAATTGTGGCAGTCTAATCCTTAACCTCATCACAGATCTGAGAAGGAAGATAACAATACTAGGATAGGTAGGAAATGCTGGCAAGCAGCTTACAAATGGTCCAGCAAACAAAGCAACAGTAGGCTACCTGGACAGTCACCTAAAGTCTCATAGCAACATTGGGGCAACCAGTTTTGGCTAAGGCCTAGAGTGTCTGACAGACTACTACAGAAGCAGGGAGGTACAAAGGCTGTCTTTCCATGACTTGGCAAGATTCAGCAGTCTTTTATTTTTTATCTTCTGCAAGTATAGTAGGACAGCATGTCCAAAGTCTGTGGTTGAGATGGGGCCAGTTCTTTGCCTAAGAAGTCATTAACCATGGATAGGATGGACTCCAGAACGTGTAACATCAGTGTCCAACATATTCTCAGGAAATGCTCAGTGCTGTCAGGAGCAATAGTGTCTCATATCAATGGAGTATTAATATTAAATCATTCAAATGCCATGTCTGTAAAGTGTTTAAAGATCTAACATCTATATCTCACTAATCTCATAAGTATAAGAAATATGGGTGGAGATAATCTGTAATGCTCAGGAATTTAGCTATACAAATAGTTGAAACTTCCCTAAGTAATCAGTGTGGACAATGATTTTTAAAATATATATATATATATATATATATATATATATATGTAAATATCTAAAAGAGTGGTAGAATTGAAATGTCTTGAACAGAGGTAGAACTTTATAGTGCACCATGATGAAGATATCCTAAATTATATCAATATACAAAATGTCTTGGACATATGTAAAAGCATACATAAATAGAACATGATAAAGATATGATGCACAAAACATTGTAAACAAAAATGATCTTACACAATATTACAATATATAATATACAAGTCATCCGAGAAAGTAATACAAACTTAATTTTATGTAAGTTACAACATATAAGTATCTATAACAATGTTAGCTATATATTACTAATAATTACTAAGATAATTCACAAGAAAATAAATTAATCTACCTATATCCCATATAAATCATACCTTTCATAACCTTACCCTATACTTATCTAAAAGAGATATCCAAGTCTGAGGATTACCTTCCATATCTAACCCTAAGTAACTAAAACCAACTGTATGCACATAAATATTATACCTTAATGCCAACAGTAGGGAAAGGGGCTGTCATTTTCTCAAGATTATTTCTTGCTAAAATAGGATGACAATGACTACATGGGATGCTGTAAGACAAACATAAGGTAACAAAATCTCTCCGGGGACTAGCTGTAAAATTTGTAGCTAGTCCCTGAGTAGCAAGCAGGAAATGCTTGACTGAAGTTCTTATCTGAAATTCTGGCTGGGGTGTAAAAAGAAGGTGTACCATTTTAGCTATCTAGTCTGGAGTTGTCTAGAGCAGTATAGTCACAAACCAGTTTTCGGTTAATGTTTGTAGTCCACATGAATCAGGTAGAATCAAGAGGAATCAATGAAGTGGGGCCCCATCTTCTTTCCTGGGAGTTCAAAGATTGCAGTTAGGAATTGTTATTGTTCCTTGTGGAAAACTGAAACATTAATATCAACCTAAAAATTTCAACTTCTATAGGTATGCATATTGGAAAAGGCAACATTTAAGTATGAAAACAAGTATGAGGAAAATTAGGATTTCAAAGAAATAACTGAGTTCAGATAAACGACAACCCCCAGATTTTGTTTTCTTCTGTCTTACAACAATTGGCTTCTCAATATAAGATAAGGCAGAAACTCTGAATTTAATTTTAACAACATGCTTGAATTTAAAGGAGGAAAGCCAAATTCAGCTCCAAAGCCAGCATTAATTTGCATGAATTTGGACTAAAGTAGTACTTGAGAGTAAAAAGAAATAGATTTTTTTAAATAGAAATAGTTCACTAGAATTAAATATTGGTACTATTCATCAGATTCCCCTTTGTTAGAAGGTTCTTTCTAGAAAACAATCTTCTCTTCTGTAGGTCTCTACCTATTCAGAGTCTTATGGGTGTTTGAAGATAGGTGCTGTTTTCCTGCAAATGCAAGAACAGAACATTTTCCCTACCTTTGAGTGGTCTTCACACAACTCATGACAAATACTTTGGTGGATGACTTGTCATTTCTCCTCATTAAGAGGTTTCTCTTGTTCAACTCAGATCTGGATCAACTTAGATGTTATCTACAAATTTTCTTCTCCTGTAGATACAGAGGCAAAAACTCTACCCCAACATAGCACATATCCTGGTTTCCATACTGATGTTATATCCTTGAAGTACACTGGCTTGTTTAGTTCAGAATTTTGTTTTTAATTGTTTAGTCTCTTTCTGTGGCTGTTTTCCTTTTCTCATTATCATTAAGAAAGTTTATTGTTGATAAAAAATTATGTAATCCTTGTTTGGGTGTCTTGGTTCCCCCTGCCTGTGTATATAGAGTACTTCTGTTAAAATACAATTAGATCTCACAACTACTTCTTGTCATGTAGGATTGTGTGGAGTAACAGTTATGTGCTTTATGTTATTCAAATACTGGTTTCAATTTGCTGGAGACATATGCTGGAGCATTGTCAGATTTTATTTGTACAGATATGCCCATAATGGCCATTACCTCTAACAGGTGTGTGACAACAGAATCAGCCTTTTCAGAGCTCAGAGCAGTGGCTGAAAATGTGATTATAGCATGGTGTATATATTGTAATTTTCCAAATTCTGCAAAGTGAAAACATCCATTTACCAGATTTCATTCCTATTTATACCTTTAGGGTTATTGCCTGGTGATAGGGGATTTTGGTTATGGAATGAACAAGTAGAACATTTTCTTACTATTTCCTTAGCTTGTTGCCAAGTGATAGAAAAATCCTTTTTAAAACCATAACTGTTCTGTTCTTCAACTTAAATTTTGGAGTCAAAGCGTTTTTTTTTTTTTTTAATTTATTATTTTACATGTCGATCCCAGTTCCCTCTCCCCCCTCCCTCCCTCCCCTCCAGCCCTCAAAAAAAAAAAGAAAAAAAAACATAACTGTTCACATGGTGTTTTTAATGAAACTCCAAGGCCTCTATCACACTTCCTATTAATAATTGATTAATTTCATTGTTGTTTTGTGCTAGTAGACCTGGTAGATCCACATGTTTCTTGTAATTATATAAACAAAGAAGTCATTTTGAAACATCAGGAATAAATTCTGCAGTCTCAATACGTAAGACTACACTCTACAAATGGAGAATTGGTAACTATTTTGGCAGGTTGCATAAAATCTCTAAGTACCATGAGAATGGTGTATAATTCTGACTTTTGAACAGAATCATAAGGGCTTTGAACTACTTTTCTTATTTTTCATTATTTATATCCTGTCTCACCTCATCTGTTTGCATCAGTGTAGAATTTAGGGGCTCCATAGACTGATATTTTACTTACCATGAGTGGATGGATCCAAATCGTGTTCTTTATGAATTTGATTCTCTCAGTTTTGGGATAATTGTTGCTAATCATTCCCAAAATGTTACTACAAACTCTCTGCCAATAGCCATTAGCTTTCCATAAGGAGAAAATGTCTTCATTTTTTCATGGTACTATAATATCTGCTAGGTCCCTTTATGTCACTCAACAATGTCTTAATTTAACATTTATAATCAAATCAGAGATCTTTTCTATGTATGAGTTTAGTTTTTTATTCTGTTTATGTGGTAGAAATATCTATTCTATTATGTTGTGTTCCCTCTGCATTAAAATCCCTGAAGGATATCCTCTAGATGGTAATATAACCAGAATACAGTCTAGTTTTGGATACACATGGTCCACATGTGCTTCTAGTATCCTCTTTCTACACATTCTAATTTCTTTTCAGCTTCAGCTGATAGTATTTGTGGACTATTCAAGTCCCTGTCCCCTTTTATGACCATTTTCAAGTTTTTCAAATGATGCCCTACTACTGCAATAATGGTCTGTAGTTGAGAAATCTCTCCTAGTAATTTTTGAAGAACATTAAGTGTGTGGTAACAATCTCTCCTGATCTGTATTTTTTGTGGTCTAATTTTCTGTAGACCTATTTTATATCCTAAGTAACTAATAGAAACTCCTCTTTGTTTTTTTTTTTTTTTTTTTTTTTTTTTTTGGTGGGAAATTTGTAATCCCCAGTGAGGTAAAACTTTCTTTACTTTCTCAAACATTTTTTTCTAATATTTCTACTTTACAATCAGCCAACAATATGTCATCCATGTAATGGTAAATTTTGGATTGTGAAAACTGTTTATGAATCATTTCCTAAGGTTTTTGCACAAAATATTGGCACAGGTTTGGGGTATTTATCATTCCCTGTGACAAAACCATCCATTGATATCTCTTGACCAGCTGAGAATTATTGTAATTAGGTATCATGAAGGCAAATTTTTTTCTTTATGTTTTTCTTGTAAAGGTATAGTGAAGAAGCAATCTTTTAAATCAATAACTATATTAGCTCATTCTTTAGGTATTAGCAAAGGCAAGGGCGTTACAGATTGTAGAGAGCCCATTTACAGTATTACTTTATTGATGGCTCTCAGGTCTGTAAGCATAATCCATTTTCCAGATTTCTTTTTGATAATAAATATATGATAATTCCAAGGGCTGGTAGATTCTTCAATATGTCCAGAATTTAGCTGCTCCTGAACTAGCTTTTCTAAAGTCTTTGTCTTCTTAGAGGTCATAGGCCATTCCCTACCCACACAGGTTCATCTGTTAGCCATTTTAAGGGCAGGGCTTTTGGTTCCACTGTTAGTTTGTCACTTGTATTCTGTCTTTATACTGTCTGGATATTTGGTGTCTATGTTCTATAGTATGTTACAATATATTTTCTACAACCATGAGTTAGTTTATGGTTTATATTGAATACTGGAGGAATGTTAATCAGTGTATTCCATTGCTGCAATAGATCAAGACCCCATAATTTTATTGCTATATCAGCCACATATTGTCTCAACCTTCCTCTTTGTCCTTCTGGTCCTATATATCCAACCCATCTTGTGCTCTGTTTTACTGGAGTTCCAATCACTAAAAATTAGACATTTACCTTTCCTAGGGACCATAATGGAGGCCAAGAATTTTGAGTAATAATTGTTATTACCTTAGTCACCTTAATCAAGGACCCCCTTAGTCGACCAGTTATTTATTTGTACCCAAAGTTTAACCCTTTGATCATTGATAGTAGTTTGCTAAAATATACATTTTTTTGTTTCCACCTTTCATATTTGATTCAGCTTCCATTGTTAATCTCTCATTCAGTGTGGTATGATTTTTTTTTACAATAGGCACTAGATTTTTAATCGTTCTGGGGTAGACTGTTTTCTGCAGTGACTGAGAATGTCTGGACCACCTATGACATGGGGACCTTTGAGAGGACCCCAAGGAGTTTCTTTATAGTATAGTGTTTCCTTGCTTGTCTCTGGTTGATCTATATTCATTGGTCTGGTGTCAGCCTTTGCCATATCTTCTACATAATCCAGAAGGCTGAGACCTTCTGTTTTATTTACTCTTGGAAGTAGTGTTATTTCTAGGAATTCTTTGCCCATAATTTATTCTTAGATGTCTCTTTCTTCCACAATTAAAACATCAAGTACTTTGATGTCTTTTCAAACCTTTAGAAATCACTTTTCCTACCCAAGTTTCCCTGTTTGTCCTATCATTTCAAGCAGGGCCTATGCCCTCTGCTGTGTGACTAGAATATGAGAATATCTCTCTATCTGGAATGAGCTCCCAAACTTTGTTCCTACACTAATGGTAAGTACTGATCCACTACCAGAGGCCACATAGACTGCCTAGTCCTCTTAAGTACCACATTCAGGGGATCTGGGTTTGCCTTATGCTGATTCCCCAGCTAACAGACTAAGATCTATGAGCTCCCCCCGATTCAGATCAGCTGTTTTTGTGGGTTTCTCCAGCATGGTATTGACCCCTTTTCTCATCATTTCTCCCTCTCTGCAACTGGATTCCAGGAATTCAGCCCAGTATTTAGCTGTGGGGATCTGCATCTTATTCCATCAGCTACTGGATGAGAGGTCTAAGATGGCATAAAGATAGTCATCAAACTCTTTATTGGGGAAGGGCATTTAAAGTAGCCTCTCCACTATTACTTAGATTCTTAGTTGGGATCATCCTTGGGGATCTCTGTAGATTTACATAATACCAGATTTGGCTCCCTCTATTAAGTTATCTCTTTCCTTGTTCTCCAACTCTGATCTTCCCCTAACTCAACCTTCCTGATCATTCATGATCTCTTCCCAACTCCCCTTGCCCCCTCCTCATTCTCCTACCCCCATCCTTCCAATTCCTGGGTGCTCCCAAATTGTCTGGAGCTCATTTCACTTTTCCCTTCTCTGGGAGACCATAAATATCTCTCTTAAGGTCCTTCTTGTTTCAAAGCTTGTCTGGAGGTTTGGATTATTAGCTGGTATTTCTTTGCTCTAGTCTAATATCCACTTGTGAGTCAGTACATAACATGGTTTTATTTCTCTGTCTTGGTTACCTCAGTCAAGATGGTAGATCCTGGGTCCATTCATTTCCCTTCAAAATTTAAGATTTCTTTGATTTTTTTCCTCTGAGCAATACTCCATCGTGTAAATTTACCATATGTTTTCATTCACTCTTAAGTTGAGGGGCTTCAGGTTGCTTCCTGGTTCTGACTATTACAAATAATGGTGCTATGAACATAGCTGAACAGACACCCCTTGTGGTATGAATATGTATCCTTTTGGTATGTTCTCGAGGTGGCATTACTGGATCTTGAGGTACACTAAATCCCATTTTCCTGATTTCCAAAATGGCTGCACAAGTTTGCACTCTCCCCAGCAATGTAGTAGC
This sequence comes from Phodopus roborovskii, assembly GCF_943737965.1. Lineage (NCBI taxonomy): Eukaryota > Metazoa > Chordata > Mammalia > Rodentia > Cricetidae > Phodopus > Phodopus roborovskii. Next base: position 612,188 of record NW_026126437.1, read on the forward strand.
TTTGCCTTTCTTTACATCCTCTCCAGCAGAAACTCTCACTGATGGTTTTGATTTTAGCCATTCTGACAGGTGTAAGATTGCATGTTGGAGACCTTTCAAATGGCATTTCCCTAATGACTTGGATGTTGAGCAATTTCTTAAGTGCCTTTGGCCATTTGGGATATATCTATTGAGAATTTTGTATTTGTATTTGGTGTTGTATTGTCTAGAATATTGAGATCTTTGTATATTTTGGAGATTAGTTCTTTGTCAGATATAGGATTGTTCAAGATCTTTTCCCATTCTGTAGGCTGCTGATTTGCCTTGTTGACTATGTCCTTTGCCTAACAGATGCTTCTCAGTTTCAGGAGGTCCCATTAATTGTTGGTGACAGGATCTGTGCTACTAGAGTTAGATTTAGGAAGTAGTTTCCTATGCCAACTAACTCAAGGGTAATTATTAATTTCTCTTCTACATGGCTTAGTGTGGCTGAAGATATGTTAGCCTTTGATCCATTCAGACTAAGATTTGTGCCTGGCCATAGATGTGGATACATGTGCAGCCTTCTCCATGTCAGCATCCACTTATGGAAAAACCATTTGTTGAAGATGCTTTCTTTTTTCCATGGTAATATTTTAGCTTCTTTGTCAAAATCAGGTGCTCATAAGTGTGGGGATTAATATCAGTATACATGTCAGAGATGCTGATACCTCAGGAAGTTCCTTTATGCTACATGTTGTTTTGCCTAACTTGTTTGTTTTTCCATATAAAGTTACATATTGTTCTTTCAAGGACTCTAAAGCATTTTGCTGGTATTTTCATGGGGATTGCATTGAATCTATAGATTGGTTTTGGTAAGATTATGTTACAAGTTGGTTTTCCCTGCTAATTGTCTGGTCCCATTACCATGCCTGCCCCAAATAACACACAGAGACCCTGTATTAGGCATAATGCTTTTGGCCAGTTACTAGTTCCTTATTGGCTAACTCTGTCTTAAATATTAACCCCTTTCTATTAATCTAAGTACTTCCACATTGTCTTATCTTACCGAAAGAGATTCCGGTGTTCTGCTCTCTCCGTCTTCCATCTTGACTCCTCCCTACTACTTCTTTGAATCCTCTATGTTTCCGTGTCCTGCCTATATTGCTTTCCTGTTAGCCAATAGTGCTTTATTCATTAACCAGTATGAGAAACATATTTACAGATTATCTTTTTTACTTTGTTGCTCTTACCTATCCAAGAGCATAAGAAATCTTCTCATTTCTGATATCTTCTTTAGCTTGTTTTTTAAAGACTTAAATTTCTTGCCACAGGTCTTTCACTTGTTTGGTAGATTTATGTAAAGATAGTTTATGTTGCTTTTGGCTATTGTGAAGAGTGATATTTCTCTGATTTCTTTCTCAGCCTCATTATCATCTGTTTATAGAGAAGTTAATTTTTTTAAGTTAATCTTGTATCCTGACACTTTACTGAAGGTGTTTATTATTATATGAGTTCCCTGGTAGAGTTTTTCAGGTCACTTATGTAAACTGTCATATCATCTGCAAATAGGGAATGTATGACTTCTTCCTTTCCAATTTGTATACCCTTGATCTACATTTCTTGTCTTATTGCTCATCAAATATTGATGAGATATGGAGAGAGTGGACAGCCTTGTCATGTAACTGGTTCTAGTTTGAGGTTGGCTGTGGCTCCTTTGCCATTTTTATCATCATTTAAATTATGTTCCAATATTTGTTATTTTTTTATTTACAGATTTTGTGTTTTGCTTGTTATATTATTTCTCAGGCCCAGAGGTGTATTACTTAGTTATTTCCTTGAAGTCCATTGATTTTGTGTTATAGGTTTGTTTAGGTAAGAGAATCTGTCCTCCTAGCTTCATTTATGTCATATACCACAGGTTTTGCTGTATTTTATTTGCATCTTTTGTAGGAATTTTAAAATTCATGCTCCCTTTATTTCATTGGTAAAACCCATTCAGCATCCAGAAGTCTATTTTGTAATCTCATTAGTTTGTGTAATTTTTGCAGGTTATCTTCCTGTTTATTTTGGTTTAGTCTAGTATGTTCAAATAAAACAAAAATATTTCCATTGTATTGTATTTCTTATGTATTAATGTAGTGCTTGTTTGGAGTTTCTCAAACAGAAGGGCAGATACTTTTATACCCTAGACTGGAGACTTATGTTCAGTGAAGTACACACTCTTCAATTGATCATGTAGCTTCATGACAGACATATTAAATTGATATTAAGACTCAATAATATCTGTGATACTAATACCGCAGGGCTCCTACCCAAAAAATGCTGTTGGTTAGAGGTAGAACTACTGTTTCTATGATACATGGGTCAGAACAGTAAAGGAAGAGCTTTACAAGTGCTTCTGAATTATAGAGGATATTATCAGAAGCCTCACATGCTCTTCATGCAGTTATAGAATTTGGTATTCACTGTGCTTAGATTTGGTGATTGTTTTCCATAGGCTCTGATTCTTCCATTTTGGAATATGAAATTTTGCTCTGTGACATTTTATCATGGAAATCTGAAACTTGTTTTTGTACTGCATGGGAACTTTCAGATAAGAGTTTCTTTCTTTGAATTTCAAAGTGTTTGATTGTTAAAGGTCATGACGACTTTTAAACCAGAACTGATTTATATTATGAGATAAATCTCACACTTAGAAGTACAAGGAGTCTAAGGCTGTAGGTGAAAATTGATGTACTTGTGTATCATGTTGATAAATTGTGGAGTTGTGATGGTATTATTTGTCACTATGAAAGAACCTAGAATCCCTTTGGAGATTGATCTGCAGCAGGCTTTGGGAATTTATCTTGATTATGCTAAAGTGATGTGGAAAAACCCATGTTAAGAGTGAGTGACAACATTTATTGGTTAAGTCTTATACTAAATAAATATGAGAACACAAGCATTGATTGTTCTCTGCTTCAATTCATTTTACTTTATTATATTCTCTGAGAGAGAGAAGCAGATAAAGACAGATATTTTCCTGCATGCATATATGTGCCCCATGTATGTGCCTGTTGTCTTCAGAAATTAAAGAGGTCATTGGCTCCCCCAAGAGTGTGGTTTCAAATTATTATGAAAATACATATATGAAAACAGCAATATTACCAGAAATACTCTACATGGTCAAGGCAATTTCATAAAAACTGTAATAAAATTCTACAAGAAACAGGAAAATTATTCTTATAATTCATATAGATGGACCAATATTCCCCAAAACTTAGTTATTCATGACAACAAAATAAAAAGAATGTTGGAGACATCACTTCCTAAGTCCACTTGTACCACACAGGCATAGCATAAAACGGCATGGTACTAGTATAAAATTGGTATAAGGTTATATGAAATATAAGAAGGATATACCTTGAACCCATAATAACCATGCAAAATTGAAAAAATTGCCAGAAACACACAGTGATAAAAGACATTTTCTTCAACATATACTTTCTGGAAAACAGGAAAACCAAAAGTAAATATGGATTTAATACTTTATACAGAGGTAAATTAAACAGATGTCGTAGACCCTAACATGAGAAATAAAACTCTGCAACAGCTACAGCCATGGCCAGGAATCCAGTTCAAGACAAATACATATCAAAATGCCTTCTGAAAAAGATTCTGATACCTCAAGGACTAACAAGAAATGAGTTACAGATTGCAGCTATAAAAGATTCAAACTACATGGCATATTGTAAACAAATTGTTCTCATGGAAATACTTGGTATCTAAACTGTATGTGTACAAACATGAACTTCATTTGGATTTTCAGCAAATTATATTTTATAATTCAAACCATTAATTAATTACCCATTGACTGAAAATGAAGGTCAATAATTGATTTAAAGGTGGTTTGCTAAGTTTCATGTGATTCCTGCCACAATCAGCAAAATCTGAGCAAAATGTCTCAAGATAATAGATTACAAAATCAAGAGTCAGAGAATAGCAAAACATGAACATTCTATATGCCAGTGTTGCCTTCAACTAACCTTTAGGTTTCTACATTTGAAACTACTTTTTTTCTGCTCTTTAGCCATTAACATTGTCAGTTAAATATCGCACAGTATAAAAAAGTGCTTTACATTAAAAAAATTATATATTTTATTTAAAACATAATACTGAAAATAATTTGTAAATTTGGTAGATAAAATTAATTCTTCTGTTTTCTCTCTATAGTTATTTTGAATTTTATTACTAAGAAATGTTACTGTTAAGAAAATAACCATATGCCAAAATCAGACCAATGCAAGAACTTTACAACTCATTAAATTTTTTATATCATTAGTAAAACTACCATTCCAATGAAGCTGTGAACTTTCTCACTGGATTCTATACTTTTATTAACAAATATATATCTCAAGGGCATGCTGTATGTCCAGGAGTAATTGGCCAATAAAAAATGTGTACCAAAAAGTTTTTTTGTTTGTAAGTTTTGTTTAGTTGTTGTAATTTTTAATTTGCTTTGTTCATTTTTAAATTTTTTGCTTTTGCTTTTTTGAAAGGGAGACTTGAGGGGAGAGTATGAAACTGAGTGTGTAGGGATTTGAGAAGTTCTGTGAACAGTTGAAGTAGATGAAAATTTGTGAACAAAATGCAAAACATGAGAAAAATAAAAGGCATTATATTTAAAAAAAATTGACTTAGGTTAGCAACATTCACATATTCCCACACTCTATAACGTGTTGGAAATCATGGCAGATTTACAAAGAGAAAACAATTAGCTATATGTCATTCCATGTCCTTTGTCTTTTAAAAACTACAGAATGATATAACAGTGTGTGACTCATGCGCAGGGAGACAAGCGGAGGGTGATAAGTTTTGAGTCTGCATGGGTATGGGTACATGGTCTTCTGAAAGAGCTGCAAGTGTTTTTCACTTCCATGTTTTCTTCCAGCCCCAGTGTTCTAATGCAGTATTTCATTTTACAATTCAAAAGCTCTCAACTCAATGAAAAATAAGCTATGAACAAGCACTATAACTTTGTTATTTCATGACATCACTAAAATAACTTCTGAAGTTTCTCAAATTAACTTCTGAACACTTGTGCTTTTTGTTACGTTGTACTTAACACCATTTCTATTTGTACTTTGTTTTTTCTCTTTATCCTTGCCATAACTTCAATAACTTTATTTGACATTTTTCAAAAGGGAATCTTTTGATCAGGATTTGAAGTGTCTTTAGATAATTATTCACAGGGATGAAAGATTTTATCCTCAACAAATAATAACTGTGAAGCAGTTTTTATTACATTTAATAGAGAGCTAAGTTTAGTCCCATCCTTTTCTTCTGTGTATCCTTCTATGATTTTACTAAAACAAAACTTTGAGAATACTGTTTCCAGTTGTTTTACTAAAGAAGCCAACTTCTTGCAGGCACTCACTCTTCATCATGAAAATCAAAAGCCCTTGCTCCATCCTTTTCATGAATGAATACTCACATAGTAGCTAGTTCACTGGCAAAGATGAAATCTCCTCTTTGTGGTCTCTGCTAGGTAAAGCTTCAGTTTTTTTTTTTTGTTGTTTTGTTTTTGTTTTCTTAATTTATCTATGTTCCACCTTCCTAAACATTACTGCTATAAAATTGTCTTGCTGTGTATGCATTAAATATATTGTCCTATGTCCATGTCATAATTTTCACAGGTGACAAAAAACTGAATATGTGCCTCATTACTCAATTTCCACATAAATATTAATTATTGCATTTCATTTTGCTATGGATATATAGTACAAATGCACAAATTTGATGTAAATAGGTGAAGATAATGTTTCCAATAAAATTTCAGAACATTTTAGTAAATATTACAAAGCTTGATATCATTATTCACCTATTAAATACTAATTAAGGTGACAACTTTATTGTTTTAAAACTCATGTGTTTCTGAGATATAGCTGTCATGGGGAGGTTTCCCAGTGGAAAGAAGGTATTGAATGTGGATTATTTCTGTATAAGATTAGGACCTTTTCTCTGCACTTAACATATCTTTTATAGCATTTATCTCTTATCACTTCCCTTTTTTCACTTATACATTAAATATCGGTAAGTCTAAATGGTTTGTTTTTAAACATACAGTTGTTTTCTTTTGAAATCGTGTGCATGTGGGTGTGTGTACACATTGTATTGTGCAAATACAAGTTTATAAGCATGGAGGCTAGATGTTAGTGTGGGTTTTCTTCTTCAATTGTAATAACATTATTTATTGAGACAAAGTCACTCACTGAAACAAGAGACAGTAGATTGAATGGAATAAATGGCAAATAAGAGCAAGGGACATTTTTATCTCTAACTCTCCTCAATTGGATAGTAGGCATGAACTTCTGAATCCAGCTTTTCGTATGGGCCACGAGACATGAGAATCTGAACTTAATTTCTCATAGTGGTACTCAAAATGCTTTACCCCTTGAGATATTTCTCACAAGCCTCTTTACTTGTTACTTTGGATATTTCATATATATATATATATATATATATATATATATATATATATATATCATTTGCTTTGTTGGTGCCATAGATTAGTTTATGTTTGAGAACTCTAAACAAACAAACAAAACAAAACAAATAACCCCGAGTCTCTCTAAATATCAATTTCCTTATTAATTAATCATCCTGCTGGGTGGTTTAGTTTTGTACCTGTCATGTGGGCCTACACATTTTATTTTTCAGAAATTTGACAATTAGGATATAATAGTCTATTGGTCTTTTGGAATTACCATAGTTTTTATTTCTGCTGTACCTTATTCTCTACATATATGCCCGTTATATCTTGGCTCCGTTGATGCTACATACAGAATCAAGAAATATATTAGAGATTTGAGTTTCTAAACAGTAAAAGAAGATAAATTTCCTGATGCAACATGGGTTTGCTGGTTGCACTGTGAATAATAAAACTTGAAGCAAAGCATGCTGCAGATAATAAGTGTTCAGTATTCTGAAACTGACTACAGAACACCAACAGAAGCATACTCTTTAGTATATACTGAATGTCTGAATTCTGCATCATTTTCTTTCTATTTTCTTCTGTCTCTAGTTTCTTAAATCAAAAGACGTATTCCTAAAATTTTCTAATGGCTTTTCCTACTTACAATTAGCTGACATGTTTGTACTTTTGGCAAAGGTAACAATCTGCTTGATACAGGGGGAAGTCATCGTCTATTATTGTTTCATATTTGAAATGTGTTTCAAAAGGACATATATCATAACTGTGCTCAAAGATAGACTCCAGATTTATGTGTCTGTAGCAAGTCTTTCTCTGTACTGCTAAATCATAAGTAACAACAGAATGACTTATTATTAATTATGTGAATATAGCCTATAGCTTAGGCTTTTCACACTAGCTCTTCTACCTTAAACTAACCCATTTATATTAATCTACATTTTCCCTAATGGATTTTTACCTCTCTTCCATCTTGTACTTCCTGTTTCCTTGCCATCTTCATCTCTTCTTCTCTCTCTCTCTTTGCGCTGAAGTTCCACCTAACCTCTTCCTGTGTAACTATAGGCAATTCAGCTCTGTCTTCAACCAACCAGAAGACAATCTGGCAAAGGTATCTTTTCACACTGGACAAAAAGATTATTTAGGAACAAATATCCTTAGTTCATGCAACTCATCTGCATAATAAAAAACTAAAAAAATAAACAGAAAGATAATGAAAAGTTTCCCCATTCCTCAGTTGAATATTATAACACAAATACCTGACACTGCCTCAGTGGACATGAACCAGAAGTTGGAAAGCTCATAGATGCCGGACAAAACCAAAAAAAAAAAAAAAAAAAAAAAAAACAAAAAGGAATATTTTGAATTAAGAATTAAATGTTTACTAATTATATTTTACTATACTGATAGATGAGTACCTAGACCAACTCTCATCAGACACTTCATTCAGTAACTAAAACGAGGAGATGTAGAAACCCAGATTCAAACAGATTCAAACATGAGGCAGAGCCACGGGAACCACGAAGAAGGGAAAGATAGGATTTCAGGAACCAGAGGGGTTAAAGACACCATGAAAACACTGGCCACAAAATCAACCAAATAGGGCTTGTAGGGGATCACAGAGACTAAAGTGAACTTCTATGGGTCTGACCCAGGTCCACTGCAAGTATGCTATGCTTATGTAGCTTGGTATTTTTATGGGACTCCTAGGGACTCCTAACAGTGGGAGTGAGAATGTCTCTGACTCTTATGCCTGTTCTTGGGACCTTTTTTCTCCTACTTCATTGCGTTGCATAGCCTTGATAAGAGGATTTATGCCTACTCTTACTGAAACTTAATGTGCCATCAACAGTTGATATCCCTGGCAAGCCTTCCATATATATATATATATATATATATATATATATATATATATATATACACACACACACACACACACACACACACACACACATATAATATATTGATATTTTGAAAATATTTTTGATGGTTACTATTAAAACAAATTAGGAAAAACTAGAAAAATGTTATTCACCAAATATGCTAGATATAGAGCAGAACTTTCCCAGGAATATCATGTTGAATAGTTAGCAGTCTGCTAGCCATTGCTGAAAACTAGAGTAGAAGATCTTACCCTCTGACTTGGCCACAGATCAGAAATTTAAAACATACATGTTACTAAGGAAATCACAGTACTGCTTCTCTGTCACACATTTACAGTATTCCTTCCATTTTTATATGCTTAGTAAATGAGCTGTTTTGTTTTGTTTTAGTTTGACAACAAAAATTTCATAGATGCAATAGAATAAAATAAGTTTGAAAATGATAGCTGATATTCAAGTGGGCTTTGATCTTGATCTTGGGTAGCAGTATATAAGTTGTCATGTTATCAAACTTTGAAGCAATTAATGAATATTGTTCAATTAAGGCTGATATAACTACAAAAATTGTACCATTCATTGAAGGAAAAACACGAGATTTCTACATACAGCATTGAGAATTGCTAGAAAGTAATGATAACTGGTTTTATGCTTGATTGTCCACTAAACACTTAGAAATAACATAACATTAGTTCTTCACTTAGAAGCCACAGAATTTATCACTAAAGATGTCAAGAAGCAGAGACTAACATTTTAGGACAGTTTCCTTGTTCAACAAATCTTCTGTAGTTACATAAGTTAATTAGTAAAGAAAGAATTAATCAGTGGCTTTATGTCCTCTGAATCCATGATTTACCACCAAATGATTGAACATTAGCCATTGTGAGTTAAAGATTTTAAACTATTTATTTATTTATTTAGAGCATGTACTTGGAGATCAGGGTACTGTTTTAGGGAAGGAGTTTTATCCTTTCAGCTCAGGATACAAGGATTATTGATTCCAGGCCTTACATATATTTACATGACTCACTTATTACAGATATATAAATTTCCAAGTTCAAGTGCTATTTACATGTCTATAAAAATAGGTAATGTTATCAGAACATCCTGAGGCCTGGGGCCTCCTGCAGGCATGGGGAAGTCCATACTGGTGGACCATCCTATCAAGAGTCTGGCAATTCCCTGGTCTTGCCTCCACCCATGAAAGGAACCCGCCTTCCTGTGCCCTGCTTGGATCCTCCTGAAGAAAGGGGACTGCTTGCAGGCTAACCCATCTCAGCTGACCAGCCCATCCAGAATCTGCCAGCAACCTAGTCACGCCTCCACCCACTGGAAGAGGAGAGCCATCTGAGTATTGGACCAGCTTGCATCCACCAGATGAAAACTTTGGTCCCCTACCATCAAGAGAGAGAGAGACCCTACCAGCACACACTGGAAGAAGTGATGGGTAGATGACAATATGGGAATATAGTCAACAACAGAAAGATCAATGTGATGATCCCAGAGTCTAGGGACTCAACACCACAAAACATGTACATCCCAACACAGATGAAGTAGAAGAGAACAACCTTAAAAACAACTTCATGAAGATGATAGAGACTCTAAAAGTAGATATGAGAAAATCCTTTAAAGAAATGGAAGAAAAGACAAACCAAAAATCACAAGAAACAATTTAAAACAGTACAAAGTTTTAAATATGAAATAGAGACAAAAACAAACAAACAAGCAAACAGTCTGAAGGAATGCTGGTAATAGAAGCATAACCAACAGAATACAAGAGATTGACTGGAAAAAAATCTCAGGAGTTGAAGATTCATTAGGAGAAACAGATTCATAAACCAATAGACTCTTAAGGCCAATAAATCTTTAATGCAAAATATCCCAGAAATATGGACACCATGAAAAGGCCAAACCTGAGAATAATAGACGAAGGTGAAGAAACCCAACTAAAATGTGCAGCAAAGATATTAAAAAACATCATTGAAGAAAACTTTCCCAACCTAAAGAAAGACAAACTGTAGTGCCCGCACTACCATCTCTTCCACGAATCGGGCGAAGGCCTAGAGATTGAAATAAAGACAAGACAGCGGGTCATTCATTCAATGGCAAAGTCAGAACACCAAATGCCGAATGCCATTTATTGAGGGTCAAGAATGGGCTTAAATACCAACTTATAACACAGTGGAAAATTACAGGAATTTTTAGGCTTAGCTCCTCCCTTCAAGATGTGTGTTGTCATGGAGTCTGTGTCACGAGGTGTGTTGTCATGAGGTATGTGTTGTCATGGGAAGAGTACCAACAAAAGCCTTGGAGCAAAGAGTTCTGGCCAACAGCTTCAGGCTAGCTCACGGTGCCTCAGGGGCCCATGCACGGCCCTACAGGTCCCCCCTTTATTTTAATATAAACTAACACCTGCCTTAGGTGGTAGAGGATGTCAGCATAATTCCTTACCCACCATTGGAGATATCACCGAGGCCCGTAACCTTCCTGTCTTAGGTTGGATATATACTCCTCTGCCTTACCTATCACTGGTGAATAGTTTGTCAGCCACAGGTGGGCAGCGGCATTTTCTCTTGAGCCAAAGACAGTATCTGTCTTGTTAGAAAGTTGGTCTGGGCCTGTTTAATGCTGTGGCAAAGTAGCACCAAGTGCAATGGCTACAAACCCTCAATGATCTGCCCACAAGTTGAAGTCCTTGTAAAAGTCCTTCTGCATTGGCAAGTGGCACTCAGGTTTCATAGATGTTAATGATCTCATGGCTAAAGCATGTGTATAACTTAAAAACTGATCACTCCAGGATTTCTGGAGAAAAAAATAATGATGCATTAACACAGATATGTGTAAAAGAGAGAGAACAAGAAGCCATATGAGTGTCTCACAAAAATTCAATTGTTCCTATAGGAGGTTAGTTTTTAAATTTAGTTTAAAAATGCCAATTTGTACTAGATAATAAAGTGTGTTTTGGGTGGTTATGGCTTAAGCCAAATCACCTGCTTGTTGGTCCACAGTGCTTGTAGTATATACAGATTGGGAGAGGGCTATGGTAGAAACAGTTGCTTCAGTGGTGAAGGCGGCACTGGCAGCCATGATCCTGGAATCTCCTTTCCTCTCTGCTGCTCACCTGTGTTACAATGTCACAGGACAGCTGTTACAGTCGGCAGACCTGCTGAGAACAATTGAAACTTTCTCCAAAAATTAGTAGCATTGGTTACAGCAAAAGGAATAGAACCAGAATACAGTACCTGAGATGAAGGTGAAATACTTGCCCTTTGGATCAAAGTGTAAATTTATAGCCACTTGATCCAAACTATAATTACAGGTCAGGAGAAAAGGCCACATATGGCTACTCAGATCCACAGGCATCAGGATGGGTAGATTCTTGAAGATCCATCAGATCTTCTTTCTGGCTATTACAATCACGGTCCCTCCACATATGATGAATCAGCCATTCAGGCATTTGAACAGTGTTATCTGCATCTTGTGGAAAGACACAAACTGACCCTCAGGCCTGTACTAGAACTGGGTCGGGGCCACACCATTTTCCAGAAGTGACATTCTTCCACATAACTGAACTATAGTCAGATGATGGAGAGTGCTAATGCCAGTCGGCCACAGATCAAGCAGCACCATCAATAGTTAAAAAAAAAATTAAATATAAAGGACAGGAGAATGGAGATTATGAGGAGATCCTGTACACTCCCCTTTGTTTGTTTTATGAAGATAGGCTTTAATTGTGAGATGTGCACGCTCCACGATGGCCTGATCCTGAGGATTACATGGGATACCCGTCTTATGTGAGATAAAAATTTTTTTTTTGCAAAAAGAATTAAAACCCTGACTAGTATAAGCAGGGCCATTATCAGTTTTTAATTATCTGGGCATTCCCATATAAATGAAGGCTTGTAAACAATGGCTCTTTACATCCTTAAACCCTTCTCCAGTATGAGCAGAGGCAAATATGAGATGAGAATGGGTATCCACAGATACATGAAAAAATTGTAGTCGACCAAAGGAAGGAACATGTAAAATACATCTGACTGATATCATTAGGCATGACACCACGGGGGTTAACTCCAAGGTGTGGAACAGGTAAGAACTCTGCATATAGGGAACAATTCTTAACTATATCAATAGCTTGGTCTCTTGTAATTTTAAAACGGAATTTAAGTGACCATGCATTAAGGTGAAAGGTTGTATGAGCTTTGCAGGCTGCTTCATAACCAGACTCTCTCATCATCATGATGGCAGTATCTGTTTTAGTATTAAAATCATCAATGGCATTTCCTTCACTTAAAGGGCTAGGCAAATCAGAATGTACTCAGAAATGTCCTACAAAAATTGTATGAGAGCTCCTCCATTAGTATGCTTTGTATGGCTAGTAAATGTTCTTGTACACAAGAGACTGGAGCTATATAAGCAACAGTTTGTAAGGGAGCCAATATATGAAATCTTTTGAGGACTGATAGCAGAATATAACAATTGATGATGCAGGTATTGATAGGGAAATTCTCGTTGCAACTTTTCTGGGGCTATTCTTAAACCAGCTAGTTGAAGATTATATTGCAATTCCCCAAAAGCCTCATTCACTTCCTTAGAATCCGGGCCAGCTAAAAGAATATCATCCATATAATGTATAATATACAGGGATTGAAATTTCTCTCTAATGGCGGCAATGGCCAAAGATACCTAAATTTGACTAATAGTGGGACTATTGGCCATTCCTTGAGGATATCTCTTATAAGACTCTTTAAAATTAATAGAAGGAATGCTAAATGCAAATCGCTCACTATCCTGAGGATGAAAGGGAATGCTAAAAAACAAAAACAAAAAACAATCTTTTAGGTCTATAACTAATAAGTGATAGCCTTGAGGAATACATACAGGGGAAGGCAATCCAGGTTGTGTTGTTCTCATAATTTGCATACAATCATTAACAGCTCAGAAATCTTGTAGGAGTCTCCATTTTCCAGATTTTCTTTATAACAACGATTAGGGTATTTCATGGGGAAGTGCAAGGAACAATATGTCCTGCCTCTTATTGTTCCTTTATAAGTTGATGTGCAGCTTGTAATTTCTCAATAGATGAAGGCCATTGCTCCACCCATACTTGGTTATCAGTTTTCCAGATAATAGGAATGGGAACAGTCTGCATAGCAAAACCCCTAGGGCAAATTTCCCAGCCCAGAGCAATCTCCAGCACTTTTGATAATTAAATTTTTAGGTGCAACAGACTGAGGGTCACCTTGTAGGAATTTACCCAGTCCTTTTCCTTGTACATAACCTTGGTCAGCCAGTATATTTTTAACAGGCTCAGTAGTAAAGATGCTCCCATGGCCTGAAGCACATCTCTCCCCCAAAGATTAACAGGGATATGACTTAACACAAAAGGCTGAAAAAGAACTTTATGTCCTTCATCTTCTGATCATTTAAGAAACTGAATACTACATTCTGGAGCCACAGCAGTTCCTTTTGAAATGTCCTGGTTGTCTACACCCAAAGCAAGTCTTTGGCCTAGCTCCTCCATTTTTCTCACTTCTTTAAATAACTGAGGCTATAACCTGGCCCATAATGTGATGACCGTCTATGTCCTGGCATATGCGTATATAGCATTAAGACTTTTGGCCTAATTGGGATGTGAAGCCTCTTTACAATACTTGTTTGAATTTTCAAATGCCAATTTTTTAACTATGGGCATGGCATTTTCAACATCACCAAAAACGCAGCCTGCCAGCTGTAGGAGGTGGTCTGTAAATTCTAAATAGGGCTCAGATGGTCCCTGCAATATCTTAGATAGTTGATCTCCTGCAGACTTATTAGGCAGGGCTTTTGAAGCTCTAGTAGCAGCAACAGCAATTTGTGCATAGACTGCTGGGTCAAAAAGAATTTGAGCTGCAATGGTAGCATATTGACCTACACTTGTAGCACTCGTGAGCATATCTAAATTACTAGCAGGAAATCTGGCAGCAGTTTTACTTTGTGCAGTTTCCTTGCAAAATTCTTGAAATTCGCCTCTCCAGAGCAAATAGTCACCACCACTCAGCACAGCTCTACAGAGCTGCATACAATCACTAGAGGTGCAATTTAATGCGGTGAAAGACTCAAAAATTGTCTGAGTAAAAGGAGCATGGGCCCATAAGCAGTGACAGCCTCTTTAAGCTGTTTTATATCCTTAAAAGTTAATGGGCTGTGCTCACTAACTCTGTTATCTGAGGATTCACTGTCTCAATCACTGGATACACCTGTCTTTCCTTTTCTAATGCTTCTACCTTGGTTATTAAATCTTTGACCTCTTCCTCTAACCCTCGAGGTGTAGAAGCCCTTCTTAAGGAATCAGAATCACAAAAGGAGTTGTGCCATGGTAGACAGCATATACACTCATCAGCTTCGGTTTCCGATTCCGAAGTGTCCTCCTCATCAGTTACAGTAGGACTATCATCATCTAGTTGGGATCTCTCTTGTTCCCTGATAGATTTCACAGATTATAAATTTTGTACTTCCTCAAAAATATTATTCATCTCTGCCAACTGTTCTTTTCCTTTAACATTGTTGCTCAAGAGCACACTTTTAACTAGACACCAAAGGGACAGGTTGGCAATAGGGAAATTATCAGGCCCTTCTTCTTTATAAGCCTTTTGGAGGTCTCCTTTTACATGTTCCCAATCGGGGATGTTAAAGCATCCAGACTGCATACACCAGGGGTTATGTTCCTCTAATATATCAAAAAATTCTTTAGCTGTCTTGGTTTTAATCCTGGTGCCCTGCCTTTTCAATAGGGCCACTAATTGCCCACTGGGCTTTTCCTTACATTTACTGGCACCCATCCTTCAATATACCCTCATTCACTTACTTTTGCCGACTGGCCTTCCAGGGCAAACTTAGGTGATCTCAGTGGAACCTCCACTTGTAGCACCCGTGCTACCATCTCTTCCCGAATCGGGCAAAGGCCAAGAGATTGAAATAAAGACAAGACAGCGGGTCATGCATTCAATGGCAAAGTTGGAACACCAAATGCCAAATGCCGTTTAATGCGGGGCAAGAATGGGCTTAAATACCGATTTATAGCACAGTGGAAAATTACAGGAATTTTTAGGCTTAGCTCCTCCCTTCAAGGTGTGTGTTGTCACAAGGTGTGTGTTGTCACGGGAAGAGTACCAACAAAACCTTGGGGCAAAGAGTTCTGGCCAACAGCTTCAGGCTACCTCACGGTGCCTCAGGGGTCCATGCAGGTGCCTACAACAAACCAACAATGAAAGTACAAGAAGTTTACAGAACAGAACACCAAATAGACTGGACCAATAAATAAATAAATAAATAAATAAATAAATAAATGTCTCCTCAAAGATACAGAATAAAGAAAGAATATTAAGAGGATCAAAGGAAAAAAAATCCTAGTACCATATAAAGCCAAATCTAACAGAATTACATCTGACTTCTCCATGGAAACTGGAAACTATGAAGGCAAGAAGATCCTGGATAGATATTCGACAAACATAAAGAGATCATTGATGTCAGCCCAGAATACTATAACCAGCAAAACTTTCAATCACTATAGATGAAGCAATCAAGATATTTCATGACAAATCATATTTAAACAATACTTCTTAACAATTGGCCAATGTCTGGAGCTTTTTATTGTCTTGTCCTGTCTTAATTATTAACCCATTTATATTCCTCTAAATATTTCCACATGGTGTTATCTTACCAGAGAAGGTGTGTCTTACCTTCCCAGTTTCACATAGAGTCTACTGTCTACCTACACTTTCTAGAATTCTAATCATCTCCTAGTCCCACCTATCTCCCTGCCTCTATTTGCTACCGTATGTTATTCATCAACCAATTTGAGAAATATATACACTAAAGGATATCCCCCATTACTTTTATTCTCTGACCAAGATTATCAAGCTTCTAAAAGAAAAGTACTTGTATCTCTCTCATGAAAAAACTATGTCAAGCTTGTTTAGAGTTGTAGTAATACTTACATGATAACAACTCACCTTAGTTCACATCCCCTTCTTTCCCCCTCTTTTCACCTAGCACTTCCTTTAGATTTAAGCTCCCAACTTTGTTGATCTAAATTCCACTGAAAAGGTATTTGTATATTTTCTTTAACTTCAGTTATATTTTTGTTCAATCAAATTTATGTTCACATATCTAAAACACTATCCAGTAACAGTAACACTTGCACACTTTCAACACTGCTGATTCTTTTAGCACTGTGATATGCTTCTCTTAAATACCATTCACAGAAAAGCACAAATTTTGGCACAGTAATGTGTACAGGATCATATTCAATGTGTACATAACATTTTCTTGGGTTATTTTAAATATCAATTTTATTTTATGACATACTGTCAGAAGCCTTCACTGAGAACACTATATAAGACCCAATCAAATATATCACCATTAAAATAAATCTGTGTAGAATTTTAAATTCATTGATAGACTATATTTATATGTTGTATAATTTAACATTCACTTTCATATACAACATAAGATTTTATCCTGTCAACTGATTTGTGAGGGAAGGATTTCTGGTATTATTTCCAAATTTTCGACAAGGTTACTGACACTAACAACAGTTCCAATATAAACACTTCAGCACAGATTCTAGAAAATTGTACATTTTCCAAAGCTTCGAGCTTTCATCATACTAAGTATTTGTCACATGATTTTTGTATATTATTTTGTCATAACTTTTACAAGTTTATAAATATTACACAGAGCTTAAGAGGGTAGGACATGTGTAGACCCAATGCTATCAGCATAATCTATTTCATGGCATCTTCACTGAATAGCTAATAATTTAGTTACAATAAATAACAATAAAAGGCTCATAATACATGGATATTATGAAACATCCTAATATCTAATATTATTGAATGTTCATTAAATTAAAAATAACCTAATACTTCTATATGGCTAGCAGACTATTCAGAATAATTTACTAGGGAAATAATGTAGCTTCAATCTTTTCCTGTAGAGTTAAATTTAGTGGATTGAAAACTTTTGTAGTAGAAACATGCAGTATGTAGAATTATAGATAGTGTGGATCCCTCATCTTTAATAGGACAATCAATATTTGTTTTTATGTTTGTTTGTTTGTTTTGTTTTGAATAGAGTTGCCTGTGAGAGCCTTAGTATGGGGCTGAGCTTAAACGAGGTCAGTGTTTATATGAGAGTTTTCCACTCCAGTGTCTTAAACTGCTGGGAATCAATTTTGGTATGCATGCCATCTTAAACGCAGAATTCTGAGTTGGCTCAATACACAGAAGATTTGCAGATTGAAAACGATCAATAGAAAGCAGTAGGTGAGTCAGCTGTGATGGCTAATCCTCCTACAAGTTCCATGAAAGCTCATATCAGAGAGCAAAGGCAGCAATAGCAAAATCAAAACTAAAATGTCAATTTTATGGTCTTATGCTATCTAAAGCTTCTTAAAGGTCGGTTGAATCTCTAAGTACTCCATATTATTTCTCTCTTTTGGGGGACTATTTTCCATTTTATGTACTGACCTGACATTGCGTTATTATGATGAAGCAATTTCAAATTTGATCCCATGTCACACTTTTACATTCCACCACTTTTAAGTGAAATGAAAATATGCCAACATAATCTGCTAAGATAAACCATGGCCGAAATGAGTTGGCAATAAGAAGCAGCTCCTTTTCACAAGGATAGAACTTCTTTCCTACATGCTAAAACAAAACAATTTAGAGCAGATAATAACTGAATATCATATATCTGTACTATTATGCTCTCATAAGTATTAAAATAATAGCAAAACATATCTTAATTCAATTTTCTGTATTTTTAACTACTATTCCATCATTTTCTCTGCTGTGGAACAGCTACACAACTGATCCATAATCATGAAATTTTGGTCAATAATGATGGAATTATTTTCCTACACCAAACATTTAATTTTTCTTTCGACTCTTGTATACTCAAATTTTGCTTGACTGGTGTCTCAGCTATCCAGAGTATATCAAACGTGGTAGACTAGTGGCCCCAATGTCTACGTGTTTATATAAGTATGCCATTGTAGTCTTGCCCATTCATAAAGAAGAATTTTACATTATTAGTTCATCAGAGCTTAACAGTCCAATTTTGCCAAAATTATTTACTAAAATCTTACATATTTGGGTTGATTCCTATCCTGTTTTGCATGGGTTCTGACTTTTAAAATTGGTTTATTTATTTGTTATTATTAATTAATTTATTGTGGTAGTTGTTGCTACTTTCAGATTGACTTTTTATTCATTTTTTATTTATTTATTTATTTTTGCCTTGGACATGAGGGTACAAACATGAATTGCTTGACTTTTTGTATTTGATTTTGATTTACATGATGTCCTAAATATATAACATACACACACACACACACACACACACACACACACTCACACACACACACACATGCAAACCATAGATTGATGAGAAATTATATGAATTTTATAGCTTGTCTATTGTGAAGACTAACAGTATAATCATGTGTGTATAGGCAACTTTTATGTATTTTGAGATATTGCCTCAGAAATATATTAAGAGATTATTGTACAACATTTTATGGGGAGACATGAACAAATATTGTGAGAGCAGATCAAATAATATCTCCACAAAATCCAGTTGATGATCTTGACATGAGTTCACTGGGTATCTTGCTGAAGTACAATGAGGCGTTACAGGGATGTAGATAATTCAAAAGCTATAGCATCAAAACTCTCATCCCAGCACTGAAGAAGACACACAATCCATGAAAGCTAGAACTCTGTGGCTTCTTGCACAACCTGAAGGCAGCTGTGAAAGTGTCACATTCCACTCTCGCCACATATTGTTACTGCTCATATAACCCTGGCTCTTTGTCTCTTGGTAATATCTGGAATGTCCAGAGGATTCAGAGTTGTGATTATTTGAGTGTTAATGAACAACTCCCAAGAATGACATGTTTCTACATAGAAGAAATGTTCTAAGATATTTATACAGGGATCAGACAGCACTGTATGTTTAGTTTTATGAATAAAGTTTTATCTTTTAAAACAGCAGATCAATTACATTTTTACCAGGAATATAGGTGTTCTTTATATTATCTTGCCATTATTTGTTTTATTGTGTGAGATGGGATATCAATGTAGTTTTGATTTATAGACCCCATGTTGCTAAAGTAACAGAGCATCTTTTTATTTCACATGTTTATTGGCCTTGTATACTTGTAATAAACTTATACTTGGTTTATATACTTATTTATATATTGTATTATTTGTTCTTTAATTTTTACTAGTTCATTTTACCTTAAAAAATAAAACAAGTACGTATTGTTATAACTGAACTTGGATAGGCCCACTTGCCCAGCAGGTTGCAGGTGATGGATTCACATTTTCTATGCTCAAGGATGGGTGGCCTCTGTATGCCACAGGGTTCTGAGTGACAGCATAGATCTTGTTTAGCAGGAGATAAGCACAGGTCAGCTGAGTCAGCTATTTAAAGATGGTCTATAGCACTGGCTGAAGGTGTACCCACAGCACTATCAGGTAGGTGGTCCATGGGAAAGCAAGCCCGGAAAAGAAGCTCAGCCAGGGATCCTGACACCTAAAGATCCAGGGCCGTGGCAGGCCGTGGATGCCCCCATGTTTGTCTGGAAGGGATCCCTAGTTCAAATCACATCATAGGCACAGCTTGAGGCTCCAACTGGATATGCAGAAAGGAGACTGACCTGGCCACAGCCCCACATGATCCACCCATCCTCTCCAGTCCTGGTGTTTAATGAAGCCCTGAGGGGAACTGCTAGCCATCCTCTACACCAGACCAGGAAGTATAGCCCTTCTCAGATTCTATCTCCCCAAGGGGATAGTTTGCAGGGAGTCTAAAAAATGAGGCACTGATGTCGAAACAAACTAGCTCAAAGGACCCAACTGAAGCACATGTTCCTTCTTTAAAAACAAACAAACAAACAAATACAGCAAAATGATAGGACAGACATGGCGCCCCTCAAAATGAGTCCTGGCAGTTGTACCTGCAGCCCTAGCCAGTCCTGCCAGCACTACAGTCAGCAGCTAAGTGCTTGTTCCCAGCAGCAGGGCTCTCAGGCTGCTCCCCAGATTCCAGTTGTTGTCACTGTCCACTGAGAAAAGGTAAATGCTCTTTGGTGCATCTGTTGGCATAGTGTTCTTTTCTCCACACTTGTAGCAAGTGACTTGCTCCAACCGCTGGCCAAGGTCCAGAGTTGCCTGCACTACTGTTTTTTCATCCCTCCCACCCCACCCCTTGTGATCTAGTGTGCTCTCTGCTGACTGGAAGTAAATACTGACTGGTTAACTGGATCATGGAGGATGACCTTTGTAATGGTGGATTGTTGTTTTGCTTTGTTAGAGGCTGTGTCTGCTGTGGGAGTGGGGGGCTGCTCAGTGGTTCTTGGAGGCAGTTCAAATCGAGGGTGCATGAATTTACATGAGGGTCACTCAGGGCAGAATCCTGCTAGGTAATTCGCACAAATGACTCTTCAAGTGTTCCGGTGCCTGCACAGGGAATCATGCTTACAGAAGCTGCAGTAATACCAAGGGCAGTCCTTGATCTTGGATTCAGGGTGGATGTGCATGGTCATTCCTTATTGCTGCATTCCCAGGAACTTGGAGTAAAAGTAGCATTGTGGTCATGTCGTACTCATGTAAGAACTCACAATGATCCTCTTTCTTGTAGAGTCTTCTTAGCCAATGTTTGTATACAACTGTCTTCTCACCATTAATGTGGCAGAATGGACACATGCCACCCTTGCTACATGGAGCTTTCAAAATGAATTCACAGACAGCAGCACCCAACTTGTCCATTTCACGGAAGGGCAGCAGCTGCACCCCGAGTTGTAGCTCCATGGCGATCTCCAAGTCGAACTTGATATGGTCCACACAGGAGATGATTTCCTGCTTGGCAGCGGCGGCGTGTGCCCCCCCCCCATCCTGCTCCCACTGAGGTCTCTTAGCTACCTTCCCCACATCGCACTGCTTTATGCCGCTCCCCCACCATCCTTCTTGCTGCAGCTGCCTAGTTCATTTTATTTTTAAGGTATTATTATTCTTTCAGATGAATGACTAGAAAGCACTCTTCACATTTCATTGGGTTTTGGCTTTGCTGAAAATTTTATTTGAAAAAAATGAAATTTCATAATCATTTACTGATTATTGCCTTTACTTACTGAACTATAGGCTTCCTAGTCAGGCATTTGTTTCTTGTGGGTACAACTTAAGACTTTCTATCTGTAGTTATTTTCTAGCAATTTAAAATTTGATTATTATCCATGCAGATACTAAATTTTCTAGTACCATTTCTTGAAGATTATGTATTTTTTCTCACATTTGATTTTGATGTTTCTCAAGAATATGTATACTTTCCCTCTGGTTCCTGTGTGCAATTATATGCTCTATATCAGTGTTTCTCATCCTTCTTAATTGTGTGACCCTTTAATACAGTACTTTATGTTATGGTGACTACAAATGATAAAATTATTTCATTACTACTTTGAAACTGTAATTTTACTACTTTTATGAATCATAATATATATATATATATGTATATATATATATATGATACTCAGGATATCTTATATGAATCCCCCAATGGACTCGCTATCCACAGGGTGAGAATTGCTGCTTTATATGTCTATATTTATGCCAATGCCATGTTTCTATATTTATTTGTGTAATGATTTGACTCAGAATGTCCTCCATGGGTGTACATATATTAATACATGGTCTCCAGTTGGCGGCACTATTAGGGGAAAACTTAGGAGGCAGGGACATGCTAAAGGAATTTTACCATTTGGAGTAAGCTCTGAGATTTAAATGCCTTATAAGCTTCTATTTTGCTTTTTCTGCTTTGTGCGATTAAGTGAGCTGCATTTCTTGCCTGATGTCAGGCTTTCCTGTCTTGACAGATTTTTACTTCTCTTGAAATACAAGCCAAAACAAAGTACTCCAAAAGTGAACTTGGCCATGACACTTTATCACAGCAATGTAATATTAATTAAAAAAAAGTTTCTACCAGGAATGAGGTATCATGAAGAACCTGATTGTGTTGCTTTTTTGGAGGAATTTGGAAGACTTTTGGTTTTTGACTAGCTCAGTGATTGAATGCTTCCTATGAGCATGATTTAATAGGATATACCTAGCAAGAGCTGGGAAGAAAGTAACACTAAAGCAGCATAGACCATAGAGGCACCGGTCAATAGGTTTCAAAGAGAATATTTAAACAAGGGAAACAGACTATTCCTGTGATATGTAGACAAAATTGCTTTTCATTTTGTCTGTGCCTCAAAATGTCTTCTGAAGCTAAATTAAAAGATACTTGCTAATGCTTTTGGCAAAGAAAATTTCAAGGCAACATAATACTTAATCTGTGGAGTGGTTATTATTAGTGACATGTATGCAGGTCAACAGTGAAAAGAGCAAGTGCTACATGAAGAAATGCAAAACGAACATCTTGAAGACTAAAAGAACACACCATTGAGGAAAGTCAAACTGGTAGGCACAGGAATTAAGGGAAAGGTACCCTCAGGAAATACACCAACAAGCTAGCATTCTGATCCTAAATATCAACTGAATTTAAGTTCTGCTGCTAATATGATTTGGGGAGAGAACTAAACTTGGTACTATAATCTATGTGGTGCTAGCTTTAGGGGCTTGAAGCCTACAGGAGTAAAGTAGTCATGGATTCCATACACTAGAGTAATCCCCACATCTGATATTATTTGTCTAACAAATACTAGATTGTATTGGCTGGGGAGACAGAGAGGCTAAAACTTGGGTGTATAGGGAAGTGTTGTAAGATCCTCAAGGAGCATAAGGTGCCAGACTCCACCCTGCAGACTACTCTGTAGATCATAATGACTATTTCCAGTTTCTCAGGATGTGCATGGCCTAGATATGCACTAAAAGGGGGGAAAAAAAGGCTAAGATCAAGTCACCGATTCCCACCAATCTCAGGCTAGCCTGGAATGTTCTGCCTCCCCCCCAAACCCTGTATCAAGCCTAGCACCTGCTCAGTTCTTTGCTGCTTCTGAGCAGAAGCTGTCACCCTCTTGTGTCTTTCCCAATGACTCTTTTGTGTAAGCTTTGTTGTATGGTGTGTCTTTGTGATATTCCTTATCTCACAATTGCCAGGATGTTTGCATCAGAGTGTGAACACTTACATTGGTGATATAATTCACCTATCCTAATTGCTTGTGCTCCCCCTCAGGGTCTGAACTACACTGGGGCCACAGCCCTCATCTCTGTCCACCTGCAGCAGACTAACCTTGATTTCAAAGGTCATACCGTACCTCATACACATGTACCTATATTTTGTTTGTATAAACACTTTTTTGAGTCCTAGGAAGTAACCATTGAGGGTCTGGCACCTCTATGTTCTCTTGGAGATGGAGGAATGCCAGCCATCATCTTAACGGCTATGTCCTGACATTGTCCTCTACTTTTATAGCTACAGTCATGAACGTTCTTTAGGTCCAACTGAGCTATTGTGCCCTTTGTTGCCTTCTCTTTCTGCCTTCTCTTTGGAGCTACATGTATTCTTCCTCACAATCTGCTCTCCTTGGGTTTAGAGAGGCTAAGCCACTGATCCTTATTAAGTGCAGTGATGGCTCACTTAATGGTTTGGTCATAATTTGGTTGTCCTTAAATCCTTCGGACACATACAACTATAGGCTTCAGTGACACTGTCCCTCCTGCATCTAACCCATGAGAATGATGTATTCCATTTTTTCTCATTCCCCTATGAAATGCCTTTTAGAGCCCATCCCACATAGAGTGATACTTTCTTAGCTAGACACATGGAGGATAGCCTAGGCCCTGCACCAAATGATATGACAGACTTTGAAGTCTCCCCATGGAAGGCATCTCGCTCCCTGGGGAGAGGAAAGGGATGGACTGGGTTATAGTGGGAGTGATAGGGGAGGATGGGAGGTTGACAGAACTGGGATTGACATGTAATACAACCTTGTTTCAAATTTAAATTAAAAAAGAAATGAAAAGAAAAGAAAACCTCCAGAATCTACACCTGACCTCTGGAGCCAAGGATGTTTATTTACAAGGTTCCTCCAAATGCTCACATATCAGGTGAGCCACCTGAGTATGTGACAAAAAAAAAAAAAGGAAAGCAAAATATAATTAAAAGAAAGACTATTCCCGGTTGGAAAATATTGCTACTCCTTTTGTTTTATTTTAAACTCACAAACATCTGCTAAGGTACAAAAGTTTTCTGTATGACTATTGTGTAAATTTTCTGTACCTCAATATTTTGTAAGCATATTGGGTATGAATAAAACTCTCAAAACTGTAATAAAGTATTAACTTAAAACTCATAACACCAGGAATAATAGTTAAAAATCTATACACAGATAACCTTAAAGGAAACACATATATAGCCACCATTATATAAGATGTTTCCTTCCCACAATGAGAGGGGACAGCCACTTGAATAACAGCCATGTCTTTATTATGTTTGGAAAGGTTGTATTTGAGCATGTGACTTATTTATTAAATGTGACACCTGGTATAAGCCAATTAAGCGGGGGAGGAACAAAAATAAAACAAAACATACACATAGAAAAAAAATTCTCCTTGGAAAGCATCTCAACAAATGGTGCTGGCACAACTGGATGATGGTGTGTAGAAGACTGCAGATAGACCCATGTCTATCATCATGCACAAAACTTAAGTCCAAATAAATCCAGCCACACTGAACCTCTTAGAAGAAAGTGGGAAGTACCCTTGAACAAATTGGTACAGGAGACTGCTTCCTGAACATAACACCAGTAGCACAGATACTGAGATCAACTGACAATTAATAAATGGGACCTACTGAAACTGAGAAGCTTCTGTAAGGTAAAAGACATAGTCTACAAGAGCAAATGGAAACCCACAGAATGGGAAAAGATCTTCACCAATCCCACATCTGACAGAGGGTTGATCTCTGAAATATAGAAGGAACTCAAGAAACTAGTCAACAAAGTATCAAATAACCCTATTGAAAAGTGGGATGCAGAACTGAATAGAGAATTCTCAATAGAGGAATTCAAAATGGTTGAAAGACACTTAAGAAAAGAAAATGCTGAACATCCTTAGCCATCAGGGAAATGCAAAACAAAACAACTCTGAAATAACATCTTTCTCCTATCAGAATGGCTAAAATTAGAAACAACAATGATACCTTATGCTGGAGAAGATGTGGGAAAAGGGAAATACTTCTCCACTGCTGGTGGGAGTCCAAACTTGTACAACCATTTTGAAGATCAATATGGCAGTTACTCAGGAAAATGAAAATCAGTCTACCATAAGACCCAGCAATTCCACTCTTAGGCATATATCCAAATGATCCACATCCAAGCAAAAAAGACATCTGTTCAACTATGTTCATCACAGCATTATTTGTAATAGCAAGAACATGGAAGCAACCTAGATGCCCCTCAACCAAAGAATGGATAAAGAAGATGTGGAAAATTTACACAACAATGGAATACTACTTAGTGGAGCGGGGGTGGGGGACACAATGGAATCTTGAAATTCACAGCAAATGGATGAAACTTGAAGAAACCAATCTGAGCAACATTGGAAAGGCTGCCTTAAATGACCTTCCCTGATAATGAGATTGATAACTAACTTATATGCTATCATAGAGCCCTCATCTAGTAGCTGATGGGAACAGAAGCAGACACTTACAGATAAACACTGAGCCTAACTCCTGGAATCCAGTTGCAAAGAGGGAGGAGTCATTAGAAACAGGATCCAAGACCAGGCTACAGAAACCCACAGAAACAACTGACCTGAACAAGGGGAAGCTCATGGACCCCCAGACTGATAGCTGGGAAACCAGCATTGGACCCACTCAGAACCCCTGAATATGGGTCTCAGAAGGTCTGAGCATTCTAATAGAACTCTGACAGTGGAACTAGGATGTATCCCTGGTGCACAAATGGACTTTAGGTGCACATTCCCCATGGAGGGATACTCCCCTTAGCCTAGAGGCAGGAGTAAGGCCCTATACCCTACTCCAAATGACTTTATTTTGATGATCCCTCCTGGAAGGCATCACCCTCCCTGTGAAAGGGGGTTGGCATGTGAAAGAGAGTCAGGGGCATGGGATGGATGGATGGAGAGGGAACTGGGACCTATATGTAAAATAAGATATATATACATATATATGTATATATATATACATATATATGTAAGTATGTAAGTGTGTGTGTGTGTGTGTGTATCCTTCTTGCTCTGAAGATCAAAGTAGACAATTCCTCAACTACTTTTGATCATGCTAATGAAGCCACCCCCAATATTGGCCTCAACACCAGAACTTTCTCTTCCTCTTAAGTGAACATTGTCAAATAGAAAGAATTGTGGTCACACACTGCTAATTCTTCCACCTCTAGTAAAGATTTCCAGTATGTCACCCAATCTTACAACCTCCTTTACCATCATGTATATATGATTCTCAATATTAATAGTATTCCTGAGGATCCCAGGAAAGTCTGGGTCCCAGGAACCCATTCACATGCAGATAGATACCATCAAACATATGTTACCCATCCACTCTGGGTTGAAGTAGTCCGCAACCAGGACTCTGAATGTAGTTATAATACCCAAGTGGTCATCCTTGCTAGGACAGTTTATAACTCCACCTTTAAAGGAGTAAACTATGAAAAAAATTCCAAGAGGTCATACAGGAAAATCATGAAAACCCATCACAATTCCTAGACTACTTTTGAAAAGCCTCTCCCCCCCAACAATATACCAATCTCATGGATTTTTCCTGATATTAGGGCCAAACTTAAATGTTTACAGAAAGGACCCCTGACTCCACAGACCTTCAAAGTGTACCATGGGAGAGCTAACAAGACAGAAAATGAAGTACCTAATGCTGCCTAAGGCCTTTCAGCCAGCGATAGTAGTATCTGGGCTCCATTGCCTTCCAAAGGAAGCTCTTTGTCTCTGTTTTATATGCTGTCAGGAGATTCATTGGGTCCCTGTCTTCCTGAGTCCTCATAAACCACCTCAGTCATCACCATCAAGAAGGTCAGTGGGGTATTGATTAACCTAACATCCCTCATGGCCTGAGCATATCAGGTACAGATAACCCTCTAATTGATTTCATAGGTCTGGCCATGGATGATGGTGGGAGCATGGGCTCCCTTGGCCTGATTATCTCTAGTATGGTACCTTGGTTTGTCATCACAGTATCAAGCTGAACCATCTCCTTCCATCTGGACATTGAGTCTACCTTTTCAATCCTGATGGAGTGTTGGGGACCCACCTCTCCTTTTTTGGTTCTCTATTGTCAGAGAAACAGGACAGCCTTACCAGATTCATCAAATTGCACCACTTAGCTATTACCCATTCCTTCTTAGTGTTATCCACCTGTTTGTCTCTTTGCTGGGAAGGGATTTCCTATCTTAAGTAGGAGCCTCTATCTGCTTGGCCCCAGACTCTCCAGCCTTTGCAATCCTCATTCTCTTCAAAACCATGCAATCTGATACACCGTATCCATAATTAGCCTTCCAAGTGGATCCATGGGTGTAGGACACCAACAACCACTCTATATTCAAACATTCTTATGTCATCCCAATACAAAACACTTTTCCTTCCGTTCAGAGAAAAGGGTGAGATGTAGCCCAACTGCCTGATTCTGGTTATTTGGTAAGATTTGTGCATCTCCTTTTTGTATGCAGTTGGGTCTATGTTTTCTGGCATGTCTGCAAATTTCATTGTAAACATGGGAGCTGAGATGAAAAGGGGTCAGGCTTAGTGGAATGCATGAATTATGGTGGCCAAGGCAGGTTTCTTTTATTGTTGTTTGTTGTTTTCTGACTGGTCTTCCTTGAGTGTGTGAGCTTTCTGTGTTTTGTGTTAATTGCTTTTGTTTTTGCTTTCACTTCACTTTCCAGCTGACAGCTATCACTGCTAACACTGCTTGCTATGGCTTCTTTGAAGGCCAGAACTCAGAATTTATCTCTGGGCTTTCTGGCCACTGGATTCAGTTTATGAAGGATAGGGTTTTAAAACAATGTATATTTAATAAGGTACTAAAGCTACACCTCCATGCATTCATATATAAGAATGTACTTCTGACTGCAGCTATCCTTCATATAGATGGATCAAAG
This sequence comes from Phodopus roborovskii, assembly GCF_943737965.1. Lineage (NCBI taxonomy): Eukaryota > Metazoa > Chordata > Mammalia > Rodentia > Cricetidae > Phodopus > Phodopus roborovskii. Next base: position 640,632 of record NW_026126437.1, read on the forward strand.
CTAACCTTCCTTACCTTTGGGCTACCTATTACTCCCTTGTCCCACATTCTAACATATAAGGATCTCAAGACAGTATCTACTTCATTAGTTCTCTCTTTTCCAATAACATTTGTAAAGCATATTACACATCCCTTTCAGTTACGCTCACCATTCAATTTCCAAACTGACTCATTCTCTACCCATCACATTTGGTTGCAAATTCTAGAGTCTACCTCTTCAGCTACTTATTTCCTTCAACTGTTCTGTCCATCCATTTCTCCTCACACACTTGGTATGTGTCCAGTCTTTGGCTTCTGCCCCCTGCTATGCCCTCTGTGACATTAGCATGGGTGTAACTCTCTAGTTATTAAGACACCTACTCCTCTTCCTCTGTTAAAACCCTTCCTACTCTCCCACCCAAGAAGCTGCATGTTGAATCCTGTAGCTTCCTTCAGTCCATGTCCCTCCCAGTCCCTCACCTCCATCCTATAATTCTCATAGCTTCTTCATGACCTCCTAGGATTCTTTCTTGTCTCTAAACTCCTACTTAGAGGTCTATCAAGTTGCTGAAGGAAAATCCAATGCCCTCTTACTCCCTTATTCTTATCTCTTTCACTGGACCTTATACCCTATGCCTGATTTCTTTATAACCAAAAGAAACATCATTGTAAAAAAAAAAAATGGTCAGAAACTTGAAGAAGTTACCGATGTTGTCCTTCAAATACCACAGAACAAATCTGAGCTGTTTTAATTGCTACTAAATAACACTTTGGCTTGCCTGTTTGGAAAATGTTGTCTGTTTGTCCCTTCTGGACTTTCCCATTGGCTTATCAGATTCTCTCACCTTACCCTTTATTTGTTGCTGTGAGCCAAATATCAACATCACCCTTTATCTCTCCCATATCTCTCTCTCCATTATTACAGACTGCTGTATATCCTCAGAAACACATTTTGTAGGCCCTCTGAATACTGCAGACTGCACTAATAACTTGATCCTGGGGACTACCACCCAACACCTATGTCCAAGCATTCACAATGTGTCAGGTCTCTGTGCCACTCAAGTTTGTTGCTTCCTATATGCTGGGTAGTCTGGGACTTGTGTCCTGGCATTCTTTTTTTTCCCCTAAAACAAGAGCTGGTACACCATCCCCAAACTCCTTCCTCCATGAAGAATCCTTGTTTGTTCCTATCACAGAGTTTATAGTGGCATGACATGACAAATGAATTGCCTGCGTCCTACTCTTCTAGTAATCCTGAGTAGGCAGCAGTAGGAATACCTACTTTCCTATGTCATCAGTAATCCAGGATATTCAAAGGGTGACTCTGACCATCCTTACTCTCCAGAGCCAAACAGAATCTCTTGCCCCATTAGTCTTACAAAATCAACAAGTAACAGAGTTACAGCAGACAGTAGAGGTCTTGGTCTCTTGCTTAGGGAGAGATGTTGCTTTTATGTCAACCAGTCAGGTGTAGTAAAAGAGAATAACTCCATATGTAGTTCAAAAATATAAGAAATATCTGGATTCCTCTGGCCAGTAGATCATTGACAGTCCAATATGGAATTTCATAGTGCCCTTCTTTAACCATTCTTTTTTTCTTAATCCTACTAGTACCACCCTACCTTATAAATTTATCTGTATTTCTTCAAAACTCCATTCAAAGATTTCTTTAAAAAAAAAATCTTAATCTGTTGGGATTAAGGATTACTGCTTCCTAGGTAATGAGCCAGAGGACTGGAAATATTGGTTATACCCTGACAGTGAAGATCAAGTTTTACCCAAACACTTTGATGCTCCCATTTAATAGGAAGTAGTCAAATGTTAATTGCCTCCACTTCCCTGACCCCTTATTTACTTTTTCAAATCAATAGTATACATAAAGGAGGGAATGTAGTCCCTAAGGAGATCACCAGTGGCTAGGCCTCCCCCAACCCACAAAACCACTCTAAAGTCCTTAAGTGCCATTACCAACCCCTCAAGATGCAGTAAGTCAAGATCCACCCTACAGTGGTAAAACAAACAAACAAACAAACAAACAAACAAAAAACATTCACGATCAGGTCACAAAGTTCCACCAATCCCTGGCCACCCTGGAGAGCTCTGGTCACAAAAAAAAGTTATATCAACCCTTCCTCCTGCTTAATTCTTTGCTGCTTCACTCCAGAGAAGGGACAGACACCCTCTTGTGTCTTTCCTAGTGAACCACTCATGTGAGCTTCCTTCTGTGGTATGACTTTGTGGCATTCCTTGGCTCAGGACTGCCAGGATACTTTTCCCCTCAGAGTTGTAGCACTTACAAGTGGGGCTAATAACATAAAAATACATTATATGAAATTCTGAAAGAATTAAGAAAAATGTTTCTTTTTAAAGTTCAATAAAATATCATTAAAATAAAACCTAATTTTAAAAATTGGCAAATAATTACATGATTTTTTTGGTCTAGAAAATGGTAAAAAGAAGACTGGAAGAGGAGTTACAAAAGGAAAATATAAAGAAAACCTCACCATTATGCTATAACTCTTGTCAGGTAAAGAAAACAAAATAATAGTTAACAAAGCTTTAGTTGATTTACCAAAAAGATGATCAATATTTTATTTTGCTTGTGATAAAATTTTTGATATTGTTATTTCCACTAAACACCTGTCTTTTTTAACTTTTACTATCTGTTTAGCCAATGTTTAACAAAGTTCATTGGAAATTATATACTTTTAGTGCAACTTCTATTTTCCCTATTTCATTTGAATTACATTCTCTCCTTTTCATTTCAGTTACTTTGCTGGTGTGGAAGTTATGATTTTTGGAAGTCCAGAATAGTCTTTGCATGGTACATCAGTTTAAAACAATCACATGATGCATAATGATAGTTTAAGGTATATTTATTAAGTTGGAAAGTCTCTGTGGAAGATTCATCAAAATTTGTAATTTCTTTGCACTTGCTAATTTCAGTATACCAAAGTGCAAATGGATTTGCAGATTAAGATTGTTTATTTCTTGGTAGGGAAAGGTGCAGGTGTCCAGATACTTTGTTTTCTCTTGTTTCATTGCAAGCTAATAGCTATCATTTGTTTTACTCAATCTCATCTGTCAAATTTGCAGAGATTACTTTTACCATTTTTGTAGCTCTGACTAAGACATTGTTTGTTCACGAAAACCTCTATTTACTTAAGAATTCCTTAAGCTGTCCTTTTTAGCTCTAGAGACAGATTTTAAGTACTTTAATCATATGCTTAACATTTATCACTAGCTCCTAAACTTACTTTTCAGTCAAGGTTTTGTTCTTGTTGTCCTCTTCGACATTTATTGAGGTACTCTTATTTATTTGTCAAATAATTGTTTGGTTGGATAGGTATACTAGGGTTTGATGCCATTGCTTTTATTTATGTTCAATTTATGTTCAAATAAATATTTATTTATTCAATTATATGAAATAATCCCAAGTTAGTATGTGTCTATTATTTTATCTGAATTTTTTTGTAAATATTTCTGGCTGACTGTCAAAGAGAATTATCCAGTAATCACACACACACACACACACACACACACACACACAAACAAACAAACACACAGAGGAGCAGAAGCATGATTGCTGGAACAGTTGACAGTTCAAGTCTTGATCTTTAAACAAGAGGCAGAAAGATCAAACTGAGAATGGTAAGATTCTTTTGAATGCCCAAACCTACCAAATGTGATACATATCCTGGACTCCAAAGAGTCCTTATACTTCCCCAACAGTTCCACCAACTTGAGAAAAAGGATCAAATATTCAAATAAATGAGCCAATGGAGGCAATTGTATTATGGACATGCAGCATATGAGTGCATATTCAGGCTTAGGCTGACACAGTTCTTCAGCTGAACCCAGAGCTCACATCTAATGGTAATATGAATACCCAACTTGGTCAGCAAAATCCTTTATGAACCAGATTAGGCTGGAATTATAAATGGGAAGCCCTGGCATAGAATGGAAGACATTGGAGTTACTTGTCGGTTGTTACCTCCTGTACTTCTAGGTCCTGGTCAGGCAAACCCCAACAATGCTGTGTGCTTTTACTTTGCTCTACTTGCCACTGCTGCTCTCCACCACAGTTTCAGCACTTTGGCCCAAACAATGCTAAACTAACCATGCTAAGAGCTTCTGGGTTACTGGACAACCTCATTGGCTCCTTCTGAAGAACAGCTCGGTAGAGAGCCGCCTGATGCTCTATAAATCTCTCATTTGCCTGGTGTTGCTGCATGTCTTAGTTATAGCCAGACGAGAGCAATTGTGAAAGGCTACCTTGCAGCTGCCAGACTGCCAAAAATTTGATGTGCTGCTGATCCTGGATGGAGTCCCCAAGAGGCCAGGAATGACTTTAGATAGTCTGTTTCATACCAACTTGCTACCATTCTGCCCACCTTGAAGACAGTCTATGACCAGCATTGCCCTGATGCTATGCTCTACATCATTGCCAAATAAGTTAATGCCACCATGTATCATCACAACAAAAGGCTTTGAGAAGCATGGTGTGTACAATCCTAGTGAGATCTTTGGTGTGACAAATCTTGACATAATTAGAGCAAACACACCCGTGGCAGAGCTGAAGGGTTTGGATAAAGCTTGAGTCAATATGCCTGTCACTGATGGCCAAGGCAGGAAGGAGATGATCTTCCTCTTGATCTCTGAGTGTATCCTCAAAGATTATATTCTCCAAGACAAGCTTGTCATGTTCACTGGGAAGATCAAGAAGGAAGGTAAGGAACTCATGAAAACCAAGGCTACTTTCTGCTACTGTCCGTGGCATATGGTGGAGCAGCTTTTCCACTTACCTTCACTCTTGTAAATAATATGAACAAAAAGGAAGGAGTCATCAAGTGTTCTTTGTTCAGTTCAAAAAGGTAGAGTGCTATATTTCTTCTTTTCCCCCTTTTTAAAATTTAAATTTGAAACAAGCTTGTTTTACTTATCAATCCCAGTTCCCTCACCCTCCCCTCCTTCCCTGCCTCCCAACCTCCTATCCCATCCCATTTCTTCTCCCCAGGGAAGGTGGGGCCTTCCAGGGGAGTCATCAAAGTCTTAATATCATTTGGAGCAAGCAGGGCCTAGGAGCTCTGTTGTGTGTCTAGGCTAAGAGAGCAAATGGCTCCCAAAGTCCATTTGCATACCAAGGCCAAATACTGATCCACTACCCAAGGCCCCATAGACTGCCCAGTCCTCTTAACTATCACCCACATTCAGGGGGTCTAGGTAAGTCTTATGCTGGTTTCCGAGCTATCAGACTGGGATCCATGAGCTCCCCATGTTCAGAGACAGCTGATCTTACTTGGGGTCATCATTGTAGATCTCTGGCTGTTTCCCTAGTGCCAGATTTCTCTTTAAACCTATAAGGATTCCCTCTATTGTGGATATCTGTTTTTGTTCTCCTCTATTCTGCCCCCAACTTAAGCTCCTGTTCCCTTGTGTCCCCCTCTTCCCTCCTCTTCCTCCCTTCCCTTTCTCCTAACTACCTCTCCCCCTCCCACCATGCCCCCAGCTCAGGAGATCTTATCCCTTTCCCCTTCTATAGGGAACCATGTATGACTCTCTTAGGGTCCTGCTTGTTTCATAGCTTCTCTGACAGTGTGGATTTTAGGCTGGTAATCTTATGCTCTAAGTCTAAAATCCATATATGAGTGAGTACATGCCATGTTTGTCTTCTTGTGATTTCATTACTTAGAATGGTTTCTTCCAGTTCCATACATTTGCATGCAACAGTCAGTATTTTTTTTATTTTGTTTTTGTTTTTGTTTTGTTTTTGTTTTTGTTTTGTTATGTTTTTGTTTTTGTTTGTTCCACTGAGTAGTAAATGTGTAAACGTACCACATTTTCTTTAGCCATTCTTCAGTTCAGGGACATCTAAGTTGCTTCCAGGCTCTGGCTATTACAAATAATGCTGCTATGAACATAATTGAAAAGATGTCCTTATTGTATGAAAACAGAGTGCACTTATTTCTTCTATACATCCTTGCTGTCAAGGACATGGGGCCCAGAGAAGAACCTAGGTATGGGTAAAATCACCCCTTTTGAGGTGAAAATGATTGCTGAGGCTATCCCCAAGATGAAAACTTTCATCAACATATGCTAGGACTTAGTCAAGAAAATAATATGAGCAACTTGAACCTCCAACAGCAGTATCACCCTTACTTATTCACACCATATCAGCTAAGCAACTTGAGAGATCTTTGTCTTTAATTTGTTTTGATGGTGGATATTAAATTAATATCAGCATCCCTTCCAAATTGTTGCTGGTTTGTTGATAATGACAATAGAGAAGACCTAGACTTTCAAAACAAACAAAAAAGCAAAAATGCAAATAGGCAGCCATGCATATCTAGAATTTGTTTCTGTATTATAGTCCCCACTCTTACATAGCCAAGCCCTTATACTTGCTGAGGCATCACTACACTTCTATTTTCCTTCTAAAAATTAACTTATTCTTTGACAATTTCCATATATGTGTATAAAATACATTCTGTTCATCCTCACCATCTTTCTCTATGTTATCATTTTCCCACTCCTAACCATGCCCACCTTCCACTGAGCTCTCTTCCCACTTTCATGTCCAGGATTACCTATTCAGGCATCAGTATGAACCTATCCACTGATCATGAATAAATTGTAATCATTGAAAATTTCTTCTTTTAACAACCCTCAACTACCACTAACTCTGATGGGAGGGTCCAATGGGATGCCCTCCAATTTATAACTGAATATTTAGTGAGTCTGACTCACACAGATGTTATGCAAATAATTCCTAGGACTGTAAATACATGTTATAAGGATAATGGAATGTCCATAAGACAGTGTTTTAAATCCTTGTTTCCCACCATTCTATTCTTACATTCTCTAGGGTCCCTGTTCTGTGCTGTTGTCTGAGTCTTGGCAGGGGTGATACTGGTGTACCACTTAAGCCTGTGCATTTTAAAATCACTTGCTCTCATTATGTTTATCAATAATGAGTCTCTGCATTAGTGTCATTCCCTTCAAAGTGAAGCTTCTCTGATGAAGACTGAGGACAACACAAATCTATGGCTATAAATATACGTATTTTCAAAGTAGTTTGAACACATTCCTATTTTTGAAAGCAAAATCAGCAGTTTCAACTCTATGACATACCTAACCATTGTCTTTGATAATGGAGCAAACCTCAGATCCAATCAGTAAGCAGCTGGTTTTCCTCATAATATGGTACCAAGAGTGCTTTAGTAAGCATATCTACCTTGAGAGGTAGGTTTTATAACATTCAAGGTCCAACTGGGATGGATCATTAATGTACAGGGATGGACAATCTAGCTGTCCATTTACTGCAAATATTACAAATTGTGTATTTTCTTTCTGAATGTTGTATTTTCCCATTTGTGTCCTTACTGGGAGGGATTTTCATTTTCATTTCTTACTTATAATGAAGTTACTTCAGACAAAAAAATAGCTACTATTTTCAAAACTACTTAAACACACAAAAAATTACATTAACAGTGTGTTCTCAAACTATTAAGAAGAACTCCTCCAAAGTACTTTTTGAAGAAGAAATTAATATTCTTGCTATGGACATACTGTGAAATGAAAAGCAACTTCTTTGTTAATAATAATAAAAAAGTCAAAAATTCAAGGTGAAGGTATATTACCTTTATTAATCTAGCTTCCAAATTATAGACTTGTGGTTTTATTACACTTTTAAGGAATATTGTTTCACATGTTTTAATAATTTCAAACTAATGATTATTTTATTATGTAATGAAGTAGTTTATGTAATGAAGTAATGATTATGTAATAAAGTAGTTTAGTCATGTGATTACTTGATATCATCATCAAAAGTTCTGAGTGACTTCTCACAAGATTGCTTTAAATATATAGTACAGAAAAACTTACAAATATATTATTACATTTTAATATACTTTAATTAGGGTATAATTTTATCACTTCCCTTATTATCTTTTCTTTATCTAGTCCCTCTCAGCTATCAAATATCTAGCTCTTCCCATCTATCTCTCAAGTTTATGTCCATTTTTTGATTATTACAAACAACTCGATGAGTCTGTTTTTGTTATTTGTGTATATATGGTTTCAAGAAATACTAGTTTTTTTTTTTCAACAATCAACAAGGGAAATCCTGGGAGAGGTTAATTATTCTTCTCCCACTCTTTGTCTATGGCATGAACCCTATGAAGATTTTCTCCTCCTTATTGACATTTACATAGATATAAGAATTGTTCCAGTCTTGTGTATGCAACCTGTTCAGGGTAGACTGTTCCTCAATGACTTTCTGGTATTAGTATCCTATGTGGTATAGTTATAACATTTGCAGTTCACAATCAGTGTCTTTATTATGTGGACAGGTATAGTTTTCTGTGTTGATGTCATTACCTGTAAAGAAAGGCTTCTTTGATGAGGGTGTTTGCTGACTTACCCATCAACATAGGATAAGATTTACAAAAGAATTAGGCATTATGTTGGTGTCGAAAAATGGCAGTAAAGGAGAGAGATCATGCCTAGTCCTGGTCCCGGAAACCTAGTCAGTTTCCTGGGACTAGTAATAAAACATAGACAACTTATTATTTTCAATTACCCCTAAAATTTGTTGATGGTAATAGCAGAGTTTAGCTTTACTTTTCTACAGTATTTAAAATCATAAAACACATTCCATTCGCAAGAAGTATTCAAGACATGCTAATGGAGGGCAGAGAGACTACGAAAATATACTGAATTTGATTCCTCTTAATAGAAAAGCAGACATCCTGAAGACAGCCAGTTAAGATGCCTCATCTGTCAGTAAAAAACAAAATGATACCTAAACACAGGGGGTTTTATTATCTCCTCAACATGCTAGCAGCTGGAGCAGACAGATGTTTACTTTTCATTCTTTCTTTTTTTTTTTTATTAATGTGCTGAAAGGAGCCACCAAAAGGCTATAACTCAATTCAAAGCTTTGCTTTCTTTCATTTGCTTAACTGCATGTGGAGGTAAGGCATGAAACCTTAAATTTAAAACTGAAAATCAAAATGCCAGATGGTTTTATAATTGGATATTTCTTTTCCCACTGAGCAAAACAGATGTCTAAAAGACATGGACTAAAAATATGTGCTTATGGAATTCAATACCTGGCATGGCAAAGAGGCAATATGAAAGAAAACAATGCAGAGAAAAAAGTCCTCATAGCTTTGAGAATCCTGAAGACTTGGACAAAAGTAGTTCCATGAGAGATTATATTTGTAGTAGTCATTACATGTTGGCTCATATACTGAGAACATTCTATTTCATTTTTGTTCAATAAAACATATTAATTTTTGTCCTAAAGTACATTGCATACACATATAATTAAATAGCGCGTGTGCGTACATGAGCACATGTGAATAAGCATGTGTATGCAGGTGTGTGTGTGTGTGATTCCTTTCCATTTATAGGTTTTCATTTGAAGCCAATACATTTAGGGTTTTGTTTGGGGCTATTTTAATGAAAATATACAGATGCTGAAAAAATAGACTAAATAAAAATAATAGGTCAAAAACATGATAATTCTTAATGTTTTAAAAGTTTTATAAGACAAAATTCACTTGTAAAATGAAATTTGTATCAAAATACAACTAAATTTCATTATACTTTATAATATATACACAAGGCAAATATACAAATTAATACCTATATATTCACACTATAAATATATTTTCTATGTCTGTGAGAATACTTATCTTAATAATCATATTTTTATAATACTATAACCTGCTGAATTTTACAATAACTTCTGACACTTTTATAAATTCTTAGAAGAAAAGATTTTGAATGTTCAACCAAAAGAAATGAATAATTACATTATTAGCTTATTCCTGGCTTTCATTTGATGACTACATTTTGTAGGTATTATACATATTATATATATATATATATATATATACATATGATATATGTATATATATATATATTATATGTATTACCCTGTACCATAAAAAAATCAGAAATTGTTTTTAAATTATAGTAAAAAATATTTTAAAAGTGCATGTTTTTCTAAAATGTGTTGAACTGAGAATGATTCTATGAATTAACCAAAAATACACAACATTGTTCTCCCATGTCAAAACTAAAAGTTTATGTCTATCATATTTCAAGAACATATGATTATGCCACTTTTCTTAAAAAATATTACAGCTATGTCATCTTAACTCAATACAATTCATCGAGAATGTAGTTAAAGTTTATGGCTAAACAAAAAGTAGTTGCTATGAAAAATATAGTCAACAAATATAATTAGAAAATGTAAAAGATTAATATACCAGTATCATTCATTTTTCTATTTTAAAACAATCTTTTCTCATTTTATATACCAATTCCAGCTCCACACCCCTCCCCTTCTCTTCGTCTCTTCTCCTTCATCCACTTCACCCTCCATGCATTCCTCATTTTCTTAAATGATTTATAATTCTGACTCGAGAAAAATCTCAGTGGTTTATAGTTCCTGCCACTGTTTCCGAGAACCCAAAGTTAATTTCCAACACCTATGTTAGCAGCTCAATAGAGCCTTTAACTCCAACTCCAGGGAATCTGTGGGTCTCTTCTGCATACAGTAACATACATTCAAACTCACACAACACACATTTAAACATCAATAATAGTAAATCTTTATATATACATGTATATATATATATATTTAATAACATGATCAAAATATCTTGTAATATTTTCATGTCTGGCTTACTAAATTAAATTTTAGATACATTATTTATTTAGAGTGAAAGGCTAACAGGATATAATAAGGTAGAGTGAAGGGGGCTTACTTAAGTGTTATGGATATTTTTTAAAAGCTTTATTCACCTAAATGGATTTTTGTCTCTCTTGGAAAGTATATTTTGTTGTTAAGCACAAGTAGTGATTTTAGTGAAATATTAATATTTTCCACAGATAATGCATTCTAATTAATGACAATAAATTCATCTGATTTATGGTAAGAATAAAGCTTGAAGGTATAAAACACCACAACAATAATTTGCATTTTTTTTTCAAACTTTAGTGACAATATTTTTTTTGAACTGAACCATACAAAATAACATTTTTAATACCTTAAATCCTATAAGCAGCTTAAATTAGTTGAACTTTCTGCACTAGATAATTTCTTTTTTCTTAGCAACTTAATGACAAGGGTAATGTTTGAAGACATTAAAATGCAGGTTAGCAGGGTGGGTTATTATGAGAAGGTGTTTGGCTTGCAAGCCTGAAAGTATTTATTATCCATAGTGGAGGGAAGGGCTGATAACAGAAAGTAGTTCTCTGACTCTTACTCATGTGCCTAGGGGCATGCGATCTCTCTCTCTTTCTTTCTCTCTCTCTCTCTCACACACACACACAGAGAGAGAGAGAGAGAGAGAGAGAGAGAGAGTTAGAGAGACAGAGAGATAGAGACACAGAGACAAACAGAGCCAAAAGAAACAGAGAGACAGAGACTGAGAGACTGAGACGCAGGGAAGGCAGGGAGCAAATATGAGGGGAGAAAGGGAAAAACAGAGGGATGAAGGAAGGGAGAAAAGGAAAGAGATATAGATAATAGTAAATAAGATTTAAATGTAAAACAAGAATTTGAAAATTAAAATCTTTTCATGTCTTAAGGTTACTATTGCTGTGATGAAACACTGAGCAAAAGCCGCTTGGGAAAGAAAGGGTTTGTTTTGCCTATACTTCCACTTCAGTTTCTCCTCAAAAGAATAGGCAGAAACTCCAAGGAGGGCAGAAACTTGAAGACAAGCTGTGTCTGAAGTCACAGAAGGGGGCTGCTTGCTGCTTTGTTCTACATGGTGTGCTCAGTTTCCTTTCTCACACATCTCAGAACCATCTGCCCTGTGGTGGTAGCACCCAGAATGGGCAGGACCCTTCCAAAGTGATCATTAAATAAGAAAATATTCTACATGCAGCCCAATAATACGGGGACATTTTTCTCTATCAAGCATCCCTCTTAGATGACTCTAGTTGTTGTATGAAGTTGACATATAACTATCTGGCACACATCTATAACTTAACATATTGTCACACATGCTTTCTCTGAGAAATGTGAAGTCTATCACTTTATATTACTCCTAAATCAGTATCTTACTTTAAAGCCAGATTTAATTCATTGCTTACTGTGAGTCCATTTCCAAAAGAGTGTTTTACCAAAGGATTATTGCCTTTCCATTTTCTTCTGAATTGCTTAGGTCTTACAAATTAATGCTTTAGCTGACCCTGAAGGAAATAGGCTAGGCTACAATATATTTTGTTAATATTTAAATTAATAGATACAGAAATGAACAATTATTCACCTGCTGATATGGTTGCTATAAGTGTGAATGGAAAGGACATTCTGGAGCTGATATATTGAATCTCCATTCAATCGAAAAGGTTACATTCTCTAATCTAACTCTAAACATTTTTAATGTGTATGTGAAGTGATACAATTTATATTAAACTTCAGAATTCTCTTTACATGCAAGAATTATTTCTCCATATGTGGTGTGTGTGTGTGTGTGTGTGTGTGTGTGTGTGTGTAACAAAGTCGAAGATTGGAACACTAAGAACACCATTCATTGTAGATCAATAAATGAGATTTAATCGTTTATCTTTCACAATAACTCCAATGCACCAAAATAATAGAATCAGTTACATGGGTTAGTTACGACATTATAATCTTCATTCATGCTTTAGAAGCAGACAATTTCATTCAAGTTAAGGAGAAACTTAATCTTCCATGGCTGTGGGGAATAGCTCATTCTACAGAATAAACATGAAGAACGCAGATAATAAAATTTTTGTCTTTATTTGTTTGTTTCTATTTAGCCTTCCATTAAAGCTGTTACACTAAGAATTGGAAACTTCAGAAGCCACAGATAATTTGAGGTTCTACCGACAAATGGTTGAACACACTAGCATGTTTTCAGAATTGGTGAATCTGCATACTGAAATTACAATAAAGTTTAACAAAACTAAAAGTTCACTTTTAGCTGTGAACAAAAACAAAGCTTCCCAACACAAAATGACTTTATGTTCAGTATGCTTTCTGTGTTTTTTAATTCCTTCCAATTTCAGTAGATGTGCCAGTGATATGGCAAGGTGGTTAAAGACTGGTGATAACCATCAGTGAAGTGAAAGGAAAGAACCAATGGCTGGAAGTTGTAGCCTGATACACACACACACACACACACACACACACACACACAGACAGAAAGAGAGACAGAGAGACAGAGAGAGAGAGAGAGAGAGAGGAAACTATGAAGTAAAATAAATTAAATGTAATTAAGAATTTCAATACCCAGTTGCCATATGAACATATACTGTAAATGACTATTTTGGTCAGAATAACTAACCACTAAATAGCATTATCTCTGCTAGCATCATTAAAAATAGGATGGTTTATCTCCAAAATTAAGGTTGGAGGTACTTCAAGAGCAGCTCATGTAACCTCCACTTAACTTCCTCTATGCAACAATTGAGTGCTTTCTTTTCAAGTCCCTTTATACTTGGTTAAGTCATCATCTGTGTTTTACTAGCAAATCTGGTTTTGTCTATAGCAGACAGGCACACTGAATGACTGACAGCAATATAAGCTTTCTCTCTGGGAGACCAAAGATTTCTAGCTCTAAAGGCAGTGATATAGCAAATGTATTAGATATATCTATCTTGTCAGGAAAAATATACTCCTAGGAAGTTTTGACTTTTGCAAAAAAGGAGAATTCTCAGTGGCCTGAAAGAATGTCAGTTTTCTGTATGCTATTTATACTTACTTTCTGTATGAATACACAAAAGAAAATCAGATTAGAAGCTTCAAATAGGATAGATGGGTATGCCCTATAAGTCCTCAAGGAGAATCGTGAAAGAACATCCCAAGAAACATTTGTTCATCTGATAATATTTCCTTACATGTCCTGGTCCCATTAGTCTGCTTCAGAGAGGTATTTACAAACTCTTCCTGGAGTCTAGGGTTCCTGTGGAAGACAGAAAACTTTGCCATTGGTTTTCTTTTTCATTTTTTTATTTAAAATTTGAAATAAGCTTGTTTTACATGTCAACCCCGGTCCCTCTTCCTCTCATCATCCCATTCCCAACAAATCTCCTATTCCATTCCCTTTCTGCTCCTTAAGATGAGTGAAACTTTCCATGGGAATGTTAAAAATCAGTCATATCATTTGAGCAGGGCCTACACCCTCATCCATATGTCTAGGATAAGAAAGTATACCTTTTTTGTGGAATGGGCTCCCAATGTTCATGAGTATACTAGGGATAAATACTGATCCACTGCCTGTAGATTACTCAGGTCTCCTAACTGATAACCACATTGTTCCGTACTATGGTAGTTTTCAAGCTATCTGCCTGGAATCCATGAGTTCCAACTTGTTCAGGTCTGCTATTTCTGTGGGTTTCCACAGCCAGGTCTTGCTTGATGCCTTTTCTCATCATTCCTTTCTCACTGCAATTGGATTCTTTGAATTCGGTTCAGGGTTTAGCTGTGGGGTGTCTGTTTCTGCTTCCATCAGCTACTAGATGAAGGCTCTAGGATAGCATATAAGATAGTCAGCAATATTATTATTGTGAAAGGCATTAAAGATAGTTTTATTCATCCTTGTAGATCTCAGGGCATTTCCACAGTGCCAAATTTCTCCTTAAACTTATAATGGCTTACTCTTTTATGATATATCTTTTCTTGGTATCCTTTATTCTTTCTCTTTCTCAATCTTCCTGCTCTCTCATGTCCTACTCTTCCCTCTACTTCTCCCCCTTCTCTTTCTCCTAAATTCCTATCCCCTCCCACCATGCTCCCAAATTGCTCAGGAAATCTTGTCCCTTTCCCCCCACTCTGAGGGACCATGTATTGCTCTTAGGATCCTCCTTGTTTCCTTGCTTCTGTAGTGGTGTAGATTGAGGGCTGATAATGCTTTGCTCTATGTCTAAATTCCATATTTGTGTGTACATATTTGTGTGATTGTCTTTTTGTGACATCCATTTGCCTGAGAATTCCAATATTACATTGTTTGTTGTTGCTGTTGTTGTTTGTTTGTTTTTTGTGTTGCTATTTTTTTCTTTTCTCCTGAGTAGTACTCCATTGTGTAAATGTACCACATTTTCTTTATCCATTCTTCAGTTGAGGGTCATTTAGGTTGCTTCAGGTTCTAGCTATTAAAAATAATGCTGTCGTGAACATAGTTGAATAGATTTGGGGGTATAAGCATACAAGTGGAATTGTTGCATCTTGAGGTAGACTGATTCCCATTTTCCTGAGCAGGCACCATGCTCATTTGCAAAAAGGCTGTAAGAGTTTGGACTCCCACCAGCAGTGGAGGAGTGTTCCCCTTTCTCCACATCCTCTCCAGCATGAACTGTCCTTAGTGTTTTTTAATTTAGCTGTTCTGACAGAAGTAAGCTGGTATCTCAGAGTTGTTTTGATTTGCATTTCCCTACTGGCTAAGGATGCTGAGTACTTTCTTAAGGGTCTTTTGAGCCATTTTAGATTCCTCTATTAAGAATTCCTATTTAGTTCTCTACCCCAATTTTTCATAGGAATTTTTGGTGTTTTGGTGACTAGTTTCTTGAGTTTTTTGTATATTTTAGAAATCAGCCCTATGTCAGATGTCACGTATCAATATTGAAGAGATATGGACAGCATGAACAGCCTTCTCTTGTTCCAGATTTTAGAGGTATAGCATTGAGTTTTTTTCTACTTACTTTGATTATGGCTGTTGGTTTGCTATATATTGCTTTTATTATGTTTAGTTTTGTTCTTGTTACCCCTGATCTCTAAGACCTTCATGGTGAAGGGGTGTTAGATTTTTCTAAAGGCTTTTTCAGCGTCTAGTGAGATGGTCATGCACTTTTTCTTTTTCATTTTGTTTATATGGTGGAATACATTGATGGCTTTTTGAATGTTGAACCATCGCTGCAGTCCCAGGATGAAGCCTACTTGGTCATGATGGATGATATTTCTGATATGCTTTTTGAATTTAATTTGCCAGTGTTTTATTGAATGTTTTTGTATCAATGTTCATGAGGGGTATTGGTCTATAGTTTTCTTTCTTTTGTGGCTTGTGTACCAAGGTAATTGTAGCCTCATTAAAAAAGTTTTTGCAATAACCCTTCTGCTTTTATTGTGTGAAATACTTTGATGAATATTGTTATTAGCTGTTCTTTGAATTTCTGTTAGAATTCTGCAAATCCATGTCCCTGGGGCTTTTTTTTTTTTTTTTTTTTTTTTTTTTTTGTTGGGAGTCTTTTGATGACTGTTTCTATCTCATTAAGGGTTATAGGTCCATTTAAATTGTATATTTACATTTAATTTTGGTGATATCTATCCAGAAAATTGCCTATTTCCTTTACATTGGAAATAATGTTGGGAAGTGCAAGTATTCAAAGTATGACCTGGAAATTTTCTGGATTTCCTGTGTCAGTTGTAATGTTTCCCTTTTCATTTCTGATTTTGTTGATTGGCATGTTCTCTCTCTTCCTTTTCATTAGATTGTATAAAGTTTTGTCTATCTTGTGGATTTTCTCGAAGAACCAACTCTTACAATGATTCTTCCTATTGTTTTCTTTGTTTCCACTTTATTGAGTTCAGCCCTCAATTTGATTATTTCCTATTGTTTATTCCTCCAAAAAGAAGGGAATTTTCTTCTTTCTCTGTTCTAGAGCTTCCAGTTGTACTGTTAATTCTTTAGTGTGACTGTTCTCCAGTTTCTTCATGTGGGCACTTAGTTTTATGAACTTTCCTCTTAGCACCCGTTTCTTACTGTGCCATAACCTCTGGTATGTTGTGTCTTCATTCTCATTCAATTCTAGGAAGTCGTTAATTTCTTTCATTATTTCTTCATTGACCCCAGAGTGGATGCAATTGTTCATTGTTCAGTTTCCATGTGTTTGTAGGGTTTCTCCAATTTGTGTTGTCATTGAATTCTAACTTACAGAATGGCAGTCCGTTAAGATAAAGGGGGGTTATTTCAATTTTTTTTGGTTTACTATATTGCTGAATATGTGTTTGGTTTTAGAGAAAATTCCAGTGTGACACTGAGAATAATATATGTTCTTTTGTGTTTGGATGGAATGTTCTGTAGATGTCTGTTAAGCCAATTGGGTCATAACTTCTGTTAGTTCCTTTGATTCTTTGTTAAGTTTCTGTCTGTTGGACCTGGTAATGTTGAGAGAGGGGTGTTGGAAATCTCCCACTATAAATGTTGAGGTTTTATGTGTGATTTGAGTTTTAGCAATGTTTCTTTTATCAATGTGGTTGCCTTTGTATTGGGGGCACAAATGTTCAGATTTGAGACTTCATCTTGATGCATTTCTCCTGTGATGAATAAGCAATGACCTTCTTCATCTCTTTTGATTGATTTTCATGTAAAGTCCAATTTGACAGATATAAATATTACTACATCTACTTGTTTCTTGGGTCCATTTGATTGGGAAGTCTTTTCCCCAAACCTTAACTCTGAGGTAACATCAGTCTTTGAAGATGAAGGGTGTGCTTCATGTATGCAGCATAAGGGTGGATTCTGTTTTTGCATCTGTTTTGTTAGATTGTGGATTTTTTTACAGGTGAATTATGACCATTAATACTAAGGGATATTGATTACTATTGATTGTAATTCTTGTTTGTTTTGGATTTGTTGTTGCGATGTTATTGTGTGTGGATCCCTTCCCCTCCTTTTTTTTTCTTTCGGCTTTATTAAAGTAGGATTATCTATTGCCTATTGGGTGTGTGTGTGTGTGTGTGTGTGTGTGTGTGTGTGTTTAACTTCCTTGAGTTGGGAGTTTTCCAGAACTTTCTGTAGGGCTGGATTAGTGGATATTTATTGTTTAAATCTGGGTTTTGTCATGGAATATCTTGGTTTCTCCATCTATAGTGATTGAACCTGTTGCTGGATATTGTAGTCTTGTCTGGCATCTGTGGTCTCTTCGATTTGGTGGAATATCTAACTAGGACGTTTTGGCCTTCAAAGTTTCCATGTTAAACCCAGGTGTAATTTTGATAGATATGCCTTTATATGTTAGTTGGCCTTTCTCCTTTGCTACTCTAAATATTCTGTATGTTTTGTGTTTGATGTTTTGGTTATTATGTGGTGGGGAGACATTTTTGTGGTCCACTGTATTTGGTGTTCTGCAAATTTCTTGTACTTTCTTTTTGCCATATTTTTCTTTAGGTGGGGAAATTTTTTCCATAATTTTGTTGAATAAATTTTCCGCACCTTTGATTTGGGTTTCTTCAGTGTCTTCTATACCTATTTTTCTTAGGGTTTGTACTTTTCATGGTGTACCATATTTCCTGGATATATTGTGTTAGAGATTTGTTGTACTTAAGATTTTCTTTGGTTGATGAATCTATTTCTCCTACTGTATCTTCAATGCCTGAGACTCTCTCTTTTCTTTCTTGTAGTCTGTTGATTATTCTTACAATTGTAGTTCCTGGTTATTTACCCAGCTTTCTATTCCAGCATTCCCTGAAATGTGTTTTTGTTTGTTTGTTTTCTTATTTTTGTCTCTATTTCCAGTTTCCAAACCTTGCACTGTTTGAATTGTTTCTTTCAATATTTTGTTTATCTTTTCTTCCATGACTCCAGAGAACTTTCTCATTTCTCTTTCAGGGTCTCTATCATCTTTATAAAGTTGTTTTTAAGATCCTTCTTTTCTGCCCTCATCGGTGTTGGGATTTCAGGTCTTACTGGTATAGTGTCCCTAGACTCTGGTGGCATCATTTTGGTTTTTCTGTTGTTTAATGTGTTCTTATATTGTTGTTTTCCCATCCCTTATTCCAGTGAGTGCAGGTGTGATCTCTTCCCTCTCTGAGTGGGTGTAGGTCCAAGGTTCTCTTCTGGTGGGTGCAAGCAAGTTCATTACTCTGATGGGTCTCACAATGGATGCAGACAGATCTGAGAGACTCCTTCTCCAAGTGAGTTGAGGCTGTCCTAGCTCCACATTGTCAGCAGAGTCAGAATGGCTTGATCTGCTGGGATGGCTTTTCATGTGCACAGTCCCAAGGCCTAAGGAGGTTCAGAGTAAGGCACCAGAGCAGTCAAGAAATATGCTCATTCTTACCTCTCCTGTTAGTGAAGACAGGATTAGGATGCTGGCAGATTCTGGAGGGGCTCCCTTTTAAAATATTGTACTCAGAAATATATAGACATATAAAGAAACAAGCATATGCATCACAGTATTTGACATAAATATAGGGGCCAATATGTTTGGAACACTTTAGCTTTGGTAAGTTTAGCAACATGCACATGCATATATACACAGAGGCAAACATTTAAATGTCAAAGACTTTGATGTTACAGTGAAAAACATTTTTATGTGAGCTACTTATAGAGTTATGAAACATTTTTTGAAATATGCACTAAAAATGGTATGTATCTGTGCAATAGGAGAAATATGTGGGAAATGAATAGCCTGAGATGTTTGAAGGTACTAACCATCTGCAGATATCACCTGCATTAGATCAAGTTATCAGGAATTACAAGTAGGAACTATTTCATAGATTCAGAGTAGCAAACTATGACCAAGTCAAAGCACATGCCACAAATTGTGTCTTTGTGGTTTTTACATTGTTGGTGTGCTAGGTTCATTATGTCCTTATTAGACCACACTTGCAATGACTAGATTTTGACAAACATGTATCTGACTACTACTATCATTATGAATGCTTGCTTAAAGAGTAGTTAACTGACAGGAAACCAAAAAGATGGCACAAGTTAAAAACACTTCATTTCTTCTAACCACACTAGTTTCCACACAATTCTGTCAAGTGATTCACAATTAAGCATCCTCTTACAGTACCAGTCCATGGAGTTTTCAATTTATTAAGAACATCAAATTTCCCCTGTCACGCAGATAGGGAATATACATATTATTTCTACTTCTGTTTTATTTAACAATTGTGTATAAAAACATGAGAGAGAACTCAGGCTCTCAATCAAAGGTAGAATAAGTTCTACATACAGGAGCCCAATATATCTGGTTCAGTTTAACTTATTTGTCACCGAAATTTTTCATTGTTAAACCAGAATGGACTGGGAACTGCTTGACCTGTTGTCATAAAAATATTCTGATCACTACTGTTTTCATTTATATTGGGAATCAATCACTGCTAGTAGATTGGTGATGTACTTTATAGATCCAAACATTACTGGAACTTAGCTTCATAAAAATGTTCAATAGAATATATTTCGAAAATTATTTATTGTGAAATTATTTCAAAGAATGAAATCCTTTTCTAGAGCATTGCATAAATAATGACAGATTGCAGGTAATATAAGAGAAACTTCTGCCTTAATGTTGTTAACTGTATAAAAATAAGCATAATAAATGCAACAAGGAACCCTTGCAAAGTCAAACTTGTTTCATCTATTGGCCGATGCTTATATTATTAGCAGTTGAGAGATTGAGGTAGGAGGATCATGCATTCATGGTCATCCTTAAAATAGCATCAATCAGATAGGATTGGGTTACATGAGACTGCATTTGAAACAAAACAAAAAATACCACTGACTAACCTGTGCATTAATTGGTACTTTATGTTCAATCTCAGGTCTAAACAAACAAAAATTCTTTATATATGTCTATATGGTAATTGCAATCACTTTGATGATTTGTTTCAATAAAAGCATTCATTTACTAAGCCATATTTAAATGCTGAAAATTATCTTCAAAAATTATTTGTAACCAATTGGATTATATAAACTCTGAAGATAAAATGAGTTAAGAAGGAGAATGTCAATAAGATTGTATTCAGTGAAGACAAAGTAATTAAAATACATGAGATATCTCAACTGGAAACTCTAATGGGCTTAATGTCATTTCCAAGTAAAATTACATCTTAATTTATGCCATTATTAGGATATTCAGAATCACAAGAATTAACTGTTTAGAAATTATTGTTCTTTGTACACTGTAGTATTTTCAAATTGTGAGAAAATAATTTGTTTTACTAAATTTATTATTTTACATGGTGATCCCAGTTCCCCCTCCCTCCCTCTTACCCCTCTCTGCCCCTTCACATGCACCCTGACCACCCACCCTCCCACTCCCCCCACCCCAATTCCACATGTAGGGCAATGCCATTCAGGTGGGGTCATGCAGATTCTATCAAGTCATTTGGAAGTAGGGACTAGGACTTCTCTCCTGTCTCTAGGTTAAGGCAGTATCACTCCATGGGGATGTGTCCACAAGATCCTTTGTGCACCACAGACACATGCTGGTTCCACTGTCACCTGGGGTCCCTTCGACTGCTCAGTCCTTCTGGCTGAGATGCATATTCCAGAGGGGCCTCATTATCTCCTCCTTGTTCAGGTCAACTGTCTCTATGTGTTTCTGCAACCTGGTCTTGTCCTCTCCTCTGCATCTGGATTCTAGTTCAACTCAGTGTTTAGGCATGGGTGTTTGCTTCTGTCTCCAACAGGTATTAGATGAGGGCTCCATGGATAAGTTAGTTGTTGATCTCGCTATCTGGGAAGGGCATTTATGATAGCCTTTCCATGGTTGCTCAAATTGTTAGTTAGCGGCAGTCTTTGTAGGTCTCTGGAACCTTTCCCCAGGTTCAATTTCTCTTCAAACCAATAATGACTCCCTCATTTTTGCTCTCTCTCTCTCTCTCTCTGCTCTCTCTCTCTCTCTCTCTCTCTCTCTCTCACTCTGCCTCTCATCTGTCTTCTATTCCTACCTCGACTGAATCTTTCTAGTTGCACGTGCTTTCCTCTCCTCCCCTCTCTTTCTCCCTACTTCTCTCTCCATTCATTGCCCCCTGACTTCCCCATGCCACCAGGGGGACTTGTTCCTTCCCCCTTCTGTGAGGGACTTTTATATGAATCTCTTAGAATACACCTTGTATCCTAGTTCCTCTGGTGGTGTGAATTATAGGCTGGTGGTCCCTTTGCCTCTGAAGTCTAAAATCCATATATGAGTGAGTATAGAAGTTTAAGGAGAAATGACCTAATGACTATATGAAATTTTTTATTTTATCCAAGAAAAGCTGAAAAAGAAGAATTTAGTTGATTGACTGCCTATAAAGGCAACATACTCAATATCCAAAATGAGGTATAATACATCTCTAATCTCAATAATTCTTTGACAAGATACTTTTTGAAACAGAAGACTCCAGAAGTTTGGACTGTAGATAGATAGATTCCTAAAGGGAGAAAACAATGAAGACACTCTAGCAAAAACAGGGTAAAACAGGAGACTGAGAACTGAGTTTGTCCTTCAAGTTCTGTATGAGTTCTGGGCACATATACCACCCCACATACACACATACCACATATAGAGAACATTATTTAAAAATATGCAAAGCTGATCTTGCTTTCTAGTAATAAATATATAAGCTTGCAGTATTTACTTATTTCAGGGGTTTTGCAATGTTAATACAATGATTCACTAAAAGTGAATGAACATTTTATTTTTTGTTTACTATTAGTTTCTTTAAACAAATTTATAAGTATATTTATTTGAAGACAGATTCGTCCTTCATATAATACATTCCTACCACCATTCCCCCTCCATCCATTCCTCTATTACCATGCAGTTCCATTCTCTCCCAGACCCACTCCCCTTTGTTTCCTTTTAAGAAAAAAGCAAGTCTCTAAGAGACAACAATCAACTATTACAAAGCAAGATACAATAAGTTAAGGCAAACGTTTATTATCTAAATGTCCCATGACAACCCAATAGAGAGTAAAACATCCTCAAGAACAGGCAAAAGAATCAGAGAAACACACCCTAGTTTTAGAAATCCTACAAAAAATGTCTTCAACTGCCACCCAGCACGTGCTGCAGACCCTATACATCCAGGGCTAACCATTCCAGTCTCAGTGAGCCCTGATAAGTTGATCCTATTC